>NC_090177.1:34415067-35097567 GCF_024679245.1 Pseudorasbora parva
TACTTTTATTTTTTTTACAATGACAAATAACTTTGAATAATTAATGAATAATGTTATACTATTTGGGGTTTCAAGCAATATAATGCAATGTAATTGATTTCAAAGAGTATAGTGTGAATTCAGGTTGATTGGGACACTTTTCCCCAGTCATTTCAAAGGCAAAAACTGTCAGAATCATTTGAATAATTGATACAATAAACACAATAATCTAATATAGCCTATATCTCAAACTGACTGTCAAAGTGCAACATGGCTAAAAATTTAACATCAGTGCAAGAATAAAATGTATGCAACTTAAATTAAATATTCAGGAGTCAAGATTAGGTTTACCACCATCAAACAAACCAAATGTGGGAAGATTACAACGTTTGTGTGGGACAATGTGAGAAATGTTAACGACACTAAAATATAACCTGAAACTGTTATATAATGTCTAAGTTAATAAATAACATTTGTATTTTGCCTTTCAGCTGATAAAAATATTTTGTTCTTTATTCCCTACCAGAAAACACCACTACATCACAATGTAACATAACATGTCTTTATTTTACATATCATGTAAATTCAACTTCACTGAGCCCAAAGGCAGCAGGCATCATGCAGATAAACTATTTTTGAAAGAGTTCGACCAAGTCCAACTAAAACCCAACAAAATAAATAATGAACAAATAAAATATAAATCAACATGAAATATTAGTTCATTTACAGTCTTATATATTCATTTATATTATATATTAGCAATATAACCAATTTACCGAATTATCCAGTAGTTTTCTGAACAGATGCATTTATTAAAAACTAACAGACTGATGGAAATGTTGGACATTTTCTCAATATGCGACGTGCGGGACAAGGGGTGAAAAATTGTAGCCTACGGTACATGCAAAGCAGGAAGGGTGGTCACCCTAAGGATTAGTCTGAAATGCAGGTTAAACTCACAGCACATGCAGTGATGGAGCGCAGCATTATGAACAGAACCGCAGTGAGTATCATGAGCTGCTCGCGTGAACACTTTGCTTGCCTATTTATTTTCATTTCGAATGGTTTCGTTTAAAAGTGTACATTTCAAGCTTTCTATAGCCTACACATGATATATCTCATGTCTGTGAGGCAAGTAGCCTGCTGAGGTTTGGTTTATTTACAATGTTGTTTTGCCGCTGAGCAGCTCTTATGAGTGAAGCGCGTCTGCATACAGCGGATTATTGAGTTGAGCTTCCGCACACCGCTCAGCTTCGCTCGTTCGCGTCGGTCGTCTGATTCAGAACCCATAAACGGAATGTAGCTTTTGGTTGCGCTACTCCGCTACTTGCTGTATAATGTAGTTAGCTACTGGAAAAGCTACACTGTTTTAAAAGTAACTGAGCTACTGACAAGCTACTGAAAAATGTAGTTAAGCTAGTAGCGTCGCTACTTGTAGCTCGCTACTGCCCAACACTGGTTTTTAGTGTTTTACTACTTACACAATAAGTAATGATATTATTGTTATACAGTGTAGAGTAAAAAAATGCTGACCACAATTAAGATTTTAATAAATAAATCTACCTTAGTTTTAATACATTTTAATAAAAACAGTGTTTGTCATGTTTTGACAATAAAGGATAGTTTAAAACCACAGTTAAATGTCTGTTTTCTACATATGGTATTTCACTCAGTAGCAAAAATATGTCTTTAAACTTTAAAGAAATAAAGATTTTACATTTATCGTGATATTTATCGATATCGACTGATATGGAAAATTATATCGTGATCATTTTTTGGGCCATATCACCCAGCCCTACAAGTTATGTAATTGGATATAGTATAAATTATGTGTATTTGGCATGCTGTCCGAGGAGAGGGCTCAGAGCTCGGAATTTGGCCCAGTATCCGAAGGGAACAGACAATGAAGTGAACAAAACACAGGGCCTAAATAGAGCAAACTAGCCAATCAACAAAACAATCCAGTTAATAGTAAATCAATGAAAAACTCTAGAAACAAACTGAACTGAAAAACGTGTCAAATCCAGCCGAAACAGAAATACACAGATTACCATTAACAATGAGAGGGCTCCCTGTATAGGACTGTTTACATCATTAGTGGTACGAGAGCTTTTTTCCCTTAAGAAAATCAAACTATCAGCATTTTCAGATAACATTCTGCATGATCGGATATTGGTATTGGCGGACAAATAGCGCTTGCGCTTTGGACGAGTTTCACTTAATCAACTACAATTGTGCAACTGTCACTGTATGGGGCCAGTCTATTCCTACTTGCTAATCATATAAAATGCATATAATAATTAAAATAAAATTATTATTTTATATAGTCTTTAGCATACTAACATGCACTTTGGCATATGGACCTAAATGTATTATTTTGGTTCAATAAAGTATTTGCGAGTTAAATAGTTTTATTCTTGTTGTACCAACTTGAACTTCAAAATTGCATGGAAGGTTTCCTTAAAGCTGCGGCCGTCTGAAACTTTCTTTGTTTAAAAATTATCCAAAATACATTTGAGCAAGTACATAACCAGCCAGTGTTCAAAATGATCTCCTTACCTTAGCACGATTCACAATGGTACCCTTATAATAATGTGTTATAATTTGATTGGTAATGGTGGATTTCAGTAGCCTAGAAATCTAGATGCACCCTAGTGGCAGCAAATTTAATCTGCCCGTAAGTGTCCTCTAGGAACTCTCAACACCCTTCTGAGCTGTATTCCTCTCAATCTGGACGGGCCAATCACATCGTGTATAGAGTCGGCGGGCGGGGCCATAATGACGACGGCCGAGTTGCGTTTGCGTGCTTCTAGTAAACACAGAAACTGGTGAACGGCGTTCTTTCGAATCAGCTTTGACTGCGATTCTGGAAGACTTGGAGTTAAGCTTTTCTCTGAGAAAAGAACAAGGAACGGCACTGAAGTCATTCTTAAAAAGGGAAGATGTGTTCAGAGTTTAGCCGACCGGATACGGTGAATGTTTAATCTATCAGCGAGCTCTTTCACCTTCGTTGCTCTGGTTGGTGTAGCCCTATCCTATCGGGTGCAGAGGGAGTTTGAAAGACAACCGTTTATCCCGTCCCTCGGATTGAGCCCTGTCTAGGGTGAGTTTCCAGACCAAACATCTTGATGTGGGTCTGGCTTGTAAGGCTAGGATTTCAGTGGGAAATTTGAGCATGGCGCTGTTTGTCTTTGCGTCGTCACGTCTGTACATAAAGGAGTCCAGCTTGTAGTATCGAATGTGAGGATGCTGCAGGTGGTGGATCATTTATAGCCTTTTCTCACAGCAGCTGGAATAATTAAACATAATTTTGATGGCGGATTGTAATCCAGAAAGGCCCAAACAACATCTTCAGTGACAGCTAGAGATTCACCCGTAGTCAAAAGCAAATGATTAGACTGTACAGAAAGTGAAATCTACAGGTAATGCTAACAAACACTAAATAGCCTGCATGTAGTCACGCAATGCTAATGCTGTTAACATTAACAACAATAATAACAACATTTAATAATAATAATTTGCACAGTTTGTTTGTTGTGTGCACTGTTGGCAGCAACATTTATTGTAATTCTTTTTTTTCTCAGTTGGTCAGAACAAAAGTGGCACAAATACTTGTTCAGATGACATTTTCCGGTAAAATGTATTATGGTCGTATTTTAAAGACAGAATTTGTGATTTTGAAGTACAGTATTCCAAAAGACCGCAGATGGGAGTGTAGAGTTCTGCGTGCGATCTACTGACAACACACAAATGAAAGAACACAGACGTAGCCGAATCCTTTCCATGATAACCAACACAATCTACCAAGAGCAGCACAAATTCAATTCTGGTTTTAGACATGCTTTTTGTGGCCTGTAAATAATGCTGCAAATACCAGTAAATTGATGAGCGCAAACCTTTCTAAATCGCCTTGCACAATTTGAATACCCTACTCCCACAAATGTTGTGTTTCTAGGGGGAAATTCCTACAAATGCATATGCAGTAAAGTCAGCCACAAAAAGAACTCTGTCCAAGCCCTTTCAGTGCTATTTTTTTTTACAGTATGTCTTTAGTAAATCCTGACAGTAGTTTTTTAGCGCCGAAAGAAGGTTTGCGCTTGCCCTATATTTCAATATATGTTAGTATATGTTTACATTTTTTCCCAAGCAAGTCCATTTTTTCAGTTTGGTTTCATTTTACTACATGTGGCTCTAATTAGCAATTAGCTCAAACCCGGCCTGACACCCTTTGTCCAGCCTCTGGCTTTCAAATAGCCTTGGCAATAGCACAGCAAAACTGTGTTTCATAGAGAAGATGGAAGAAAATCAATTTCCCTGAAGAACTGAAGAAAAAACACATCCTTCTCTGTGAATGTTGCTCTGACAGCTACTCAGCCAAGACATTGTATTTCCACTCAAGAATCAACACTTAAAACCCACAGAAACTGTTCTCCACCTTCTCCATCATAACCCACCTCCTTCCCCATCCACATTCAACACAGAACTCCTGAACTCCCTTAACTACTTGTATCTTCTCCGAGAGCTCTCCTCTGACCTTTTGCCTTAGCAGTTTTCTGCCACCTTCTCAAATGGTGCTGTTAAATCAGAATCCATCAGTGTACACCATAAAATATGCTGCATTCATCATTATGTCAATCAGAAGCATTATCAAATCACACACTTTCTCTTAACACAGATTTGGTAACGCCGCCGCAACCAACTTCACATATCAGAAACGTCTCGTTCTCTCATTCCTCTTTGGTAAAACATTAAGTCTACATTTTAATATTTTAATTTCATATTCTGATCAAGTTATATTAATTAATAATTTGAAAGGATTCCATACATTTTCTGTAAAGCATTTTATAAATAAATTGTCAATCATACCAAAATCATATAAAAAGTGTATACTTTTATTAAAGCTGCAGCAGGTAACTTTTGTAAAAAAAAAAATTAACATATTTGTTAAACCTGTCATTATGTCCTGACAGTAGAATATGAGATAATCTGTGAAAAAATCAAGCTCCTCTGGCTCCTCCCAGTGGTCCTATTGCCATTTGCAGAAATACACCGCTCCCGGTAAGAAGCAACCAATCAGAGCCAGGAGGAGTGTTTTAGCAGTGTCAATCATGCTTGTGCGCGCTGATCACACCCCTCTCGTGCACAGTGCATAAAGGCATTCAAATTCAAGATTACCAGTGTGCCGCAGCTTTGCTTATGGCGGACAAACAATCCAAACTATGCCAATTCCTCAAGTGGCACCTGCTCATAAAATAACGACAGGAAAACGGAAAAAGACAGATCTTATAAAAAAGACAAAAAGAAAGAATTAGACCCCGAAATAAACAAGCTGTGATGGGGAGGAGCTGTGATAGAGGAGGAGCTGTGATGGGGAGGAGCTGTGATGGAGGAGGAGCTGTGACGGTGAGGAGCTGTGATGGGGAGGAGCTGTGATGGAGGAGGAGCTGTGACGGTGAGGAGCTGTGATGGGGAGGAGCTGTGATGGGGAGGAGCTGTGATGGAGGAGGAGCTGTGACGGTGAGGAGCTGTGATGGGGAGGAGCTGTGATGGAGGAGGAGCTGTGACGGTGAGGAGCTGTGATGGGGAGGAGCTGTGATGGGGAGGAGCTGTGATGGAGGAGGAGCTGTGATAGAGGAGGAGCTGTGATGGGGAGGAGCTGTGATGGAGGAGAAGCTGTGACGGGGAGGAGCTGTGATGGGGAGGAGCTGTGATGGAGGAGGAGCTGTGATGGGGAGGAGCTGTGATGGGGAGGAGCTGTGATCGAGGAGGAGCTGTGACGGTGAGGAGCTGTGATGGGGAGGAGCTGTGATGGAGGAGGAGCTGTGATGGGGAGGAGCTGTGACGGTGAGGAGCTGTGATGGGGAGGAGCTGTGATGGGGAGGAGCTGTGACGGTGAGGAGCTGTGATGGGGAGGAGCTGTGATGGAGGAGGAGCTGTGATGGAGGAGGAGCTGTGATGGTGAGGAGCTGTGATGGAGGAGGAGCTGTGACGGTGAGGAGCTGTGAGGAGCTCTGATGGGGAGGAGCTGTGATGGGGAGGAGCTGTGATGGAGGAGGAGCTGTGATGGAGGAGGAGCTGTGATGGGGAGGAGCTGTGACAGGGAGGAGCTGTGACAGGGAGAAGCTGTGATGGAGGAGGAGCTGTGACGGGGAGGAGCTGTGATGGAGGAGGAGCTGTGACGGGGAGGAGCTGTAATGGGGAGGAGCTGTGACGGGGAGGAGCTGTAATGGGGAGGAGCTGTGACGGTGAGGAGCTGTTATGGGGAGGAGCTGTGACGGGGTGATGGGGAAAACTCCCTACTGCAGCTTTAAGCGGGGATGCATTCAATTGATCAAAAGTGAAAGAACGTGTATTTATAATGTTAAAAAATATTTATATTTCAAATAAATGCTGTTCTTTTGATGTTTATATTCACCCAAGAATTCTGAAACTACGGTTTTCAATTAAATATTAACTGTTTTCAACATAGATAATAATGAGGTTTCCTGGGCAGAAAATTAACATATTAGAATAATTAACCAAAATAGAAAACATTTAACACAATATGATTGTTTTTACTGTTTTTTGTTCAGCCTTGGTAAGCAGAAGAGACTTCTTTTCGAATCATTAAAAAAATCGACCGATCCCAAGCGTGTGAACAATAGAGTGTCACACACATTTAGAAATGGTCTAAAGTGTGTGATGAACCAAATAAATCATGTGACTCATTCCAGAGAACAACGCTGTGGCACAGAGAATCACTAAGGACACAGAGTCCTTTGTTTTGAGCCCAGACTGAAGTTGTGCAAACTGAAAAACATGAAACACACACTAATAGAGAACACTGTTTGAGTATACGTGTTAGAGCACCAGAAATCTGCAGAGACAGCTACAGCACAGAAGGATATAGAAGATCTGCTGAAGCCATTTATGGATGTGTAGTATCATTACCAACAGCTGGACGCACTGACCCCCTCTTCATTTCCCACTTTCCCCAATTGTTCCTTTTCTCATGCTTGGGTCTTTTCCCAAATGAGAACAGGGGTCGGGGGAGCTCAAAAAACAACCTTATTTTACGCTCAGGAGAGATATAAATAGGGTGACCAGATTTCTCATGGTGGAATACTAAAATATTAAGCAGCTCAACTGTGTTTAACATTGATAATAATCAGAGATGTATCTTAAACAGCAAATCAACATATTAGAATTATTAATCGGGATCCCCTGTAGCTTGTATTCAGATCTGTGGATGATGCAGTCAACATGAGCCTGCATTATATCCTGCAACGTCTCGAAAAATCTGGGACTTACGCAAGGATCTTATTTATGGACAAGGTTTGGCTTTCAACACTGGACTAGATCTTCTATCATACAAACTGACCCAGCTTTTCATGCCCACCCGTATCTGTCACAGCTAGTGATGGGACTGGGGAAACACATATCCAGGACTCTCAATCTCAGCACGAGTGCTCCTCGGAGTTCTTCTCCTTATACCCAAATGATACCATAACGACCCCTCAGTCAAGTTTCTGAAGTTTGGAGACTGTCCACTGTCATCGGCCTCATCCAACAGTCTGCATACAGAAAAGAGGTTGAATAATAAATTGGCCGTCTGGTGCAGTCACATCACCCTGGAGATTAACATGCCCAAAACAATGGAGAATGAGATGATAGGGGACTTCGGGAGGAACACCCTAGCACTCCCCCCACATGAACAGCATTGTGGCAGCAGTGAGTTATTCATGTTCCTGGACACCACCATCTCTCAAGCCCTGAAGTGGGACAATCACAATAGCCACTTTTTCCACTGTTGGGCTACCCTAAAATCCAACCTTAATACACCTCAATAGAACGACGCCACACAAACCCACCATTTCAACCATTTCAAGCAAACAGACTGAAGCAAACGTTTAGTCTTTACATAAATAAGTTTCCAGCATCGACATTTGACAAATGTTTTACAATAAAAATGTTGCAGAGACAGTAATTTATTAATGTGTGTCAGGAGTGCACATCAATGCTGAATCAAAAAAAGTATTTACCATTTCACATAAAAAGAGAAAACCAACCAAATGCATCCTATATGACATAAATCAGATATAAATAGACCTTCACAAAATAATCACAATATTACAACTTACATTTGCACAAAACAAAAGGCAGAGAATGCACATGTAAACGTATAGTCATGAACAGGGCTCGACATTAACTCCCGCCAACCCGCCAAATGCGGGTTGATTTCAGCTGTGGCGGGTACGGCAGCTACTCCCACTAGCCACTTTGGCGGGTTGAATATAATTTACAGCTAAATGAAATGCCAAGACCATCGTATCACAAAATTGGCTACAATTCAACTACAATTCTCTATACTTAGTGACGGCGAGATAGGCAGAATCGCTCTGAATGACACACAACAAAAGCGCTCTCTCTCGAGCGCGCTCTCTCTCGTGCGCTCTCTGTCGCACTCGTGATCAGTTCTCCTTGCTCCTGAATAGTCAAATACACGCGCACACTGATGTCAAAATGGCCATCGCATGAACACAGTCGGTTATGGCTTAAGTGTATGTAAACAGGTGGGTAATAACTGGATATGTGCCACAAATATTACATCCATGCATTCAGCAGCCCAATTAAATACCTGTCTGTCATTAATGTTAATCAAACAACTACAGATGTTAAATAAATGTATACAAATTAAATAAATATGTATTAGTATCTGAATTTTTATTAGATTTTTTATTTACTAATGTTTTTGAAATTTACTTAGAGTATTTTTTTTAATTTTTATATATATATATATATATATATATATATATATATATATATATATATATATATATATATATATAATATGTAATATAAATGTAATATGATAGGCTATGAGTTATTTTAGTTAGGCAATATATATTGCCTAACTAAAATAACTCATAGCCTATCATATTACATTTCTCATATTAGTCTATTAGATTGCCCACCCCTTGCCCACCTGCACATCCCAGCTGATTTACAATGTAGTCTTGATTTGGGGGGTCACTCTGCATTTGAAAGTTTAAAAGGGTTTTAAATCTTCTAAATCAAGTAAAATGACTCAAAATCAAGTAATGTATGCATGCCAAAGTCAACTTTAAACATTTACAATGTAATTTCCAAACAGCAAAATTGTGGCCAGTGAAAATGCCAAGGGGGTAATCTAGCACTCGGAAAGCATTCCACCCATAGGGGCGGCCATTGCTAACTAAGCCATCACCTGCTGTTAGCATCCCATTGACTCCCATTCATTTTTGAGTCACTTTGACAGTGAATAGCTTTACGTTTGAGGTGTTTAAAGACTCCACTTGTCCATTGTTTATTTCTAAAGAAACACGACAATGTATAAAAGGCTCCGTTACCTTGTATCTTACACTATCGCCCCGTAGAAGCTGTTTTTGTAAAAATAGGCTAACGATTGTGTCATAACCAACGCGACTCTGTCGCACAGTTGAGAAATTACCATATAGACAGGAGGAGATACTCAGAAACGATCTTTTACTGTCTATGAGACAGTCGGGGGGATGTGGAAACATAAAGTCCGATAAAGTCAAGGGAGAAGAATGGGGAGAAGCCCATAGTGAGCCAAAAGCAACGGGACAAAACATTTAAACAACGTGATTCAGATTTCACTTTCCACAACTACTAGAAGACTTACAACTGTCAGACAGGTTGCTTACGTCACATCTAGTCTGAGCCTGCGCAGTTCGCTCAGCCATCAGGAAGTGAGTGCCTCTAATTGACCTCATTTTCCGCCATTGACATCTATGGGAACGCTCTGTCCATTTCTTTTACTGTCTATGGAAAATGCTGAGTGGCTAGTAACTTTGGAAAACCACTAGCCACAGTGGCTGGTGAGCAAAAAAGTTAATGTCAAGCCCTGGTCATGAAGGCTTTAGCTGTAAAAAAGGTGCACTCGCTTAATTTTTCCTCGTGTCTGCTTTACGTGTTTCGCATCATTACCTTCCTTAAAGGGGGGGTGAAACAGATTGTTTCAGTCAATCTCATATCAATCTTGAGTACCTATAGAGTAGTATTGCATCCTTTATATCTCCGAAAAGTCTTTAGTTTTATCATATTTATAAAAGAAATATAGGCTGTACCGAGTCTTTCCGGAAAAAAACGAGCGCCTGGAGGCGTATCGTGTGGGCGGAGCTAAAGAATGACAAGCGCGCAAGCGGTGACGTCCTCAAGCGTGGAGAAACCCATCTATCTCAGCTAATACAGATAATGATCCAGAATCAAATCTGAGGGAGAAATAAATTGAACAGGAGAAACGGCAACATCAGGACGTCCGTCTCTGTGGTATGTAAGTTACTGTATTTAGTGGCCTCTCCACATTTCTGTGTCTTTACTCACAGTTTATGAGGACATGATTCGGTTTATCGACTATTGTATGCGACTAGACCTTAGAAGTAGCAAGCAAAACGGTTTTGCACGTCAGAATACTGTAACGTTATACAGAACAACAATGGAGTAACCGTTAGCGCATGTGAATGACGAAGCACGCGATCGTATCGTTTACTGATGTTTACTCACGCGACGGTAGCCAACAACAGACATTTGAAGCAGTTTTACTCACCGGCTGCTTCCAAAGCAGGACCGAACCTTTATCGCTGGGACCGCTCCGTCAAAAACACACTTCTTTGGTATGATTTGGTAAAGTCCTGACAGCAGTGGCGTGTAAATCCATTTTGAGACGCAACTGAAACGATGTTGTGAAGCTTCCCGTCATTTCTGCGTTCAAATCGGTTCAAATGCAGCGCTGCCTTCCCGGAATGCTGTGCTGAAGCGTTGAAGTCGTTTGATGTCACCCATAGGAATAAAGTGGAGCGCGGCGTGACAGAAGTGTTCACGGACGACTGGATCTGCATCTGAGAGACTGTTTACGGCGTGCTCTAGTCACGCGCGCGCGCACCCTACCGGGAGAAGAGCCCGTACGGCCCATACAAGGACCTTCCGCTCTTATTAACGTCAAGTAGACCCATACTCGAAAAAAACTCGCCGAAACTTGTGAGAAACCGGAAGGAGTATTTTTAACACAGAAATACTCCATCAAACGTCCAACATTAGTTTTTGAAACTTTGTCTATGTTTAGGATGGGAATCCAAGTCTTTAACAGTGTAAAAAGATCAGTATGCATGAAACAGCATTTCACCCCCCCCCCCCCTTTAATTGACAATCGATAAGTTTCATCAATTCAATTATTATTGACAATTAATTGATCTACGATCATTTGTTAGCATTCCAATGCCCGCCTATGGTCTGCATTGATTACCCGCGAACAACGTCTACTTTGACACAAACGCGAGAAGAGGCTGCTCTGCTCTGCAACAGCAAATTCTCTTTGCAAACACTTCCAACGGACTTGGATGTGAAGAGTCAGTGGTTAAAATGATCACAGTGATACAACAGCAGTACAATCTTTAGACAATTTCTTCTCAAATCACCGTGAGGTCTAAATGAGGTTTACAAAACTCAATATTATGAGAAAATGAAAGTGTTTTTTGACCTTTGACAAAAGTAGGAACCTTTAAAATAGCATAATAAAGGCACTTTAAGATAACTAATGTAAACTCATTTACATTAGTTAATTTACTATCAGTTCTCATCTCATCTCATTTTTTTTTTTTTTGCTTCCAGACTGCATCACAGCTCACAGCTAATTTTAGACAAATCCAAAATAGAAAAGAGCCTTCATCTAGAAGACACTCTTCTTTACACGTGATGAACAGATAAGAGCATAACAAAATGTCTGTTCAAACATTAAACTTCTGCAATTTTCTCTTGGTCTAAACATGAACCACCAAGTAAAATGAACACTCACCAAGTGCCAAATGTGAGAAGATTGTGGCTTCAATAACTTTTAAATATTCAGTATTAATATTTTACAATATATAAATTGCAACATGTTGGGCAAGTTCACCCAAAAATGAAAATGATATCATTACTAAGGTTACCCTAATGTCGTTCCATACCTGTAAGACCTCTGTTCATCTTCAGAACACAGATATTTAATATTTAGTCTGAGAGATTCTGTCTCTCCATTGAAAATGTATGCACAGTATACTGTCCCTTTCCAGAAGGACCAGAAAGGGAATAAAAACATCATAGAAGTAGTCCATATGTGTCATCAGTTAGTTAGTTAGAATCTCTTGAAGCATCTGAAATACATTTTGGTCCCAAAATAACAAAAACTACGACTTTTTTCAGCATTGTCTTCTCTTCCGCGTTTGTGTTCAATTCTCAAATAAACATTCAAATGGTCATGAATCAGTGATTGATTCATGATTCGGATTGTGTGTCAAACTGCCAAACTGCTGACATCACGTGACATTGGCGATCCGAATCATGAATCAATCGCTGATTCACAACCGTTTGAATCTATGTTTGCGGATTGAAAACAAATGCGGAAGAGAAGACAATGCTGAATAAAGTCGTAGTTTTTGTTATTTTTGGACCAAAATGTATTTTCGATGCTTCAAGAGATTCTAACTAACTAACTGATGTCACAGATGGACTACTTTGATGATGTTTTTATTCCCTTTCTGGACATGGACAGTATAGTGTATATGAGGAACAGAAACACTGATAAATAGAGGTCATACGGGTGACATCAATTACATTTTTGGGTGAACTAACCCTTTAATGTTTAGAAATAATGGTAAATAAAAAAAATCTATTTCCATTGGCTGGCTTTAAATGGGCATAGGGCAAGATTCAAACTGCTTCCTGAAGCAGTCAGGCAGAAGAGAGGCTTCGGAGGTCATCAATGACGTCACTGGTCTAAAAGATACAAGCCTAGATAGACGCTTCACTCAAAGCTTCCGGGATTTCTGGACACATGCTCCGAAGCCTCGGCACAGAACGTAACATCACTAGCTGAAGATTATTCCTTCTCCCTCCGGCAGGATGTCCTCTGGAGTACTTTGTGGAGGAGTTTTTGGAATATTCACATCTGCTGAGCTGGAGTGATTCTTCTACACTCAAGGCCTACTTTCAGATGGGACTGGATGATGAGTTATCATTTCCCATCTCCTCCTGGTCATTATAATTTACCCCTAGTCGAGTTCATTAATTTGGTCCTCTGCCTATACAGTTCAGATTTTGTGGATGATGATGTACTCTTCCTATGATCATCTAGCCTAGAAATCTAGACGCACCCTAGCGGCAGCAAATTTAATTTGCCCGCAAGTGTCGTCTAGGCACTCTCAATACCATTCTGAGCTGTATTCCTCAAAATCTGGACGGCCCAATCACACCGTCTATAGAGTCGGCGGGCGGGGCCATAATGACGACGGCCGAGTTGCGTTTGCGTGCTTCTAGTTAACAGAAACTGGCGAACGGCGGCGGTCTTTCAAATCAGCTTTGACCGCGACTCTGGAAGACTTAGAGTTAAGCCATGTGTTCGGAGTTTAGCCGACCGGATACAACGAATGTTTAATCTATCAGCGAGCTCTGTTTAACCTTCGCTCTGGTTGGTGTAGCCCTATCCTATCGCGTGCAGAGGGAGTTTGAAAGACAACCGTTTATCCCGCCCCTCGGATTGAGATTGTCTATGGTGAGTTTCCAGACCAAACATCTTGATGTGGGTCTGGCTTGTCAGGCTAATGATCATCCAGTCCCATCCCGAAAACATTTGAGTGCTCCAGCTCACCCCAAGCCCTCCACAGAATGAATATTAACAACATTTAATAAACATTTAACTCCAATTTTGAAAGCAAGTTTGTTTTGCTTCATAGCTACTTAATTTGTTTTTATTTGTCTTAAGAATATTCCTTGTGAGTAAATGTCTGTTTTATAATTTATTAACATTGCTGTTAAATGAATTATAAAAGAGCCCAGCAGGCGGTATTTTAACAAGCTCCAAGCCAAACTCAAATGACTCACTCAAACTTACACTGCAAAAGAGCAGAGCAAACTAAATTTCTGAATGGATTGAGATTTCCGCAGCAACAGGGATCGAGTGGAGATGGGTGGAGTGTGTGCACGGGGTCACAAAAAAGGAAAGAAAAGCGGTAGGATCCATTTCCCTTGACTCAAGGTCCCTTCACTGACTCTTAAGGGTTGAATCGATTTTTAAACTACTCTCCATAAAGCTACAGCACATCATTGGCCTTGCGGAGCTTGTTCTGGGCATAATCTCCAGCTATCATCTGCTGACACAGGGCCAAAAGTCTGCGGCAGTCTCAGCATCCCATAATTCACTGCTGCTGATAATGCTCCAGGAAAATGTTGCCCTTGTACACTCATCTAGGAGCAGGCTGAATCATAAGCCTCGGAAGCTACTAAAATCATTTTTTAGAATGGCCTTTTTCTAATGATAACAATTTGAGGTTCCTCTTAAAATAAAATGATGCTTAATGTAAGTAGCATAGTGGTGTAATCTCCCAACCATTTCAATCTTATCAGAACCCTGTTGTCCAGGGATAATGGGTTATCAGATAGAGGAAGAAAATGATCATGTCTATTTGATGGATCGCATCTGTCATCAAGATATAATGTCAACAGTCTGACAGTGACTTGATGATAAAGGATAAAAGGACTATCCATTTTATGGCACAAAAGAAAAGGACACAAATCAATATCTACACTTACTGTGTGTGTGAGAGAGACTTTTCTTGTAGTTTAATACATTGCCCATTCACAGATACCTGTAGTTTAATACAACAAGGCCTAACAAAAAGGCTTTTCATATTGAGTTAAAGGGATAGTTCACCCAAAAATGAAAATTACCCCATGATTTACCCACCCTCAAGCCATCCTAGGTGTATATGACATTCTTTTTTCAGACAAATACAATCAGAGTTATGTAAAAAAAAAAAAAATGTCCTGGCTCTTCCAACCTTTATAATGGCAGTGAATGGCTGTGTCTGTTTTGAAGCTCGTAAAAGTGCATCAAAAAAGTGCTCCACACAGCTCCAGGGGTTAATAAAGGCCTTCTGAAGCAAATCGGTGCGTTTGTATAAGAAAAATATCCATAAACAAAACTTTACAAACTGTAGTCTCTAACTTCCTCTAACTGTCATCATAACTGTTCAAGAGAGACTGAAGTTTCAGTTTAAAATATGGATATTTTTCTTACACAAACGCATTGATTGACTAATTGATGTTTAGTCAATCTATTTTTGGACTTTAAAACAGAAACAGCCATTCACTGCCATTATAAAGCTTGGAAGAGCCAGGACATTTTTTAAATAACTCAGATTGTATTCATCTAAAAGAAGAATATCATACACACCTAGGATGGTGAGTAAATCATGATCAAGGCTGAAAATGACACTCAAACTTTATTTCTGCATGCGATACTGTTTGTGTTCACACCTAGCAGCTCTCTTCATTAATGGTGTGAAATGGGCGTAGCTCAGGCATGGAACAGATGGACGCTATGCAGTGGGTCAGAAATGAGCTGCATCATCCCTGGCACCTGACAGCATCAGCACCACAGCAACACCGCCATCCAATAAAAAAGCAATTGCTGAATTTCTGAACCAGGCAACTAGAGACTAATTTAAAATATGGACATGATGCAATGACATTCGACAACCAGAATGTATCCAGATATTTTGTATTTTTTATATTTTTATTATTGCTGTCAATTGATTAAAAAAAATCGATTAATCAAAAAAAAAAGATCTGTGATTAATCACGGTTAAAAACTTTGCGCTTGAATGATTTAAAAGCACAATGAATAAGAGCATGATCATATAATGTAATGCTAGCCAAAGGATGACAGAAAAAAATGATGTTTTGTTAAATATTTTAAAGTGTTAAACTAAAAGAAATGTATTGTGTGCGTTAAAGGGCTCCTTCAGCGCTGGGAAGATAAATCTGTACTTAAACTGGGTCATTGTGAAATTATTTTTGAATTTGGTGCCTTCTAGACTGAGAAAAGACAGAAAATGTATTTTTGTCTCATGGGGATGAAAGAAGACTACAATTCCCAGAATGCTTCGCTGCCCTTGAGGCCACTCCCAAAGCCACCGCTACTGAATCACTTTTAATTTCCCACCACCGCGTCCATCTTCATAAAATCAGTTCAGTTAGAGAACAGACACTACAATTAAAAACTGAAAGTGTCTGTTCAATATATTGTGATTTAGCCGCTGAGGAAGCGTCAGCACAAACGCAGCAGGAGTCAGATTACACTCATCGTGATGAGCTGAATGAGCTCTCGTGATGAGAGTTGAGGTAAACGCGGCAGTAGTTCTCAGCATGTGTTCAGTCTGGCGCGTTTTCAGTTCGTGCCTTTGGAAGAATAACTTTTATAGGAATTAACTTGAGAAGATAAACTACTCCCTTTGCTCCGCCGGCCGCACCGTTTCCATGAATGCCTGAGCCGAGCTGTGCTGTGAGTGCGACCCCATCCCCATGTGCGAGTTGAAAACATGTGGAAATAGCTCCCTCTGCTGGCTTGTAGTCTTTAGCGTCTGGCCAAACATTTTACCGATGACTCAAATCGACAATATTTGCTTCACCGGAGTCATTTTTCCATAAATAAAATGCATAAATCTCTCGTCTCAGGGGATATGAGAGGGGGGTGCACGATCATTCGAATATACTCCAGGGTTTCTACTGATACAAAGCCATATGCTAATCGCTGAAGTAACACTTTAATGTTGACAGCACTTATTTTAATATACACTCACCAGCCACTTTAGGTACACCTGTTCTACTGCTTATTAACGTATTTTAATGCCAAGTCAGAGCACTGGTTCAGCTGATAGAAAGGCAACAGTAACTCAAATAACCACTTGCTGCAACTGAGGTCTGCAGAAGGGCATCTCTGAACGCACAACAACTCAAATCTTGAAACAGACGAGCTAAAGCAACAGAAGACACACCGGTGACACTCCTGTCAGATAAGAACAACATTCAGGTGACCGGGTCAGAATTTGTCATAGTTGATTCATCCTGCCTTGTATCAATGGTTCACGCTGCTGCTGCTGGTGTAATGGTGTGGGTGGTATTTTCTTGGTACACTTTTTATCAACTGAGCGTCCAATAAACACCACAGCCGACCTGAGTATTGTTGCTGACCACGTCCATCCCTTTATGACCACCACAGTGTATCGTCATCTTATGGCTACTTGGCAGCGTGATAACACGCAAGTCATAAAGTGCAAATCATCTCAAACCGTTTTTTTGAGTTCACTAAACTCAAATGGCCTCACAGTCACCAGATCTCTATCCAATAGAGCAGCTTTGGGATGTGCTGGAACGGGAGATTCACATCATGGATGAGCAGCCGGCAAATCAGCAGCAACTGTGTGATCTCATCACCAATATGGATCAAAACCTCAAAGAAATGTTTCCATCACCTTGTTGAATCTCTACCACAAATAATTAAAACAGTTCTGAAGGGCAAAAGGGACAGTAAAGAAATGTATCATGTTAATAAATGCTGTTCTTTTGAAATTTCTATTTATCAAAGGATCCCAAAAAGGCTGTTTCCACAAAAATATGAAGCAGGACAACTGTTTTCAACATTAATAATAACTGTTTCATTAGCATCAAATCATCATTAGAAAGAGTTCTGAAGGATCATGTGACGCTGAAGACTGGAGTAATCAAGGCCGGACTTACCATTGGGCTTGACTGGGCTCAAGCCCATGGGCCCCGCCCAATAGGGGGCCCCGTCATTTTACGTTTGGTTTTTTCAATATGTCAGTCATTTCATTTTTATTTTAAAGTTTGTGGAAAACTAGCAGCCAAAAGTGGCCCGCCAGCGATAATATCTACCCGCGCCCGCATCTGCCGAATTTGGCAGATTGTTTTAATAGCGGCTGGGTCTGAAACATATTTGCCAGTGTAACGGAGGCGAGGTTTTTTTTACGGTCTATGAGCCAAGCTAACGAGAACTGTGCAGGTAAACTCCTGTCATTTCAAGAGATGCTTTCCTCGTCTAGCGTGGTGTGAGCATGGCGTTTCTGTTGCGTGTCAGCCGCGGCGCGGCTGCCGAGGGAAGCCCTATACTTCATGTTAAATATAAATATATTGCCTTTGATACAGCAAAGACAACGTCGGCAGTCGCCTATTGACCATACATATCTATGGTATTGACGGCAAAATAGGCTACAGAACATATTATTCTGTATTGACAGGTTTAATATTTCAAAATCGATAATTATGTTGTTTTTTATTATTATAATTAGGCCTATATCTGCATTTATGTTAACCTACAGACTTTCACACATGAAAATGTCATTTTTTAATATGTATTCGTGTCAAAATGGCATATAAACATCTTTTCCTATTCTATTTTGCCTGGAAACGCTTCCAACACGCTCGCATGTCGCGTGAAAAATAGGCGTCTCTTCTATTCGAAGCATGCATGCGTTTTCCGCGCGGCTCGGACAGCACGTGTGACGCAGGCAGTATGCAAGCTCTAACCGGTGGGAGCCGAAATACAAACGGACACGCCACGCAGCCGAGACGGTCACGGCACGCTTGCAGTGTGTCTCCTGTGCGAAAAGACCCGAGTTCGAGCCCTGCCTGAAACGGGCAGTGCGAAACTAGGTAGGCTAAATCAACATACACTTATTATCAAATTTTTCTTTAGTGATCTTGCCTTCAAAATAATACGAAAAGCTTCAATCGGTGGTCATATAAATAAATTATCAGATTTTTTTTTTTTTTTTTTACATGTAACACTATATACTTTACCAGTCAGCATTTGAAATTAGCTTTCCACTTCAAATAGCGATTGGATCGATTATATTGTTAAGCCACCAGATGGCGACAAATTACTTTTAAAAAACATTTGTCATTGAATCGTTCATTCAGGAGATTTGTTCAAAGATGGTGATTAATCTATGAAACAGTTGTATTTGATTGAGGAATTGAATCATTCATTCAAACCCGAGTTTTTTTTTGGTTTTTTTAATAATTCAGATTCAATTTTTTTTTATAGACTTCAGCAATTAACATACATTATGTTATTTTGTTTAGTTGTTTATTCAGAATCGTGATCTCTAATTTTATTCTCAGTTTATCCAGAATTGTGTTGCTCTAATACATAGCTTGTGTATCATTTTGTTCTATCTAAAGTAATGTATAGAAGGTAGGGCCCGGAAATGACTCAAGCCCAGGGGCCCCCACCACCCTAAGTCCTGCCCTGGGAGTAATGATGCTGAAAATACACGTTACATTTAAAAAATATAATTATATAATTATGCAAAATGTACTGCTTGAAAAGTGTGCTTCAATATCTTTCAAATAAACGTTATTTGGTTTATATATTGATATCTATTGCAATTACATACTTTTTGAGGACAATGTGAAATGAAAATATCCACAGGAAATTTGTAACTGTTTGGATGTAGGCTAATGATTGGTTAAATATTATAGAGTACTATAGTGTTATAATAACTTTATAAAATAACCAAAGCGCTTTCGGGAGCACTTAAAACCTCTATGCATAATGCATTATAAAGTATTCATAATGTACATTATAATGCATTATATATTTTACAAAAGAATTGTAACCAAAGTTAAACTGCATTTTGATATTTGCAGATTCTGTTTTACATCTGAAATTGGTTATTTGTTATTTGTTTTTGAATGCATTATACTTCCTAAAAGAGTGTTAAATTAATTGATACAACATATTATAACTGTGGTTACAATTATTCATGAGACCATGCAATGCATTATATAGTGCATAATGCATAATTGGTGCATTAAATATTATTTTGTAATGCAATATACATAAAGTACATTTCAGACTGATATGTTTTCAATTTTCCTAAATAAATGCACTGATATATAACTGTGAGTTAACCTCAAGCCAAAAAATAAAACTATTCTCTCATTTGCTTTATGCAATAGTTTTTCCAGCCTCTCTGACAGGAAAGAGGCCAATTATACAGAGGCATATGTTACACTCGCACAAAAAGGTCTTAAGATACACAGTCAAAAAGCGTGTCTGCTCTGCGCTCACTACAATTACAGCAGTCAGTAAGAATGACCTTATTTGTTCCTACTGCCTATTTCAGCTGCACTGGCCAACTGCACACAGCTGTTGCCAAAGGCTTTCCAATGCCTCAGCAAGCACTGCGATCATTCAGCTTTCCACAGGGAAGCTTTCCTAATGCTAGGGGAGAGAGAGAGAGAGAGAGAGAGAGAGAGAGAGAGAGAGAGAGAGAGAGAGAGAGAGAGAGAGAGAGAGAGAGAGAGAGAGAGAGAGAGAGAGAGAGAGAGAGAGAGAGAGAGAGAGAGAGAGAGAGAGAGAGAGAGAGAGAGAGAGAGAGAGAGAGAGAGAGAGAGAGAGAGAGGACAGACACAAATAGTTTCAGAGATAAAGAAGGGGAAAGGGAGGAAAACTACGACAGGGATTTTATTAATGGGCAGTTCAGCTTCTCGCACACTGTAAAAAAATATATATTTTCATGTATATTTTAAAAACTACTTTACATCTAATGTATAAGATAAGCTTTTCTAGTAACTTTATCTATTTTAACAATGTTTAAATATTTTTACAGGACAAAAACACAAAAATATTGATTAAGATGTTTTCTTGCAGTGTACAATGCAATTTATAATTAAAGGAGCTATTTCTTCATGATCTAAATCTTTAAAATCACTTTCATTTTCATTGCAATGTTGGTTGGTTTCAGTCATATTCAGTACTTTCTACATTAATTATATCATCAATTTTAAGTTCTTTGACTTGAATTTAACCAGTTCATTACATTAATGTTTTTATTTTCCTTCATTTTAATTTCCAGTTGCCACTGGATGTTTTATTATCTATCTTCTAACTAATGGGTGATATAATTCAGAAAATGTGTTTTCTCAAGTAATATGGGAGCATTCTTGCCAGAGCCAAGTATATAATGAAAAGAAGACAACAAACTCCTCGGTGGGGATTTGTGGGTTTTAGCAGTTTGCTACAATTCACAATGTATACAAAACTAAATGGTTGAAATTGGCAATTTATTACAACAATATATTGGAAATTTAGTAATTTTTTTAATGTTTTTTATGTTCTCACAAACTCCTACTGTATATGATGAAAAAGAAAAATCACTTCAGTTTTCCTAAAAATAAAAAAGGAATAGCTAAACACAAAATGTTGATCAAGTAGCATAGAAGGCACTGCATTGGCTATACACTGTAAACCCTAACACTCAAAATAATGAACTGTTTGAGTAGGGTAAACTTAAATTATACAAATTAGTTCAATCAAATGAACTTTTATGAGTATTAAGAACTTTCTTTTGCTTTTGAGTTCACAAAACGGACACATTTCAAGTAATCTAAATGCATTTTGTAAACTTTGTTCCTTTTAATTTATACTAACATAAAATTTAACTGAAACTGGGCTGGGTTTTCTATTTCCCAGCATGCTTTGCCATGACCCTTGAAAGGGAAAGTAAATGTAAAAATGTAAGAGTACAAAAACAATCTGCTTCTCAGATTTGTTGTGTTTTGCCAATTTATCCGGGTTTACAGTGTAAAAGTGTACATATCCCTGTTAAAATTGCAGTTGAGATGTGAAAAATCAATCCTAGATAAATCATGTCAGATCTTTTTCCACCTTTAATGTGATATTCAAAACCAACGAAGGTCAAGTAACATACATATGAACAGATTATGGGATGGATTAAGATGTGGTTGTGCTCTGTTCAGCAGGGGGGGGTGTGTGTGTGTGTGTGTGTGTGTGTGTAAGGAGGGGAGCGGGGGAGTGGTTGGGTGTTGCGGTGCTCTGATTTCTCATTTCGGCGGGGTGGGGTAGGTGGTGGGAATGGGTGTTTGGGGTGCAGTGCTCCAATTTCTAGTTCAGCTTGGGGTTGGGGGTGCCAGTAGGGCCCATCCGCAGACAACCCCCTCCCCTCCTGCCTCTGCTTGTGCCCTGAGCACGTGCATGGTAGGCCCATGCGTTAATCCGTCAAAAACCTGCAATTTTAGCAGGGGTGTGTAGACTTTTTTATAGCCACTGTATATCATGGAACAAAGGATTTTTTAGCCTCAAAACTTCATACAGCAAGTCCAAACCCTTCCCCAGTCAACCCAAGCCATTTACAAAAAAATGCTGTTTTTTTGCTGCTTTTCCCATTGCTCCTAAAATTTAGTGATGTCAAGATTTTTAGTGAAAATAAATGTAATTTATTTGTCCTCACAGAAAGTGATTGCATGACTCTGTTGACATACTGAATACTGCTCATTTTTTCAAGATTTTGATCTCTTATTTTATTTACTTGCCGACTTTTATTATCATTCAAATTTGGCTGGGAGGTTAATAACATATTTTTCTTTGGTGTGACAAACTCAGATCACATACTTAATTTTTACTTTACAGGGTCTTTAAGTTGTATGGACTGCTTTTAAAATACTTTTATGATGATTTGGCTCCAACTAGATGCATCTGTCAAGCGTCCATCGTTCAGAACCGGATGGTTTTTGCTCCAAACAAACGTTTTTTGTTTCATTTTATTCTGGCCGATCTCTGATCTGGGCTTGCACAAACTGCATTGCAATCATTTTACCAATATGTAATTTGGGTGGAAATATTAGTCTGTAAACAGAAGTTAACACAGGCCAGAGACAGGACACGCTGAAGACACAGAAACTGTATCAGGCACAGCACACTGTTTACAATACATAACATTTTCTAAGAAAAATATAAATATTGAATTGAGGGTGAGTATTTATATTATTGTATCGCTGAAGGGAACTGGCTGTCTTCAGAACACTTTCAACGGCATTTTCTTTTTGCCTCTGACCTCTGTATAAATGCCCATTAAAGTAGTGTTTATTAGAGGTCGACCAATAGTGAATTTTACAGATAGCAATAACTGTTGGTAGTTTATAGTAAATAAAGTTGGACCATATTTGCCGATAACTGATTCATCATAAGTGACCTGCTGAATATAAACTAATGCAAATAGATGTTAACAATTGTGACATTAAAGATTTGGGTCAGATTTGCGTGTATTTTTTTCCACATTGTCACATCCCTAGCTCCAACACCATGTCATCCGCATGGAAAAGAGCGCCCAGAAGAGTTATCCAACATTCAACCATTTGTTTTCCATGGGACAAAGAAAGTCCTACGGGTCAAACAGAATGACTTTTTTCCCCTTTAAATGTACAGCAGCAAAATCTCTAAGGGTCAAAGAGAAGGTGGAAATGGTTTCTAAATAATGAGTTGTCACCTGTTCGTCATTGAGTGTATTTAAGTTCCTCATTTTATTCAGTTTGTTTGTGTGCCTTTCTACTTGCAGATTACCTGAGTTTGTTTTAATCATCATCAGGACTAAACGTGACATCCATCTGGCAGGTCTCTAGATATAGCGCATCCAGGAACACCACTACACCCCCGCCATTTCAACCGGAACCAACAGCGTCTCAGGACTTAAGTTTTGAAACTTTTATCTTTTTATTATATCCAATCCAATATTAGGCTGGTAAAGCCTAAACTAATATTGGTTCTTCTGTAATTACAAGTGGACTTCAGGGGAAAGATAACACGCAGCAAACATGTTGAATATGGCCCTTTTAAAGTAAGATGAAGCCGTTCCAGACATTAGAAACTAAACAGCTGCAAGCGTGCAATTCAGCTGCCGACATCTAACTGACTAAGACCAGACAACTGTCTCACAACCTTGGCAGAAGAAGCCATGCGCTGTCTCACAAACACGTACACGCTTTTACACACAAAGATCAATTCATGAACGACACTTCATCCCGGGAAGGCTTGCCGGAATGCTTCGGCTTCGACCCGACCCGATGGCATTGTGACATCACAACCGCAGCTAGAAAACAAACACTATTGTTCATGTCTGAATTCCTTCCAGACAACATTGTTTACAAGTTAAAAGCAGTAGCCACAATCACAGGCCACAAATAGGAAGGCAAAAAGAATATCTAAATGTACAATATGTAACTCATTCTGATGAACAGTTGCTGTCTCAATACGAAGAACAAAACACTCATGATAGGTTTCCTTTAAAAGATCTGAGCTTGTCAAAAGGCCATCAGTAAAAACCCTGATGAGAATATAATGTGTGTCAATTGATCAATTAACCCCCTAACCCACTTAATCAGTTCCCTGTGCCTGTGTCACTTACTTTTGTATAGACAGCATTCAGTTCTGTCTCAGTGGTCGGTGGAAATACTAAGGGCAGATTGTTGTTCTACAAAAGCCGACATCCATTCCGGTAAGTGTTAAATGAATGCATTAGGAACCTGCTTTAGAACATGTCGAGGAGAGGCGCTCTGCATCTAGGGGCTGCAAACTCAGCGATAAATATTCTCCGGCAGAGACTGTCTGGCCTGACGCTGCGATAGCAATAAAATGCTCCTCACAATCCGCAGTAAAATTCAAACAGCATGGCCCGGCACAAATATCATTCTCCTAGCTCATTTGTGAGTCCGCGCCAAGTTTGTTTTCCACCAGACTTCTGCCAGTAAGACGGGCTGCATTCGCTTCAGTCTAAGCAAAGAATTATGGGATTTTTATGTTCCTAGCAGTTGCTGCAATTTAGCGTGATAACTAAAACTTCTGGCACATTTTACATTTAAACAAAATGCTAAACAAATGGATCAACTGAATTACATAATTGTACTACCATAAGCCTCTCCATTTAGCAAAATATAAAAAAAATCCATTATCATTAAAGCCTATCAAATTATGGTTAGCAAAGAGAGCCTCAATTATTAATAATGCCCATGCTGGCCTAATACTGACAATAAAAAAAACATGAATATGGAACTTCCCTTTGTTCTCTTTCAAAGCACTTAACTGCCGTAAAAATGAGTAGCGCTAGCGGAGTGAATGGACCAGAACGATGAAACATCACTTGTTTTTTTTCACAAGAGCTCATTAAACAGCAATGCATATACATACTCAATTATGACATTTCCCTAATTGTGCCTCAGATTGGTGGTTTGGATGTAAGTGATCGCTGCTTACTGTCAGAATATCTCTAGCTCTAGAACAGCCAACAATGTTGTACTCTCTAGCCTATAACAATATCATAGCCTGTTATGTATTTCAAAACTTTATGATACTTACATTGCCTTTACAAGCCACAAAAATCATCACTCATTTAATTTTTCTTAATGGCGCTCAATGAAAGGTTTTTAAACAAAAATCTATTGATCAGTACATAAAAAACAGTGTTTAAAACTGTGTCCTTCCCTTACAATTTTAGGCTTATAAAAATATATAATTTGAGCTGTTTTGTTGAAAAAAGTCAAACAGAGATGGTGATGAAGAGTCCTAAGTGCACCTTCAAAGTTTCTGCAACACTATCCCTGCATCCCAGTGTCCATACTATCCATCCTAAATGGTATGTGAGATTGGAACAAGTGTGTCCCAAAGCATAGTAAGTTGAAAAGAGTCTGTTTTTAATGTTTGAAATAAATCCACCAACATTTTTTTTAAAGTAGCTTATGCTCACCAAAGCTGCATTTATGTGATCAAAAATACAGTGCAAACAGATATAGCTGTGTTCTATGAGAATATCAAGTAAATTGTAATGTGTTCCTGTGATCAAAGCTGTATTTTCAGCATCAGTACTCCAGTCCTCAGCGTCACATGATCCTTCAGAAATCATTCTAATGATGATTTGCTGCTCAAGAAACATTTCTGATTATTATTGTTGATGGAAATGTTTTGTTTCTATTACAGATAAATGCTGTTCTTTTGAGCTTTCGATTCATCAAAGAACCCTTGGGGGGAAAATTGTAAGTATATTTAGCTTAGGAGACTTCTTTTAAAAACATCTTTAAAATTTGCACATATCCCAGTCTGAACTGTACTGTAAGACTTTGAATATTAAAGTGCAAATTAACACCTGACCACTCTTCTACTGGTACAGTTAAAAACCGTATAAGGGTAAAAACATGACATGCAGACATGATGTAAGCAACACAGCTACAACTAATCAAACTGATAATGGGTGTGCGAATTATCAAGAATTGACAATACTCAATCATACCAAGGGCCCCCATTTAAAATTCTGCATAGGGCCCCAAAAAGGCTTGGGCCAGCCCTGGCGTGACCGGATTATTTTTTGAAGGTCTAAATGCAGTGAGTTTGGCTTGTACTTCTGTAACCGAAGCTGAATGTTTTTTTCCCATGTCCCGCATCAGTCATGGCCCCACAGCTGCTAAACACCTTCTTGTTCCATCTGCTACAGTGGTATTTTTTGAAGCCTAATAAATGTAACAAAAATTGATAGCTTGAAATTGCACTGTAATATTGAATGCCTATAATGTTTAAAATTGGGAGGGTCAATTTTATAGAGACATCAGTAGCAGTATTAGTATCAGTGATACTGGCCTTCATTCATAAAAAGATGCCATTAAACAAACATAAAATATACTGTTTTATGTTGTTTCTACATTCATTTGGAGAGTTACTGTGAAATTATTACATTATAAAATATATTAAAAACGTACATGGATTTCATTGCCGTTAATCACAGAAAAGATTTCTGATTAATCTAGTAAATTCGTTTTTTATTGCTTGACAGCACTAATTTTAACATAAAAGCCACAATGAAATAAAACTATAATAGGCCTAGTGGCAGATTTTTCTTCAGTGTAGGCACTGTCCCAAATGACATCCTAAACACTTGTGGTCTTTCTACGAGTCTGCACTTAAATGGTGTAATGCCGCTTTGACTGTTAGGTAGACATCTGCTGCAGCGCTCGCTCCATTGCAGGACTGGAAACATTGTGCATTGAGGGCACATGTCGGCCCCAAAGTTGGAGCTCGCCCTATGGTCTTGTGGACTTGTCAATTGGATGAATTTGTCACATTAAGATCTGTTACATGCATTTACAAAATATATAAATAATTTCTAGTGATGTCAATCGATTATAAAAACTGTATTGCACATTTTTTCTGAATTAATTGAGACTAAAACATCAGAGTTTTTCATTTAATTAATGTAGAATTAACTTAAAGACAGTATATTTTAATGAATGAACACCAGTATCTGACATTTTTTAAAACATATTAATGATAGACATTCAATATAATTCATTATAATTGAAAGCTACTTCCTTTCGAACATTTATAAGGCTTTAATTAATCTTTAATCAGTCTTCAATAGGGATGCAACAATACAGTTAGTCCACGGTTCAATACATACCTCTGTTTTTAACCGCGGTTTTCGGTTCGGTTTTTTGCTATTCTATTCTTAGGCGACAGAAAAAGAAAAAGGATGAGGAGAAAATGTTTTATTGTAATACTCTTTTCTTTATAATTTACTTAAAAGACTTGAAAACCCCTTACTTAAACTTAAACTTTACTTAAAAAAACTTGTACACATTCCTAGTGTTTTGTATAATATAAAATAAATAGGCTATATATAAAGCTTTACAGTGGCAGCTCAGAGATGTACAGCAGCATTTAAGTAGAATTGAATTAATTAATGTAGGCTAAAATTAAAACTACATAGTCTTCAATATACAATATACATTGGTTGAAAGCTACTGTATTATTACTTTATTCAAGAGCAGTGAGTGATTTTTTTTTCTTTGTCTATTTTAATAGCTCTATAATTTTTGAGGTGAACTTTAAGTACAAGCGTTCACAATCAATAGGTTGCGCTGCTAAGACCTGCTCGCACATCTCATATACAGACGCACGTGATTTTACTTTCACTTTAGACATAACCGACTGTGTTTATATACCTTGTTGTATTTAACCGTATTAGCGCAGTAAGACAACTTAATCCAGTAATCACGTGTCTGACAGGCGCGCACGCTCAGCGCATGTAGAACGCAAATTAAATGTTTAACCGGCAAGGCTTTAAAACTAACTTAACTTAACCTAACTTTAGTGCATGTGCCGATATCAATTTTTCATGTTGCGAGGAAAAAAATGTTAATGAATTAACATGCTAACTAATGAAGTCGTATGTCTTAAAGTTTTACTGAACAATAACAAATAATTAGAACAGTTCTAATCATTAGGGCATGTTGTAGTCCAGATTAAAACATAAAAATGTTTAAGTTTGAAAATAAATAGCCTATTAAGTCTTTAAGTATTAAGTATTTGGTGCTGTGATGAACAACATTCATTACAAAAAACTAATGGATGTTTTAAAAACTACACGCGGTTTCTTTTGTTTGCGGGTTTCCGGGGTAATCGCTGCATTCTGCAGTTCATCAGCGCCCTCTGCTGTTACTGAACGCGCGTTTTATTCAGTCTCCTTCACTCGTTCATGTGCTTCTCATTTACACCTGAGCGTGTGTCCCTTTGACGCAGAATACAGCGGTGTTGAGCATTTATACGGTTGATGGGCAAAGTATTCTTGAGTGCATTATAAAAAATTATTAATTGTTAATAAATTATTATTTACGATATTTTAAAGTGCCCACGATAACAATATCGTGCATATTCATTATCGTGATAAATCGCATTATAGTGCACATGTATAGTGCATATGATTGGATATTTGCTCATATCAGCGCATAGACACACAGGCACACTCAAACAGAGCCGAAATAAACTGAGAGAAATATTTCAAATGAAAAGAACTAGAAATAATTAATTAAATGCAAAACGGAAAAAAACGCAATTCAAAAGCGCGTATTGACCCGTGAATGCCGTACCGAACGGTTCAATATTATATTGAGTATTGTGACATCCCTAGTCTTCACATAAACCCATTGTAATAAATTTAATATTAACCTGTGGCCTTCCGACTCTTGTCTGACTCTTACTGGACAAAACTGACATTTTGGCATAATTCTGTTATTTAGTGCAAAAGAGGACTTAATTATAGTTTGCTGTGTGTGTGTGTGCGTGTGTGTGATGCACGGTTCGCACTTATATCCACCGATCGGGCGGGCCGATTCATTCCGCTTGCCACTTCCCCACACACTTCAAAAAATCCCTAACGTGTACTCGTGGGGAGCTAAAGCTCATTAAATAAGCAAAGCTTATCCAAAGTTGTGGCCGTTTACTTCCAAGTCTCCAGTGCGTCACGCCCATCAAAACCAAGCATTGCAGGAGATAGCCTTAAAACCAGTGTAGAAAATAGCCTATTACTGTGAAAAAACACACTAACGTCATTAGTTGACCTCAGACAATAGCCTCGGGACGTTGGGCTTTACAACCCTGGCCCATGCATGTCTAAGTCTGATCCCGAATCGCAATGAACCAACAAATTAAGGATTCTTCATCTTTTGACAGCATGCTAAGGTATGTTCAGTTAGACATGTACACACAATAGATGTCAAACGATCTGTAACAATGCAATACTATCACATATAAAAAAAAACATTTTTAATCATTGTTGCTTCATTCATTCATAATGTCATCCTGTCTACAAATCCATCTCTTGTTTACAAATCAATCCGTGATCAGAAATGAAGAAACAAATGCAATGTCTTCCCCACGTAAGCAGGATTTTCATTAAAAATAAAGCTCATACATGCATTCATAATATTGGAAACCGAATGAAGCTTATGCGGCATGTTTATTGCTTAGAAGTTGGATCCGGTTTAGCTCTATGTAGGCCTATGTCATGTAGGGATGGGTACCGAAACGCGGTATTAAACGGGCCCCGGGGGTGAATTTTGAAAGAGCTCGGACTTTATCGGTTCTGCTGTCGGTACTTTTGAAAATACACGTGACATAAGAGACAGAGAGAGAGAGAGAGAGAGAGAGAGAGAGAGATAGAGAGAGAGAGAGGCGCAAAACGACAGCCCTAATGAGTGATGACAGAGGACAGAACTAATTCAAACATAGCCTGGTTACACTTTAGATCTGTGATAGTCTGATTTTATTTTAGATTTTGGCTTCCAAAGATTATAATAATAATATTTATGTCTAGCGCAACTTAATTCCCTTTGCAGCAACGCTGTCATTTCTCACTAAAACTCAAACGCAATGACAGAATCAGCCTGATCAGTGATTGTTGTAAAATACAGTCTAGCCACTGTTGGTAAGTTGTGGGACGCGTTTAATAATAAAAAGAGCAATTAAAAGCACAAAAATATGCGCAAGAGTTTGTTCCCAAGTCGGCGCGCGCTCTGAAACAGCCGCAACGGGACGAGCAAATTACACTTTCGGTTTCACACTCGCGTCGAAACGATCAAATGTACACAATAATCCATGTTAAAATGACCGGCTTGGAGAGTCTCCTAAAGACCGATAAGCAGTATCGATAAGAGTAGTAATACCGTTAAAACCTAACGATACCCATGTCAGTGGTACGAGTCGGTGTGCGGGGCTACAGAATACGGCGTTGTTCATGTTATGTTGAGGTTTACATAATACCATGACGTCAAAATGTGTCATATTCTGAGATCCATCGTCTGCTGGACCTGGTGGCAATAAAAGTTTTTCTTTGACTAACAAGGATGTTTTCAACTCTGAAACTTACAGGATATTCTTGTATTACCATTACCATTTATAAATCATAAGCTCAAGGGAAAGTTAACTTCTCAATTCATGATCCTTTTAAAAGTATTTGCATGAATAAGATTGTGATCATATAATGTAACGCTAGCCAAAGGATAACAGAAAAGGTAGATGCTGCATTAATTGCGTAAAACAATTTAAACGTGTTAAACTAAAAAAATTAATTGCATCCGCTAACACGCTAATTTTGACAGCACTAATAATTTATAGATAAATCTATCGACTTTGATACATTTTAATGTTTGAGGGGGCAATTGATATGCAAGTTGAAATTCAAGCTGGAAAAAAAAAAAAAGAAATATCGCAAAAATAACAAATACAGCACCATTTCCATCAAGGGAAAAACATAATATCTTATAGGGGTGTAACTTTTTCAGAACTGTTTCCGAATGCACTCTTTAACAGTCAACAGTCGGCTTGTTTTAAGTGCAGAACATACTTCAATCCGAGTTCCCACATGAACATATTAAGTATCTAGGCACGTCAGTTCAAGGGGCGGCGTGGCGCGCGAGTGAACGCGGTCATCTCTTCCTTAAGAATAAACATGAATTAATATTGCTTAAGGTATGTTGAGGATACATTACAACTTACTGAAATGTTTCATATGTTGTGTAATCACTCAATTGGTGTTTCAACCGCGGAGTAGCATCACATAATTTTAGACGGAGTAGCGACGCATAATGCAGCTGATTTGACAACGCGGAAAGATCGGTGTATCCAAAATGAGTAACGTTAGAGGGCAAACGTGGAGCAACGAGGAAGTGCCTCATCAATATTTGGTCCGACGAGCATGTTTCGAAAATGCTAGAAAAAACACACAAAAAGCATATCTGGTTCTTCTAATCAAAGTTCCTGTGTTGCCCATTATTAGCAGGTACAGACGACAGAACGGCCGTCTCTTTTGCATAAGAGTCGCCCATCTCTTTTCTGCACAACGGAGGAAATCCTGCTGCTGTTTTGAATGTTTTGAACATTTTATGAGCTCTTCATGAGTTCCCAGCGGGTAAAAATAATGCCACATGTACACGCATAAAATGATCGTGTTTAATCCAGCACACTGCTTTGTTTTGAACATTTCATGAGCTCTTCATGAGTTCTCTGGTAAAAAAAAATGCCATATGTGTTGTAAACGAGCTCCTACGTCATATAAGCCGACCAATCAGGTTGTTACCGTCTCCCTATGCCTTTGGTTCGGTAACTTTAGGTTCGCTGTTAAAAATGCCAGTGTGAACGTTAAGCGGACCAGGACTATTATGTTTTGTTTTTGTTTTTTTGTCCGGACCAAACGAACTAAACTAACGAACTACAGGTGTGAACGCACCCTAAAACTGAACATCAAGAACGTCCAGATAAACAAAGACTCCTAAACTAGGGGTGGACAATTATTTTAGTTATTTCAATTAATTTTTGTTATTAAAAATAAGAACTAAAAACAGTAGTCTTCACATTAATTAAATATGCACTGATACATAATAAAGCTACAAAGGTTATTCAGCCAAGAGTGATTTACTCTCGTTCTTGTCTTGTTTGATAGACAGCGGCAGCTTTACTGTATAAGCAGGCTGTCACTTTAAGAGCTAATGCACGGATCCTACTGACATAAATTCAGCTTCTTTCCTCAACAGTGTAATATATTCCACAGGAGGCAAGGTTAAGAACCCAAGTGCAGTTCCTTTATTCATTTAACTCAAAATCCCAAACCGTATAACATAGAACCAAGACTTGACCAGAACAAACTTGACCTAAACAGACCTGACTAAACAGACTCACCAACTGTGGGTTACAACATCACAATAACAGACAAAGACACATGGCAAACATGAGGGCTTAAATACACAAAGACTGAGGACTAGACAAGACACACCTGTGAACAATGATCAACCAATAAACCAATGACACATCAGAACACAAGACAAGGGAGCACATGGCAGGATCACATGACAAACCAGGAAGTCCATGACAGAACATGACTGTAGCTGTGTCTCATTTCATTAAATTTCGAAGGCTGCGTCCTCCGGAGGACACGTCCTGTGTAGGATGCAGTATACGGAGTGTCCTCAATCAGAATTAAACGAGACGTCCTTTGTAGGACACACAGGCAGGAAGTATCACGTTGCTATGCCAACAAGTTCAGCCTCGTTGCGCTCTCACGCCAGTTATATGAATGAAAATGATTTATAACTTGAAAATTACTATGAAATGTTTCTTGTCTTGACAGCAATGTACTGTTCTAAACGTTTAAAATGCACTAAACAGTTGTAATCCTGTTTACCACAACTATCTGTATGAGGTAATAGAGCTTTAAAAAAAACACAAAAGCTTGAACTAAGCTTAATTTAAACACCACACCTACGCTCGCATGTATATCTGGCGGTGGTGCTGTTTTTTCATATAGCCTAATATAAAAAAATAACAATATGACGGTTGTTAACGGAGACGCAAAGAATTGTGGGTTATCTCCAGCCGTGAAGGATACTTCTCATGCACACTCCGAATTCCTGTGAAAGAAGGATGCATTCGGAGGTCGCATTTGAAGTGTCCTGCTCACTTTTTTGAAATGAGACGGCCTTATGACGTATGCACCCTTCGAATGCGACCTCCGGAGGACGCAGCCTTCTGAAATGAGACACAGCTTGTGAACATGAAAACCCTAAAAACATGAAACATGAACCCAACACCCAAACACCCTGTGACAAAACTGATATTGTTCACAATCGACAGTTTTTACATGACTACTTGTCAAGACAGCGATTTTGACATAAATGTGTGTGTTGACAGTTTTGAGTGTGTAACAAGAAATGAAACAGAACGGATCACATGCTTTCAGAGAGACGACTTGTGCACACATTTCGCTGTGTGTGTGTGTTTGTGTGTGTCAGACAGCGCACGACTGCAAGGAGTTATTTATAATAACTCTTTTAACATCAAGCAAGTCACATAAGTAACAGTCGTGTGCCCGGTCCATTCTCTGCTAAACGTGTTGCCCTAAAATGTACACTTATTACAATGTTCAAGTAGCCTATTAAAATCATTCAGATATTGCGTGCCGTTGCGATATGCATATTGCGATATTTACATTCGCGATATTTTGTTAATTTCGATATTTTGCACAGCCCTAATCAAAAAGTTTATTTATTTCACTAATTCCATTCAAAAAGTGAAACTTGTATATTATATTCATTCATTACACACAGACTGATATATTTCAAATGTTTATTTATTTTAATTTTGATGATTATAACTGACAACTAAGGAAAATCCCAAATTTAATATCACACAAAATTAGAATATTGTGAAAAGGTTCAATATTGAAGACACCTGGTGTCACACTCTAATCAGCCAGTTAACTCAAAACACCTGCAAAGGGCTTTAAATGGTCTCTCAGTCTAGTTCTGTAGGCTACACTATCATGGGGAAACTGCTGACTTGACAGTTGTCCAAAATACGACCATTGACATCTTGCACAAGGAGGGCAAGACACAACATGTCATTGCAAAAGATCAATGTTCACAGAGCTCGATGTCCAAGCACATTAATAGAGAGGCGAAGAGAAGGAAAAGATGTGGTAGAAAAAAAGTGTACCAAGCAATAGGGATAACCGCACCCTGGAGAGGATTTTTTTTAAAATGGGGGGGGGGGGGGGATTCACAAAGAGTGGACTGCAGCTGGAGTCAGTGCTTTAAGATAGATGTATGCAAGACATGGGTTTCAGCTGTCACATTCCTTGTGTTAAGCCACTCTTGAACAACAGACAGCGTCAGAAGCCTCTCACCTGGGCTAAAGACAAAAAGGACTGGACTGCTGCTGAGTGGTCCAAAGTTATTTTAGAGCACTTCATGCTTCCTGCTGCTGACCAACTTTATGGATATGCAGATTTCATTTTCCAACAGGACACCTGCACACAGTGCCAAAGCAACCAATACCTGGTTTATGGACAATAGTATCTTAATTGTTAGTTCTTAATTGACCAGCAAACTCGCCTGACCTTAACCCTATAGGAAATCTATGGGGTATTGTGAAGAGGAAGATGTGATATGCAGGACCCAACATTGCTGAAGAACTAAAGGCCACTATCAGAGCAACCTGGGCTCTCATAACACCTGAGCAGTGCCACAGACTGATGGAATGCGACTCCGCATTGCTGCACTAATTCAGGCAGAAGGAGCCCCAACCAAGTATTTGGTGCTGTACATGCTCATACTTTTCATGTCCATACTTTTCATTTGGCCATGATTTCTAAAAATCCTTTATTTGTATTGGTCTTAAATAATATTCTACTTTTCTGAGATACTTAATTTGGACATTTCTTTAGTTTTCAATTAGAATAATCAAAATTAAAAGAAATAAACATTTTAAATATATAAGTCTTTGTGTAATGAATGAATATAATATACTTTTTGAATTGAATTAGTGAAACAAATAAACTTTTTGATGATATTATAATTATAGTACCAGCACGGTGTTTGGTGTTTCCATGGTTTCTACAAAATAATTCATTGATATGCGACGCAAGGGCATGGTTCATTTGGGTAGGGATGAAACGATTACCGGTTTCACAATAAACCACGATAAAATGTATTGACGGTTAGTAATATCGTTTAAAATGTAATTATCATTAAAACCGTCAGTGATTATCACGATTTTGAAAACTTGCGGTAAATCCTATCCAGTCTAGTGCAGGCACGCGCAGCACGTGACGCGACGCTGTTTTCTGAATGAGAAGAAATGAAAGAAGGCAGTGACAGCACCGGGAGATTTTTCAGCCTTCTAAAAGGACAAAATCTGAGGAGTGCCTATATTTTGGCTTTTACAAAAGTCCTGAGGGAAAATGAATCGAAGAGGCTCTGGTCACCCTGTCTACAGCAGAACATGCCAGAAGAAAGTCACTGTAATAGTGGAAACACTTCAAATCTGTGAAGGTTTGCGAACGCAAGGCAAGTGGACTTTGACCTCAATACCAAACCTATGTCTGGATTGAGCCAAAGACGAACGTTCAGACACGACTAGGGTGACATTTAAGGAACCGCCGTTTGTTTGGTGTATTTCAGCTGTGGTGTGTAACACAGTCACTCACGTCGCTGTTGCTATAGTCACCTACTTATTATAGGCTTTTCAAAAGCCATCTGTTATAATCGCGTTACGCATTATAACCTGCATTATCACACGTGTTTCTATTGAGTTTATGAAATTGTACACAAAATATGCTAGATTTAAATGCGTCATAGCTGATATAGGACACTGATGCGAATATTGCTTGAACATATTATAGAGATAATATTAGAGATTATATTTACAACAAATTATTATTTATGCATTGTCGTGCTATTGACGACGGCCAATATAAGGAATAAAATCCCACAGAATACAATCTTGCTTTTAAAAAGTGAATAGAACTGCTTTATTTATTTGTTGTTTGTTGATTTTCAAATATAAAACTTGTTTAAATGTTTTCAGTGTGTGCATTGGTTCTTTTTGAACACTTTACCTCATTTGAACAAAACTGTGATAATACTGATAACGTCTCGGTTACGTCTGTTACCTTAGTTCCCTGAATTGGGAACGAGACTCTGCGTCACCGCTTTGGGAACGCCTCTGCGTGATTGCGTCGTGAAGCACGTATGTCATTAGTCCAATAGGAAGACGGAACGTCATAGGCGGGTGACGTCACGGACCCGGAAACTATAAAGCACACCGGCAAACACACGCCGTTAGCCTTTGAACAGGATGAAATGAGACGCTTGTGGGCATGCGGGGAGTATGGCACGGTGACGCAGCGTTTTGTTCCCAGGGAACTAAGGTTACAGACGTAACCGAGACGTTCCCTATCATAGGAACTCCAGCTGCGTCACCGCTTTGGGAACGAGAATACCCAAGCCCCCATAGGAGCCGGATGCCTGCCTGTGAAGTGTCAGGAGGCAAGCACCCGAGCCCCAGGAGTAGAATAAATGTCAAGTTCGTAGAATCTGACAAAGGTATGCAGCAAAGACCAACCTGCCGCATCACAGACATCCTGCAGGGAGGAACCTGACAAGAGTGCCTGCGAAGCAGCCATACTCCTAGTAGAGTGGGACTGGACGGCCAAGGAGAAGGCTGTCCGGCCGTCACATAAGCAAGTGAGATAGCCTCGACCACCCAGATGTCCTGGTCCGACGTCACCAGAGGCGGAGGATAAAGGCTTGCAGCACAAAGGTTCGAGGAGCCTTAGGAACATAGCCCGGCCTGGGGTACAAGAAGGCCTTGGCCATACCGGGCGCAAATTCCAGACACGAGGGTGCCACCGAGAGAGCTTGTAAATCTCCTATACTCTTAGGGAGAAAAAGCGTCTTTAGAACAACAAACTCAAAGTGAGCCTCGGAAAGACCTTGAAGGACCAAGAGATCCCAGGTCGGCACCCTGGTGCGTACTGCAGGCCTCAGCCTCCAAGCGCCACGAAGGAAACGAGTAACCAGAGGGAGTCGCCCCAAGAAACACCACCCAAAGGAGTTTGGTAAGCACCTGAGGCCGCCACATACACCTTTAATGTGGGGGGAGCTAGCCCAGCGGAGAATCTCCCCAGCAGGAACTCCAGCACCGCGCTCGCAGGGCAGTTAACTCGATCCCACAGGTGATCTCTGCACCATAAGGTGACTATAACCGTGATGTGAAATTTCCATACCGTTTCATCCCTACATTTGGGATAATGTAAGTACACAAGTCAACAAAATATACAACTTGTTTTAGTGGTTTTGGGATATTTTAATCGTGTCTTTAAACACTACTAAATCTCTTTTACTTAATCTTGCAAAAAAAATATTGTATTTACTGATTACTGATTAAAATTACATTTAAATTTTACTGATTCAAATTTAAGTTAGTGTAAATTAAAAGAAATAAGCTCATGCAACTTATAACAATGAAACAATTCAGATTTCTTAATGTGTCCCTTATAGAACTTAAAACAAAAAGATAGTTCTAAGCGTAAAAAGTGACTTTGTTTGAACTAATTGGTTTAATTTGAGTTGGCTCTACTCGAACCAACTAATTATTTAGAGCGTTAGGGTTTACAGTGAACCAGTGCTATACTGCTGATCTAATAAGAGAATAGTTTCTCCCTTTAACCACTTCTTTCCATTCTGCTTGTCCATTTAAACAACTTGCTCTGCTTGGGAACTCAGAGAAAACAAAACATTTATTTTTACTCCAACACTGAAAATCTGTATAGGCCTGAAGTTCAGCCATTCAGGGAGATGGTATGCGTTTCACTGACATTAAAAAACAAGCTTACTACCAGCAGAAGGACTTCATCTGTCAAAACACCTTTCACCATAATAAGGCAGCCATCATTTCCTCTCTTAAGCACACAAGTGTGAAATCGCTTGTCAAAACCGCTGTGTAGTTGTAAAAAAACCCAGCTATTTGAATGTGTAAACGTACTCCACAGACTTCTGAAATGCGTGCAAGCAAGAAACTGAAATGATGTCAATGATTTTACAAAGCCATTTATTTATTTTCAATATGCCTACCATTTAAGCGTCAATGTTTGATGAGTACCACCTGCTTCAACCAATGATTTTTTACACTTTGCATGCTCTGTGCGTGAGCTCTTTATGCTAAACCCGAGCAGCTTGCGTTCTTACCGTGATTGTCGTTTTCAGTGCTGCCCATGCGGGCCATCTCGGCGGGGTGGGCCTGTTTGGCAGCACGCCCCTTTGACATGCCCAAGGAAGGCTTCACCACCCGGGCACCGCTGGAGGTGTCCATGCCTGTTTAGGACACAAATAGATCAGGCCAAAGGAAAACGCATTAACTGCATACAAACAAAATAAACACAAAGATGTTTTCACTGTATTTGAAAGTATTTAAATTGGGGATTACAAACACCTGCTGAGACCGTACAGCACACACACACACACACACAGAATGGTATAAATTGCACATTCACACACATCTAATTTTCCTAGCCTGATTGCATGGGGGGAAATTACAAATACAGTCTTTCAGCACGGTTGTCTTCCCATGCCAGAGAAACTTCATGAATGAAGTATCTATCTATCTATCTATCTATCTATCTATCTATCTTATCTATCTATCTATCTATCTATCTATCTATCTATCTATCTATCTATCTATCTATCTATCTATCTATCTATCTATCTATCTATCTATCTATCTATCTATCTTATCTATCTTATCTATCTCTAGGGATGTCACAATACTCAATATAATATTGAACCATTCGGTACGGCATTCACGGTTCAATATGCGCTGGTGAATTTCGGTTTTTTTTCGGTTTTGCATTTAATTAATTATTTCCATTTCTCTCCGTTTTAAATATTTCTCTTAGTTTATTTCAGCTATGTTTGAGTGTGCCTGTAAGTCTACGCGCTGATATGAGCAAATATACAATCAGGGCCGTTTCTAGCCTTTCTGGCACCCTAGGCAAGATTCATATGTTGCACCCATGCCCCCCCCCCCCCCCCCCCCTTTTTTTAACTATAACTTATAAAGCAAATATGACTTCCTTATTTTGATTTCTATGATCTACATATGTGTATTTTAAGATGTTCTGAAGGCCAAAAAATTAGATAACAATAGCTTGAAAACCATGTCACTCGGCGCCGCTGCAGATTGAAGAACAGTGACACAAAGACTAAAAGACGGGAAGAAGCCAGAGCCGAAGCCTCGCGCCATTTTCATATGTTTTAAAGCTTAATCACATTTTTTTTTGGGGGGGGGGGGGAAGCTGAGGCCGAGATAAAAAAAGGGCCTAGTGATGCCTATGGTTATGACAGTATTAGCCTACTTGATCAATTTAAACAGCTATCTCTGATGGAATGCTTTTTTTTTTTAATTCAAATTAACTATGCTATAATGTTCTGCAGCTGTAATAAATGAGCATGGCGTGTGGTCGGTCCAGTACTAATATTCAGTGTAATGTTTTGCTCAACGTTATGATAGAGCGAACAGCTTAGTAGAGAACAAGTAAAGTTAACCAGTAAATAGGTGAGAACAAGCAGTAAATACAGGTAAACATACCTTTATATTTTGCTTTCTTTTTTATGTTTCCTTTTTTTCTTTTTACGATACTGAGCCCCTGATGGCTTTGACCTTTTCATGATGATGAAACTAAAGCACGCTGTAACGAGTAGAAATATAGTGTGGCCCCTTTAAGAGTTGAGCGCGCTCCCTCCAAACGAAGTCTGCATTTTGTGTATGTGCGCACTGAGTCTTGAGCTCCCATGTGTGGGGATTATTTTCTGTTTTCTGTTGCTAACAGTTTTGTTTTATTAAGTAATGCTGTGGACGGAAAGGAAGTTTGTGATGAGAGTTCAGCGGGGAATAAAGTGCGATCTGTTTGATGTTAATCGCCTCCGTGTTTGCATCCACTCCAGTTACATTAAGTGCGCTATCCGCATTTTTCACTCGGACACGAGCGTTACAACGCCACGGATGACAACGTTCCCCGCCGCCCTCTACATGATCTCATTTCATTACAGCAGCGCCACTATCACCATGGCGACTTAACTCCAATAATCACAACTAATCATAATGCCTTGATATAGCAAAAGTACGAAATATTAATAATAAAATATATATGAAATAACTAAAAAATCTTGCTGGGGCGGGGGCTCACTGGCGCCCCCCAGCTGTTGGCGCCCTAGGCGACCGCCTAGTTTGCCTATGCCTAGAAACGGCACTGTATACAATCATATGCACTAAAGTTAGGGGGTGTCAGCCACGTTTTAAAGCCTTGCCGGTTAAACATTTCATTCACGTGCCATGCATTGTTTTGCATTGAGTGCGCACACTAAACGTCTGTCAAACACGATTACTGGACAGTCTTACTGCGCTAATACTGTCAAATACACACAAGGTTAACATATAAACACAGTTGGTTATGTCTAAAGTGAAAGTAAAATTGCGTGCGTCTATGATATGTGAGCAGGTCTTCAATTGACAGCAGTGCAGCCTAGTGAACACGCTGTCCTTAAAGGGACAGTTCACCTCGAAAATAATTTTAATAAAATAAAATAAAAACACCTCTAATACAGTAGCTTTTAATTAATGTTGTATATTGAAGGATATGTAGTTTTAATTTTAGCCTACATTTATTCATTCAAATTCATACTCATATGCTGCTGTACATCTCTGAGCTGCCACTGTAAATCTTTATATATATATATATGTATTTAATATTATACAATACACTGGGAATGTGCACAAGGGTTTTTTAACTAAAGTTTTAAGTTTAAGTAAGGGGTTTTCAAGTCTTTTAAGTGAAATAAAGAAAGAGTATTGCAATAAAAACATTTTCTCCTTAACCTTTTTCTGTTCCTGTCGCATAAGAATAGAATACTAAAAAAAACGAACCGAACCAAAAAAACGCGTGGTTAAAAATGATATGTATTGATCCGTGGACTAACTGTATTGTTTCGCTATCTAACTGTTTGTCTGTCTGTTTATCCATAAATCCATCCATCTTTTTTCCATCCATCCATCTACATATCTACCTGTCTGTCTAGCTATCTATTTATCTGTTTGTCTGTCTGTCCGTTGTTCGGTCGGTCCGTCTGTCTGTGTCTGTCTGTCTGTCCGTCCGTCCACCATCCATCCATCCATCCATCCATCCATCCATCCATCCGTCCGTCCATCCATCCATCCATCCATCCATCCATCCATCCATCCATCTACCTAACTGTCTGTTTGCCTGTCCGTCTATCTATCTATCTATCTATCTATCTATCTATCTATCTATCTATCTATCTATCTATCTATCTATCTATCTATCTATCTATCTATCTATCTATCTATCTATCTACCTGTCTGTGTCTAGCTATCTATTTATCGGTTTGTCTGTCTGTTTATCCATCAATCCATCCATCTCTTTGTTTATTTATCCATCCATCCATCCATCCATCTATCTATCTATCTATCTATCTATCTATCTATCTATCTATCTATCTATCTATCTATCTATCTATCTATCTATCTATCTATCTATCTTTCCATCTATCTACCTACCTACTTGTCTGTGTCTAGCTATCCATTTATCTGTTTGTCTTTCTGTTTATCCATCCATCCATCCATCCATCCATCCATCCATCCATCCATCCAATCTATCCGATCTATCAGTATGTCTATCTATGTGTCCATCCACCTACCTCCTACCTACCTGTCTGTTTGTCTGTCTATCTATCTATTCATATGTCTGTCCATTTTTCCTGTTAACTAAACATTTGATAATTACTTTTAAGAGCACACACACACACACACACACACACACACACACACACACACACACACACACACACACACACACACACACACACACACATACACCCAAATTAATTGAGTTCAATCTCTGGCTGAATGTATTTTTTTTTTTCAGTCATCAATCCAGAAGGGAAATGGCCAGCTCATTGCAATGAATGAAGCCTGACAATGACTAATTAAAGTAAACAGCACTGATTAGAATGTGATCATACTTTCTTATTAACTTAAATCAATGTCATTTCAGTTCTTCATTAGGATTGGCCTAATGGGTCACTAATTTGTGTCTTTTTAAACTGCCATTAATTTAGTGTTCTATTATTTGCTGAACAGTGCCTGAGCATATGGCTGCATGATTTATCATGTGTCAAAAGACATTTTATGAACATCACAGACAAATATTTCAACTAATGCATGCTGTGGGAACGTTTCGTTGTCAGAGGAACTAATACATTTCCGGTGAGTGCTAATTGAGAGGTTTACTTTTGCCATTAAAGTGTGATCACGACAAACTTTACTAAGATTAAAAGAAAAAATGCTACATGAACTGACACACACGTACAGTATGTTTAAAAGACAAGAAATCAAGCTCTAGCCACTCTAACCATCACAGGATATGCGATAGGATGTGACAACCCTTCCCCATTCAAATGCCAACCAAAACAACAGGTACTGCACACAGTTTCACTGTGCTATTAAACCACAAAGAGCCCGCATGCTGTATCACCATATCAAAGAATGGCCCTCCCATCACCTAACCCACATAGAAGAACGATGGATCTTCAAGTGCTGAAGATCATTAGACCAAATTATTTATGGCCCAGAAACTCAAGCTCATTTGTAAGCCAGAAGTTTATTCCAGAAAGGAAAAGAGCAATAAGGTAATAGGAAAAGCAGCTGGTAGGACTAAGTGCTATGGTATTTGGGGAATTTATCACACACTTTAGAAAGGCTGTGGATGGACGTGTGCCTACACAATCCGAGAAACACACACGGCTCATTCATGCAGTGCCTATCAAACTATAACTTTTGAAGAATAAATGTGCTTAAGTTGTCATTTAATCAAGTATTTCTATAAAACATATATATATATATATATATATTTCTAAAATGCTATGGTCAGACTCAAACACTTCCATGTCATTACTTGTTTACACAATGGCAGGAAAATTAAAAGTATATGGACTTAACAGAATAGAAATAAAGAGCTGTTAATATTTCATTATTGAGTTAATTATTGCTTATTGAGGACTGAGTTGACTTAAATAATAATTAAAAATATTACTTTTGCAATATCAACACAGTCCACAGTTAATATTTCATACATTTGCAAGTGTGTGTGTGTGTGTGTGTGTGTGTGTGTGTGTGTGTGTGTGTGTGTGTGTGTGTGTGTGTGTGTGTGTGTGTGTGTGTATAATGCCAACAATACAATGTATGGGTCAAAATCATTGATTTTTCTTTTATAGCAAAAATCATTAGTTAATGTAAAGATCATATTAAGTAAAGATCATGTTCCATGAAGACATTTAGTAAATTCCCTACAATAATATATTAGTAGTATAAACAAGTTATATAGTAAATATATTAGACTTCATTTGGACAACTTTAAAGGTGATTTTCTCAATATTTAGACTTTTTTTTTGCACCCTCAGATTCCAAATTTTCAAATAGTTGTATCTCTGCCAAATATTGTCCTATCCTTTCTGCATCAATGAAAAGCTTTGTTCAACTTTCATATGATGTATAAATTTCATTTTCAAAGAAATTGATCCTTATGACTGGTCCAGGGTCACATGTAGGCCTACTACATAGTAAGCATGACCCACATAAGTATTTGCAAGTGCTCAAACAGTGTGTGAGTGTTTATATTACACCTGACAGTTCACACATAAACACAACAACACATTTATCTTGCATATTCCATCCCCCAAAAAGCTTTAACACCTTGTAACACATGAAACCAAGCTACTTTGCAAAGGAAAGGCGAGCTTACGTTTTGATTGGCAGTATTGACAGATAATCGACTTCTCGAAGACCACACCTACCTGGAAAGCCACCCAACACTGGCGGGTGAGCGGGTCACCCACGTGGGGTCAGGCTGTAGCCTTTACTCTCGCGTCGCGCCGCTTGACTTTACATGGCAAACACACCTGGCGCGCGGGGGGTCGCGGACAGACGGGCGTTACGGTCGGCAGCCACACTCACAGCCCCCGCTGTGCCTATCCGTGGAGGGAGATGATGATGAAGAAGAAGAAGAAGGAGGAGGAGGAAGAAAAAAAGAGCAAGCTGATGCAAATGCCCACAAGCCGAACACTTTCACCGTGTTTCCAGACTGCACTCGGCGCCCCTCTTCATTAATATGTAATCCACGAGCTCTCACATATGAAAATCCAACTCAAAAGCACGCGCACAAATACGCAGAAACGCCGCCAAAAATATGAAAATACAAGAAGCTTTCATAGGCAGTGAAGCAAAATGGCGACTTTAATACGAAGGAGGAGTAAAAAAAAAAAAAAAAAAAAAAAGAAAAACCCTCGCGCTGTTGCTAAAGGAGGCACGGGGATTTGTTTAGTGCAGTAATCGAGGGTGGAAGAAGTGAACGCGACGCAAAGAAAGCGGAGGGGAAGGCACGGCGTCGCGCAGTTTCCCCGCAGCCCCTCGATTCCTGTCCTTACCTCGGGATTATGCCGTGTATTTGTTTGATAGGGATATTATCTCCGCGACCGTGTACAGTAACAGTATGGGTGCTGGGTCACGCGCGTATCCGCTGCTGCTGCCTTTGACAGTTGTGACTACAGTCGGCAGGCAACTTGCAAACTCTCGCGTTATTATTTATGATCACTCATTTTGATATCAGGCCAATCATTTTGGTATTTCTGCATCATAAAGCCCCTGCCTGAATGGAAGCGTTTGGTGCGGCTCGACGTCATGCCGCTCAGTTATGACGAAAAGGCTCTTCGGCTACAACGTATCTTTATAACGTGCACATCATTCGATAATGTTCAAAATATTATGACGTAGCCTATGCGATTATGAGTTTCGAGAAAAGATGACGTAGTTTTTAAGTAAATAATATGTGAATATTCATACCGTTATGCCGTCGTCTACTCTGGATAAAATATGTGCAATTTTGTATTATTATTATTATTATTATTATTATTATTATTATTATTATTATTATTATTATACACAAAAATGCTTGGTTAAAAAACAACAACGTGTTTGCCCAACGTGCAGGGCAGTTTTTTTTTTTTAACCAATTTAAAAATGACTATATGGCTGCCTTAAAATGAACACAAAATAGGTTGGAAAATAAAAATCAGACACATAATTAATTGAGGCAACAATAACAATCAAAAAGTGAACATTTAAGCAATTTAATAAATGTTTATGGTTTAATTATTATGCATTTAACTTATTAAATAATGTTCAGTTATTAAAAATATTAATAAATGTTAATGTCAACATACTTTGGGTTCATTTTAACAAGAGTTAAATAAAACTACCCAGTTAAATAAAACAACCCAATTGGTTTGTCCATTTTCATCCTAACTTGGTTTGGTTTTTTTAACCCAGCATTTTTTTAGAGTGTACTTAGTTTCCTTGCAGATTTGCCTATAGTGTTAAAATGCATTTTCTTAACCAGTAGGCTAATTATCTGGATTTTTGCCATCTATAAGACAAAGGTAGCCTAAATCTTAGCATGTTCTTCGCATCTCTGAAAATATTAAGTCATTTTTCGTGTCTGCATTAATATTCATATTGTCCAAATAATTAGCAACTGAGGTCTCACTCTCCACACCTACGTCACGTGGCTATTTAAAATGGCTTAATAGAGACTTTGACCCATTTTTTTCTCTCCACGCTATGACGTAATGTCACTAACCACCATTATTGCGTCCACCAGGAGGGGGAGGCAAATGACTGCTTTTCTGAGGCTGTTGTTGCGACTCCCAAATGTGGAATTTGTGATACCCTAAAACGAATTCTTATATTTGCTGTAAATACATCCAATTTTAGCGCTCAGGCTATGGCACGATAACATTCTCTGTTTACCTATCAGTTTTACAGCATAAGTTAATTCATTCTAATTTACCAAAAGGGGGTTTCCATCATTACCCTTTTCTCTCATATACGTTTCATTCTCATAAAAGTGTCCACTCTTAGGATTATTTGACAGTAAAGGATGGGTTTATGACAGGCGATGAGCACTTAACACGTCTGTGGGCTGTACAGGCCTGTCCCTCAAACCATCAATCTCATGACTTTAATAATGTACGTGAAATGTAAATATAAATCCTGTAGGCTTTTGTATGTTATTAATACATCAATCTTTTCAGCAAAATTCACCACAGCAGTCCAGAGATAGTCAACTACAGAAAATCATATGTAACGGTTCAGCAAACCTTGAATTATATCCACCAGAGGCCATAAACAGCACACGAGCCTCGTGTTAGTGACTGGTGAAGGCTAACCTAGAGTTCCAAATTACTCTTACGTAATGGACAGTTCCTCTCATTTGGATGCATTCCCATAACCCTGTGGTAATACTGTATGTTAGCAGTCCAGCTGTAGTGAAAAACTGCTCCACCGCCGAGTAACTCCTCACTGTTATCCAAGAATAATGGAAGACATGCAAAGATTTCTTTTTGCAGCTGAGATTGGCAGTGTATGTGTGTTATTCTTGTTTGATCAAGAGCTGTTCGTTCAAAGGTAGAGCAGTTGCCTTTGGGTTTTCTTTGACGTTCCACTTTGCATAGAGACTGTGATTCATCTATCAATATCAACTCACTTTCCAGGGGGTCTTCGTCTAGTGTCCTTAGGGGGTCCGCCATTTATGGCTTGGCTTGATCGCAAGCTACTTTTGTTGGGGAAACAAGTAAACAGAAACACAATATTAAATTCTAGTTAATAGTTTTGACCACAGCAAAAGTCTTAACTCATGCTCAATGCTGTCCATCTCACATTGAAATACATTGTTTAATTGTAATTGTACTTTAGCTTATGTTCATATAATTATTATTTATTTATTTAATTTAAATATTTTTTAGTTATTTTTATTAAGTTTTATTTTAATATAAGGCCATGTTATTAGTTAAATAATTATATATATATTTTAATATTAAAATGTTTTAAATGTATTAATTCTTTTAAATGTAATATTATTTATAAACATATTTTACTTATAAATCATATTAATAATTAAAACTATTTGGGCTGTCAAATGATTAATCACGATTAATACTCACTTAAAAATGTTGGGTTAAAAATAACCCAACACGTAACCCAACTGTGGGTTGGTATAGCACCTTCCCAACGTTGGGTTATTTTAACCCAATGCATTGGGTTAAAAAACAGTTGGGTTAAAAGTAACCCAACAGTTGAGTTAAATTTTTATTTTTATTCATGCCATTATTTTAATAAATAAAATACCCATTGTTTTCAAATACAGATTTTTTATTTGTATAAAACAATACATGTGCTTTAAAATATATATTTTAAATGTCAAACTAAATATTGGGGAGTAAATATTTATTGTAAATATACATAAATGTGTAAATATTAAATTCAAAATACACAGCACACATAATACACAAAAATGTACATAAGGTAAACATACATAAAAGGTGTACATACAAAACAAAAATTAAAAATGACAACAAAAAATATTAAATTAAAAACCTATACAAATATGGACAGAATACACAAATTCATAATATTAAATTCTTCCAGAAATAAACAGCTTTATTAAAAAATCTACATTGTACACTGTATGCCTTGATGTGTTGTAAACATACCTTAAGTAGCAAAACAAATACAAATTATGATAATCAAAGTTTTTAATGAGGCAGCAAAATATATATTCAAGTTTGCATGCTACAAAATCTCCCAAATGGGGCAGAGGTCTTTGGATAGTTCATGTCATAAATAAATAAAAAATCTGAAACATACAGCCAGTGCTTGAAATAAGGTCTTCTGTTCAACTGCCTCCACAATGAAAATGAAGAAAGTCAGCGAGGTCTCTTTGTCCCCAAGCATCGTCATGTGGATCCTGGCTTGTCTCACTGTTCAGCTAATGCTCCATGTTAGTTCCAACCTTAAAAGAATAAAAAAAAGTTCAGTTTGCTTGCACTGTGACAACATCAGCAGTGTTAAATTACGTAAAAGTTACAATGAAGCAGTGTTGTACTGAATTAAACAAATTGTCACTAATTAGTCATTACATCTGCTGTTCATTTTTCACCAATCAACATACTAATCCTCATGCTGTTTCAAACCCGTAAGACTTTGGTTCATCTTCTGAACACAGAAAGGCCTAGAAAGGCAGTAAAGATATTAATGTAATCCATGTGACTCCAGTAATTCAACCTCAGTTTTATGAAGTGACAAGCGTATATTCTATCCCTTAACCATAATTTACCACTTTATTTACAAAACATTAATCTCAACACATGTTCACGAGAGCCTCTTGACGCATGCGTGTTGTGTTGAAAAGAGAGCAAATGTTGTTGTGTTATGTTTTTTTTGTGTTGTTGTTGCAAAAAGCACTCGTGTCGCTTCATAAAACTGAGGTTAGACCACTTGAATCCCATGGATTACTTTAAAGCTGTCTGTCCTGGGTCTTAAAGTGGTAGTTGCGTAGGTCGTCAATGGAGGGACAGAAACCTTGCAAATTTCTTTAACATTTGTGTTTCAAAGAACAACGAAAGTCTTATAACAACACAAGGGTAATTCATGAGATAGTTTACCCAAAAATGAAAATGACTCCGTGATTTACTCACCCTCAAGCCAACCTAGGTGTGTATGACATTCTTCTTTCAGACAAATACAATCTGAGTTATATTAATAAATATCCTGGCTCTTCAAAGCTTTATAATGGAAGCCCATAATTTGAAGCCCAAAAATGCATCCATCCATTATAAAAGTGCTTCACACGGCTCCGGAGATTAATAAGAACCCATTGAAGTGAATTGATGGGATTGTGTAAGAAAAATATCCATATTTACCACGTTATAAAGTAAAATATCTAGCTTCCAATGGACCGCCTTAAGTATTCAACTTCTGAAAAAAGCGTAACTGCTGTGAGAATAACGTCGGACGTAGCGTAAAAAAACGTAAATGCAGAGACGATTAAGTTGGACGTAGCGTAACCGTTTTGAATTGCGAGAGGCGTTACACTTTCTTTGTAAGTTGAATAGGGAAGGCTGTCTGTCGAAAACTTGTTATTTCAGTCTATAAAGTTTTAAATATGGATATTTTTTCTACAAAAACCCATTGATTCACCTCAGAAGGCACTTATTAACCTCATGGAGCCTTATGGATTACTTTCATAATGGATGGATGCACTTTTTTGGGCTTCAGATTTTGACCATTATAATGCTTGGATTAGTCAGGACATTTATTAATATAACTGATTGTGTTCGTCTGAAAGAAGAATGTCATATACACCTAGGATGACTTGAGGGTGAGTACATAATGGGATATTTTTTGGGTAAACTATTGGATAATCTATTAACAAACAAAATCACTAAAGGAAATAATAAATGGATGCATATGAGCAGTGCACTTTATCAAAGCTAATTTGATAGTGTTGCTTTAACTTACAGGCTGATGGGTGAATGTAATTAAGCTTCTCTTCATTTCAGCATATGTTGGACACACCATGTTTTCCATTTGTGAGGTATGGTGATGATGGCAGGATGGCAGGAAGGGTTTTAAAGGCAATTTCTCCATGATCATCTTTGAAAGACAAGTTTACAGAAAAAGAGAAAAAAACAGTTTTCACCTATACCAAATGTGTGGACCAGATTTCATATGCACTTAGACACAACCAAAACAACTTATTGAAATTAAAACATATTGTATGAAAATGAGAGAAGACAGCTGAAAAAAATAATAAACTGGTTGTTTCCCAAATAACCTGGTTCTGTAGTAGACCCTGCACTGCATTGGCCTATCTAATGTTATTCAACTTACCAACTTAGAGACTCCAAACCCGGAAATGTGCGTCAGATAAGGAAGACATCGAACTTGTGTACTATTGGTGATACTCCAGGACTAGAGTCAAGAACCACTGAGATCCAATCCTCCCTCTGCATTAGAATGAAGCAGGGGGGAAAATATAACCAGAAAAGTAAACTAGTCTTTAAAAAATAATTGTGTACAACTTGTTTCAATATCGTACTCACCTTTAATTAAATGGCAGAGGTTCAACTGTTCTAGTCTTTGCTTCACAAATGAATCCATTGGTCTAAAACACAGTATAACACATTTAGTACAACATAATTAAAATAAAGGCAAAAACTGTCATAGCTTCATAAGAAAACGTACTATGGTTGTATGATTTAGCTACTCCTGTAATACGTTTAATAGTAACATGCATATATATATTCATATGACAACATTCATTATGAATATAGGCCTACCACATTTCTGCCAAATTATCATAGTTGCAGTTTGTGTTAACTTACTACGGTAAAACTAGGTCATTTGTGGGTTGGAAAACATTCTAACTGTTGTGAACTAACGTTAAAATTGTTAGCACAATATTTCAGTTTTCTGCGTCAATGCTGTTGTGAATATCTGCACTCATTCATCTCACAACAGATATTTAGAGTAGTAAGTTATACTGTTGGATATTCGGCGAATTCAAACGCTTCCCCCTGGATCTCACAGCGCTGCTGTGGTGTCGTGTGACCGGGTCTGAGCTCGCGCTGCACGGGTCGAGCTGATAATGCTCCGCGCGGCATTAGATAGTGATTTCAGACTAGGCATAAGTTACTTACTTTCTTTATCGCCGTATTAAGCTTCTAAATAGGTACACTAGAATAATGTTTTTACTTTATTACTGCTAGCGAGCTAACTGGGGTAGCTATGGTTTATTTCCAAATGTGTCTCATTTTTCCAGAGAGCATTAAAGTGATTTTTTTTTAATAAAATTCAGTTTTCGACTATATTCAACGTTTCAGTACACAATACATAATGTTATAAGAGTTGTATTCATAAAAAAATGGCATGTCTTACCTTTCATTTCATAATCAGGCTGCAGCAGCGTCTTCTGTTGGCAGTAACTGGACGGTTTGCCGTTAAAATTTGAACCGTCACTGGGGAAACCGTATTTAACCCAACGGCCGGGTTATTACTAAAAATAACCCAACGATGTTAAAATAACCCAACATTTTGCAAAATAACCCAACATATTGACCCAATATGTGTAACCCAACGGTTGGGTTAAAAAAATAACCCAACGTTTTTTAGTGTGTATTTTCCTTTCGTAAGGGTAGTGTAAGATACAAGGTAATGGAGTCTTTTATGCATTGTCGTGTTTCTTTAGAAATAAACAATGGACAAGTGGAGTCTTTAAACGCCTCAGATGTAAAGCTATTCACTCTCAAAGTGACTCAAAAATGAATGGGAGTCAATGGGATGCTAACAGCAGGTGATGGCTTGGTTAGCAATGGCCGCCCCTATGGGTGGAACGCTTTCCGAGTGCTAGATTACCCCCTTGACTACAACCAGCTTCTTCCTGGGTTGGTGACATCATAAACCCTTGATAGTCCTGACCTGCAGATGTGACTTCTGCCTGTATAATAGTAAAGGGTGTGGTGTTTCCGGTAGGGATGTCCCGATCCGATCACGTGATTGGAAATCGGGCCCGATCACGTGATTTCAGACTCGATCGGAATCGGACGTTAGCCTACATCCCGATCAGGACTCGGATATATATGTATATTCTGGGGTGAGAAGCAAAGTGAGAACTTGCACCGCGGTTCATTTCACATCTGATGACGCAATAATATAGGTTGTAACTTGAAAATAATGCTTTATGTAACGTAGGCGGCTATGTTTCTGTAGATGGATACACGTGCTGGCTCCTCAGTGATACATTACAACAGCGCTAATAAAAGAAAACCGTGGGCAAAACGGTCTATCTGTGTAAACTTTGTTCAATTCATGCGAGTGCTGCCGTATTGTCATTGAATATGAGCAGTCATTTTCACTGTCATGTGTAGAGAAGACGCGAATGAGAGCGCGCGCGCTGATCTGTCTCTGTGCATCATCCGAAAGCGCGCACTCGTCTCACAGCGCGCAAATATTGAGTTCTCTTTCAAGTCTTGTGGTTAAACGGACCAAATCACACAAGAAGTATGTCAACATGTCCATTTTGATGAGTATCCAAGCAGACATATAGTCTGAATATGCCGTAAGAGGACTTTATGCAGCCGAGAAAGACGACGCAGAGCCTTCCATTAGGTCTTAAAGGGGCAGTAGCCGTGCTGTCTTTTTAATGTCAAAGAAGAGATAAGGAATCAAATCACCCACTGCTCTTGATTGAATAGCTTTCGTAAGGATTAGTCTTTAATTTAAACAGTTAAATATGCATTTTACATTTATTTAGCCTACTTTATTCAATTTCTCTACCTAAAAACTAACGTTACACCTATAAAAACCTGATAAGCATTGTTAATTACACTTCAGTCAAATTACACTTCAAATATTTTTTCCCCAAAGTTAGTTTATGTCATTGTAGGCAGTTATCATCACGACGATTTCATTTCAAGTGTTCGTTTTTTAAATAAGTTTAGTTTTAGTTAGTTATTTGATGCTATAAAAACGGCTGTGTGATGTCATGATTGACAGCTGAGATCGACATCATCTCTGAGTGAAGAAATTGTCACTGAGGCACTAACAGACTTTTTTCGGGATTATTGGGAGCAGATTATTTAACTTAATTTCCATAACTGTTTATTTCACACCAACATAATTAATTGTTCTGCATCTGCAACTCCGGTCCAGGAATTTTTTAATTTTAATGTTGCACTAAAATCCAAAAGTGAAGAATTTATGTTATTTATTACTTGATTGTTCAAGCTACCTCACAGAAGTGCTCTATTTGTTAGAGTTGTTGAATGTTAAAATAAGGTGAATAAAATAAAAAATAAGGAACATCCTGGTTTGTTTTTTCGCTCTTCTTTATTTTTTTTTTAATGTATTATAGAAGTATCGGATCGGGACTCGGTATCGGCAGATACTCAAAATCAAATGACTCGGACTTGGACTCGAGGGCAAAAAAACCTGATCGGGACATCCCTAGTTTCCGGCAACCTGTGCTTGGCACTTCAGCCAATAAAAATACATGAAACTACATTTGGCCATCTAAACAATCTAAGCCATCTAAGACTATTGCGTTTTTCGGAGGGATGAGCTTAATAGAAGCAGGAAGCAAACGAGCCGTTCAAAGGACAGTGGAGACAGCGGTGTGGAATAAAGGTCAAATATAAGAAAAATGTGGCGTTTAAAAAAAGAAGTATTAAGACATGTTATACTGTGCCCCTTATACACAACCAAGCCTTAAAAAAAAACAAAAAAAAACACGGAACCACCCCTTTAAATATTGTGTATTCAAATATGCATAATAAGTACACACATTATGTAAACACAGACTTTTATTTTGGATGCTACACACTAAAAAACGTTGGGTTATTTTTTTAACCCAACCGTTGGGTTACACATATTGGGTCAATATGTTGGGTTATTTTGCAAAATGTTGGGTTATTTTAACATCGTTGGGTTATTTTTAGTAATAACCCGGCCGTTGGGTTAAATACGGTTTCCCCAGTGACGGTTCAAATTTTAACGGCAAACCGTCCAGTTACTGCCAACAGAAGACGCTGCTGCAGCCTGATTATGAAATGAAAGGTAAGACATGCCATTTTTTTATGAATACAACTCTTATAACATTATGTATTGTGTACTGAAACGTTGAATATAGTCGAAAACTGAATTTTATTAAAAAAAAATCACTTTAATGCTCTCTGGAAAAATGAGACACATTTGGAAATAAACCATAGCTACCCCAGTTAGCTCGCTAGCAGTAATAAAGTAAAAACATTATTCTAGTGTACCTATTTAGAAGCTTAATACGGCGATAAAGAAAGTAAGTAACTTATGCCTAGTCTGAAATCACTATCTAATGCCGCGCGGAGCATTATCAGCTCGACCCGTGCAGCGCGAGCTCAGACCCGGTCACACGACACCACAGCAGCGCTGTGAGATCCAGGGGGAAGCGTTTGAATTCGCCGAATATCCAACAGTATAACTTACTACTCTAAATATCTGTTGTGAGATGAATGAGTGCAGATATTCACAACAGCATTGACGCAGAAAACTGAAATATTGTGCTAACAATTTTAACGTTAGTTCACAACAGTTAGAATGTTTTCCAACCCACAAATGACCTAGTTTTACCGTAGTAAGTTAACACAAACTGCAACTATGATAATTTGGCAGAAATGTGGTAGGCCTATATTCATAATGAATGTTGTCATATGAATATATATATGCATGTTACTATTAAACGTATTACAGGAGTAGCTAAATCATACAACCATAGTACGTTTTCTTATGAAGCTATGACAGTTTTTGCCTTTATTTTAATTATGTTGTACTAAATGTGTTATACTGTGTTTTAGACCAATGGATTCATTTGTGAAGCAAAGACTAGAACAGTTGAACCTCTGCCATTTAATTAAAGGTGAGTACGATATTGAAACAAGTTGTACACAATTATTTTTTAAAGACTAGTTTACTTTTCTGGTTATATTTTCCCCCCTGCTTCATTCTAATGCAGAGGGAGGATTGGATCTCAGTGGTTCTTGACTCTAGTCCTGGAGTATCACCAATAGTACACAAGTTCGATGTCTTCCTTATCTGACGCACATTTCCGGGTTTGGAGTCTCTAAGTTGGTAAGTTGAATAACATTAGATAGGCCAATGCAGTGCAGGGTCTACTACAGAACCAGGTTATTTGGGAAACAACCAGTTTATTATTTTTTTCAGCTGTCTTCTCTCATTTTCATACAATATGTTTTAATTTCAATAAGTTGTTTTGGTTGTGTCTAAGTGCATATGAAATCTGGTCCACACATTTGGTATAGGTGAAAACTGTTTTTTTCTCTTTTTCTGTAAACTTGTCTTTCAAAGATGATCATGGAGAAATTGCCTTTAAAACCCTTCCTGCCATCCTGCCATCATCACCATACCTCACAAATGGAAAACATGGTGTGTCCAACATATGCTGAAATGAAGAGAAGCTTAATTACATTCACCCATCAGCCTGTAAGTTAAAGCAACACTATCAAATTAGCTTTGATAAAGTGCACTGCTCATATGCATCCATTTATTATTTCCTTTAGTGATTTTGTTTGTTAATAGATTATCCAATAGTTTACCCAAAAAATATCCCATTATGTACTCACCCTCAAGTCATCCTAGGTGTATATGACATTCTTCTTTCAGACGAACACAATCAGTTATATTAATAAATGTCCTGACTAATCCAAGCATTATAATGGTCAAAATCTGAAGCCCAAAAAAGTGCATCCATCCATTATGAAAGTAATCCATAAGGCTCCATGAGGTTAATAAGTGCCTTCTGAGGTGAATCAATGGGTTTTTGTAGAAAAAATATCCATATTTAAAACTTTATAGACTGAAATAACAAGTTTTCGACAGACAGCCTTCCCTATTCAACTTACAAAGAAAGTGTAACGCCTCTCGCAATTCAAAACGGTTACGCTACGTCCAACTTAATCGTCTCTGCATTTACGTTTTTTTACGCTACGTCCGACGTTATTCTCACAGCAGTTACGCTTTTTTCAGAAGTTGAATACTTAAGGCGGTCCATTGGAAGCTAGATATTTTACTTTATAACGTGGTAAATATGGATATTTTTCTTACACAATCCCATCAATTCACTTCAATGGGTTCTTATTAATCTCCGGAGCCGTGTGAAGCACTTTTATAATGGATGGATGCATTTTTGGGCTTCAAATTATGGGCTTCCATTATAAAGCTTTGAAGAGCCAGGATATTTATTAATATAACTCAGATTGTATTTGTCTGAAAGAAGAATGTCATACACACCTAGGTTGGCTTGAGGGTGAGTAAATCACGGAGTCATTTTCATTTTTGGGTAAACTATCTCATGAATTACCCTTGTGTTGTTATAAGACTTTCGTTGTTCTTTGAAACACAAATGTTAAAGAAATTTGCAAGGTTTCTGTCCCTCCATTGACGACCTACGCAACTACCACTTTAAGACCCAGGACAGACAGCTTTAAAGTAATCCATGGGATTCAAGTGGTCTAACCTCAGTTTTATGAAGCGACACGAGTGCTTTTTGCAACAACAACACAAAAAAAACATAACACAACAACATTTGCTCTCTTTTCAACACAACACGCATGCGTCAAGAGGCTCTCGTGAACATGTGTTGAGATTAATGTTTTGTAAATAAAGTGGTAAATTATGGTTAAGGGATAGAATATACGCTTGTCACTTCATAAAACTGAGGTTGAATTACTGGAGTCACATGGATTACATTAATATCTTTACTGCCTTTCTAGGCCTTTCTGTGTTCAGAAGATGAACCAAAGTCTTACGGGTTTGAAACAGCATGAGGATTAGTATGTTGATTGGTGAAAAATGAACAGCAGATGTAATGACTAATTAGTGACAATTTGTTTAATTCAGTACAACACTGCTTCATTGTAACTTTTACGTAATTTAACACTGCTGATGTTGTCACAGTGCAAGCAAACTGAACTTTTTTTTATTCTTTTAAGGTTGGAACTAACATGGAGCATTAGCTGAACAGTGAGACAAGCCAGGATCCACATGACGATGCTTGGGGACAAAGAGACCTCGCTGACTTTCTTCATTTTCATTGTGGAGGCAGTTGAACAGAAGACCTTATTTCAAGCACTGGCTGTATGTTTCAGATTTTTTATTTATTTATGACATGAACTATCCAAAGACCTCTGCCCCATTTGGGAGATTTTGTAGCATGCAAACTTGAATATATATTTTGCTGCCTCATTAAAAACTTTGATTATCATAATTTGTATTTGTTTTGCTACTTAAGGTATGTTTACAACACATCAAGGCATACAGTGTACAATGTAGATTTTTTAATAAAGCTGTTTATTTCTGGAAGAATTTAATATTATGAATTTGTGTATTCTGTCCATATTTGTATAGGTTTTTAATTTAATATTTTTTGTTGTCATTTTTAATTTTTGTTTTGTATGTACACCTTTTATGTATGTTTACCTTATGTACATTTTTGTGTATTATGTGTGCTGTGTATTTTGAATTTAATATTTACACATTTATGTATATTTACAATAAATATTTACTCCCCAATATTTAGTTTGACATTTAAAATATATATTTTAAAGCACATGTATTGTTTTATACAAATAAAAAATCTGTATTTGAAAACAATGGGTATTTTATTTATTAAAATAATGGCATGAATAAAAATAAAAATTTAACTCAACTGTTGGGTTACTTTTAACCCAACTGTTTTTTAACCCAATGCATTGGGTTAAAATAACCCAACGTTGGGAAGGTGCTATACCAACCCACAGTTGGGTTACGTGTTGGGTTATTTTTAACCCAACATTTTTAAGTGAGTATATTACCAATATATTACTTGAAATACATTATAATATATTGTAAATACATGGAATAATATATTGATGGTATTATACAATATATTATGTATTCCTGTAATATATTGCAAAATACACAAATGATTGCCGCTTTCACATATTGCAATATATTGGAGAATATTAATATTAAATCCCATATATATGAATATATTGCCTAATGTATTACATGATATTTTTCAATATACTGCAATATATTTTTGTTTCGTAAGGGTATCGCCCCGTAAAAGCTGCTTTTGTAAAAATAGGCTAACGATTGCGTCATAACCAACGCGACAGTTGAGAAATTACCATATAGACAGGAGGAGACACTCAGAACAATCTTTTAATGTCTATGTGACAGTGGGGGGACGTGGAGACAGAAGCCCATAGTGAGCCAAACGCAACGGGAGAAAACATTTAAACAACGTGATTCAGATTTCACTTTCCACAACTACTAGAAGACTTACAGCTGTCAGACAGGAGGCTTACGTCACAACTACGTCGTCAAGCTCAGTCTGAGCCTGCACAGTTCGCTCAGCCATCAGGAAGTGAGTACTTCTAATTGACTTAATTTTCCGCCGTTGAAGTCAATGGGAACGCTCTGTCCATTTCTTTTACTGTCTATGGTTGTAGTCCAAACCGGCCGTTTTTGACTGCCGTCACTTTAAAAGACAATATCTCAATTTGCAGTGAACTTTCAGCGCTGTAACTTTGCAGATACGGTTTATGCTCAAGCAGCAACATTACACACTAACTAAAGTTAAAAAAGTCAAATCGCATGCAACCACCCCTTTAAGAAATATTTACATATATATATATATATATATATATATATATATATATATATATATATATATATATATATATATATATATATATATATACACACCGTAAACACACATACTGTACATAAACAGCCTTTTTTGGGGTGCTATTAATCGCGATTTATCATTTGACAATATATATTTTTATAATACAAATGTTTTTGTGTCTTTATTTGATAGAAATGGTGTTTTCTGAAAGAAAACAGAAACATAGTTATAATTTTCCAGGCAATCCGCCTTCTCTCTTTCTCTTTATCTCCCTTTTCCCATCATATAATGCAGCCAAAATGAATGGTTATGGTTGAATACGGATCGACACTTGACAGAGCATAAATCTACTTCCAGTGGTGCTGATATATAGATTTGTGTGTTGCTGATATAGCAGAATGGTGTCATAGATCTTGAACACCATTAAGCAGATTTCTCAACACTTACTCCATGGTCAGTTTACCATCAGGTGTTCACTTACCTTAAGTCACGGTCCAGTGGCTGCAGGAGAGAGGAACAGCCTCACGAGAAGAGTTAAATGATAAATAAGATGGCATGAGAGATCCTGTACTGGCTGACTACTAGGGTTTGTGTGTGTGTGTGTGTGTGTGTGTGTGTGTGTGTGTGTGTGCATGTGTGTGTGTGTCTGATACAGCGACGATGGATCACACAGATCTTTCATCTTAAATAGATGGAGTGTGTAACATGTGTTCTTTGGAGCACAACATGAACAGAACCCAGGGGAAAGTGCAGTCATATATCACAATAGCAGAGCAGTTCAGGGATCTCAGATAAATGCTGCTGTCACAAGCTCACTGACAGAGATACATATGCGTCCACGTTGTGCCTGACTAGTTCTGAATTTGCCCCGTCACAGACGGTGTTGTGAATAATGAAAGAGAACATAGGCTACACGGAAAGCCTGGTTAAAATAGGCACAGAGCCCTGCTGAAAACAAAAACGAAACAAAACTAAAAAATCCCTTCAGTTAGCTGGTCCGATTTTTTTGCTGTTGTTGTTGGTTTTATAGAGGATTTAGATCCAGGCTGGGACACCATTCAGCGAACCGACTAAAGGCTGGTTCAAACATTTTGTCCTACATCACATGCCTTTCTTTTAGTGAAGTTCACAACATAATTTCGGGAGGAGTGAACCCATCTAATCTTTCAATTAGCAACGTACACAAACGCAAGTTCGAGAGGCGTGAACCCATCTGATCTTTCAATCAACCACAAAGTATAAGCAGCCTCCTACCTCTTTCAGGCATCAGTCGTTTTGCGAGGGGGGGGGGGGGGGGGGGGTTGTTTTATTGTTCAATTGTTTTATTGTTTTTACTTGATGGACAAGAAGGTCTGGCTCACAGTCTCCGCTCTAATTCATCCCAAAGGTGATCTATCAGGTTGAGTTCAGGACTCTGTGCAGGCCAGTCAAGTTCATCCACACCAAACTCACTCATCCTTGTCTTTATGGACCAACGCTTTGTGCACTAGTACTCGTTACATCATAAAACTCGTTACATCATCTACGCTAGTCACTCTGTTTATCCCGAGGTTTACTGCAGTCAGCTGAATCCAGGCCGTGTCCGGATCGGATGGTGGACCTGCGCATGGACATGACCAGCGCATCCTGGAGTGTCTGCTGAGCCTGTGTCAATTGTTGTCTTCTCTGGATTTGCCTCACTGACACGCCATCCTCAATAAACCTGTGTCCGGTGTGATGACTGCGATCTTTCGAATATTCCTATTCAGTAGTTGTTTACTCGACATGCCATCCTCAATTAACCCGCGATGATTTCGATCATTCAATCATATTCTTGTGTAATTGACGCAGCCTCCTAAATAAACAAGTCTCTATAATTGTGTGATACCTCGAACTTTCAAATATTCTGATCTAATATGATTTCTGACCTGTAAGGTTGCCTGAATAATAATCATACACGGTTTGTTAATAGGCCAGAGGAGAACTGGCACCCCGACTGAGTCTGGTTTCTCCCAAGGTTTATTTTTCTCCATGCCCTGATGGAGTTTTGGTTCCTTGCCACTGTCGCCTTTGGCTTGGCTTGCTCAGTTGGGGACACTAAAATTATGATCAAAGTTATTCAACTAATTATACAAATAAAATGAATTACTAAATTATCAACTATATTACTGATCTGCCCATTTTGTCGCTATATGATAAATTAATATGAGCTGATAACATCACCGTTTTCTCCTTAACACTGTGAAGCTGCTTTAAAATAATCGTCATTGCAAAAGCGCTATATGAATAAAGGTGACTTGGCACTGTGCAGTCATGTTGGAACAGGAAGGGGCCATCCCCAAACTGTTTTTAAAAAATGGGAGTTTCCCCTGAAAAAAACAAAACAAAAACCATACCATTCCCCCCTCCACCAAACTTTACACTTGGCACAATGAAGTCAGGCAAGTACGGTTCTTCTGGCAGCCGCCAAACCCAGACGCATCCATCAGATTGCCAGACAGAGAAGCGTGATTGGTCCCTCCAGAGAGCACGTCTCCACTGCTCTAGAGTCCGGTGGCGGCGTGCTTTACACTACTGCATCCGGCACTTTGTATTGCAATCGATGATGTAAGGCTTAGATGCAGCTGCTCGGCCATGGAATAAACCCATTCCATGAAGCTCTCTACACACTGTTCTTGAGCTAATCTGAAGGCCACATGAAGTTTGGAGGTCTGTAGCTATTGACTTGCAGAAAGTTGCCAACTTCTGGCACACTTCATATGGTTCTATGGACTGCCATAGACTTCCAGAGTGGTGAAGAAGAAGAAGAAAAAGAAGAAGAAGGAGAAGAATAACTAATGGATACAATAGGTCTCATTTCACTATTCGGTGCTTGGCCCCACATCATTTGGTCCAATGTACTTATCGTGTTTATGTTGTATTGCAAACTACTGAGGTGTGATATGGGTAAAGTTAGGGGTGGGTTTAGTAGGATGGTTAGGGTTTAGGGGTAAGAGAAGGGTCAACAGTGTAATTATAGATGTAATTATTAAAATTATATGCAAGTATTTTTCAAATATAAGTACAATGTCAAAACATGTATGTACACAATAAGTGCATGGTATTAATTTAAATGTTAGTGTAAATACAATAGTTAAATACGTTCTCTGTGGCGGTTTTCCTGTAGCTCAACCAGTAGAGCATGGCGCTAGCAACGCCAAGGTCATGGATTCGATTCCCAGGGAAAGCAAGAACTGACAATAATGTTAAATGTGTACCTTGTATTCAAAGGAAGTCACTTTGGATAAAAGCATCTGCCAAACGTGTAAATGTAAATACACTTAATATAAAGTGGGACCCTTTTTTCCTTTTCTTTTTCTTGTCATTGGTCCACACGCACTCATATACAATCATTCAGACGTGACTTGAAGGCTGCGCACACTGTATAACTGCATTTCTGAGGGAAAATATTATCAGGTGGCAGATTTGCTGCTGGTTTTGGGAATGAGACACCTTCTGGACAGTGTCCCACAGCTCTAACTGCCCTCTGTACTGTCAACATTTGATTGGTTAAGCCATGTGGCAGCCAATGAGGCATAACCCCCGAGCTCCAGCGCTGTCAGATACTGTCACATAATGTCACGGGCTGCTTATAATGTGCACATTTGTGTGTCTGTGTTCCAAACGCACAGATGATTATTCGGCTGCAGTAGTCCATGTTGTTTGGTAATTGCCTCTCGAGGTGGCGGTGGAGATCGACCGCTCTTTAATTATCAGTTTGTGTGACAGCTGCTTCCACAAGTGACACTCACAGACACAAAGGTGCGCCGCGCCAGACGCACTGGTCTGTTCTCTGTCGCAGAACTGCACAGTCACTCAGGATGCTGGGCTGACAATTTTCCCTGCAGGGAAAAAAGGAACAGGTGGCGAAACAGAGATAATATGTGGAGAAATGACCTAAGAAGCTTGTATTGTGGTGTAGTGTTTATATTAGAGAATGAAAGAAGTGGATGACAAATGAGAGAATTCAATGTCCTCTGATGCCATAAAACAGCTTTAAAGTGTAGTACATTCAATTTGTATGCTTATTATACGCATAAGTTCTTTGTATTCATAAACCTGAAGTCCCTCTCTCTCTTGAAGAGAAGAAATCCAGCATTTGGTTCTCACATTTATCACCAAGGAGGTACATTTGAATTGAATATTGAATGTCGAATTCAGAAATCATATTAAATAAATTTGGTAGAAAGCCAAATCAGTCACTAGGCCTCTGGGATTTCTCAGTCCAAGCCTGATGACCTGCTATATTTTATGAATAATAGGGTCTGTCTGGATCACAAAATGCATTTTGTTAATATAAAATATTAATTGTGTGAATGTAATACATGACCATGCATTAATATGAATAACAAAAGAACTGAACCAAAGTATCTCTCGAAGGAAATATTGTATTTTGTGATATGCAGATCCTTTCATCCACGAAATTAGGCTCTCCTTAAAAAAGAACAAACTGTAAATTCACAGGAAAAACATCAGAATTTCGAAATATGCGCTCAAATTCCAAGATATTAAAAACATCCCAATTGGCAACTCAGCGCTGGGTAAATATTGGACAGAACACATGCTGGGTTAAATTAACCCAGTTTAACCCAGCAGGCTGGGCTGTTGAGAAAACCCAAAATGTAGTCAATTTTTTACCATTAATGGATTTGCTATTCTGGGTTATTCTTGCTGGGTTGTTCTTAAAATTTCTCCTCCTTCAGAATGCATGTTTAAGGTCCTTTCACACCGGACGCGTAACGAAAAAGCGTAACGAATAAGCGAATTTTTCGCATGCAAATATTTCGCGTCAAAACCATTCACATCTACCGCGACACGAATTTGCAACGTTTCAGAGCTCCAACATTCCAAAACATTCGCGGCGACAGCTAAGAAAACACGGGCACTTCATCATTCATTGAAGACGAGCTTTTCATTTTATTTAAAGGACCGAGAAGAAGGTTTTGGGTGCAGCCAGTCTTAAAGAACAGAGAGTCTGAAGGGGAGGATGCTAATCTTGAACAGGAGCTAAAACTTTATCATGGCCGGTTCAGCACTTACTTTCTAAAGTCTGTGGGACAATTTGAGGATCTCCTCCAGAGACGGCAATCAATCAAGGGAATCAATCGATCCAAACAGATGTTTCCAGTCGAGTCACAATGTAAACATTTCAGTGCCATAGACGTAGGGTGAACTCAGCTAAAATGGGCCATCAGGTAAAATGGGCCAAATAAGGTTGTAGACCTTTTGCAGACGTACTGATGGCAACACGTTCACTTTCCATAATCGTGTACACAATGTTTAGAAAAAAATCAACTACTTATAAAAGGTTATAAGTTATTGCTGTCTGTAGGATACAGTGGGCAAACACAGCTGCAGCTGTACAGCTTACAGTTGTAATCTCATGAGAAATGCCATGCCTCACTGTAAAAAAAAGGGCAAATTTTGAACTTTTGCAGTACAATCGACTTGGATGTTTAAGTTATTTCAACTTAAATTATGTTAAACTGACTTTAAAAAATGAGTTACATCTTGTATAGCTAATAAAAACAAGTTTAGCATTGCTTAACTTATTTTGATGAGTTAAAACAATGTAAAAACATATGTTGTCATAACTTATTGAACATATAATATTTACAGTGCTGGCAAAGGTTAAAGTTGAGTGAATAGCTTGTGACATTAACTGGACATTTCGTCACCTTTGTTTCATTTTATGTGATTGGTTGAGGCCGTTTTTGTCGCCGCTAGAGTAAAAAAAAAATCGACATCGAAACGGAAAAAAATAAATGTTGTTTTTTCGGTGCAGCACATTCGCGTTCGGTGTGGAAGCGCTCATTACACAAACAGCTGATAGGAAGAAACAAACATTGCGCGAATTATTCGCACGTCAAAATGGCGTCCAGTGTGAAAGGGCCTTTAGACTGTGCAATCATTTTTATTGCTTGACAAATGGTACTACAACACAAAAAATGTGTTAAAATTGGCAACAATGACAACTACAAATATATTGTAATATAATTATAATATATTCTGTCAATTTAGTCACGTTTAAATTTAACTTTTATTTTGACGGGTTGCCGTGCCCTTCGAGTGTCTGTGTTCATGATATGACAGTTTTCTCAAAATGAAATGGTAAATTCTCATGTCCTCCCTCAGTGACACGGCAGAGGCTAAAAAGACAGCGAACGTGTGTGTGTATGCTCGCGCACATGCCACCGTCATTCACACAGAGACGCAAAACATGGAAGAGTAATATTTAAATAGTATTTAATATACACAGACACTGGTAACATATATAATCGGCTACAGTCTGGAGCCCTGCGTGACGCGGCTGAACCATAGACTGTAAAAAAATATGGACGTAGTGTCCGTGACGTCACCCATAGGATTCTGATAAGCCGTTCTGAAGCTTAAAGTATGGTCGAGCTGGGCGTTGCCATCTTGTGAGCGAGTCAACGCGTGTCACTCCCGGATAACAGAAAATGGGCAAAAAGGCGGGATATGCGCGGAGCTGAGGTGACGCAATGACTATAGACGTCGGATAAATGGCTATCCACTTGTAACCACGCCCTTAATTATGCAGAACCTTAAGGCTTTATATAACGTAAACGAATGAGTTATAAAAAAATTCACCCCCCTCAGAGTTGTCATGAAGATCAAAATTAGCCTTATAAGCCAAAACCACAATTTGTACCAGGCTGTAAAAATGTTTTTTTCTGCTTTAAAGTTGAGAATTTTAACATGGGGCTCAATGAGTTTCTACTCCCTTCTGGAGCCTGCCTCTAGCGGCCAGTTGAGGAATTACAGTTTACATTACTTCCGTATTGGCTTCAAGAGAGATCGCGGGAGGTTGCCGCTTGGGCTGAACGCAGCTGCGGGACCGAATATAGTCTACTTGTGAATCGATGCTATACAGATAGGCTGTCCTCACATTTTTAAAATTTCAGTATGTGGTACCGAAGTAGCCTACCGGTACTTGTGACATCTCTATATAAAACCATGGTTAATTTTCGTAAGGGGATCATGGTTCCGTGTAATCACAAACTGTATTCTATCGTCTCACATGCCTAACGTTACCTAAACTAACACGAGTCAGTAACGTTAACTACATTGCATCGGATTCTGAGGTAAAACTTTTGCCGTCTTAACAAGTAGGCTAAGCTTAAGAATTGTTGCCGCAAAGAAGAAGAAAAAAACTATAATTATGCTAATTAAAATGATTATTAATGAAAACATATGAACTTATCTTAAGACATCCGCATCCAGTGGCTTTGCTTTTTGCATTGTCCTTTCAAAATGACAGTTTGGGAGCGAATTTAAACGAATCAAGGCGGGAAGCACGTGAAACAACCAAGCGCTGGGTAGAATCAACCAAGCATTGCGACCCAGCAGGTTTAACCCAACGACTGTAAATTTGAAACTACCCAATGGTGTTTAAAATATGATCACGTAAACTAACAAAAATTACCCAACAGTCTTTACCCAGCATTTTGGGTTAAAAAAAACAGCCCAGCATTATTTCGAGTGTAAAAAAGTCATAATCACGAAATGTTAACTCAAAATTTTGAGAAATAAATTCAGAATACCAAGAAATAGTCAGAATTGTTTTTTTTTAACCTCGCAATTCTAAAAAAAAAAAAAAAGTCTGCAAGATATAAATTCACAATTCAAAGTTTAACTCAAGTGATGTTATCTCAAAATTACCTTTTTTATGTATTCATTATTTATTCTGTGCGGCTTCCAGACAACCTTGGAAGGCTAATTCTGATCAAAGTTGCTAACAAACTGATACATAAGGATTACAACAACTGTCTAATTCGTCAAGAACACAAAACCATGTCCTTGCGTCAGCAACATTAGATTTGAGGTAGGGATATGTGTAATTTATTCTAACAAGTTGAGTTTATTTGTAGAAACCCATTGAAAACTTGTGAAGAAATCCTTGGCTAGAAAATGCTAATTTTGTTACGGGTTTTAGCATACAAACCGAATGGCTTTTTTGAGAATTGAATGATTTTGAGAGGCTTTAGAAGCGGTTTCAATACATGAAAATGAGAAGGGGAGAAATAATGGATGTGGGCCAGATGCACACAGCGGGAAATAAACTGGTGATTAAAGGAATGTGGAGGAGTTTGAGGAAGATCATAAAAAATGGCTGTCTTTCAAAACCTAGTGGGCTGCCTAACTAAACAGTGTTTTTGGGCATCATAGCCTGGTTTCAATGCATCAATCATGTTAAGCTAGTGGGCTAAACAGCAAATATTATTCTATGTGATATATACATAACATTAGGCATCAGGCATAACATTATTGTGTTGGTCCCCCTTTTGCTGCCAAAACAGCCCTGGCCCGTCGAGGCATGGACTCCACTAGACCCCTGAAGGTGTGCTGTGGTATCTGGCACCAAGATGTTAGCAGCAGATCCTTTAAGTCCTGTAAGATGCAAGGTGGGGCGTCCATGGATCAGACTTGTTTGTTCAGCACATCCCACAGATGCTCGATTGGATTGAGATCTGGGGAATATGGAGGCCAAGTGAACACCTCAAATTTGTTGTTGTGCTCCTCAAACCATTCCTGAACCATTTTTGCTTGGCATTATCTTGCTGAAAGCCTTTCCATGAAAGGGTGTATATGGTCTGCAACAATGCTTATGTAGATGGTACGTGTCAAAATTACATCCATATGGATGGCAGGACCCGAGGTTTCCCAGCAGAACATTGCCCAAATCATCACACTGCCTCCACCAGCTTGCCTTCTGCCCATAGTGCATCCTGGTGCTATGTGTTCCCCATGTAAGAAACAGACGCCACCAGCCATCCACCGGATGTAAAAGAAAACGTGATTCATCAGACCTGGCCTTTCAGTGGTCATAATGTTATGCCTGATCAGTGTATGTCCTGCTAGGACACTGTGTCACTACAAAAGATGATTTTCATATGTAAATGTGGCCCACTGTATTATGGTTAGTTCAGTCAGGATAAATAATTCATTTGAGTTGTATTAATTTAACCCATTAATGAGCCCACTCAGTTTCAAGAGGGTGAAAAAGACAACGGTTGACAACAAGACAATAGGTAAACATGTTTAAGGTATACTTAGGCTAAAATAAATAATTTTACTCATGGCATGTGTACTTTTTGACCATGGGCCTGCTGAAGTGAATCCATGCTTCCTGTAGTGTGAGCAGGAAAAGCTTGAGGTATTCAGACACACGGCTCAGAGGACCCTCATGAATAAAATAGCATGCCGACTGACTCCCCTCCATCTCAGCCTGCACCGCTCCGGTGCGAAGAGATTCTGCTCAGCAGGAGCGGACAGAACACCTGTGGACGTGAGAGAGAGATGGGAGTATACTGGTGCACTGCAGGACTGGTGAAATCTCTGATGGTGGAAGCAACTCCATCAGCTTTTTCGGTTTTGGTGAACAGTAATAAAAAAATTGGTTTTGGTGTAATACAGTGTAGCGACTCAGGCGAATCAAACACACAATCGCCAGTTACATTTAACAAATATGTTGTGAAAGCTGTGTGCTGATGGACAGACCTTCCCCCAACACAACAGAGGGAGATTCTTCAGTCACCCTGGAAACCATCTGATAAGGTGTTTTATGGCCGGAAAGAATGTGGCCACATGAAGTCTTATACACAAAGAGTTTAAGACACAGAGCTTTTGCCTCAAATTATAGACAAACCATCTATAAATGAACATGCACCCCAGGACATTATATGTAAACACATAACTGTCTTGTAAAATGTTTATTCTGTATGGTATTTTGCATCTTTTTATCTTTGTCTTAACAAATTACTAGTTCAGATAACCTCATATATGTCATGTCTCCTATCAAATTAATGCTCACTTCACGACTTACACTTCCATGTATATCACTTATTCAGAAAATGCAGTGTGTGTTTGTTGCATTAATTATAGTATGAAGACTCAGAGACCCACCGAGTCGAACTTTCAAACAAAGGGCAATAAAATCTGCTGAGGAATTTCCCGCCGGGAAATCCCAACACTCTCATTGGTTAAGTCTAACCCTGGAGGGTGGGACTATTTCCAGACCTTAAAAAAGACCAGTGAAGACAGGCTCTGCCCTCTCTTGCTCTCTTCTCTTCTCCGAAACTCTCTGGCTCTTACTTCTCCAACACCCACGGGGGGGGGGGGGGGGGGGGCTGGCACTTAAGCCATGCCACCAATGCAGGCCCTCCAAGCAGGCCTCAGCCCTTCCAAAAATCTTCTCTTCTACAATCCGATCTTCAAGAACACGAAGCATCGCTAAAGCAAACAGCCGCTTCCCTCCCAACCTCGGAAAGGACCGCCGGACACGCAGAGACACGCAGAGACACATACGCACACAAGCGAGAAGCCAAAACGAAACCAAAAAGAATGCAAGTATTCTTATTCTTACTGCTGTAAAGAGGGTGTGTTATTCTCCCGTTGGGATAAATTAACTCCGTGAAGGTCGTATTTGTTGAAGTGAAGGAAAGCTGTTTCTTACCCTCCCCCACTCTCTTTGTCTCTCTCTCTCTCCCTCTCTTTGTCTCTCTCTCTCTCTTTTATCTCTCTCTAACTTCAGTCTATTCATTATTCTCTTTTATGTATTCTTTCGTTAATATCTATACTTCTACTCTCGTGATGCATATTTAGTATGTACTTTCTGTGTGAATTGTAATGTTATTTTTAGTCTGTGTTTATTAAACCTCCAAAGGGCATTTAATGAGTTGAATCTGTTATTCTGCCACATACACAAAGTCAATGAAACTTGCGATCTAAACGTTACCTAACTGCTTATGCTACTATGTTAGTAAAGTAAACTGTATGACCATTTGAAATATTGAACTTGTCCTGATCAGTAAAGTTAATGTTTCTCATGCGCTCGTAAAGCAGTAATCCATTATTGAGAATTGATTTGAAAAGTCTATAACTAATTTGCAGGACAAACTTAGTAGGATAATTTCAAGCAATTTCATAAAGGGTTACTTGTATTTAATTAAACAATTTTCCCTATCGGAAAATTTTAATACGTAATGAACAACTGGCAAATAATATTCATAAATTCATGAATATTGAATATTAAATCCCTTTTGAGTTAATTATTCCCCGAGACATTAAACTCATGAGTCGTTGTTGTTACATGTATTTGGTGGAGAAAAATGCGGGCAAGTTTCAAACGTTTGTGTATGTGTGAATGATATTCATATTCTATTCATTGTGTATTTTTGAGGTATTAATAACCTGCACGCGCGTTTTGTTTCGTTTTTGTTTTGTTGTTGTTGGTGAATTATGAACGGTACGCGGAAAGCGAACCCAAGCATAAACAGATGCTGAGAAATGTTGAAGTAGCCGGATTATATTAATAAAATATGAACGGTACGAAAATCCGCGTGATCTCCGAAAAACTCTGCAGCCCGTAGGCGCAATAGGTTTTATCCGCGTGATTTCCAAACAAATGTATTGTAGGAAACCCATACATTTGACTCGAGCAATATATTATGTGTTCCATCAAAATAATGAGATTTTGATGTGGTCTGTAGACACGTACGTTGCGTTATCCCGCTTGATCTGAACTACGGAACGTTTCTATCATTGCGGAAGATTGGGACAGGGCGAGACTCTCCTGTACAATATAAGGGGCCTCAGAATAATTATTATATCGTTAAGATAAACGATAACTCCTGGTTTAAGTCTGGCTTAGCTAACCAAAGACTTGAGACCTAAAACATTTGAATCAGAGATGCTGAAAACCGTCAGCCATATTGATAAATGTCTATTGGAGTCCATGTAAAATGCGTGAATAGGCAGACGGAAAATTCCTGCATTCACCCGTCTTGTTACGCGTGCATCTAGAGCACCAGTCATTTGTAAATGATTTGCAAGAGCCAGTAAAGCGCAGAACGCCAGGGCGACCCAGAAATTGCAACGCCGCTTGCAAACCGCCAGAGGGCGACTCAAGAATTGCAACGCCGCTTGCAAAACGCGAAGGCGACTCAGAAATTGCAACGCCGCTTGCAAACCGCCAGAGGGCAACTCAAGAATTGCAACGCCGCTTGCAGCACGCCGGAGGGCGACTCTAGAACCAGACAAAGCCATCTGGTGAGCATTTCCGCCTAACTAACTGTAGTCTAGGGCGGGCGCAATAGCGCCATCGTGTGGATAAATTCGGATAGTTTCACTCTCCGTTATTTGATTCTGCCTTAACAAAATAAGTTTGAGCCTATAAATTGTTTATTGCTTACTGTTGTACACAGTTTCATTTATACAATTTTTCTAGCAACAACCAAATCTCCTTTCTCGCTGATTAAACACCCTTATTCGAATTTGAAGTTTAAAAAGAAACATAACTTCCTCTAACTCAAAGTGAAATTAGGTTTAAGTCACAGACAGTCCAATTGGAAGGAAGGACGCCACCGTGTGGTTATACCCTGTTAAGTCAGCGCAACACTAAATCCCTACTCCCTTTCTGATTAATTCTTTTATTTGGATAACTCCCACTTAGAGATTAATCGTTATAGGATAAGATTTTTGATTGGCTTTCTTTTATTTGATTTTTCCTTACAGGCTTATTTAAATTTCATTTAAACTTGCTTTGAATTTAATTTGAATTAAGTTGAGCTTCTAATTTTTTTATTTTATTTTATTTTTATTTTATTTTTATTTTTAATTTTCAATTTTCAATTTTCAATTTTAATTTTTAATTTTAATTAATTTTTTAATTAAAAATTATTATTATTATTTATTTTATTTTTTTTAATTATTATTATTTTTATTTTTTTTCTCTCTGCAAAAGTTTTTCTTTTCCCCTACCAGTGGGAATAAAGCTCAGTCTGGTAATTACAAACAGTATCAAAAGTGCTTTTGTTTATCATTACTTGACAGAAACTTTTGCCTTTTTCTAAATTGCTCTTGATATTTAATCTTCCACTTAAGCGACCTCAATCCACCCCGGATGAGCTAAATGGGATAACCCATAGTACAAGCCGAATTTTAGTATATCTTGAGCATTTAGCCAATTAATTTCCCTAACACTCCCGGCGCGCACGCTGACATTCCTTTCATTACAGACCAATTCATCTTGTGTTTGTTTCCACTGTGCTCTTTCCTATCCTCACTGTTGGACTATCACGATTGTGTTTCTTTCAGTTCACCAAGAGACCCCAAGGAGAATTAGATAGTCCCGGGACGACCGAGCAGCAGTTCACCAAGTGACCCCCAGGGCTACCGCCCACCTAATTGTCTAAATTGTCTAATTATCTAACTGTCGACATCAGTTAGCCAAAATTCCCAGCTATCCGTACGATAGCTCGTTAGCTTAGAACAAGCTTGCATTGGCTCTCTCTGTGTGTGTGTGTGTGTGCTGTGTTTCTTTCGTCCGCAGTAATGTTCCGTGCACCCAGTTCCGCCGTCCCGTGGGATCGCCTAACGACATGGCTGGAAGCGCTAACGGCCACCAGTCAAGGAAGTCTGGGCCAACTGAGCCAGGAGCAACTGGACACCGAGCTAGACCAGCTGATGACACACGACCCCACGCACAGCTACTCCAACAAGGAAGTGGCCAAGATCCTCGGAAGCCTCGCCCACGTCCTCATCGCACAGGCACGTCTAAGCGAAGGGAGCTACGACAACCTGGAACAGGAGGCAGCAACGCTAAAGCTTCAAGCCAAGGAGGCCCGGAGAGACCAAGCCCTCACCCAGCTTCGTCTAGATCAGCTTCTAGACACAGAGAAAGATGACGAAACAGACAAAGAACAAAGAAAAGAAATAGAAAGACTTCAAAAGACCCTGAAGGAGCTCCGTCGTGACACCGACCGACGAATACAGTCAGAGAAAGACGCCAGGAAACACCTCGACGAAAAGCTTCGGCGTGGCGAATCCCTCCTGGAGAGAGCCACTGATGAACTTAAAAACAGAGACATTAAAGCTAAGGTCTATGCAAAACATTTGCAGTCGGCACAAGCCGAGATCGACGAGCTCATCCAGCAAAGACACGAGCTCAAAGATGAACTTGACATGGTGCAAAGAGAACTGAGACAATCATATATAGTGCAACGTTACCGGAAGGGGGAAACACACAACACACAGTTTCCCCTGACCAGTTACTCCGCACATTTTAGCCATGAAGCTACGAAGGGGAATGACAGCCCCCTGTTTAAAAGAGCACCCGCCAGTCTCCACGAATCCCCGTCAGCAGCAAAGGAAAGGACGCCCTTCCAGGAAGTCAAGGTCAACAGCCACGAAGCTTCAAAGAACCTTGACAAGCTGGCCAGAAATATTCCTACCTTCAGCCCAGACCCGGCAGGAGGACACGACGTCCACGCATACTTAAAAGACATAGACTTTTACCTGCAAACTGTCGCCCACGCAAACAACTGGGACAGACTGTACCTGCTCAGGGCCACGTCTAATCGTGACGTACGCAGCTTTCTGGATCGACAACCAGAGGCCATCAAAGCGGACTACTGGCATCTACGACAAGCTCTAATTCGTGAGTACTCCGACCCCGAGTCAGACCAGGGGTTCATCACTGCCATGGACCTCAAGCAAGCTCGACGTGAGACCTCACAGAACTTTTATAACAGACTGCGACGTGCCTACTTCGGGACACGTAACGACCCAGGCATGGAGGAGGACATCAACTTCAAAACTCTTTTCCTCCGAAACCTGCACCCTACCATCAGTTACCACCTGGGGGTGCTGGCGTGCCCGCGCAGCATGGACACGCAACAGTTAAGAGACTTGGCTCACAAAGCTTACGTCAAACAGAAAACCATTTCTGAAAAGACTGTAAAACAGCCCACCATCTGCCCTGTCTCTGAGCACCACCCAGAGCTAACCCTAGAGGGCGCCAAACAGAACCACAGTTACCGACCCGTCAACAGAGAGTCCAAACCACTCCAAGCCAGCAGAGGGCAGCGTGGTCATAATGGCGACCGTCCACGGTACCAGAGCGATCGCTCTGAAGGATCCTGGGACCCGCCTCGCCCAAAAAGCCAGCGAAGAGGCCACTCTCGACGGGACAATGGTAGGCCCAGACCTGAACCCACGTCTGGCAAAGACAGTGTAGCTGCTTCTGAAGTTACAGAGCTCATAAAGATCCTGAAAGAGCTCCTCCGACAGAAACCTCACAAGGAAGACAAGAAGGACGGACCAGGTACAGCACGACTAGACATGATACCTGAAATCAACCTTCCCGCCCTTCCTGCAACTGAATCATCCATCCTGAACACTGTTCCCCAACCACGGACTAGTGTACTAACTGTTGCACCCCCACATGTCAGCAGCACACCCACACGACAGCTGACAGCAACAGCCTCTAATCAAGACAGTATCATGGCGCAGCCCAGCGTACCAAAATGCGCTGTTTTGATTGTTTGCACGCATAATGAGTCACTTGACACATATCCAGACGGCTTATCAAGCAACACACAGGTCCCCACACCAAGACTCCTGGGAAACCTAATCGAGAAGGGGATGGCTCAAAAACTCTATCTGACTATCACTATGGAAAGGGAATTTAAGCTCGAAGCCCTAGTTGACACTGGCTCCGACCTCACGCTTATATCCGCCCAACTGTTTGAAAGACTCAGATTTGAAGCACAGAGGAAAAATCGCACCCTTACCCTTCACACTTGTAAGCTAAATGTGCAGTCGTATAGCCAAAACGACATCCAGCTCAAGCACGTAGCTTCCATCCACCTGACAATTGGACCTATGAGGCTGATACACCCAGTCTATATCTCCCCTATGAACACTTATCCGTTTCTCATCGGAAAAGACCTGCTGGACCGCTTCGAACCCGTACTGGACTTCAAACAGCTGAAAGTCTGGGCTCAAGTGCGTGACCCTCTGCCCCTTCAGACACACACATCGTCTGAACAAGACTGTCAAGTCACAGAGGTCACGGGAACTCCCACAGAGCCAGACTGCCATGTCACAAAGGCCACGGGACCCCCTGCAGCACACTGTGACAACACAGCCTCAGCCCCAAAACCAAGTTCAAGTTCGCTACTTTGCACATTTCAGCTATCCAAAGACTCTGATGCCTTCTGCCCCCAGGTCATGAATGACCTACAGCTGAATGACATTGTCACAACGAACAGTATCCCTGCACTGTGGGCAGACAACTCAACCAAAAGTCTACCACTGTGCAATACAATCAGTAAAAACACACCACACGGCGACATGTGGGCACCCCCGAACCCCACATCCAGCCCCATTGTTGCAGTGCTAACCCACAGCAAGCGATCGACACCGGCTACAATGCCGGCCTTGCAGCTGCTATCGCTAACTCCGCAAATTTCCAACAACGATATTGCGGATATGCGAGCCTCTGACACTGCAATAAAGACAATTCTTGACCTCCTCTCAGACCCCTCCAACCGCCCTATCACTGACTCTGAGCTCATTGATGACTCTAGCCACAAGCATCTACATAACTCCAGACACATGATGCGTATTATGGACAACATTCTCTGGTGTGCACCCGATGGCAACACAGCGCCACAGCTTGTAGTGCCACGGTCGCAAAGGGGGGTGATGCTAATGTACGCCCACAACACACGATGTGCGGGACACCACGGCACCAGAGCCACGTATGACACACTGAAACAGGTGGCATATGGGCCTGGGATGCATCAAGATGCGGCAGAGTATGTTAGAGAATGGCTAGTTCGCTGCCGGTTCCAACCAGCAAACCCGAACCACAGAGCCCCACTGCAACACAGAGGGACCACGTTCCCATGGTCAAACCTACAAATCGACCGGGTAGAACCCCTGCCCAGGTCCACAAAAGGCAAAAAGTACTTTCTCACAGTGGTGTGCCAGTTTACCAAGTGGGTGGAGTGTCAACCAGCACCCAACGACACCGCCCAGACCACGGCATACCACCTGATGAATCACATCTTTTTCCTGTCAAGATTGCCACTGAGAATCAACTCAGACAGAGGCATCCACTTCACTACTGAGGCCATGCAACAGATCTGGAAATGCCTAAGAAACGCGGCAGTGATCATGCTCCTGTGCCTCCAGACAATCAGAGGCCAGCCACCACCAGACATCATCACACCGGGTCCAACCTCGGGCATCGTTCTGAGAGAGCAACCTGGACTGCTGATCACCAACTGCAAATGAATCCTCAAAAGAAAGACGTACTCTCCTGAACTTCACATCAGCAGCGCAAGCTCCTCCAGCCCTGCACACAAACGCAAAGGGGGGGAGGAGCCCAAGCCCTCTGCCTAACCTTACACCAGCTTCAAGAACCTTCTCCTCCAACACCAGTTAGTCACCTTGTAGGCAATACTGCCAAGCCCCACACTATGTCATGCATGTGATTTGAGAAAGAAGGCCTTAAACGAACACAAGGCCGCCTCTGAAGGGATTCTCAAAACCCCAATGACTTTGAACTTTGAAACAGAGAAACCAAAGTGGATCACCAGAAGGCACCCAGCCTGGCCACAATGCGAGGCACCCTCTGGAAAAGTTCCTAGTCAGCATAGGACATAAAAGTGTCAAGATGCACAGTCCATCTTCCTAGGCAGGAGACCTAAAGGACTGACTGGCCATTGCGAGGAACATGGTTCCACCCAGGGCTGCAGAAAGCCCACAGCACACCTGCACCACACAAACGGACTTCTGGATGACAGGTGACGCACCGTCAGGGCACCTGCTGCCTCGACACCTGCTGCACAAGCACAGAGACCTGAACTGGGCTACTGTCTGCCTTATCTGCCGTGGAACGACCATCACTTCAGGAGACACAAACAACTGGAGCCTAACATGGCTATGGTGTGTCTGATCTTCCTGAATCTTTGATATCGCTCGTTGTTGTCCATAGGAGGGACAACAACTAGCGAAAGGGGGGGATTATGTAGCGACTCAGGCGAATCAAACACACAATCGCCAGTTACATTTAACAAATATGTTGTGAAAGCTGTGTGCTGATGGACAGACCTTCCCCCAACACAACAGAGGGAGATTCTTCAGTCACCCTGGAAACCATCTGATAAGGTGTTTTATGGCCGGAAAGAATGTGGCCACATGAAGTCTTATACACAAAGAGTTTAAGACACAGAGCTTTTGCCTCAAATTATAGACAAACCATCTATAAATGAACATGCACCCCAGGACATTACACTCTAAAAACTAATACTATGATTTACTCAATTTTTTTGGTGAAACATTTTTACACTAAAAAAATTGAGTAAATTTTAAAGCAGTGAAATCAATTATAGACACCATATGAACTGAGTAAATGTAAGTAAAAAAATTAAGTAGATCTGAGTAACTGCATTTGTTACATTAACAAATTCAATTGAGTAGAAAAAATTGGGTAAAAAGCATTTAAAAACCAATATTTATGACTAATATTAACTGTTTTTATTTATGAGTATTACTAACTTGTATAGTATAACTTTAATTTCCTCTAAACCTTTGTAAAATACTCCACAGTCCACACAAACAAAGTTATACATGACATAAATGGCCTTTATTGTCGACGAGTACAGCAATAACGTTACAGCAGCATATATTACTGTTTTGACATGTAAAGAATAACAGTTATTTTACAACATTTAAACTCATGTAAAAAAACATTTTAGAAGTAAAAATTAAACATTTAAAAGTAATTCAAGTGAAATCAACCGGTTTGTTATCCCATTTCCACCGTATCAGCGCTGTTTCTCGAGCCTGAGATGGACTAACGTTAGCGGTCTGCGGGTGGACTTTGAACTTGAGACCGCTGTCCTGCGTTTCATTCGTAGCTGAAAGATGCTGCGAGGCGCCAGACTCCATAACCTGACAATAAACAAACAGTGCCCAGTTAATAAGATTTTATCATCCAAATTCATTGTATTCATTATCTTTACGAATAAAGAGGTTGTGTGTTTTGAGCAACACAGCAGGCATTTCAAAGACCAACGCCACATGTTAACTTAAGGTCACTCACACTGTCCCTGTATGTTGTTTTGAATGAAATAAAATGCCTTTAAGCACAGTAATGATTATATAGATAAAACAAAACATACAAACCTGAATTTTACTGATGAAATGCCCCAATTCTGCGACGCTGAGAAGAAGAAACTGCTTTGGTGACTGAGGAGAATTCAAATATCCGCACTCACTCAACCGTCGAGCTGTCGTTGCGTCAGAGGGTGGGGGAGGGGTGCATTGTTTTAATCCAGTAAATTTACTCAATTTCTTCAGTGTGTGTTAAATATTAATAATCTTGATTTTAATTAAGTAATATTTGTGGTTCTGGAAACAGTTCGGTTTAATTCTCCATTCTCAAATATTTTGAAATAAATTTCACAAATGTATTAAGTATATTTAAAATAAATAATTGGTTATTTGAATACTAAATTATTTTAGTGAAAAAAACTTAAATATAACTATAAATTTTCGACAAAATTAACTGTTGGATTTTTAGTCAATTATTTTGGTATGTTTAACTAAAACCATCAAGTAAATGATATTGAGAGATTTTATTAAGTTAATAAAGTTAATTATTACTGTGATATTTACTAAGCCACTGAATTATTTTTTAGAGTGTATATGTAAACACATAACTGTCTTGTAAAATGTTTATTCTGTATGGTATTTTGCATCTTTTTATCTTTGTCTTAACAAATTACTAGTTCAGATAACCTCATATATGTCATGTCTCCTATCAAATTAATGCTCACTTCACGACTTACACTTCCATGTATATCACTTATTCAGAAAATGCAGTGTGTGTTTGTTGCATTAATTATAGTATGAAGACTCAGAGACCCACTGAGTCGAACTTTCAAACAAAGGGCAATAAAATCTGCTGAGGAATTTCCCGCCGGGAAATCCCAACACTCTCATTGGTTAAGTCTAACCCTGGAGGGTGGGACTATTTCCAGACCTTAAAAAAGACCAGTGAAGACAGGCTCTGCCCTCTCTTGCTCTCTTCTCTTCTCCGAAACTCTCTGGCTCTTACTTCTCCAACACCCACGGGGGGGGGGGGGGGGGGGGGGGGGGGGGGGCTGGCACTTAAGCCATGCCACCAATGCAGGCCCTCCAAGCAGGCCTCAGCCCTTCCAAAAATCTTCTCTTCTACAATCCGATCTTCAAGAACACGAAGCATCGCTAAAGCAAACAGCCGCTTCCCTCCCAACCTCGGAAAGGACCGCCGGACACGCAGACACGCAGAGACACATACGCACACAAGCGAGAAGCCAAAACGAAACCAAAAAGAATGCAAGTATTCTTATTCTTACTGCTGTAAAGAGGGTGTGTTATTCTCCCGTTGGGATAAATTAACTCCGTGAAGGTCGTATTTGTTGAAGTGAAGGAAAGCTGTTTCTTACCCTCCCCCACTCTCTTTGTCTCTCTCTCTCTCCCTCTCTTTGTCTCTCTCTCTCTCTTTTATCTCTCTCTAACTTCAGTCTATTCATTATTCTCTTTTATGTATTCTTTCGTTAATATCTATACTTCTACTCTCGTGATGCATATTTAGTATGTACTTTCTGTGTGAATTGTAATGTTATTTTTAGTCTGTGTTTATTAAACCTCCAAAGGGCATTTAATGAGTTGAATCTGTTATTCTGCCACATACACAAAGTCAATGAAACTTGCGATCTAAACGTTACCTAACTGCTTATGCTACCATGTTAGTAAAGTAAACTGTATGACCATTTGAAATATTGAACTTGTCCTGATCAGTAAAGTTAATGTTTCTCATGCGCTCGTAAAGCAGTAATCCATTATTGAGAATTGATTTGAAAAGTCTATAACTAATTTGCAGGACAAACTTAGTAGGATAATTTCAAGCAATTTCATAAAGGGTTACTTGTATTTAATTAAACAATTTTCCCTATCGGAAAATTTTAATACGTAATGAACAACTGGCAAATAATATTCATAAATTCATGAATATTGAATATTAAATCCCTTTTGAGTTAATTATTCCCCGAGACATTAAACTCATGAGTCGTTGTTGTTACAACAGTAAAGAACAGGCTGTATTAAACTGAAGCGTTCATCAAAACAGAAAATATGGGGCATTAGCAGTGTTTTCATTTGTTAACAAAACAATGTTTTTTAACAGCCATTTGTAGTGTTGTCCGAAACCATACTGGACGTTATTGAGTGCACTTATTCTATCCCACAATGCACCGCAATAACGATTGTTCAAACTGATGTATGCTCAACGGCTAGAGAATACTCATAATGCACTGTGGGAGTTGCGCTGAATGAATTCCCACGTCTGGAATGGCGCCCGCAGCTGAATCAATCATCCATCCATCCATTTTCCAAACCGCTGGTCCAGTATAATATTATACAGGTATAAATTCCTTTTTAATTGATTACTACACAGTTTAATTACAGTTTACTCTGCAGGTTCACTTTTCAACATTTTCTAATAATCCAAAATGTTAAAGGATGTGCAATGATTTTTGGGTTACAGATGCCAGAAATAAGCTTGTCTCTTTTGTGTTTGTTTCAAAGATATCTAATTATGATAATGATAACAATTTACATTCAATATCTATATAAATAGTAAAATGTTATTGTATTGTTGTTATATAGGCTATGTACACTCACCTAAAGGATTATTAGGAACCCCTGTTCAGTTTCTCATTAATGCAATTATCTAATCAACCAATCGCATGGCAGTTGCTTCAATGCATTTAGGGGTGAGGTCCTGGTCAAGACAATCTCCTGAACTCCAAACTGAATGTCAGAATGGGAAAGAAAGGTGATTTAAGCCATTTTTTAGCGTGGCATGGTTGTTGGTGCCAGACGGGCCGGTCTGAGTTTTTCACAATCTGCTCAGTTACTGGGATTTACACGCGCAACCATTTCTAGGGTTTACAAAGAATGCTGTGAAAAGGGAAAAACATCCAGTATGCGGCAGTCCTGTGGGCGAAAATGCCTTGTTGATGCTAGAGGTCAGAGGAGAATGGGCCGACTGATTCAAGCTGACAGAAGAGCAACTTTGACTGAAATAACCACTCGTTACAACCGAGGTATGCAGCAAAGCATTTGTGAAGCCACAACACGCACAACCTTGAGGCGGATGGGCTACAACAGCAGAAGACCCCACCGGGTACCACTCATCTCCACTACAAATAGGAAAAAGAGGCTACAATTTGCACAAGCTCACCAAAATTGGACTGTTGAAGACTAGAAAAATGTTGCCTGGTCTGATGAGTCTCGATTTCTGTTGAGTCAGAATTTGGCGTAAACATAATGAGAGCATGGATCCATCATGCCTTGTTACCACTGTGCAGGCTGCTGGTGGTGGTGGTGGTGTAATGGTGTGGGGGATTTTTTCTTGGCACACTTTAGGCCCCTTAGTGCCAATTGGGCATCGTTTAAATGCCACGGCCTACCTGAGCATTGTTTTTGACCATGTCCATCCCTTTATGACCACCATGTACCCATCCTCTGATGGCTGCTTCCAGCAGGATAATGCACCATGTCACAAAACTCAAATCATTTCAAATTGTTTTCTTGAACATGACAATGAGATCACTGTACTAAAATGGCCCCCACAGTCACCAGATCTCAACCCAATAGAGCATCTTTGGGATGTGGTGGAACGGGAGATTCATGCCCTGGATGTGCATCCCACAAATCTCGATCAACTGCAAGATGCTATCCTATCAATATGTGCCAACATTTCTAAAGAACGCTTTCAGCACCTTGTTGAATCAATGCCACGAAGAATTAAGGCAGTTCTGACGGTGAAAGGTGGTCAAACACAGTATGGTGCTCCTAATAATCCTTTAGGTGAGTGTATGATACAAATTAACTAAATAACTACTTGAATCGTTTTTTTATTGGATACTTTTTTACTCTTACTCAAGTAACTATTCATATTAGTACTTGTACTTTTACTTTGAGTAAATATTTCTATAAGTACTTGTACTCATGGGTGCTGTAGGGCTGGGACCTCTCACATACAGGGGGATGCACAGTGAAAAGCCACCCAGTCCACATCCTCACAAAACTCACCTCAAGTACCATCTCCAGGCAGGCCTGTTTTCATCTGGGCATTGAGTCTTTGAAGCTTTCATCAGGATAACGAATGAGGTGAGGCAGATCTATGTCGTTCCAGATCTGAGTGTGGACCTCGAGGGAGCGATCCCCCTGTGAGAGATGGAGGATCTGTACTGCTGCTAGATCCATCAAATGAGTTAGTTTCTTCTGTCATGACTGGTTGCAGGAAGGGAGTGTAGAAGCAGGATCTATTTGCAACAGTCACTTTTATTTACAAAAATACAAGGGAAAACTCAAACTAAGATGAAACAAGGTAAACACAGATGACAATTCATGTTTTAACAGTATTTTGGATCAAATAAATGTAGTCATTTATATTTAAGATTTAACATTTATATGCATGCATATATATATATATATATATATATATATATATATATATATATATATATATATATATATATATATATATATAAAGGTGCACTATGTAGTATTTTGCAGTAAAATATTCAAATACCACTAGGCCAATGTTATATATTTTGTTCTTACAATATCCCAAATGTTTCCAACTATTTGTAAATTGTGAGAAAATTGCTATTTTAACCAATGAACCGGGACGTCTGAGGGAGTCGCCTGTCGGTTGCGTCATATCTGCGTTACTCTCGGTTTCCAAAAAGCGCTTTCCTCTTAGCAGTGTGAACAAGTGTCACAGCAGCAGCTGAGCGAACGCACAGAGTAACGTCAGAACATCATTTTAAACACACTTAAATGTATCTAATATGATACATTTATACTGATCCTTGTTTCATCTTGTTTCAACAGAGCTGAACTGGAGCTCAGACTGGAGGATCCTCTGAGTTACTTCATACTCATGACCAGAAAAGTGGAAATAGTGCCGGCGACTGTGTCCCGTCCTAAAATGTCCCGGTGTTCGCGAGCCGTGTGTTTGTGTAACAATCGCTCCAGCGGCCTTGCTCAGCTCCTCAACACTCGGTCCTGCTCTGCGTCACACTACAGTAACGTTAATAATCACATCTATTAGAATGATTTTTGCCCGAGTCCTATCCCGATTCTTTTCCACCAGCTGTGAGGTGAAGACCACATGTCCCAAGATTCTGAGCTCAAACTTGGCGTCATCAAACTACGCCTTTATTTTGAATAGGTGCATCTAGCAGACGGAAAAGTTACATAGTGCACCTTTAATATGCTTTACTTCGCATTTTGATGGCCATAGTTGTTTCAAACAATTGTGAAAGAGAAACTTAAAATCATAATGTTTTTAATATTTATTCCAAAACACACACATACATATGCCTTTGCCACACCGTGCCTCGTATAATCACATTGGTAGCAGGTCATTACATAAACGATGTTCATTTCCCTCATTTTTGCATAACAAGATTTAAAAGAAACCCAATGCATGTCCGGAGAGAAAAAGGCTTGTGTGTCAGGATGCAGGAATCAGCAAAAAACTCTGGAAAACCATCTTTCATGTCACATCAATTTCAGAGAGATTTCTGGCCTGTCAGCCCCGCATAAACACTTTTAACCTGGATGGACTGAATTGCTTAGTGTCACGTGGCCAGATTTCCGTCAGCTTTGAGTACACTGTGCAAACGAACAATGACTGGTGTCATGAGCGTCAGACGAGCACTCAGAGAGTATAACTGCTTTGCAAAAAGGAGATTTTACTGTAACTCTGCCCCTCTGAAAGCAGACAAACATTCGAGCCTCCTAAACAAACATGCGACCGCATCACAGTGAAGTGGAGCGTTCAGGATTTTACCGCACTAGTGGCAAAATCACAAAATGGAAAGAAATTCCAGTACATTCTCTCCACAAAAGGTCCTTTAACATACTAGAGGAAATATAGTAAATACTTAACATGCCTTCTTGTGTTCTTGGTGATAACAAACCTCATTTCTCAAAAGGCTAGTTCCCACAGCCAGCAACAATTCAAACATTTAAAGTTGGACTTTTGGATTTAGTATGTTGGAAAACACAACTGCCTTGTTCATACTGACCCAACAACCACCCAACATGATTAAACACACCGATCCCATGAAACCCAACAACTATTTGGTGTTCTCTTCAATCTACTGCTCCCCCATTACAATAGTTGACCTGAAAGAGAAAACTGACTCTTGCAGTGCTACGAATTTCATAATCTTGGAACGCAACACCAAATTGATCTAGAGTAGAAGCATTAGAGCGCGTATAGTGTGTTGCAGACCTAAAGTTTCTGATTGTAAGGTAGCTGCTTTAAAAACAGTCTCTAACAGGTCTAGCCATGCAAACATGTGGCAGAGATTTACATTATTGCTTTGTAAACGAGGACAACTGGGACTTCTACAGTGACAATGATCTAGACACATACTGTAACTCCTAGAGTAAAGGTATATTCATATTCTGATTCTTTGTATATTAGGAGAAAACCTGAACATATACATTGTGTGCAAGATTTCAAAATGACACTGAAATCAAAAATATAACTTTGCACCCATGAAGGTAACGGCAGGAACAACATAGAAAGCCATCCTGAGAAGGAAAGAAAAATGATGGTTGGTTTTTAAGTGTACACATCTGGTACAATTAACAATCAATTGTTTAGTTTTAAACAAATTGTCATTAATATCCAGTTTCAGATCATGTAGTCATTGTTTTTGTCAGTGAGAACGTCCCTTTAGCCTGTTGTAGATGTCAAGAATGGGAAAATATTGGATAATCAAACTTCATGCCCTATTCTACATCTAATTCTCTTTCTTACATCTGCAAATGGAGTGATACAATCTATCGTGAGAGGTAGGAGGAGGAATCGTCTGTTCCCACACATGTAGAAACAGCATTTATTCACCGCTCCATCTATGTCCATTTTGGGCGAGCTGTTCAAGGTCAGATTTGGATCCGAGCTCAACGTTTTCAGAGGTCTTGATCCATTCCATAAGCTTGCTCTTGTCTGACAGAGCTTGGTGCTCTAGGTTTTGTAGAGATGAGGTGAGACTTGAATCTTATCACTATATTACAGTTTTAGAGTCCGACTTTGTCCTTTGAAACCACATCCAGTTCTGCATAAAAAGATGGTCCTGTCTGTTAAATTGGTGTGGAGTTAACAGTCTCCTCCGCAGCTCCACCGTCAGGCAGATTCTCTCTCTCTCTGACTGTCTGTAGCAGGAACAAGGCCTCTTGTATCTGTCGGGAAGACGAGAGAGCTGCCAAGAGGATAGTGAGCTAAGAAATGTTGCCGAAGGAAGCTGTAAAGAGAGAAAAGAGACCGGAGGATGAAAAAGAGCATCAATTATTCATGTGATTGCAGGAAATAAATATAGAGAAGGGATGTGCATCACAGGATCTTTGTTGTTAGACATTTACTCACTATCCCTGGCTTTACTTTCTAATCTATTAGATCCCTCAGGACATCCATGTTATCCACTCTAATGTGCATCTTATGAGGGAGATTTCCAAACTTTAAAAAACTCTATTTAACCATGTATCATGTGCACATTTTAGTTGTGAAGGCTGTTACTAAAGGTACACTCTTAAAAATAAAGGCACCAAAAGTGAGTTTGAAGAATATTTGAATGATCTAAAGAACTGTTTTCCACTATAAAGAACCTTTTGTGCAATGGAAAGATTCCATGGATGTCATATATATATATATATATTTGGTACTGCCCTTCAGAAACAACAGTAAATGTAAAGATACTTTTTCATGGAAGACATTTACCTTGATACTTAAAAATAAATTAAAAATAAATAAATCCATCTCCAAATCATACAGTCACTGTTAGAGAGGGTTCAAATATGCAAAAAATGCTGGAAAGCTAAAAAATCTGCAGGACCTGGAGAATTTTTTTAAGGACCTTAAGCAGTTTAACTGATCAGGACAAACAAGAGACTCAAGAACGACCAAAAAACCCCAAAACAAACAGCCATGGATCATCCAGGAAACGACACAGTATTAAGAATCATTGGTTCATAAACTTTAGAATGGGGTCATTATAATAAATTCAGCAATTTTTTTTGTCTTGTAGAATATATGCAGGACAGTACAAAATACAAAAAAACATGCATTTTGCATAATCTCTCTTATTTAGTTAAAATTATTCACATTTTCACAGATTCTGCATGGGGTTCACAAACTTTCAAGCAGCACTGTATGTAGAGAATAGGCCATTCAAAATAGTGATGGGAGAAACTGAGATTTTTTAAACTTTTGAACCAATAGCTCTGTAGCGTTTAAGACTGCTTGACACTGTTACAGGGTTTAACTTAAGATCAACGGCCTCTGGTGCCAAACCAGTGAAATTTCGATAACTTAACAAAGCCTAATTTTCTGAAATTATTTGCCTTGGCCAGTTTGATAACACCGATTTGAAACAAAAGAATCACAAAGTATTAAAAGTTTAACTTATTCAAAAGCGCTAATACAATGGCTAATACAAATAGCTAATATCTACTTTACTGTTTGACAAAATGATGTTGTTATGTATTGTTTCTTTTGCTAAAATGACTCACATCAAGATATTGGGTCTGGGAACACACCAGGGCTCAATCCGAGGGTGAGATAAACAGCTGTCTTTCAAATTCCCTCTGAACGCAATAGGATAGCGCAACAACCAACCAATCAACCACCGTATCTGGTCGGCAAAACTCAGAGCACATCTTCCTTTTTTAAGAATGACTTCAGTGCCGTTCTTTGTTCTTTTCTCAAAGAAAAGCTTAACTCCAAGTCTTCCAGAGTCGCGGCCAAAGCTGGTTCGAAAGACCGCCGTTCGCCAGTTCTGTGTTTACTAGAAGCACGCAGAACCATCGCAACTCTGCCGTCATTATGTTAAGCCCGCCCACTTACTCTATACACGATGTGATTGGCCTGACTAGAGTTTGTTTTTTCCAGCTCCCAAGCACACTAGTAGTTGCCTGCTCTGGCTGCAAATTGGATTTAGGTTCATGTGATAATGTAGATTTCTAGGCTAGTATTTTGCCTCATTTAACCAATTTTACATTTAACTGACATCCATTCCTACTAAAATAATCTCATTAGAAAAATGTTTTGCCAGACTCCAAAAACGTACCTACAATTCCAGCTGTAATGAACACTACTGAAAGTAAAACCCCCAAAACACTCACTTACACTGTAAAATATTATATGTTCAATAAGTTATGACAACATATGTTTTTACATTGTTTTAACTCATCAAAATAAGCTAAGAAATTTTAAACTTGTTTTTACGAGTTATACAAGATGTAACTCATTTTTTAAAGTCAGTTTAACATAATTTAAGTTGAAATAACTTAAACATCCAAGTCGATTATACTGCAAAAGTTCAAAATTTGCCTGTTTTTTACAGTGTACACATCATTGCACTTGACAGCCGCTCATTTGGCTTGAGCAAAAAAAAAAAAAAAAAAAAAAAACAGCTTTGGATCTGTGCTAATATTGTTTAAATTGTAATTTGACTAGTGCATACTTTTCAACAAAATGCTTCAGAAACCAAACATTCTTAATATTCAGAAGTGCAGCAAGCCATCATTCATACTCGAAGGGAGACAGACCGCCCAGATGTTGTTTGAGTGGAAGTTGTCTAGTGCTAGCAATTAACATAACTCTTAAGAACATCATGGTTTGCTATATTTCTTATCTGTCACCAGCAGAGTGTTATCAGAGAAAAATGCAGGAAGGATATTTTCATCAAGGGCAGAAACAAAAAGGACTAGATAAAATGAGATCATATCAGAATACATTATAACTGTAGCAGCTGACTGGAAACACTGAATGATTTATTTATTTATTTTTTGAAATGCAATCAGTTTGTAGGGATAAAAAAAAAAAAAAAAAAAACTCTGATTGCAATTTAGAGACGCATTTCTTCCGGCCTGGGCAATCAATGATAGCCTTGTTCAATCTGACGAGAAAGAGCATATGAAAATGAACGTTAAAATATATATATATAAGTATGATGGAACGAACAATAACAGTCACTGAACAATGGACAATCAAGATTTGAGGAGAGGAACAGGTGGCATGGCTTGTGCTGCCGTGACATCAAATGACACAGTGCCAAAACTGCTGAAAGCCAGAATGACTGGAGAATGTGTGTTATTTGCCGCACAGTATCTGGTGAAGAGACCTGATCACTGACACCCACCTATAAATAACATTTAGAATGGAAAGAGAGACCAGAGAAAGGGACAACTTCTAAACAACTCGATTTCAGTAGAAAAGTATGTTTCCAGTAGTTAAAGGGGACCTATTATGCCCCCTTTTACAAGATGTAAAATAAGTCTCTGATGTCCCCAGAGTGTTTATGTTAAAGGGGGGATGAAATGCTGTTTCATGCATACTGATCTTTTTACACTGTTAAAGACTTGGAATCCCATACTAAACATAGACAAAGTTTCAAAAGTTAAGGTGGACGTTTGATGGGAGTATTTCTTTGTCAAAAATACTACTTCCGGTTAGTCATAAGTTTCGGCAAGTTTTTTGAGATCATGCGTCCCCTTTGACGTTAACGGGGGCGGAATTTCCTTGTATGGGCCTTACGGACAATTCTACCGGAAGAGCGTGAAAGAGAGCGAGGGAGAGAGCGAAAGCAACAGGCTATGCCCATCAAAGCGCTGGCTCGTTGGCTGCGCTGCACAGGTAATGTGCACAATTAACAATGACATCAAAAAGTGCGTTTTTGGTTGCCAGACCAAGACAGTCCTGCACAGATTCCCCAAAACCCCGCGTTAAGGCAACAGTGGATGTAATTTGCTTTTTCGGATCAGCAACTGAGTTGCGCAAATGTTTATATCTGTTCGCTGCATTTCGGTGCCGACTGTTTCATAAACAAGGCCCAGCTCGACGCCGGATTTTCCCGATCGCCTAATGCTGAAGGATGGAGCAGTCCCAACGTTAGAAGGGTGAGTGAGACTGCTTCAAATGTCTGTGTTTTTGCCTATGCTCATCAAGTAGCCCAAACATGATCACGTATAGCTAATTGATCAATGGAGCATGCGATGTGTAGTGCGTGTACATTTCTTTAGCTGGCCACTATATGTGTAACTTTATGTTTGTGTATTGTAAAAGCACTCCAAACAACAATACACAAAGAGGGGGGAAATATGTTGAACTAAATAAGCACGCTTCTTCATTCAAATGCGCTACTATTCCGTGTCTTTCTATGTAAACACTAACTAATCCTGCTGTGCAAAACCGGTCCGCTTATTGTCTACACAAACCACGCGTAAACACACAAACACACGTGCACAACTGCACTTCCCACATGTACACCTTCAAAGACAAAAATACGACGATATAATTCAAGTATAAATATGTAAATAACACAAGCCGCTAAGCATATTATATAGTTAGTGTATAACTTGTACCACATAGAGACGTCCTGCTCTAGTCGTTTTTGCTGCTGCTCCTGTTCAACTGCAGCCTCTGGGTCTGATTCCGGATCATAGATGTATGGCTGTATCTGATTAAAAGCCATATTTTTATTTTGAATAAAGTTTTTTTCCCGCTGTTAGGGATGACGCACTCGACTCAACACAATAGCAGCGCGCTGCTGCACACGTCATTATTTAGCTCCGCTCACACGACACGCCCCCACCCGCTCGGCTTTTTCCGGAAAGACTCGGAACAGCGCATCTTTCTTATATAATTATAAAAAAAATAAAGACTTTTCGGAGATATGCAGGATGCAATGCTACTCTATAGGTACTCAAGATTGACATGACACTGACTGAAACTGAGTGTTTCACCCCCCCTTTAAGTTTCAATTTAAAATACCCCACAGATCATTTTTATAGCATGTTTTACACTTCAGGTGGGTAGCAAAAATGCACAGAAACTGTCAGGAATTGAGTTCGAACTGGAGCTGGACACTGATGCCTACAGTGCTGGAAAATATATATATATATGAGCATTGAGATAGAACAGGTATAGTCTAGTTTAATTATGGTTATAACTTATGATGTCAGTCATCTTCATCTGGTCAATGAAGTAAGTGAAATGAAGATTGTTATGTTCACTCTTAAATCCTATTGTGCTTTTAGTAAGCCCTTAGTTTCCTCAGTGTTTTGTCCAGTATTGTTTTTGTTTTTGTAGTAAAGCTATTATGAGTTCCTGTATTGTCCTGCATGTTTCCAAGTAACGGTTTTGCTATTGCATTTCATACACTGTGCGATCTTTGCAGCCACCAATATGTGACATATGGAAACTTTGGCCCCAGTGTATGACACATTAGCTAGGTTTCTCTCCAAAGTTGCAAATTTAACTTATGCACAAATTGGAAAATAGCATAAAACATTTGCAAATAATGCACACTTCCATCAAGTGAGCCGAAGAGAACAAAATCATCACTTTCCGGCAGGCGAAACACAGTACATTGTGTAAAGCCCTATTCAGGTGGGATTTTAGTTAGCTTAAAGGGATACTCCACCGCTTTTTCATATTAAACTATGTTATTCCCTTAACTAAAACGAGTTGATACATACCTCTCTCGTCTCAGTGTGTGCTCTTAATCGCTCTGACGCGCGGTGACGATCTGATAGCATTTAGCTTAGCCCACAGTTAGAAGTGACCAAACACCTCCACGTTTCCCCTATTTAAATACTTTTACACGAATAGTTGAACGACCTAGTATGATGACACAAAATAAAACATGGCGCTTTTCTAAGCGGATTAAAAAGGAGAACTATAATGTACGGCAGTAAAAAGTCCCGCCTGAAAAATCCTCCCTCGCATTTCACCCTCCCTCTCTCATTTCTGTCAATAGGTACTGATACCTAAGTACTCAGTACTTAAATATATAATTACACAGAAACAAAGAAACTATAAAAAAGTAACCTAACATATCATATTTATATTTGTATATATTTAAATGCTGTGCAGTAGAAAGAATCCAAATAATGTAATTTATTGGCTAATTTTAAGGAATGTTAAAGTTAACATTTTGAAATAACAGTGTTGTCATAAATAATGGCAGAGTTTTGTTTTTCTCTGAATGTTTTTTTAAAAAAAGAAAGAGAAATGCTGAAAAATGTGGCTTGAGAAGCTTGTAGTGGCAGATGTTTGTAAGGGCCTCAGGATGCTTATGGCATATGGAAGAGACAAGCTGATTACGATAGCGTTTGTCTCGGGGAGTTTGTGTGGGTCGCTCTCCTCTAAATGAAGCCGAGTCTCAGAGAATTCCCGTCGGGTTCACAGCTTTGGCTACATCAACACATTTAATTGCTTTGTTGACGACTTATCATTTCACCGAGCATCTATCTTGTTTAACGATAGATCATTTTACATTTCCTATTCCGACTGATATGTCTTCAAAGTAGCACATGACTTTTCCCAGATCATCATTTCCTGGTATGAAATGAAACATTAAAGCCTTTTAATTTTACAGTACTTCTAAATGGCATACAAGCAAAGTGCATTGCAACGCACATAAAAAAATCATGCATTCAACTTTTTCAGGAAAAATGTCTACGCAATATAAGTGTTAAAATACACATGAGGAGCACCCGAAGACAACGAGTGACAATTCAGACAAGACAATGAGACAAAAAAGTAAGTTTTCATGCAACTGACTCATTTTGTTAACATGAACAAATGATTGCATTGTTTGCTATTATGAAGCAGTGGATCACATGTTTTTCTCTTTGCGTTTTTCTCTTTGCGAGACGTTTAAAAGCTAATACACTGGGACGATTGGGTGGTAATTTGGAGAAGAGGTAATAAGGTTTGGTGTTTCAATAGAAACAGCAATTATAGTGTTGGGAGAATCTGCCTCGCTCTCGGCTAAATTGCTTCGGTGTGAGGAAGGGAGGAGGGTTCGGCGAGGGATGAAGAAGACAGAATTACTTGGCCTTACTTGGAACCAAAAGAACAAAGCAATTTAGAAGAGTGCAGAGGCAACATTTCAGAGGATAAATACCAGATAGCAATTGGACTGAAAGGTCAATTTAAGCCTCCGAATCACTCATGTGAGCGTTATGAGCTTTAACAGAGAGAGCAAGATAAGAAGCCCTCTGATGAGCTTCATGTTGATCATTAATAAACAATGCTAAATTATTGGGCAGGGGACAGAAAGCTATTGCCCTTACTGATATATATCGTACCATGGTACATTTATATATACTTTGGACTTTGATGAATGATAGCACTTATGTTAGCGGGGACTCAGGTTCAGGACATATAAAAAGCTGCGGTGTGTCCAAAAACTATCCCCTCACATCTCTATCGTGCTAAATCTCCATTGTCCTGGTAAAGGTAAAATGCTGGCAAAAAAAAAAGCTATGTGCATATGTTAATGTTTTGCTCACAGAGCAGTGATGTTTCGCTTTGGGCCAGGGCCTGTGCCACGATCTGATCTGAGATCTGATTTGTGCCCCTCTCAGTTTCAATTTGTCCCCTCTTCACCCCCGAAACCAATTGATTTTAACCCTTTGACACGTACGATCACACCGGTGTGATTAGAGCATTCAGTGCTGATAAATTGCTTTTGCGCTTTGGCTGGCACTGAGCCAGAGTTGGACGCGCTCAGTGCTTTTCATATATCACAACTATCACAACCAATTTTAACAAACAACCTTTGGCCGATTCCGATATTTGTCACTTATTTTAAATTTTGTCATTGTGTTTGAGTGTAATTGAGTGTTTTGCTCATGTTTTAATCAGCAAAGTTAAAAACATGCATTAAGTTTTACTAGCTAGTTTATTGCTGCATCATCAAATAATTTCTAATGAACATGGATTCCATTTAACATCCAGCAGGCAAAACATAAATACATAAATACAACAGAACAAAGATGCATATGAAATAAACAGGGCTTTTTAGTTCGCTTAACAGTTTTCAGGTACAGAAATAAAGGCTAAGTAAATGTAAAATACCTATTATTGCATATTCTTCTCTGTATAAAATAAACACATTATTATATTGAGCTAAATTCTACTGTACAACAGTCATATATTTCTGTGAATTTATTCAAATTTTGACGGGTTGCCGCAAAGACCTTTGAGTTTCTATGTGTGTTTATGGCGCTTTATCGTTGTGTTTTAAGTGTGTGTGTGTGGTAAATGAAACTGTCCGTTCACACAGAGACACAGAACATGCAGGATTCATATATAAATAGTCTTTTTGTGGCTTAATATTGACAGACACTAGTGCATATGACGATTTGATAAGTGTACTGACACTTTTCATTTATTCATCAAAACTTGAGATACATTGGTGCATCTCTAATCAAAACTATTCAGTTTTTTTAAATCATATACCAAGCGTAATGCGACGCCTGGCGCAACCTACGTTTTTTGCTAGTTTCAGCCTGACGCAGTTATAATTTATCACATCCAGCGGCATGTTGTTTAAATAGTAAATGCACTGGCGCCCATCTGTGCTGTGCTGGTCTGAAAATGAGGTGTGATCAGGAGCATTGTTCGCGCATTGCTATTTTGAGGCACAAACAACAACTCTTCCTTTTCTCTAAAGCAGCCCAACATGGCGTCAGCCCTTTGTTGCGTGTTCCCCGGGACAGGGTTTATGCAAATTTGAGGGTTAGTGATGTCACTAACCCGTGAAGAAGCTTTTTGTAGGTCCTACCAGCTGTTTGTTGTATTCCTTAAAAAGTGATTTCTGTAAAAGTAAATATCTTTCTTAGTATTGACCTTTGAGCGTTGTAATTTTGCAGATGTTGTTTATGCTCAAACAGCAACATTACAGTTGCAATCAGAATATATCATATAGGTCACGATATTAAAAAAGGCGAGAGTAAAACGATACAGTGTGGCAGCATGATGCCTTGGCATGGAATCAAAACAATCTAAAATATAAAAGGCCAAATCTGCCTACTAAAGCCCAAAGAATACTTTGTCCACCCCCTGCATCATCATAAGGGGACGCCTAGTGGACGTCTGCACACCTCATCCGTGTGCAGCCCAATTTTTGTAACCGCGTGGACAGTGCTCGTACAACAGTGCATGTGCAAGAGACTTGAACACTTGAAGTCCACTAGATCTTGCTTGTCTTTTCACGCTCATGGCCATAAGAGTATATTTTGAAAGGCTTGCACACTTAACTGTGAGCGAGATGGAGCGGAAAGTGGAAAATGAATTATACCGGGCCTTAATGATTTCCTGTCATTATATGGCTTAGAGTTGCAAAAAGTTCCTTCAAAACTTATTTTCTGTTCCACGGTTTGGAACGACATGAGGGTGAGTAAATGATGACCGAATTTTACATTTTGGTTGAACAGAAGCACAAAACCTCATACAACGACACTAAAAACAATTGCTCCTTTAGTTTGTTTACATCAACAATATCCAAAGCGCAGATCAAGACCCTTCTATTTTCAGGGTGGTAGTCCAGTTTTTCACCCAATCAATATTTCACATTTTCATTCATGCCCACTGAATCAAATATGACAAGCTGCTATAGACGGCCTCTCTTTAGACATCCACTGGAAACCCTGCTGGCTGAGAGACGCGTCTAAGAATAAACTCACACAAGCTGTGTCCTCCAGCCACGCCAGCCTAACAGTCCCCAGGAGCCAGATTTAACACACTCTGACAGGTGATGTCAACTATCAGAAACAAACTAATCAGATTTGGCGGGACTTCTATTTGACCGCCCTCCTCTCTCCAGCACCCTTGGTCTGTTTGAACCCTCACACAAGTCCTCTGCTAAACCTCAGGTGAGGATTTTTCCATTGGGTGGCTCAATTAGATTCCTTTATCATAGCACGGAGGCCAGGACTTGGTGAACTGTTAAATTAAATTTGCCCCCTAAGCTGTTGGTAGAATTCCCTGACACAGCATTTAAGTGGTCTCTAATTCCCTCTCCTTGTTAATGTGGGGTACACTGGGGTTTGACACTTGCTGAGGTGGGAGTTCTGAGGATGGGCCTTGCTCTGAGGAGACCATGTGTCTTCAACTCCAGGTTGTCCTTTAAAACTTGTATTGAAGTGAGCTTCAAAAGAAGAGAAACTTAGAGCTTTTGTATCCCAAAAAAGACTTACATCCCAAAAGACTTAATGCCAAACACTTTTCACTAAGGTTCCATTTGTTAATATAAGTTAACTACACTGGTTAGCATAAACTAACAATACAAATAAATAAATAAATCCTCTATAACATTTTTCAATGTCAGTTAAATGTTAATTTTATCATTTGTTCAAAAGTTGGGTCTGTTCATATTATTTAATAGACCTGAGCTAACATGAATTAACATGAAAAGCTGCATTTTTATTAACTAATGTTAAAAAGATGGTAACACTTTATTTTAAGGTTCAGTTTTTAACTATTAACTAGTTGCTTATTAGCATTCATATTACTAGGATACTGGCTGTTTATTAGTACTTATAAAGCACATATTAATGCTTTATTCTGCATGACCTTATTCTACATCCCTTAATCCTACCCAACACCTAAATTTAAATGCTACAAAAACCTTACTACAATGCTACCTTACTAACTATTAATAAGCAGTAAAGAGTTTATTGAGGAAAAAGTCGTAGTTAATAGTGAATAATTTGTTCCCCATACTAAAGTGTTACCAAAAAGGTTAATAACTAAATAAATTGCTCATTGTTAGTTAATATTATTTAATGCATTAACTAATGGGATTTTATACAACAGAACATTTCTGGTCTTCGAATTTGATTGGCTGTCTCCTTCAGTATCTACTTCCTCATGCACTTGATTACAACCCCCTAATTCATGACAAAATATTTAATAATAATTTAATATTTAATAGAATAAATCTACCCTGTGGACCTACTCCACACCCTCTTTCAAGATTGGTGACCAAAAGAGGAGTATTTAGAGAGATAATTTAGTTTGCCCATCTAGTGCCCTGGAGCGATGGCACTATTGAAGTATCTTTTCTGGCAGCAGCTACCACACATCCAGTATATTGAATATGTGCTGTGGTTGTGTCTTCTCTCACATTTGGTGAGGTTGATGAAGACACCATCACCACTAAGCCACAGTCACCATTGTTCACGCCTGTCAATGAGTTTGTCTCAGAGTCTCGTCATGGCCGCCATCCCAGAGTCTTGTCCTGTTGTAGCCGACGTCCCAGAGTTTTGTCCCAGAGTTTTGTCCCAGAGTCCTGTCCTGCCGTGGCCGCATCCCAGTGTCTCATCGTGTTGCCGTCCCAGAATCGCGTCATGGCCGGCATGCCTGAGTCTTCAGCCAAGTTGCCCGCCACACCTGAGGTCTTCACCCAAGATGGCCATCACGCCTGAGGCTCCACCCCCTGTCCAGAGTGCCGAAATGGCTCTAGCCCCTGTCCAGAGAACTGAGATGGCCCCAGCCCCTGTCCAGAGTCCAGAGATGGCCCCAGCAGTTGTCCAGAGTCCCGAGATGGCCCCAGCCTCTGTCCAGAGCCCCGAGATGACCCTAGCCCCTGTCCAGAGCCCCGAGATGGCCCTAGCCCCTGTCCAGAGCTCCGAGATGGCCCTAGCCCCTGTCCAGAGCCCCGAGATGGCCCCAGCCTGACCCAAATCCCAAGATGGCACCAGCCCCTGACTGGAGACTCGTCCACGGCCATCCCAGAACTGCAGGCACCTCCTGGGCTCCCTGAGCTGCTCACTTCGCCCTGGTCACCTGCATGGCCAGCACCACCCTGGAGGCTTCCTCACCTGCCAGCACCACTCTGCTCACCAGCTGGTGACACCCAGGACTCCAGGGTTCCCATCCCTCCTCCCTGGTTGGATTCTTGTGGAGTTTCTTTTACTCCACACCCTTCTCCAGAGCCCCCGCCCACCCTCTTAAGTCGGACTATCGTTGTACAGCATCAGGACACGCCTTTTCAGGAGGAGGCGTACTGTCACATTTTGCATTTGTTTTTGAAGTGTTTCTCAGTTCGAGTTTCTTTGTTAATCCAGTCTGTTAATTAGTTCAGTTCTCGTTCGTTCTCTACATGTCTGTCACTATGGTTTCTGATTTGATTTGTGGTTCAGTTCAGATGTTTCTCCCTCAGTTTCTGTCTGTTTATTGTATAGTATTATTTGAGTTCTATGCCATATGTGGTTGAACGTTCTCCTTCAGTATCTCCTTTGTCGTGCACATGATTACAGCTACCTATATTATATTAATTATATTTGACTGGCTAATAATTTATTTATTACTTTAAAAAATCCTAACCATAAGTATTAAATGTAATTTAAAAAATATTGATGTATTCCATTGCACACACACACAAAAAATGATGTTCAGTCTAATTGAAAAATGTTAGGTCTAACACAATCATTTTGCCTATAGTCTATAATGTTAATTATGTTAATGTAGCACAATAGCACAATTATTGAAATCAGTTGAGTTGCACCTCTAATTCACTGCCTCTGAAGAGTGATTATAACATAATTAATATAATATAATATATACTTTTAGTAAATTTGTTTTCACTCTGTTCTCTAAATCAACTGAAGTAAGAAAAGCACATTATAAATAAAATGCATTCTTATTGTTAGGTTAGACATTGTAAATTGGGTTGTGCTTCATGCAACCTTTGAATAAGTCTCTGTCTCATATGGGCCATTCTTGTCAACTGTAGAAATATTGTTTAAGATCTGTATGTTTCAGCTGTTGGACTCTCACCTCTGCTGAGCAGCTGTAGGTTGCGCACTTCCTCTCTGACCTGGAGCTGTAGGACCTGCTGGAGGACTTCCTGTCTCAGTGCCTCTTGGATTATACCCATCCTTTCTAGCTTCTCTCCATTCAACCGCAACAGGGCACGACCTGAAAAAGTGTGTGTGAGAGAGGATGAATGACAGTTTAAAAAGTCAATGCCAGCTTTGTAAAATAGCTAAATGGAACAGAAAAGGATTATATCTGGAGAACTTTTGATCAATAGTAGGGAATTGGTTTACATTTCTTCAAATCCTCCCAGAAGACATCAAATTAATGTCACAAGTCCTGCCAACAGAACAAGCCAACCCAAGAAAAAGTCTGTGAGATGTCCTGTAGCTTTCTGAATCTGAATCCAGGAACCTGATATGAATAATACTTTCCCTTCATGCTGTACAGTTTTAGCTCTGCTGCTTTTAAGACATCTAATTGTGGCCAATATATCATTTGTAAATAAAACAATTCTGGAACATATTGCTATTAGCTCTGTGGAAAAAAAAATCATCCAAAGAGCCGGATGAAGAGAATGTCGACTATAAAAAAACAAAATAAATAGACCTATTTTGTGTTTGTAAACAGCAATGACGTGTTTTGTGGGAGGAGCCTATAGCACTCTATGGAAGCCACCTAATACATAAATTAAAAGTTAATTTCGAGTTTATATTTCACAATTCTAAGAAGAAATATCAAAATTGCAAGATATATACTCGATATTCTGTCCTTTTCCTCTCAGAAATGTGGGTTTAAATCCCCCAATTCTGCATTTTTCCCCTCAGAATTTTGATATCAACTCGCAATGGCAAGAAAAATGTCAGAATTGTGAGAATGGCCAAAAAATGTTGTTTAAAAATGTTACCTATATAAAACGTTACAGGTTTAAATATTATTTAATGCTGTAACTGTAAAGCTATTATGCCCTTATAAATGGCATATGTGAATATTATGTAGATCTATTGTTTACATCAAATCCATGTGTTAATAGTAGACTAATGACCACAGGTTTAATCAGTCCAGTCCAGTCTACGTTTAGCTTCACAGAGCATCTTCGACGACGGTATTCTGTAAACATGAAGATCATCTTGACATCTGCATTCTGATTCTGACATCCAAAGGCAAAGCAAGAATTGTTTTCTCTTATTCCATGGATTTTGCCCATTTCCCTCCACTTGTTACTATTGTTTTTCTGCCACCACAATGTGCGTGCAGCTGCAAATTATGAAATTGAGATGTTGACTTTAAATTGGTCTATAATTATACAATATATTTGTATGGCACCTTTGATTCATAAAATGCAGCTCAAAGTGAATCACAGGTCAGAATAATTTAAAACTACAGGGAATTAACCAAATAAATAAAGACAAACAAAAACAATAAAAAGCAACACAATTAAGTTAGGATCATTTTTTTTTTTAAAATATGAACAAAAATGTTGTAAAAAAAAAAAAGTTCTGTCTAAATAAAATGTAATAATAATGGATATAAACTCACCTAATTTTATTAGGAACACCATACTAATACTGTGTTTGACCGCCTTTCACCGAATTTTATGTGGCATTAATTCAACAAGGTGCTGAAAGCATTCTTTAGAAATGTTGGCACATATTGATAGGATAGCATCTTGTAGTTGATGGAGATTTGTGGGATGCACATCCAGGGCACGAAGCTCCCGTTCCACCACATCCCAAAGATGCTCTATTGGGTTGAGATCTGGTGACTGTGGGGGCCATTTTAGTACAGTGAACTTATTGTCATGTTCAAGAAAACAATTTGAAATATTTTGAGCTTTGTGACATGGTGCATTATCCTGCTGGAAGTAGTCATCAGAGGTTGGGTACATGGGGGTCATAAAGGGATGGACATGGTCAGAAACAATGCTAGGCCATGGCATTAAAATGATGCCCAATTGGCACTAAGGGGCCTAAAGTGTGCCAAGAAAACATCCCCCACACCATTACACCACCACCACCAGCCTGCACAGTGGTAACAAGGCATGATGGATCCATGCTCTCATTCTGTTTACGCCAAATTCTGACTCAACAGAAATCGAGACTCATCAGACCAGGCAACATTTTTCTAGTCTTCAACTGTCCAATTTTGGTGTGCTCATGCAAATTGTAGCCTCTTTTTCCTATTTGTAGTGGAGATGAGTGGTACTCGGTGGGGTCTTCTGCTGTTGTAGCCCATCCACCTCAAGATTGTGCGTGTTGTGGCTTCACAAATGCTTTGCTGCATACCTCGGTTGTAACGAGTGGTTATTTCAGTCAAAGTTGCTCTTCTATCAGCCTGAATCAGTCGGCCCATTCTCCTCTGACCTCTAGCATCAACAAGGCATTTTCGCCCACAGGACTGCCACATACTGGATGTTTTTCCCTTTTCACACCATTCTTTGTAAACCCTAGAAATAGCTGCGCGTGTAAATCCCAGTAACTGAGCAGATTGTGAAACACTCAGACCGGCCCGTCTGGCATCAACAACCATGCCATGCTCAAAATTGCTTAAATCACCTTTCTTTCCCATTCTGACATTCAGTTTGGAGTTCAGGAGATTGTCTTGACCAGGACCACACCCCTAAATGCATTGAAGCAACTGCCATGTGATTGGTTGATTAGATAATTGCATTAATGAGAAATTGAACAGGTGTTCCTAATAATCCTTTAGGTGTATATTGAGTGTATATTGACCACTGTCATGGTTAGGTTTAGTTCAGTTCATTCGTAGTTTTGTTTTCATGGACTTCTATGGCCCTATTTTAACGATCTGAGCACAGCGCACAGTGTATGATGCAGGTGCATTTAGGGCATGTCCGAATATACTTTTGCTAGTTTAACAACAGATTTTTTTTTTCTTAATGAGTCATGGGTGTGTTTTCACCGTAACGTGCAATAAACCAATCAGTCTCATCTTCCATTCCCTTTAAAAGCCAGTTGCACTCGCTCCTTATAGGCGCATATTACTAACACACCCTTTAAATAACACACCAACTCGCCAACAATGCGCCTGAACAAACCTGGTTTTCAGACCAGCATGCCCATGGGTGAACAGATGGGTGTGGGTGCATTTGCTATTTAAACAACGTGGCGCTGGACATGAAAATGAAAACTGCGTTGGGCAGAAACTAGCAAAAAACACTTGCGTCGCACCTGCCATTGTAATGCACCGGGTGTATGATAGGGCCCTTAGCTTGTTATTCATCACATGCATTCCTTTGAGTTCCCGCCTGTCTTCCGTCTCCATGGTCACACTTCATTATGAGTCCGTTCGGTTCAGCTGTGTTTAATTATCATCTTGTTATATGCACTACTAAAGTTCCTGCTTTTCTTATGCTCGTTGTCCGGTCTCGTATATGTCAAGTGTGTGTGTCGCTAAACCTGTCTCCTGGATTATTATCATTAACTTCATGTTAGAATACTATTGATCTTCTTCATCTGTTTGCCAGCAACCTGTTTGCACTAATCAGTTTGTCAAAAATGTGACCAAAAGCTTGAGTCGAAACTACTGGAGACTCAATACCAATAGATGCACACGTGTGTGAGAGGGTTAAGAGCTACACACAACTCTAAGTTTTAACCAGTGCAAAGACGTTCTTATCACTTATAACTTCTGGAGAGAAACAGCACAGATACGCTAAGTATTCATGGCAAAACTTAAGTATAGTTAAGGATTAAGTTGTAACATGCTATTGTAGAGTCTCTCATTTGCATAACACATTTCTTGTGAGGATCCATTTTAGTTAGTAAGTCAGCTGAAGCAGTAGACAGCAAAGCAGGTGACTAGTTTTGCAACAGAGTTTACTTACATCAGCCTGATCACGTAGCTCACTGTCCCGTCACTGTCAGAGCCTCGTCCTTCAAAAAGCATCACAAAGCAGGAGAATGTATTGTCATTCGCCCCGAATGCTCTCGCTCTAATTACGCGCATAAATCATCTTGTTCTCTCTTATAATCATCCATCCTCATTCTTACCTGGCACGAACACAGACACTCCCTCACAAGAACGCCAGACATACAGTTTACGTAACAAGGGTCTATTTTAGGCCTCATTAATGAATGTGCTGAATTTCTGCACATATTGCTTTGTGTAATGATTACTAATGAAGTCGGTTTATGTAAGACCCATTTTGTGACCTTGGATGAGCTTATTGATTTGTGTGGTGTGTGTCCAGGAACATGTGCGTACATCCTCACCGTAAATGAAACATAATGACCTTAATAACAGCTGGCTGTGGCTATTTCTCTGATGATGTAGTGGAATCGGAGAGATGAGTGCAGCGTGGTTTGGGGGTTCAGAGACTGGATGGCGATGATTACAGTTTTACAGATCATTTACTGGACTTCAAGAGCTGTCCCTTGAGAGAAACCACTAACTGGCGTTTAATTACTTTCTCATAAATGACATTTGGAAACTTTTATACGTTCAGAAACGGTTGAATGACTCATCTTGATTTTTCAGTGGTTAGGGGCAGAAAGGTTGTCTTCTTTCAGGTCAGCTAGAAATAGCATGACAAGCATAGCCTTCCTTTGTCAACATGAACAGTAAGTTTAGAAAGGCCTCCATAGATATTTGGGCAACCCATAGGCAACCTTGGTTACTAGGGGTGGAACGAAGTCGATATTTATGTGATGAAAGTCGAGTTGACGTCAACTAGTCACTGATGATGTCATTAATGAACAAATAAGCCTGAACCACAGATTTTCTTGTGCACAGGACAGCTATGGCATATGACAATGCTGCCCTTAAGGTTATAGGTCCGACTCCTACATAACAGCTTTTGTATCAGTTATTTTGTCTTATGGTAGTTATATTTCTCATAGATTTCTGCTCTGATACAGATAAAGTAGCACAATAAAGATTACATGTATATGACTGCATTAGTAAGTGATGGTGTGTGAATTAATTCTACCTGGCAGCGTCTCTCTACTAATAGTGAAGCTGTGAGTTTGTTACCAAGAAATGTATGCAAGAACGTTTCAGTTTCTAAGCTATTTTATTGAGAAATGACAAGACAGTGTTGACAATACATTTCTGAGCTACTGAATGGTTTTGTGTGAGACGCGCACGATCTCCGCGTGATGTGCGATCGGCTATGTGTGTGTGTTGCAATGCAGCACGCAGTTAAGCGCGATGATTAACTTGCGTGTACAATAAGCATGCATTCTCCTGATTCATTTTGAGCATCCAGATGGTATAATCAAACATGTCTTTTGTAGAGCTCTACGAGTATGGATTTATTTATCATTTTTAAATGTTCAAAACAGAGCCTGCGTGTCAGGAAATAGTTTATCCTGTTGCGCCCTCTATAGGCCAGCGACTAATCAACGTCAGGCTTAAAGGGATACTTCACCGCTTTTTCATCTTAAACTATGTTATTCCCTTAACTAAAACGAGTTGATACACCCCTCTCTCGTCTGAGTGGGTGCGGTTAATCGCTCTCTAGCACTTCTGAGAGTACTTTGACTCGATGCAGTAAAAAGTCCCGCTTGAAAAATCCTCCCTCACATCTCCCCCTCCCCCCTATTGACAGAAATGAGAGAGAGAGGGGGAGATGTGAGGGAGGATTTTTCAGGCGGGGCTTTTTACTGCGCCGAGTCGAAGTACTCTCAGAAGAGTCATGCTATTCCGCCATACATTATAGTTCTCCTTTTTAATCCGCTTAGAAAAGCGCCATGTTTTATTTTGTGTCACCATATTTGGTCGTTCAACTATTTGTGTAACTGTATTTAAATAGGGAAAACCTGGAGGTCTTTGGTCGCTTCTAACTTGATCTCTGTTTGGTACCATAGTGAATGAACTGGGCTTAGTGGGCTAAGCTAAATGCTATCAGATCGTCACCGCGCGTCAGAGAGATTAAGAGACGAGAGAGGTATGTATCAACATTATTTTTGTATTACTTGGTCCGTCCGATCTGTGGCTATAAGTGTGAACCGCACGCACACACACACACTCGTGCACGCGCCTAGATTAAGAAAGGAATATTATTTCACTTTTTGAGATTCATTGGCCTGCCGACGGGCTTACGTTTTGATAGCCCATCTAGTAAACACATAGCCCCGGGACTAATATTACATATAAAAAAGACATTTTACTCACATAAGTGTGTTGCACCATTCCTGTTGGATCCAATATAGAAGGCACAACATTGTGTTTTAATCTCAATATGTCTGCAAATCCAGCACCTGAGACTTGTTTACAAACGATTCCGCAGTTAAATAAAGCGAACACACGTACAATGTCTTTCACGTGAGCTGGAACTTCATTTAAAAAAAAAGATTGAAGTATCACACATTCCTAATATTAGGATCCGAAGGAAGTTTATGGAGCGACTGTGTTCTTCCACAACCAGGAATAGCGCAATATCTTGCTATCTTCTTCGGCATGTTTATTGCTGCTGGCTAGCGTGATCCGAACAGCGGCATGAGTCGGTGGGCAGGGCTACTCAATTACACGTGCTTATTATTCTGTAGAGGCGTGTTTAGGCACACAATGACGTTAAGATGCGCACAAGATTGTTTTCTAGGCCTGGTGTCTATAAAAGCTTTTCTTTGACTAACAAGGAAGTTTTCAGCTCTGAAACTTACAGGATATTCTTATATTACCATGAGCTTTTAAATATCAAAAGCTCAAGGGAAAGTTGATTTCTCAATTAATCACATCTTTAATATTATTGCATTGGTTCAGTGAACGCAGTTTTCAAATGCGATAAAAAGTGCCACTCACTGGACATTTCATTTTCAGACTGTCAAGATGCGTGCAATAACTAACGTGATAAAACTTTGCCATTTCCACATTCATCTGTTCTGAATACATGCTTTTCGTGCCACTCACTGGACAATTTGCTTTGAAAAGTGTCGCATAATGTGCAATCTGCAACTTAAAGGTCCCATTCTTTGCGATTCCATCTTTCAAACTTTACTTAGTGTGTAATGTTGCTGTTAGAGCATAAATAATACCTGTAAAATTATAAAGCTCAAAGTTCAATGCCAAGCGAGATTTAACAGAAGTTCCCTTTCAAAGTCTACAGCGAACGGCCGGTTTGGACTACAGCAGGAAGTGCAGGGCTGTAATGACGTCACTAGAACGGTTTGTTGACTAACCCTCCGTCCACAAGAACACGCAAAATAGGGGGCGTGGTCTCGTTGCTCTCCCACATGGAGAAGAGCCCGCATTCAGCGCTTGCATCTCCCCGTTATGGTAAGAGGCTTGACCTTTCCGGACAAAGTGCGCTAAGCTGCTGTCCAATCACAACACGGGAAGCGCTGGCCCAATCAGAACTCGTTACGTGTTTCTGAAGGAGGGACTTCATAGAACAAGGAAATCATCAGGCCATTTTTAGGACAGAGGGAACAGCGCTGTACAGATAAGTCAATTGTGTGAAAAATACTGTTTTTTTACACGCGAAACATGAACTCATGTTATATTGCACACTGTAAACATAATCAAAGCTTCTAAAACACGCGTAGAATGGGACCTTTAATATAATTGCAGAAATGTAGCCAGATGCACATTTTTTCAATGAGCCTCGATTGTATTCGGCCCGCTCTGGCATTTGCCCAGGCCAAAGACCAGCAGGGGCACTGATGAGCTGCAGAAACAATGCATAGCTTGATGCTATCACAAGTAAAGATGCTCTCCACACAGCAAGTGCAGAATGTTGCTACAACTGCAAGCCAGACTTGTGGATATACTGTCACATTCTAGTTGTGCTGTGTCGCGCCAAACTACGCAGCACGCTTCCGGTGTACAGATGGTGCAAACATCTGTGCCTAGATGCCCAAGGCATGCCAATGTCATAATCCGACCTTGGGCAGGACATAATGAAAGGCTCGTCACTCTTTTGTCACAGCCACAGTGAGGCAAGATGCAAGATGAAGTAGTAAAAGAAGTGAGCGTTTTGCGCTTTGCTACTTGGTATTGACTTGCTACTTGCTAATCAAAGGCAGGTGGTGTTCATAATTTAGAAGGCCACATTCTCATTCTAAACAGCCTTTTATTGGACAAAAAAAATCTGGATACACCCATGAAGGTAAGATGGATAAAAGTGTAAATCTGTTAGTTTATTTTAAAAACTTTAAGTAGTACACTGGCATATAAATGATCTTGAAACTAAAACACACACTGACTCAATGAGCAATTTCGAATTTTTATGTGGGCCTTTGTTGTGATTTGCTGTACAGTGGAAGAGATCAGCTGCAAAACTGAAGCAATTTTACAGAAATATCTATGGTTACAGAGATAAAGGAGCGGCCAGTGTGAGAGGACACCTGTTTGTGTGTGTGTGCGTGTGTATGGTTGAACAATAAACAACAAAGCCCTTAACTTGAATCGCAAGGTGAATTACAAACAGAGAGAGAAAGAGAAAGAGAGAGATGGCAATAACAAAACGAGGCTTGGAACACCATACTGAAATGGCCCATCCTCAGCATATTACAGTAAATCACAGGACACCACTTTATTAACCTCTATATATCTATTATATACAGTAAGAATCTCCACTTATAATATCCAGAAAACTTCAACAGGAAATAGGAAGTGTCTTTTCTATTTCGGAAAGGTGATTTTAAAGTAAATTTCTATATAATTGTGAAACAACATATTTGCATGCTATTAAATTGCAGTGGCTCAAACAAAATGAATGTGTTGGGATATCCTGAACCTGTGATGGGGAGGAACAACATTTAAACCAAAATGCCTACTGTTCTGCAGCTCTCCCTGTTATCTCCTATGTGATATATATGGATTGGCATACTTGACAAATCATGTGACGAATGAAGAAACAACTAATCATGAATATTAAATGAGAGTAGAACCGGACAAATCGGCTCAAAAGTTGTGACGTCACATATTGTGGAGGTAAATAGTGTGACTAGGGTCATCAAACTTCATAGACACAGGTGCATCCAGTTTCATTTTCATGTACTAAATTAAAAGATTATTTAAGGTACACTATGTAACTTACGATAATAAAGGTCCAGTTCTTCGCGATTCCATCTTTCAAACTTTAGTTAGTGTTTAATGTTGCTGTTAGAGCATAAATAATACCTGTAAAATTATAAAGCTCAAAGTTCAATGCCAAGCAAGATATTTTATTTAACAGAAGTTCCCTTTCAAAGCCTACAGCGAACGGCTGGTTTGGGCTACACCCCTGCACTTCCTTGCATGAATGACGTCACCCCGTTTGTTGACTAACCCTTCCCCCAAAAGAACACGCAAAATAGAGGGCGTGGTCTTGTTGCTCTCCCACGTGGAGAAGAGCCCGCATTCAGCGCTTGCATCTCCCCGTTATGGTAAGAGGCGGGACCTTTCAGGGCAAAGTGCGCTAAGCTGCTGTCCAATCACAACACGGGAAGCGCTGGCCCAATCAGAACTCATTACGTGTTTCTGAAGGAGGGACTTCATAGAACAAGGAAATCATCAGGCCGTTTTTAGGACAGAGAAAACAGCGGTGTACAGATAAGTATATTGTGTGAAAAATACTGTTTTTTTTACACGCGAAACATGAACTCATGTTATATTGCACACTGTAAACATAATCAAAGCTTCTAAAAAATGCGAAGAACGGGACCTTTAAATAATAAAAAAAGTCACTTTTTTGTTTAGTTTTTTGTGAATTTCTGGCAACCACATCTGCCTTTTTCCCCTCATGAATTTAACAGGATATGTTTTGTGTAGTAAACATGCATGTGCTCCATATGTAACAGGATGCACTACATTATACTGTATAAAAGGAGTTATATGCAGGAAATAAATGCAGGTCCAAACCAGGAATTTTATGCATTATTATTCATTATGAATACCGAACAAATTCAGGACAAGTTCTTCAAGCTGTAAAATGTAACAACCTTTTCAAACCGCACTCTCCATACATCCATCTTCATGCTAAAAAGCACCAATTACTGAAGTATATCCTGTTAAGCCTGATGTATAGGCTGTTAAATCAATTCCTGGTGTATTTAACTACTAGGGGCTTATGGGGTATTATTGGACAGAGATGACCCACTGACCCAACCTCCAGTTGCCCCTGGGGCATTAGGGGACAGTCATGGGCCAACACTGACCCAGTTTCCAGCTCAGAGAATGCACACATCGCTGTGGGGATTGCATTCGCTTCTCAGTCACTCACAATAGGCTGAGAAGAACAATTAGAGCATGGGTGATGCTAACAGCATTACACAGGATAATGGAAACGTCCGTAACCAGCCAGAGGTGCTTCTTGAGGCGGATATTTGGGCTATCTTTTCTAAGATGCATTGTATTTTTCATTTTGATATGGCGCTTTGATGCTCCACAACATTGAGGGCCTTGCTTTACACACTAATTCAGTGCTTTTAAATTCAGCCCTCCAGAAACACTTTATCCAGGATTGCTGTTTGTCTGAGGCTTTCGTGTAGCAGCAGATAGCACAGGTGAACAGAGCAGAAATTAATTCCCTGCAGACAGGTTTAATGTGCTCCCAAATAACACCCTAAAGATAGTGATAGAGGTGCTGTCAGAAAACAAGATGAGGTGGAGTATAGAGAAAAAAAGAAAAATGGCTTCAAACTGGTGGTCTTAAAAGTACACATTGTTCTTTCAGTTTATTTATGACAAAAAAAAAGACATTTAGTTACTTCGAAATATATCATCCATTTATCTGCTAAATGTTTATAATGTTTTTTTTTATCTGCTAAAAGGAAGTGTATGTAAGATTGTGGCCAAAGCTGGTACTGCAATCCCCTGACTCGGGGTTGCTAACGTTTGTAGCTTTTAAATGACAATATCCTGGGCGGACTACTGTTGTCAGTGATATAAGTATTTGAAATTAACATGATTTCTTATTGATCAATGATTAATTGAAATACATTGAAATAGTTCCTTTAAAGTACCCATGAAGTTTCTTGGCTTTTAGAATGAATATGTTAGGTTTACTATTATCTATAAGAAAGTGTGCTCCAAAACAATGACACAATTTCCATTTAGAAAATATAAGCGCTCAAAACGTACATTCTCTCACTTCAATAGGGATCAATGATTTTAATGGCATCATGTTCATCAGATTTTCTGTCCAATCAAATACTCTCTAGAGTCTGAAGCCCCGCCCCCTACACTATAAACAGACACTGAATCTGCAGCTGAAACCGGTCACTTGTTCACTCATTTACTATTTTCTACATGGTGAATGGCACATAGTGCACTACATAGGGGACAGGGAATGATTCAGACAATGTAGAAATGCTTTCCCTTGGGGAGAATGAAGGTTTCACGTTAGTGTCATGCGAACCGCGGCAGTGCGCACACAGTCTGCTCCGGTCCAGAGACACAACAGCACTGAACAGATCATATGCGTGAGTTGGCGCAGACCAGAAAACATATCTGACACGTTTGAATTCTGCACAGGATGCTGTATTTTAAACTGATATGGAGGAGATTAAGAGGAGAAACGGTTAGAGATTAGGGGGAAACTGCAGCTTTACTGAGCTCAACGGCTCTGGCCGAACATGACATAAACAAAACGCTACTGGCTATTTTAAAGCTTTTTCTTTAGTACTGCCCTGTTTTCCTGTTTCAGTTGAAGTTAACACATTGAATAATACATTGAAAAAATCAACACATTGAATAATACTGCATGTTTCAAGCCACTTCGGTGGGTCTTTAAAGTTTATTTTGCCAACTTTTAGGAGTACGCTAGTACAGCAGTGACCTTAAAGTTAACAGACACTACAAAACTGCAATTTGAAGTTCATGGGCTCTTTAAAATTCATTTAAAAAGGTGCACTACTTACTAGAAATAAATGTGGACACAGTGCAAGGGAATTCACACTTGCAGCTGTTAAACATCTGACTCAAAAGACCAATAACTATGTTGGAGCAAAAACACTCTGTGCCTGAAGCAAGTGACGGTCTTGTCTGACATGAGTCAGTGTTTTACAGTGTGTGTAACAGTGCTTCAAGCTACAGTGCCAATGACCCAGGGAAAATGACACACACAAACACTCGCTTAGAGACACACACCATCTTAGAAAGAGGCTTGATAAATGAAGCAATAAATAATAGCGCAGATAATAGAATAAGGCCTCTAGCCGGTGTCGGCGCCAGGATGAATTACTTAAAGGGGCATTTGGAGGGGGCACGCATTCGTCACTCCAACCTAACTAAATGTAATGTTGCTAAAATGAGTGCTTGTGCTCTACTGTCACTGTCTGAAGGACAGGAAGATTCACGGCATGCATACACATAACCCTAAAAACACATGAACGTTAGAAGCACCAACTGCACAGAAAAACATTTGTTCATACAGACAGTATGAGCTCTTGTGCACCTGTATGAACAGGTTAATATGAGTAAATATTAATTCATTTTTAACACTTAAAACCAAGAAATGACAATAGGTCAATGTCATGATTTTTTTGGGTCTCGATCTATTAATCTATTCATGAAATGTATACATGTAATGACCAATCAATGAACATTTTTTTATTTTTTTTTCTGAAGAATGGTCAGGGTGATTTAAAGGGGGGGGGGGGTGAAACAATCAGTTTCAGTCAATCACATGTCAATCTTGAGTACTTATAGAGTAGTATTGCATCCAAAGATAGGCTGTACCGAGTCTTTCCGGAAAAAAACGAGCGGCTGGAGGCGTATCGTGTGGGCGGAGCTAAAGAATGACGAATGCGCACAAAGCGGTGACGTCCTCAAGCGTGGAGAAGAAAACGCTACCCTAAATCAGATTCAACTAATACATATTAGGGGTTGAACGACTTTCATTTTTTTAAAGTCGACATTTATGTGATGAAAGTCGAGTCGACGCCGACTAGCCGCTGATGACGTCATTAATTAAAAATAAAATAAACCTGAACCTTGAGCTGAGACTCGAACTCGGGTCTTCTTTTGCACAGCCAGTACTGCCGCTGGCCATCTTGATGCCCAATGCACCATTAAAAATGGTGCCCGCGGGTGGCGCGTTCACGTTGCGCTGACAGAAATTTATCGTGGTGCCCCTCTCAGCACTTGGTGCCCTACGCGCAGCGCGTGATGCGAGTGGTGGGAGCGGCGGCATGTGCACAGCTGATATAGCATATGACACAGCGCTGCCCATAAGGTAATTGATCCTACATGACAGCTTTTGTATCAGTTCTTTTGTCTTATGGTCATTATATTTCTCACAGATTTCTGTTCGTTCTGAATAAGATACAGATAAAGTAGCACAATAAAGATTACATGTATATGACTGCATTAGTAAGTGATGGTGTGTGAATTAATTCTACCTGGCAGCGTCTCTCTATAAATAGTGAAGCTGTGAGTTTTAGTTATCAAGACATATATGCTAGAACGTTTCCGTTTCTAAGCTATTTTTTTGATAAATCACAGAACAGTGTTGACAATACATTTCTGCGCTACTGAATGGTTTTGTGTGAGGCGCGCGCAATCTCCGCGTGATGTGCGATCGGCTATGTGTGTGTGTTGCAATGCAGCACGCAGTTAAGCGTGATGATTAACTTGCGTATACAATAAGCATGCATTCTCCCGATCAGTTTTGAGCATCCAGATGGTATAATCAAACATGTCTTGTGGAGAGCTCACGGAGTATGCATTTATTTGTCATTTTTAAATGTTCAAAACAGAGCCTGTGTGTCAGGAAATAGTTTATCCTGTTGCACCCTCTATAGGCCAGCGACTAGTCAACGTCAAGCTTAAAGCGTCGTGACAGAGCATTAAGGTCGACTAGTCGATTAGTCGACTAGTCGGTGCAACCCTAATACATATATGATCCAGAATCTGATCCGGAGGCTGAAATAAATTGAACAGGAGAAACAGCAACAGCAGGACGTCCGTCTCTGTGGTATGTACTGTATTTAGTGACCTGTCAACATTTGTGTGTCTTTACTCGCAGTTTATGAGGACATGATTCGGTTTATGGACTATTGTATGCGACTAAACCTTAGCAGTCGCAAGCAAAACGGTTTTGCACGTCAGACTAGTGTAACGTTAAACAGAGAACAACAATGGAGTAACGTTAGCGCATTTGAATGACGAAGCAGGCTTTGTGAGAACGCTAGGTTTATGTTTGGGTGGTTTTACTGACACCTATAGTGGTCAGCTAAACAAATGTATTTAAACACACACCATAGATCGCATGCTCCATTGATAAATTAACTATACACAATCGTGTCGTTTACTGATGTTTACTTTACAGTTTTACTCACCGCCTGCTTCCAAAGCAGGACCGAACCTTTATCGCTGGGACCGCTCCGTCAAAAACACACTTCTTTGGTATGATTTGGTGAAGTCCTGTGACAGCAGTGACCGTGGAGATCCACTTTGCGACGCAACTGAAGCGATATTGTGAAGCTTCCTGTGTCATTTCTGCGTTCAAATCGGTTCAAATGCAGCGCTGCCTTCCCGGAATGCTGTGCGGACGCGTTGAAGTCGCTCGACGTCACCCATAGGAATAAAGTGGAGCGCGGCGCGGACTATAACCGACATAAGTGTTCACGGTCGACTGGATCTGCACCTGAGAGTTTTTACGGGCGTGCATTTCCTCTCTCGCCTCTGGTCACGAAGAGCCCGTACGGCCCATACAAGGACCTTCCGCTCTATTAACGTCAAGCCGACCCATACTCGAAAAAAACTCTCCGAAACTTGTGAGAAACCGGAAGGAGTATTTTTGACACAGAAATACTCCATCAAACGTCCAACATTAGTTTTTGAAACTTTGTCTATGTTTAGGATGGGAATCCAAGTCTTTAACAGTGTAAAAAGCTCAGTATGCATGAAACAGCATTTCACCCCCCCCCCCCCCTTTAACTGTCCTGAAAAAAAGCCTCATTAAAAGAAAAAAAATCTTCAAAATAAAACCTTTGTAGAGTAGTATGGCAAAATATGAATTTTTAAGGTAAATAAGTCTCTTAAAATATCAGAAAATGTGTTCAGGTTGTAAAATGTAATATATTTTTAAATAAACAGTACATTCTTATTATGTAAAATATATTTAAAAGCTTTAAAAAAAATAATGATTAGGATGTGTTCAATAATATGTATTAATCAATAAAAAAGCTTTAGCTTAGATCAATTAAAAATTTCTCGAAAGTGGTATAAAAGTTTTTTAAAACCATAATGAAACCAAAATCAACGCAGAGTACATTTACAGTATAAGATCTTACTACATGTGTTTTAAACTAGACTTTTTATTCTTTATCATGGATATATGTCAATGTCCCCAAAACAAACCAGCCATCAAATCTCTCCTAAGCCACAACTCTTTACCGATTGGCAAGATGTCACATGGCTCATATAGCTTGACACTCATATGACTTTCAACGGGGTATCTATGATTCATACACTCCACTCACAGCATTTATGCAGTCTGTGAGCCATCACAAATATTACAAATAACAAAGGCTGTGAATGTCCACCTTAGGTAAATCCATTAAGACTCATCTCCTTTTTCAACACTGCTAAATTCCCAGGAACTAATGTACGGATGGCAGTGTAAAATGATTTTATTACTTGAAAGCGTCGCTCCGGTGACCCCTAGATGGTGAGGCCTCATGGAAATGACTATGATTTGACAAATGGCTCAACATTACGATGTATAATTGTCCATTAGTGAGAGAACGCACTGCACATGGCTCTGGGAGTTGGATGAGAGTGTGTTAGAGGATGTGGCGTGCCAAAGCTGTTCCTCAGAGAGACCAGAGTAAGGCTTTGCGGATCTATGATTATCCTCGGCAGCTCCATAAAAGTATGAATTTAAAAATAATTTCAGGTCATTTCAATCAAGTTTATTATCATTAACTAAAACTAACCAAAACCAAAACTAAATAATTACTTGAAATAATATAGTGAATAGTGAAATATATATTAAAATATTGTTAAGTTATTTTATTTTAGGTAGTTGCTGTGAAGGAACATTTTAATTAATTATAACTAACAGTATTGCCATTTACATGCTTTTAAAAATTTGGGCTAAAGTTAGTGTGTTGAAATAATGGATGCTGATTCGTTCACACAGAAAGCATTTTTCCATTCCAATTCACTACTTTTCCATTGTTTTTCTGTGAATTCACGCTAAAGACGTCTCGCAATAGTAATAAATAACAATAAGTAACAAATTAGTAATGTGTTTAATCATTAATAGTAAGTGTTAGCCTTTTATATGCAGCTAATCGCTACACCTGCTTAGCATTTATAATGTAAACATCCATTATTGATTTGAAAATACACCAAATCGCATGAAAATCACACACAAACCGTATACTATAGTAATAATTTGTAAAATGTATGCACATCTTGGCATTTCCACACTGTGTTTGTTTAGGCAGTATCTCTATAAAACTCTATTTAAAATATCCTAAAGCAGTTTACATGACATTTCTAAGACTTAAAAACACTTTTGAAACCCAGGTTGTCCAAACGCGTGCTGTCATGAAGAGAGCTGTGCTGTACCTGTGATGGCGTGGTGAGAAAAGGCCTCCACGTAGGTCAGGTAGTTGTGGGGACAGTGTTTCTTCAGCCACTTACACACGTCCTGCTGGGTCCATAGCACTACTGGTTTGCATAAGCTGGAGAGCGTTGGGCTGGTGTGGTACACAGTGAAGGCCTCTCCTGGCTGGATCTATGGAGTAGGGAAACATCCTTATTGAGTGTGATTACATGCACATTCTTTTAACAATTAGGCTTAATAAGCAGACAAAATGTATTAATAAAAAATTTATTAAACCTTTCTCAGCGAATGGTCATAAACGGCTTAAAGGGGACATATAGTGATCGGGTCCCCGGTGCATCTACAAACCCAGAAATGTGAAAAAGGACATTCCAGTAACTTTGTTTTGGTAACTTTCTCTGACTCCCTCTTTTTCTCGAATCCTATTTGTCGGTACTCCGATGTGGCATTGCCGTTCCCTCCTTCAGGGAACGAGCATTACATACGTAACCGAGACGTCTCCCTCGTCCCGACATCAATGGATTTTTTAAATGGAGTTTTGGTTAAATGGCTGAAATAAGGTCTGGGGTGTGGTGAACACAAGCTCAAGATACTTTCACGTTTTATTCTACGACAAAGTACATCGGTATAACCCCACTCGTGATTTTTTTGAAGCTCTTACGTGTCTTGTAAAAGGCAGTTGCAAACAAGTGGCTATATGGGACTGCAGAGGCTGTCGGGGACATTAAATGTCATCACGCCGCACAGGTAAGCTTAGTCCGCTTTTACAGCCTCATTATGCTCATAACTGTGCTCTTATAAACTAGTCTGAAACGTTCTGGGAAAATATCTCAAAATTTGAGATAAAAAATGAAAAGAGTTGGCAGAAGCTTAATGATGGTGATGCTGAAATTGCGGGACTGTGGTTTATAGCCTACCTTCAGCTTTTTACTTCGGCCGACTGCATTTAGGATTAAACATTGATAACAGTTCATCTGTGCTAATTATCTTCATGGACAAAATGTGTACGAATCGTAAACTTTGGTTGATTACAGAGCTTGTTTTAAGCGACAATCCAAAAACCTATGGGTTTTTCTTGAGGGAACCAGTGTGACGCGAACTGCCGGCTGGCCTACAAAGTGACGCCATACCTGTACCAATATTACATCTTGTGAAAAGGGCATGATAGGACCTCTTTAACAATTAAACGATCGACAGAGCTAGATTTTTTCCCATTATCCTAATTTCGCCATGTAAACACATTAACCAGCATTCTGTCGGCTTACCGAAGTGCGCATGTTTAATACGTGACAGAAAAAACATCCTTATCCCGCAGATTTAAGCGCATCCAGCCACAGCGAGTTTTTCGTGCTAGGAAAGGAAAAATATATTGCAAATACCGACTTTTTCTTGACCAAAGACATAAAAAATGTGTTCTCATCTCATGCAGCCAAAGGAAAAGTGGAACAGTTGTAGAAACTTAAAATATGAGACATTTCCCACTGACATTTTAAAATTATGCTTTTAATACTCATAATAACAATATGCATATACTCATAGTCAGATACACCAATGAATATGTTTTAACGTCACTACCGGGGAATAACCTTTATTTATTCTTGTAAACATGGTTCACTTGCACTGCCAGGTTATGGATTATGGATTGTTATCAGTGTATTGGTGAGCATGTAAACATGCTCAGTATCGCCATCTCCACACAAACCAGTTTAACACTGGTGCAAAAGTGTATATAGTCCATATGTTACGCAGGAAACACTCCTACCAGGGTTTAAAAAACCATATCTTTAATGCTAAAGGCAGGAAGGAAGAATATGGAAAATTGGTTTGCTTTCATATCTCCAGGGTGTACTTACAGGCTACTTCTTTCTTTGAAAGCGCTAATTAAAACAACTAGCGTTGCATGCTTCTGTGTAAACAATGCTCTTCTAATTACACGCGCACTTTGTTCTGATTGCCGCAATGAGCAGAAAGATTCATCAAAACACACTTTTATGGCTCTCTGCTGCAGATTCTTGCTTAGGGGGAGCATGTAATAAAAACTTGTATATATTACGCGTGTGTGAGAAGTGAGAACATGATGAAATGCAGTGTTAGCTTGTGTAAACTATCAGAGTAAACACTCACAGGGCCTCTCAATGTACGGTTTGCTGTTTTATCATCCTGATTTGTTTAATCATGACTACTACACTACAATAAAAGTTTAACACTTATACTTTTGAACTTGTGCAAAGAAAACATCAAAGAGTCACAACAATTTTTCTCAGATGTCAACACTATATCTCCCAATAATTATTAGGATGATATTTAAATGTGTATAGTTTTGTGATAAAAGCTGTGTATTTTTTATTATTATTTTATGTGGAGGGAAAAACAAATAATGCAATCCAAAAATCCTCACATTTAAAAACATTTCTAACAAAAATTATGTATGGATAATCAAATAAACCTAAGAAGTTTCTGCCCAGTAAGTGTTCATATTGAAATATGAATAAAACTATAAAAAGTATTCTTATGTTTGCTTTATAAAAACGAGTAAAGATTTCACAGCTAAAACACATGTGAATCACAACCTGAAGGGGGACGTTTTTACAAAAGGTCTTTTACAATGTTTTTATTTTATTTATTTTTTAGCATTTTGATTTTTTTTGCATATCAAATAATATACAGTAGGCTTTATAACCATATACAGAGAAGACTAACAGAGGTCATTATCTACACCGGATCTACAGTCATTTGAAAGTGATTGCAGTACCAGTTTTGGCCACAATCTCCTAATTACTGCTTATTAATAATTAGTAAGGTAGTCATTAAGTATAGGTATTGGGTTGGATTAAGGGATGTAGAATAAGGTCATGTAGAATAAGGCATTAATATGTGCTTTATAAGTGCTAATAAACAGCCAATATCCTAGTAATATGCATGCTAATAACTAACTAGTTAATAGTTTTTTTTAAAAACATTATTTAATAGTTGACAAACTGAATATATTAAACTGAAAGCACTGAATTATTAAGGTGTTTGTCACATTTTCTGCTGCTCTGTGAAATTGTGACATTTTAGAGATCCGTACTTGAGGGCGAAAAAGTTTCCCATGCAAATTTCGCAAGAATTCCCCACACTGTATCAGTTGACTTAACTTAAAAAAGAGAGGAAATCTGTTGCCTTATAGTTATTAAGTAATGAACTTCATGTGTAATTAAACAAATTAAGTTATGTGAACTTGACAATTTCACATTATGCATGAAATAATAAATAAGGTTACCGGTTCCCTTAATTTTTTTTAATAAAGTTTTATAAAGACAATGATACATTTTTAAAGTGCACGTTGACTAACACAAAGCTGATTCTGTGAGAAATATGCTTTATATTTCACTACTGTAATGTAGACCTCTATAATCCCTTCAAGATGTTTGTATTTCAAATAAAAAGGATGTATACTATGGTCGGTCAGAATAATGGTAACTCTTGGAGGAGGTATTTGTTGTCAAGAGCCGCAGGTCACACATTAATCAACACCTAATGGCAAAAGCCCATTTTCACTCAGGAAAGACAGGTATTGACTTTGGTAGCAGACAGCAAAACAGGCAAAAAAGATAGTGAAAAAATGACTGATGCCAAACAGTTTTATTTTCAGAGTAAGTGCAAGATGGCTCAACAGTCATTAGCGCACCTGTGGAAAAGGCTGAAAATGTGACTCAACGTGAGGGAAAAAAGAGGTCAAACACAGAGGTGAAGCAAATGAAAGAACAACATAGGCCAGAAAAGTAAGGATTCAAATGACAAGGTATAATTTAAAAGAGAAAAAGAGAAGTCATTTAATCCTCTGCATATTGTTTCTTTGTGTGTAATAGGAGTCATATTTCTGCTGGTATAGGCACTTTCCAGGAACAAGGTACAAAATAGAGCCTGAATTTCTTAAAAGGAGAGTTAATGGTAAAAATGTATGGTCTGTCATCATTAAGACCCTCATATTGTTCATATTGTTAAGTACGGTACACAAAATAAGATAAATATTTTATATATATATATATATATATATATATATATATATATACACACACACACACACACACACACACACACACACACACAACCACTTTCAATTATTTTACTTCAATAAAAGGTTAGAGTTTTGTAAATTTGTTTGAATGAAAATATTTATTTTTTACAGTCATCTTTGATCATATTTAACCGCTTGAACTCCAAGGACCCTGCACAGGGTCAGGAATGACATGTTTATTCTGCATGACCTTATTCTACATCCCTTAATCCAACCCAATACCTAAACTTAAATGCTACAAAAACTACCTTACTAATTATTAATAAGCAGTAAATTAAGAGTTTATTGAGGCAAAAGTCATAGTTAATCGTGAATAATGTGTTCCCCATACTAAAGTGTTACTGATATTACAAATCTGCCTGTAAGAGGATGTATGTCTATATCATCCTAATTCACGGCGAGGACCTATCAACACACGTTGTTCGGGAGGGTTCAAGAAAAACCCTCCTCGCTCATCCAGAAACAAACAGAACATAATTAGTCCAAAAGAAATTTCCCCATCTAGGACAATAATGTGTATTGAATTGAAGATTAAAAAAAGAAAATACAATATACTCATTTAAATTAACTTGATTTACACAACTATTACACCCTCATGCTAGGTTAAATTGTACTATATGTAGTTTATATAACATATGATGGTTCTCACAGATTTGTGCCTTTAATGTTTACAAAAATAGTGTCCCGTTTTTATGGAAAGTACTGGGAAATGAGAACAAGGATGAGACAGAAAGCAGGAAAGAGCAGAAAGAGGATCTAGTGAGTGTCGCTTCACTATCAACACCTCCTCCTCCCTCTCCCCCTTCTTCTCCATCCTCTTTCTTTGCCATCCATCACCCTCTATCTCTCCCAAGCCAGCCTCTGGGCATTAAACAGCCACCCTTGAACCCATGAGACCCGATTCTGTCCAGCCTGAAACATACAGTCATTAATAATACACAGGGGATTGAACCTGTGAGGAGAGGGACGGCCCAAACCGGGTGGCCATTTTATGAGAGGAGTCTGAATGCTTCTCGCCGATGCAGCTTGACAGGTTCAGAATGAAATAAGGGTGATCTATTTTTTAAGCTGAATGATCATATCACAATATCAAGTGGGAGTTTATGAAGTGTCATCTGTCCATGAGTGCTACCGAGTGTATCGAGTTCTTCAGGCATATTATGTCATGCCTTTTTACTTCATATTTCCTCTAGGGCCCATGTTCTGAACCACTACTATAAATTCTTAATCAGTGTGATTAAAATGTATAGATTACTACTCTCATTTTAGTTTCCCCTCAAAATCTCAGGCGGCTACAGAATTCCTTTGCATGTTTCTTCATCCTCTTTCCGACCTTTAAAATCTTTACTTTTACTTTTTTGGCAACTTTTTCCGACTGTCCTCTAAGTCACCTTCATTCTAAATCTCTCTCTCTCTTTTCTCTCTTCTTTATTGTCCATTTCTCTCTGTCTCACTCTTTCTGCTCAAGTCTGTTTCTGTCTCTGTGCCTCTTTATTCTCCCGATGGCATAAGTTCTTCATGTCCTGGCTTCGGATCTCTGAATTCGCCCACTGGAGCTGAATCATGGACTGCGCTTTAAGGCATTGACGGGTGACATCTCTTTAATATTCTGCCTGCTCCTTCTGTCTTAGAGATCGTTTTGCTCTTACTACCTCAGATACAATCAGAGATCACAATGAGTTAGCCAGCTCAGTCTGAAGCACACAGCAAGTCTGTTAGGCTGTAAATAGTTGATGTCACACTGACCTTGTTGTGCTGCTTGTTTTTTGACTTAAACATGAGATTCTGCTTGTGTTTCCAAGTAAATCCACTGCTTTCTGCCTGAAGTTTTCCTGCCTGTCTCCAGTTTAGTACAATTCATCTCAGTTCCAGTATAAGTTTATATAGTTAAGCATACGTTTGTATAAATTAAATTTAGTTTCATTCAGTATAATTTAGTTTACTGTAGTTAAATGAGTTCAGTTCATTTCTGTTCAGGTCAGTTTAGTATAATTTAGCTAAAATGAATTCAGATAAATTAATTTCTATTCAGGTCAAATCCAGTATAATTTATTCCCTTCCCTTCCCTTCAGTTCAGTTCATTTATTTTTAATTCAGTACATGTCAGGTTAAATGAATCATTAAATTAATGAATCATAAGTAATTTTAGTTATATCAACATACATTTTTACATTGCTTTAACTCATCAAAATGAGTTAAGCAAACTTTTTTATTTTATACAAGATTTAGCAAAATTTTAAGTAATTTAATGTAATTTAAGTTTAATTGACTTAAACATGCAAGTTGATTTATACTTAAAAATTAAAGGCAGCAACTTTTTGTACAGCATAGTTTAGTTCATTCTACTGAGCTGAGTTCAGAACAGTTTAGTTCAGTTAATTTCAATCCATTTCTATTCAGGTCATTTCAATAATTTGTTCAATTAAGTTAAACTTAAACTGTTCAGAAAATTAAAAGTTGAACTGTTCAGTCTAATTTAACTTAACTGAATTCAGATTAATTCATTTCTATTTAGGTCAAATCAATTCAGTAGATCAGTATAATGTATTTTATTTCAGTTTAATTCACTTAATTTCAAACCATTTCTATTGCGGTCCACTGTAAAACCTTATTGTGATTTTACATTAAAAAACTGTAAAAATGCTATGGTCAAAATCAGTTAATTCGTTAACAGTTTCTGTACTATATACAGTGTAAGACTGTGATAGATCCAACCTTACATCTAATAATTTTACAGTAAAATACCGTCAAACCGTTTTACAGTTTTTGGAAATGAAAAAGAGCAAGTCATTGTGTAATTTACAGTAAAAACTTTAAATTGACATTTGTGCGTGACACATTTAATGTATTTCTGTTGAAATAACTGTTTCTTACTTTTTTCTAATCAGTGATGTACATCAGGGTGTTATGTTATATATATATATAATGGGCGAACAGACAAAGCTGGCGTTGTCTGTTCGCTGCTTCTGCACCCACAAATCATTAGATTTAGATTTTATTTTATCTTCTTATGTTTGTGACTAGTCTAACAGTCAGAGCTACAATTGGGACTGTTGCTGATTGCTGGCAGCTACTGAGTGGACGTTGTTCGCCGTCCGCCGTTTTTCACCCGTTTTTCACCGTTTCTCTGCTGTTATTGTCTGAATTCTTGCGGTTGCTTCTGGTTTGAAGGACATTTGATGTTGCTCGCTGCGGCTGCTCTCTCTTCTCTCTGCTCGCTGGTGGTCTCCCTCTGGCTTGAGCTGCATGGTGGCTGAAGTTTGCACCGGGCTAGCGTCATCAGTGTCCGGCAGGATGTTGGGATGTTCCACTTCTCGGCTGCTGAGTCTCGGCTGCGCCGCTGTTCCGTCTTGCATCGCGGCCATGGAACGGCTTAGACTTCTGCGCCGACCCCGGTGTGTCCACAGAAGTGCCCGGAGAGCTTTATTTGCCTCCTGCATGGTGCTGCAGTGATCCCATTCTGGTCTTCAGCGGTCATGCCTCGACGACGTCATCAGGACACTGCCGAATTGGGAATATGTGGCAATAGACCACAGCGCTGGGACAAATGTAAAACATGGATTCTGTTTGACAGAATTGAATTCCTCAGAGTTCAGTTCAAATCAGTGCAGTTGAATAGTTGATACATTAGTAGATTTACAGTATACAAGTAAGTTTAGTTCAGTATCATTTATTTTACAGTGGTCAATTTTAGTTCAGTTTATTTCTTAGGTATGGGTTTAGTATGTATGTGTCAGAGACCGTAGTAACCTGTAACTGCATTAATTACAGCTATTTGGTTAGTCAATCCTTCTGTCTGGTTATGTCGTCCTTCAACTCAAACATAGTCTTTTTCACTAATAGGTAAACCTTCACTCCCGCTTGTCTCTCCATCTCTCTTTTTCTCTACAGACATCCTCCAATCCTTTGCGCCAGGGCTGCTTACATGCATAAGAACTCAATGATCCCTCAGCCTGGTGACAACTGACTGATATGAGACTTCAGATGTGGGTCTGCATTCATTATGAGGTTCCACCTGTCACCACAACATCTGTGCACATATACAGGAGAGAAAACCAACTCACAATTCAGAATCATCCTTCTCATTTTTACTGAAATTCTTTCATTTATCTGAGATTAACTGAGAACTGCATGCTGATGTGAAAAAGATTGAGCTATTCAGCCCAATTAAGACAGGCTGGCCAAGTTTGCTGACTTTTGGTAATCTGTGTGCTTTTCGAAAATTGTTTTGTGCCGCTGATGGGGTCGGTAACCTTCACAGTAATGAGGAAACTAAACAAATCTGGAGGCCGATCTCCTCTGGCTGTCAACCTCAGGTAGCCTCATCACAGCTCTGCTTTAATGGACTGAACTCACTGCATGCTAAACAACATTTGTGTTCTGTCTGGCATTGTTCCCGCGAAGGAATCAGACAGTTCACCTCTTTTCCTCTTCCCATTAATCCCGTATTTAGTCGGTCTTTCTCACACTCTGTCCTTTTCATCACTCAATTACATGCATACACTAACAAAAATTCAACTGCACTTCAAAGTCACACATTCACACAACGTAAGCAAGCTCTTCACGTTGCCAATTTCTTGCAACATGACCGACAGCAACTGGAGCAACTGGAGACCCTAAAGGACATGGCCATGGGAGAAAAAAAAATATGAGATGGAGAACGTCACTGCTTTTATGTTCTCTCGCAAATGTTTTGCATTCCCCCTGATGAAACTATGCGTTTGCTTGCAAATCATTTGAGTTATTGAATGTTATTATTACACGATCATACTTTCAAAAGCTGTAGCCAGTGGTGCAGATCAAAAAGTTCATCGAGCAGTAAGAACGCCCAACTAAAATGTACAGCCATCTGTATACAATTTATCTGTATATGCATGGTCTAAGTACACTAGGGGGAAAATGGTGTATGTGTATAGATTTACTTTGAAATTGCTAGTAAATTTTACAAATAATTACAAATAATTATGGCAAGTAACACAATACATTAAACTTGAAATTCCTATACATTTTAAAATGGTATTCCTTTAAAACTTACACCGTAAAAAATATGATAATTAAATTATGAAAACATATGTTTTTAAATAGTTTTAACTCATCAAATTAAGCAATTTTCAACTTTTTAACTTTGTTTTACAAGATTCAAATCATTTTTAAGTAAGTTTAATGTAAGTTTAAAGTTGAAATTATTTAACAATCCAAGTTGATTGTACTTTTTTGATTTTTTTCTTTTCTACAGTGCAGCTTTAGCCATGAATCATTTCTGCTGAATCTACTGTAAACCATACAGATCCACCAGTGGTCTACAGCACCTTCAGACAGACGTCTAAGCGTTTCAAAACCAAAATAGCCTATTACTTATTCATTATGTTTATGAATGTAAAAAGCACGCAAACGTCATAAGTTGACCTTAGACAACAATGAAACAAATTAAAAAGCCAGTTCATGACACCTTTAAGTACAGGTTGTTCATATCACAAAGAGTAGTTAAAGATATACATAAAAAACTAAACAAAAATAAATGTTACAGCATTTTTTAGGCTGTCATATAAAGTTAAATAAAATTTTAGCCCTTGCAAATAAGATTTTAAATTGATTTATTATTTAAATCGTTTTAATTTATTTGCCGATTAAGATGCATTACTATTTTTCAAAATATTTGAGCATTAATGTGAAGATTACATATGCTTGAGTGTAACTTATTAATAAGTTGGACTGTAGGTATATGTATATAAGAGGCAATATTTTGCGCTAAAATCAATTTTTACTTTTTACCAAATCCTCACTTTTCTTCAGACAAGATCATTTTAACCAGCTTTGTTGTAGTAAACCAAAGTCACTCATCAAATTTTGAAATCTTCTAAAGAATGTGTTTCTTAATGAGATGCAACGACAAAACAAGAACATCTTGTAGGTAATTAGATAATCTGCTTGTGAAACCAATCTCGTACATAGTTCATTAGTCATGGCCATGGTCTTCCTAATTATTTCTATCCTTGACAATCTTGCCAACAGCAAACTGACACTTTTGCTCACCTTGAAATAACAAAAGTTTATCCCTAATCATTCCCTCACCAGTCTTCAGCCAAATACAGTAAATTAACGTTATCTTTAACACAAATCCCATAAGCAGAACTCATTTTCATGCCAGGACTGGTCTCATGAGATAAGCCGTGTCAGAATAAGCCACAACATAACATCTTCCAAAGGACATCATTTTGCCGCTCTAACTTGACTCTATACCCACAACCAATGCCAAGAGCAATCATGTGTAATGGAAGTTTAATCTAAGAATATGATCTGGTTATGATGGATTCATGACCACCGAGTATTTTTACCACGGTGTCATAATGTCATTGGAGACTGGGCTTGTGGGACAGCCAATTACAGCAGGGCTGCTGCTCCGAGGCTTGCTTGACTTTTTGTCACATGCCTGTCCTGTCTTGTGTGCACATGTGGGTTTGTCATGTCTACTGTCAACCCCGCCCTTCTTGTTATCTGATTATTGGTTCATTTGCCGGTGGATCGTGTTCCGGTGGTCCCTGTGCCGGTGGATCGTGTTCCGGTGGTCCCTGTGCCGGTGGATCGTGTTCCGGTGAGCTCTCGTCGGCCCTTGAAAATCCAGGGGAGAAGGTGTAAGTCTCGCGCCGGGCCGTACCCTTATCCGCAGCAGGTCTCCAAGGTGAACAGCCTCTGGCGTGTTAGAACAAGGCAGATAATGAGGGAGAACAGGTGGGGCAAATGAACCAATAATCAGATAACAAGAAGGGCGGGGTTGACAGTAGACATGACAAACCCACATGTGCACACAAGACAGGACAGGCATGTGACACTTTTGCAATACGATTACACAACATTCGTCATAATACCAGGTTGTGTCTCACATGGCTGTAGGTGATATGATATAATAAGCGCATATGAATTGATAGCGTTTAGGATGTTAAAACAATATTTACTTAACTAATTTAGACCAACATGGAGGAAATGTTTGTCAGGTGTTATTTGTTATTTGCTAAGTAAAAATAGCTATTTATATAGCACAGTTTAAATAGCGGTAGATTATTTGATCGTAAAATAGCATATTAGGTGTAAAGTTAGATGCTACTTATAAATAGTGACAAACTATTTCCACCTTATTATTGCGGTACATTAAAAAGCATGCGATAATAACATTGTGTAAATTATTATATTTACAACCCCAAATCAGAAAAAGTTGGGACAGTATGGAATGTGCAAATAAAATAAAAAAGAAGTGATTTCTAAAATTACTTTGACTTGTATTTCATTGCAGACAATATGAACACAAAATATTTCATGTTTTGTCTGGTCAACTTCATGTCATTTGTAAATATGCATCCTTTCCTGTCATTCAGACCTGCAACACATTTCAAAAAAAGTTGGGACAGTAAAGCATTTACCACTTTGTAATGTTGCCATTCCTTTTCACAACACTTAAAAGACGTTTAGGGACTGAAGACACCAAGTGATGAAGTGTTTCAGGTGTAATTTTGTCCCATTCTTCCTGCAAACAAGTCTTAAGGTGGGCAACAGTACGGGGTCTTCATTGTCACATTTTGCGCTTCAAAATGGCCACACATTCTCTATTGGAGACAGGTCGGGACTGCAGGCAGGCCAGTCAAGTACCCGTACCCTCTTCCTCCGCAGCCAGGACTTTGTAATGTGTGCAGAATGTGGTTTTGCATTGTCTTGTTGAAATATGCATGGACGTCCCTGGAAAAGATATCTTCTTGAAGGCAGCATATTATGCTCCAAAATCTCTATGTACTTTTCAGCATTAATGGTGCCTTCACAGAAGTGCAAGTTACCTTTGCCAAGGGCACTGACACAACCCCATACCATGACAGACCCTGGCTTTTGGACTTGTTGCTGGTAACAGTCTGGATGATCCTTTTCTTCTTTGGTCCGGAGCACACGGAGTCCATTCCTCCCAAAAAATACTGATTCATCTGACCACAGTACACATTTCCACTGTGTAATGGTCCATCCCAGATGCCTCCGAGCCCAGAGAAGTCGACGGCGCTTCTGGACACTGTTAACATAAGGCTTCCTTTTGGCACAGAACAGTTTTAACTGGCATTTGTGGATGTAACTACGTATTGTGGTACTTGACAAAGGTTTGCCAAAGTAGTCCTGAGCCCATGTGGTGATATCGCTTATAGATGAATGACGATTCTTGATGCAGTGCCGCCTGAGGGATCGGAGATCACGGTTGTTCAGTTTAGGCTTGCGGCCTTGTCCTTTACGCACTGAAATTCCTCCAGATTCCTTGAATCTTGTAATTATGTTATGCACTGTTGAATGTGAAATATCCAAATCTCTTCCTATCTTTCTTTGAGGAACATTGTTTTAAAACATTTCAATAATTTTCTCACGTATTTGTTGGCAAACTGGCGAGCCTCGGCCCATCTTTGCTCCTAAAGGATTAGATCTTTCTTGGATGCTGCTTTTGTACCAAATCATAATTTCAATCACCTGTTGACATCACCTGTTTCAAATCACATCATTATTTAACCCTTTTACCTTATTACTAGCCCTAAATTGCTCCTGTCCCAACTTTTTTTGAAATGTGTTGCAGGTCTGAATGACAGGAAAGGATGCATATTTACAAATTACATGAAGTTGACCAGACAAAACATGAAATATTTTGTGTTCATATTGTCTGCAATGAAATACAAGTCAAAGTAAATTTAGAAATCACTACTTTCTTTTTTTATTTGCGTTTTCCAAACTGTCCCAACTTTTTCTGATTTGGGGTTGTATTAAAAGTATAAAATTGATACTGCCTTATTGTGAAAATAGAGCCAATGCCACAACACACACACCTATACCTACACCTATACACGTAAACACTTTATTTAAAAAAACAAAAGTTAGACACTTTATTTTCACTTTTTGAATACTCTATTTTTATTGAAAAGAAAGACCTTTCTGATCTGATGGGAAAAGCGAGTAGAGCAAGTTCAGCAAAAGGCCGATTTGAACTCAGGTTGCTTTGCGTCTGAACTTTCTGACATAGCCCTACATTATTCCTAATGTTGACAATAGCATCTTCCATAATTTTGTCAGGTCCAACCAGATGTCAGTGGGTGGAGTGAATGTAAATAGTCATGTGTAAGTACAAATGGAAAGTAAACATTTTATGACTCAAATTGACTCCCCATTATGAATCAATCTGATATAGTTTACACTGCATGTCTTAGATTCAAAGCTAAACATTTTAAGTGTTAACAGCAACCAACCAGTAGTTCTTTAGCTAGCGTTAGCATCAATGTTCTTTGTGTACTTTAAGTATCATTACCACAATGATTTTTTTGTTGTCTCTTCTGGTAAAGCATGATAATATGTGTTCGTTGTTTAATTTTTCACTCTTGACGTCACCAAACAGCAATATATGCTACATTCAGTAGAGTCTTGCACAAACTGAATGCACATCACCTCTTACTAATCACATGTTTTCTAACTACTGAAATAAATGAATATGTGGAATATTGATTTGAGTTGCTAAAATTGATAATGAAGACTCGAGATGTATTGCTTATAAAGAATCTATGGTGTGATACGAGAGATATTAAAATAGTACAGGTTCCAGTTACCTGAATGGTCTGATATGCAGGTCTCTAAATGCTGTGATTGCCCAATCAGGATCCGGCAGTTAGCTGTGTGATGTGATGACCGATGTAAAGCTGTGTTTCCACCGCAGGAACTTTCCCCACACTCTTAGAAGAAAAGGTTCTATATAGGTTCAATCTAAAAGGTTCTATCGGCGCTGCGTATTTGGAACCCCTAAAAGGTTCACTGCAAAAAATGCTCTTCATACTTAGTATTTTTGTCTTGTTTCTAGTCCAAACATCTAAAACTTCTTAAAACAAGAAATATTTACTAGACAAGTAAAAGTAATTGTCTTGTTTTGGGAAAAAATAACTCAAATTAAGCAAACTAATCTGCCAGTGGAGTAATTAAAATAATCTTAAAACAACATTATTTTACCCCATTGGCAAATTATTTAGCTTATTTTAAGCAAAAACTCTCTTAATTTTGAGTTATTTTTTTCCCAAAACAAGAAAATAAGGTTTACTTGTCTAGTTATTGTTTCTTAATGTAAGAATATTTAGATATTTAGACTAGAAACAAGATAAAAGTACTAAATAAGAAATAAATAAAAAAAATCTACACAGAACCCTTTTTAAGTGCTCAACTCCAAATAACCTTTTAGGCCGTGTGTCCACCAAAGCGTTTTTTTCACGCTGCTGGCTGGAGTTTTCAATTGTTTTCAATGAGAGCGCCGCGTTATTAGAACGCCTGGAGTGCAACGAGGCGCTGAGCGAGTATTTCACGCTTTTTAACTGGTCGCCGAGAGTTGAAGAATGTTCAACTTTGAGTAAAACGCAGCGCTCATCACTGTCACTCTTTACTCAGCTCAGCTGTCCAATCACAGTGGAGGAGGGGCGGGACAAATACAACACAGACCAACTGCCACATTCTGCGTGTCGTCATCAGATGACAACAAGCAATAATAACGGAACAAAATGATTTAAAACAAAAGCCAGAGCAAATACCAAATTGGACCTGCAGTTTTATATAGAATCAATAAAGGAACAAACTACCTGTGAAATTAGTAAGACTTCCGTGGATTTTCCGTATCATAAGAAGAAAGAGTCTCAACTGAAAAAAAAAAAAAAGGCTGCCTGCCAAAACGCTCTTAAGCGCTCACAGCGAGGCGTTTTCAGCAGAGCGGCTAGCGTTTTCTGCGGGCTAAAAACGCTTTGGTGGACACACGGCCTTATGCTAAAAAGGTTAATGACAAGAAAGAACCCATTTGGCGCTTGAAAAGGGTTCTATATAGAACCTTTTATGTACGTATAGCACAGATAGAACCTTTTCTTCTAAGAGTGCAGGAACAGGGACTTTGGCAACCGGGGTCTAATTGAAGTTCTGGGTAAAAATCTCCCCCTCAGAAAGTCCCTGCTCATGAGGTAGTACTTTTTTCAAAGTTCAGGAACTTCGGGGGTGGGACTTGGGCGCTGAGCATGCTGATTGGTTGACCATCATTTTTAAAGGTCTGTTGCGGTTCATGCGGTAAGAGTTGTTTGCTATTCGAATCAACAATGGCGTTTAAGACCCTGCTGTAAAGTTTTCTCTTCATTCTAGTTTCCATAACCTTGAATTTCAACAGTTAGCTGTGAGTGTGTGTGTGTGTTTGAATACATACCAGTGACCTTCCCCTTCCCGCACGCACGCACGCACGCACGCACGCACGCACGCACGCACGCACGCACGCACGCACGCACGCACGCACGCACGCACGCACGCACACACACACACACACACACACAAACATACACACACACACACACACACACACACACACACACACACACACACACACACACACACACACACACACACACACACACACACACACACACACACACACACACACACACACACACACACACACACACACACACATCCAGCAGCCCTCATGCAATACTGAGCTCATCTGAGCCAATCCTAAGACCAGGACAGAGGCATAAAATCGGTTCTATTTAAAGTGAACATCAGAGCGGCTCCATTTACACACACATCACCTCACAGTTAACCAGAAAAAAAGACGTTTAACATATAATAACCCCACGCTACTGCCAGCCACTCCGCTAAGCCTTTGTTTTAAGGTGACACATTACAAAATATATTTTTTCAATTCACTCCATTCAAATAAATTATTCACAAAATAACAGACAGAGCGTAAAAAAGCGCTAATCAAATCTGGTAGTTAAAATCCGGGTGAAAATATTTTATTATGAAATGATTATGGCCCTCAGGGTTGGTGCATACAAAGAGGGACTAATTAATTTCAAGTACGCCTCTCATTTGCGTCTGCTAATAGAAAAACCATGCACATTATGAGACACTTCAGATCAAGCTTAGCCTGATTCTTGGCTAATGGTTCTCATAATGAGAAGCTATAATATCCCGATATCAGAGGTACAGGTAGAGTTATGTGTGCAGTGAGAAATAAGGACCAGCACTGATGAATAGATCGGAGGAGAAGTTTATACACTGCAGCTGAAGACATGAAATATCGAGGAGCCAATGATGTAAACAAGTCAACCTGTGTGAAATGAGAAAAACTCTGAAATGACCTTCAGAGCTGTTGTCCTTGTAAATGTGGAAAGGAAATAGAACTGTTGGCATCCATTAACAATATGTTATATAGTTCATTTAAGGGGGGGGGGGGGGAATGCTGTTTCATGCACACTGAGCTTTTTACACTGTTAAAGACTTGGATTCCCATCCTAAACATAGACAAAGTTTCAAAAACTAATGTTGGGCGTTTGATGGAGTATTTCTGTGTCAAAAATACTCCTTCCGGTTTCTCACAAGTTTTCGGAGAGTTTTTTTAGAGTATGGGTCGACTTGACGTTAATAGAACGGAAGGTCCTTGTATGGGCCGTACGGGCTCTTCTCCCGGTAGGGTGCGCGCGCGCGTGACTAGAGCGAGAGAGGAAATGCACGCCCCATAAACACTCTCTCAAGCTGCAGATCCACTCGTCTGTAAACACTTATGTCGGTTATAGTCCGCGCCGCGCTCCACTTTAATCGACATCAAGCGACTTCAACGCTTCAGCACAGCATTCCGGAAAGGCAGCGCTGCATTTGAACCGATTTGAACGCAGAAATGACGAGAAGCTTCACAACATCGCGGATCTCCACGGTCACTGCTGTCACAGGACTTCACCAAATCATACCAAAGAAGTGTGTTTTTGACGGAGTGGTCCCAGCGATAAAGGTTCAGTCCTGCTTTGGAAGCAGGCGGTGAGTAAAACTGCTTCAAATGTCTGTGCTGTCGGCTACCGTCACATGAGTAAACATCAGTAAACGATACGATCGCGTGCTTCGTTGGTACTTCTAAGGTTTAGTCGCATACAATAGTCCATAAACCGAATCATGTCCTCATAAACTGCGAATAAAGACACACAAATGTTGAAAGGCCACTAAATACAGTACATACCACAGAGACGGACGTCCTGCTGTTGCTGTTTCTCCTGTTCAATTTATTTCAGCCTCCGAATCTGATTCTGGATCATACCTGTATTAGCTGAATTCGATCGATAGCCATGGGTTTCTCCACGCTTAAGGACGTCACCGCTTTGTGCGCGCTTGCCATTCTTTAGCTCCGCCCACACGATCCGCCTCAAGCCGCTCGTTTTTTTCCGGAAAGACTCGGTAGAGCCTATCTTTCTTTTATAAATATAATAAAGCTAAAGACTTTTCGGAGATATGAAGGATGCAATACTACTCTATAGGTGCTCAAGATTGACATGAGATTGACTGAAACTGAGTGTTTCACCCCCCCTTTAATGAAGGCTTTGGTATCTGAGCACATTGTTGAGCTCTCTTCTGAAACTCCAAAAGAAACAGGTAGGTCATGACATGAGAAATCAAATATACTATTTATATGGCAAAGCACTTTATGGCAGCAGATATAACTCACAATACAATAGACATTTTTAGCCAAGACATAATAATAAACTATAAACTGTCTACTTTTTTGTGTAAACTCACAAAGGTCATTGATTCAGAGAACAGATTATTTTGCATGCACACACTACAAACGCGTGAGCGTCTTCATTTCAAAGATTTATTTTGTTTATTTTGTTTCTACATTATAGTTTATATTTTTAACAAACGAAATTCAAAGCCAAAATAACAAAAAAAACAAAACTTTTTTTTTGTTACCACCATGCAAATTCAAACATTTCCTTCTTTTAATTTTAATGAATGCGTGGACAACACGCCTATCTTTTCATTAAAAATAACAGCTATTGCCGTGCTGGGATATACACAAACTTACCCTTTTTGGAGACTTTAGTCTGGGTTATTTTTGTTGTTCAGTCTGGGTTATTTTTGTTGTTTACCCGTGGTTACGAGTCATCCAAAAATATTTTTATTGATATTCGGGTTGCGGTCGGTCGGCCCGTTTAAAATAAAGATGCCAATTAAAACTTTGTAATTTATATAGTAGCCTACTATACACAATTTACTATCAAAATACATTTGCAAGGAGGATCCTCTGCGTTCCAGCATCAGTGCAGCCAGTGACGCACATTCAGCTCCGCAGGTCGTGTCAGAGGCGAGAAGAAACCGGCTCAACCCAGGGACGGTCGATTCAATATTATTTCTACACAGTGCGAGGAAAGCTAAAAATAAGTAGGCTAATCTTCTGTTTTAGGCCAACAACGGCACCTTATAGCCATTTTAACCCCTTTTCTTGACAAGGGACAAAATGCCCGATTGGCGATATCCCAACACGTTGAACTGAGCAATGCCATTGTACCATTTTAATAGGTGACTTTCAGAAGCATAGCTCAGTCATCTTAGGTTCACACTTGTCATGTTTGGTTGGATTAAAACGGACCCTGGTGCGGTTGCTCGGTTAGTGCGGTTCATTTGAACATATGTGAACGCTGCCATCCGAACTCTGGTGCGTAACCAATCAAGCGGACCGAGACCGCTAAAAAGACGGGTCTCGGCCCGCTTCCAAACGAACTCTGGTGCGGTTCGATTGATATATGAATGCAACACGGACCATTGACGTCAAATCAGTCAGCTGATTTGACGACGTGGAAAGATCGATCAGTGTATCCAAAATGAATAAGGTTAACGTTAGAGGGCAAACGTGGAGCAACGAGGAAGTGCCTCATCAATATTTGGTCTGATGAGCATGTTTCGAAAATGATAGAAAAAACACTCACAAAAAGCATATCTGGTTCTTCTAATCAAAGTTCCTGTGTTGCCCATTATTAGCAGGTACAGACGACAGAACGGTTCTTTTGCATAAGAGTCGCCCGTCTCTTTTCTGCACAACGGAGGAAATACTGCTGCTGTTTTGAATGTTTTGAACATTTTATGAGCTCTTCATGAGTTCTCAGCGGGTAAAAATAATGCCATATGTACACACATAAAATGATGGCGTTTAATCCAGCTCACAGCATTGTTTTGAATGTTCGGTAAGCAAGCTCCTACATCATATAAGCCGACCAATCAGGTTGCTACCATCTCCCTATGCCTTTGGTTCGGTAACTAGGTTCGCTGTTAAAAATGCCAGTGTGGACAAGGACCTGGACTATATGTTTTGTTTTTTGGTCCGGACCAAACTACAAGTGTGAACTATGACTATGACTACCCTTAATTGTTAAAAAAATGAAACAAAATGAATGAATAAATTGACCCTACGATGAGCATTTACTACTTTTAAAAAATGCCGGTCACATGGACAACTATATTTGCATATGACCACCTCCAGAGCAAAAAATCGACAAATAGTTATACATCATTGCATAATAGGCTGACATTTGCCTACACTGGATGTGACTGTCCGGTTTAAACAGCCTGTTTGCGTCTCTGTTCAGACTTCAGAAGGATCCCAGCAATGGAAACATATGGAAGATTTATTTTAAATGGCATCATGGATCGCATCGGAGGATTTTATGTTTGTGTAGAGCATTTGACTGCAGGTTGTTTTGTAAAGAAGGAAGAGGAACTTTTGTTGGCAGGTGAAACAGCAACTGCATTGGGTCTGACAGCAGCTGCATCACAAACCATGAATAAATGATTTCATAATCTGTAAATGTCGGTTTTATATGGAGAATGTTTTCAAAACACTTTCTCACATGCAATAGTGTGTGGGCGTTGATAATGTTTCCTATGCAATGATGTTAGCCGTGGCCGCTTACTAACAAGCCTTAAAGAAGCCGCCCCTTAAAAATGGATCATTTCAGACAAAGGGTCAAAATGAAGGTCGAAAATAATAGTTTTTTTTGGTGCAACATTATAAGTGAACCTCAAGGAACATTTTAAAATAATGATAAAAGATTCCATGTCATGACCCCTTTAAGATGGCAGTGAGATCTCATTAGTGACATTCTCTCCTATGGCGAGTGTGTACCTGTATTCCTTCTGTGCCGGGCTGCTGTAGCAGCTTGACAGTCCTCCTCGTCACCCTCTGCCCGCGTCCTTCATGCCAGGTAAAGTTGCCACCGGCCTTGCGTGGCAGCTGATAGTTCAGCTCCTCTGCTGAGACTGTGTGCTCCAGCGCAGCCCGACAGAAGCTGAAGCTGGACGCAGCTGTGGACGAAAGATGAAGAGAGATGTTGAACACATCACGCCAGTTTACACAGCATCATTGTCTTTGTTACAGGAAGCTTCATGAATTCATTATCATAGCTCATTATGGCATAGCAACAAAACAAGCAAATATTAATGCACTTTTCAGTGTGTGCAGTTCAACACACACAGACAGATTTAACTAGTAAATTAGTCATGTTTTCTGAGCATATGTATGATTCAGGGGTGCCTGGCAACCCAACATGCCTAATCAGCATACTTGTAATTGAAGTCCAGAAAAAGAGTAGACGATAGACAATAATTCCTCTACTAAGTGGCCATTGAGGGCCAATCTTTAACCCCAACAGATACAGGAGACGGGTATGTCATGGTCATGGACCCCTGTGTGCGTGAAAATGCAAATTAAGCACATCAGTATGTCAGTGTCTGTTTGTGATGCCACAACATAATTATCATATACAGGCTCTTCCATGCATTTAAAGTATCTGCAAAAGACAAACCTACTGTGTACAAACTACCTACTGTGTAACACTACTTTATTATAAAGCAGTAGTGTGTATTATGCAGTATGCATCAGAAAACATTTCAAACAGTTGCATGCTTCTTTGTTGTCACCAAACCTTATCAAAAAAGTTATCATCTTGAAAATAAAATTGCTTATTTTGCAATGAAGAAAAAATTCTTCAAGAAAGATTAAATAATCACACTGAAAATAGAAGGTGATGTATTCTGCTCATTTTGGAAAATTGTTCAAAAGTATCTGAGTGTTTTACTAGAAAATTCTAATTTGGTCTTTCTACTTCAAAACTTTAAATGTAATTCATTGTGTTACTTGCATGTGTAATTATTAGTCACTCTTACACCATTATTCAGATATTTCATGCATGTGGGTCAATCTAATGTCATGTAAAACATGTAAAAAGTGCATTATGGTAATGAAACTCAGGTGAAAAATTTGCTTACTTGTCAACAAAATAATGTGAAGATGCAGCGAAACTTAAAGTTGCACAAAAGTAGCAACAAATCTTGTTCCATATTGAGAAATTAAAATTATGCGGTAAAAAAACAAACATTTAATATATAATTGTGGATGAATCAGAACATGGATGGATGAATGAATCAGATCTTTAACATGCATTTACAAAACAGATGCATTTTCATGTCATGCCGACTTTATTGGGCCTAAAAGATAAGAAAGGGTTACACTTTATGTTAAGGTGTCTTTGTTACAGTGTAAGTTGCTTAATAGAATTATCATTCTATTTAAATAAAGCTTCATTCTGTCTAACTGACACTTTTTAGTTCACTTAACCTAATGTCTTAAAGGGGTGATGAATTGAGAAATCAACTTTTCCTTGAGCTTTTGATATACAGAAGCTAATGGTTATATAAGAATATCTTCTAAGGTTCAGAGCTGAAAACTTCCTTGTAAGTCAAAGAAAAGCTTTTATAGACACAAGGCTCAGCAAACGGTCCTGTGCTTTATACTGACGTCAGTGCGTGACGAAACACCGCCTCTACAGAATCTACCGCTCGTCTAATCTAGTAGCCCCGCCCACCGACTCATGGAGTCGGTCAACAACAATAAACATGCCGAGGAAGATTAGGATATTGCGCTATTCCTGGTTGTGGAAGAACACAGTCGCTGCATAAGCTTCCTTCTGATCCTAATATTAGGAATGAGTGGTTGAACTTTCTTGTGGGCTATGTGTAATATAAAAATAATAGTCCAAACAATTAAGGGGGGATGAAAAAGAAATAAATCATTGTGTTTCTTTGATAAAGACGTGTACGAGCCTCACTCTCTCCTCACTGACAGGGGAGCTGAAGCTCATTAAATATGCAAATCTTCTCCAATCCTAGCCGTGGGTGTTTACTTCCAAGTCTCCAGTGCGGCACACCCATCAAAACCCAGCGTTCAGGAGAGAGCCTCAAAACCAGTGCCGAAAATAGCCTATTACTTATTAGTTATGATGTTTTTGAATGTAAAAAACACACAAACGTCATTAATTGACCTCAGACACCAGTATAAAAAAAATACAAAAAGCCAGTTCATGACACCTTTAACTTAATTGTAAAAATCTAGTAATTTGTACAGTTATTTTTCTCTGTTTGCATTCACTAATACACTCAAGTCATCTTAAATGTTGAATTATCAACTGAATATTTTGAGAAAATGTCACATAAGCTGAATTCATAAATTGATGTTGATTTCCCTAAAGATTTAGTTTGAACTCACCATTATGGGGATCAGTGTTCCCTATATTTAATGTCAAATAATGAAAACATTTGTTACTAACACTTATGTCATAAAGACCTTGTGAAACTTTTAATTGGGTTGATATAATCCCTCTATATTTGTGACAACATCTTGTAATTGGCCATGCTTGAGTCACACACAGACTTCATTCATCAAGCAAACCACAACAATGGTAACAATTAAATTTGATTTATAGTAAATTATCATGTAGTCTCATTTCTTTTTTAGTTAATAGAACTATTGTGTAAGTGAACTATGCTAACTAAGCATTGTCAGTACAACATACTATTCCTATTTCACTTTAATTGGTAAAGGCAATCGGTTTGCAAGCTTTTTTTTAAGTAAGACTAACTAACTTTATCCAAACACTCAACTGCAAATAAAAATACTACAGATGTGCTTGTAAAGGTCATTGGTCTTTCTTTTTCTTTTTCTGACCTTCTTCTATCTCTCTCTCTCTCTCTCTCTCTCTCTCTCTCTCTCTCTCTCTCTCTCTCTCTCTCTCTCTCTCTCTCTCTCTCTCTCTCTCTCTCTCTCTCTCTCTCTCTCTCTCTCTCTCTCTCTCTCTCTCTCTCTCTCTCTCTCTCTCTCTCTCTCTCTCTCGTTGTATCTACCTCTCCCAGTTGGCTATCTTATGTAAGCTCTTTTTTTCCAGCATGCTAATGTGATTACGAGAGCACTTGATAAGTACAAAATATTTAATGAAGGGTAAAAGATGATACCAGCGCATATCAGCACGTAAGAGATTAAAAAACAAGAGTGCAAGTCAGTGAGAAAGAGGAAGCGGGAGATCAAAAGCGAGGAAAAGACTGTAAATAATACATTAATGGACATTCACAAGAACCCACAAAGGACTGAGGTAGCCCTACACAGCTTGGAAAAAGTTTTGTTTGTCTGGTTAAGCTGGTCTCAAAGCTCTTTGCATAGAGTCTCATTGCGTGAAGAGCTAGAGCCCATTGTGTTTCAAACAGTGCTGCAGTCGCCACTACCTCTGTGTTAACTGAAGTATTATAAAAGCCACTGTGGGACAATGGAAACTCTGGGAAAACCGGCAAGAAGATGCTGACAGCTTAAACAAAAGTGTTTCCACCTATTAAAACTATCCCAAAGGGCAGGTCAAGTTCACAGTGTAATCATGGGGTGATGGGAAAGAGGGATCGCGGAGCAGTTTGTCAGGGTTCAGTGATGCGTTTCCTGTGTCTACTTTTCTCACTGTTCTCTCTCTTGGGCAGACAGGAAATGAAAGTCGCAGGCTTATTACTGCCACTCAGATCTATGGGAGTCAAAAATTAGAGCTCTACACACTGAGATGGATCAGAAACACATCCCATCACTCAAAGAAAGGGGTGGTAAAAAGACTTTACAGCATCTGTCCGTCATCCATAGGGGGTTGCGGCTAAGAATGATATTTTCTCTGGATATCCGGCAGAATCTACCCATCTGCCCAAATCTATGTGTCAGCATTTCACTCAGAGAATACAAACTTCTACTGGCTACATCTGAATATGCTTATATCCTCATTATATAGTAGGCAAAAAACGGTGAAAAATCCCACTATATCGGATGAGATTATGTGTAGTTGATGGACACTTTACTATCCCATGAGGCCACAGGAGAGTGTTTCACGAGTTCACACTTACATATAATTATAGAGAGTAAATTTAAATGCGTATCTGGCATGCTGTCCGGAGGGAGGGATTCGAGCTCGAACTTGGCCCGAACCAAGAGTACCCCCCGTATGTAAGTGGTTCAGAACTAAAAAAAGAGCAAAATGTGGAGAAGGGGTGGTGGAGGGGATGCTGATAAACTGTCAACAAAATGGAGGTAATGGCTGCATATATATATATATATATATATATATATATACACACACACACACGCCTCTTTGTTGATTAGCTGAGTACTCTCCACCTGTGTCAATTATCTGATCATGCTCCTCCCAAACCTTGTTTATGTAAAAACATAATTTGATAATGACAGTGAAGACGCTACTGCCGCTGGTGGTCAGAAATACTCCATCAAACGTCCAACATTAGTTTTTGAAACTTTGTCTATGTTTAGGATGGGAATCCAAGTCTTTAACAGTGTAAAAAGCTCAGTATGCATGAAACAGCGCCCCCCCCCCCCCCCCCCTTAACTTTTCGAACATCTGGTTGCGCATTTTGTCAATGCATTACGTCAATAACAGGACAAATTATTGACGTATAGACATAACTACTTGTATAGGTTGTCTATTTAAGTTTATACATATTTGACAACATATTACTTATATAAAAACAAGTAGATTAGCTAATGGCCAAGACCGCAGACCTCTCTCTCTCTCTCTCTCTCTCTCGCTCGCCCTCTCTGTGGATAACGGTTTAAATGAACAAACTTTGAGTGCTGATCAAGAGTTTTGTGCAAGCAATTTTTTCACACCAGTGTTAGCAGTGCATTTATCCTTTATTCATGCATATTCAGTCAGTACAGTAGCCTACACTTTAGTAATGTTTCTGTTTAATGGTAAATAAAATAAGGCATGGTATGCTAACTGCATCTTACATAGCTTGCATATAACTTTATCTCGCGGCTCAACAATTTTACCTCCTACCAACCAAAATCCAAAGTACTTCCAGACATGGCTTTAGATTATGGAGTTAAAATCGCTTTTTCTGCTGCGGTCGAGTTGGGCTCTGCACTTTCTGCCATCTTCACTGCAAGACGCGTCCACTTTCAGTAGTGACAGTGCGACTCCTGTGACCTGTCCCTGAACCCTCAATCGCGCGCGCGCTCACTCGCAAAGCAGACAGCTACACCTCTACTACCGCGGCAGGTTTTTTTCCGTTTTTGATTTTTATTTGAATATTAATTTTCACCTTCGAAATTCGTTTTTTTAAAACTATTCGAATATATATTCAAATTTAGAATATTCGTTGACAGACCTAATGGCCATCCAAAGTGCTTTACATATTGCCTCACATTCCCCCATCCATACACCGACAGCAGGGTGCAGCTAGGGTTTGGTGTCTTGCTCATAGACACCTCGACACTTGGTCAGGTGGAACCGGGGATTGAACAACCAACCTTCCGGTTTGTAGACAACCTACATGAACCACTGAGCCACTGCGCCACACAGTACATCAATGTATAAATAACCTATGTTTCCTAGAATATCCAGTTCATACTGTATGTTTGCACCAAGATACGTGCAATACCAAGGTCACATTGATGAATAAGTCAGATGAGGCATTCTCTGGAAAATTCTTGACTTTGATACAATGACACTGTCTTTTTATCTTTAAGAATATAGTCTTTTAACAGCATGCCGGTGGAGACAGTCAGGTGTAATATTTGGAAGCCAGAGGATATCTGACCCTCACTCAGACTTCTCATTGGGCTTCAGAATGTGAACTTGGCCAGAATTGATCTTCAATTAAGCACTCAAGTCCTTCAGTGCGAAGACGACAAAAGGCGGTCTCAACACTACCATCAGAAGAGGGGAGGGGAAGGAGGAGGTCAAATGTGGACAAAAGTCTGAATATTTTCATTAAATATTCTGGAAGGGAGATGTACAAAGCTCTTTGAGTGCTGATGCAAGGCACTAAACCGCTTAGCTACATGTAATAGAAGACAAAGAAAGAGAAAGAGATGGAAACAGGAGCAAGGACCGTTAAGTAAATGCAAAGAAAGAGAGAGAGATCCAATGGCAAATGCTTTCAACCCTGAAGAAAGAGTCACTCTCCTGCCTGATGTGATTGATGGAATGGCTTAGATCTTCTTCTGCCACTATGGAAAAAGATTAATCATGAAAGTTTCCAATCATTTGACATTTCCTTGCTTTTTTAACAGTCATTAGCAAGCAATTACCCTGTGGTTTGGTGTGGCTTATGGGAAGGTCATACCGAGTCAAAGACGATGTAGTTTACCACACCACTTTTGGTAAAACGCATTCCTTCCTAAAGAAACTGCTATACTCCTCTTATGAGGCTCCATAACTCCTTCACCTATCAACCAAGTTGGCATCTAAGGCATGTGCACTTCCTTCATCCCTTCAAAAATGGGATTTTCTTCCTGAAGTACTGTACAGAAAACTAAAATAAATACTTGACATGAAAAACTCACATTTATAAATTATAATTACACACATTTGCATATTTGGTAACACTTTACAATAAGGTTTTATTAGTTAACTAGTTTAAAAAGATATACGGAAAAATACTTTTACAGCATTTATTAATAATATATTTATACAAATAATTGGTTGATGAATATAACAGCATTTATTTGAAATCAAAATCTTTTGTAATATTACATTACTGTACCTTTTGATCAATTTCATGCCTCCTTGCTAAATATATTTAAAAAAAAGGAAATTAAAGAACAATTTTGAACGGTATACTGTGTGAATGTACCATGGAATTGTCATCTGATACCATCAGAAAAGGCATATAGCCCAACATTCTCACAAAAAAACATTCAAAGCAAGTGTCCTCAGATGAAAACATTAGGACCTTTAACTACAATTAACATGAAAATGCTAAATAAATATAGCCACAAGCTAATTGAAAACATATTCCTGAGATTACCTTTTTAATATTTAAGTCTATTCCATATCAGCATGTTTTCCAGCTAGTGGGTGTTCAATCCATGGTTAGTATTTACCAAGGGGAAGTCCTGCGGGCACTATCTTGAACCCCTGAAATGAAGCATGAAATTATTCCATTTGACCTAGCTCTAGAGAGCAATTCAATCATGTTGAGAAAAATACCGTAAAAATATAAAGTTGTTCTCAAAGATTGTGTTGTCGGGCTTCATCCATTGAAACTAGCTTTAGTACTTAGAAGGCAGGGTAAATAGTCCCATCTCAATTTTTTTTTTTACTTCAAGATCTCCAAAGGAAACTTGTTTTGCCCCACAAAACCAAGCAGAGAAAACTTTGGGACCAACATGAGTTCAGTATATGTAAATGGAGATTCAAAAAGTCAACATAAACCTCGGAAGTTTCAGGGAACTGACATGAGGCAAAGCAGCTTTAAACTCAAAGTTTAATTGAGTATTTTAAACTCTAGGGTTATCCAAACCTTTTCTGTTCAATGAGATGCTAAGAATTCGAAATGCAACTTCACTTTATTTGAGGGTTATTCAGTTTATGGCAGTGACATGCATTACTAAAATTAATCCACACTGCAAACAGTCAGTCTGTGGGAGATCAAATTGCTCTGACAGCCAGCAATTCAACCTGAAATGGAGGAAGATTGACAGGGAAGAAGCATCAGGAATAACAGGAGATCTCCCGCTGAAAAGACAAGTCTGAGACGGCCTCCATCAACACAAAGAAACATCATTAAACAAGGAAAGCAAACAACAGAGGAAAGGATTATTCACTATGGCATTGATTTACTGACCAAAAACATCACTCCTACGGATCTTGGTTAATAGCAAGGAAAAGAAATCTTCCATGCTGAGAAAGACAGATATTTATTCAGCTTGTTGTTGCGGTGTAGATATCAGTGTAAGGGGCTGTAGGGGCCGTTGCGTCAAAGACGTGGTGCAAAAATAGTAGCTCCTATTTTTGACATCAAAAGAGAAAATAATGGCACTGGCTATGACATTTGACCTTGATAAAAACTGCGTTGCTTATCAGAGAATGACAGGACAGAGATCGGTTTGGGTTCACCCATAGACTGTAAAAAAATATGGACGTAGTGTCCGTGACGTCACCCATAAGATTCCGATAAGCGTAATTTCTCCCGGATTAAATAAAATGGACAAAAAGGCGGGATGTGGGCAGAGCTTAGGTGACTATAGACGGCGGATAAACGGCTATCCACCTGCCACTCAAAGTAACCACGCCCTTAATTATGCAGAACTTTAAGGCTTTATATAATGTAAACAAATGAGTTATAAAAAAATTCATCCCCCTCACAGTTGTCCAAAATTAGCCATATAGACCAAAACCACAAATTGTACCAGGCTGTAAACATTTTTTTTTCTGAGGTTGCTGCTTGGGTTCAACCCATCCACTGACACCGTAAAACAAAACAGTTGCCATGCCAATTTGCTATGGTAAACAAAAGCTCACAACCTTTGCCCCGCCTCTGAGGTCTTCTGATTGGTCCATTGTTTTGGATCTGACATCGCTGAGTGGCGCTGCATTTAAAACTTGAAATTATTTTAACTTGACACGCTGTCTTAAAAAAAACGCTGCACTCATGTGCGAGAGAGCTGTTTCAGATGAACTCGACACGGTGTGCAATGGCAGCGTTTGAGTGAACTACACTGCGTGGAAAGTAGTTGATTTTGGTGATTTACTTCGCAACAGAGATATATACACAACTTCAACCATTCAAAAAGGGTTTTTCCTCTTTTGTTTTTCACTGACTATGATTAATTTAGAAATACAACTAATTAGAAAGAGTTTTACCATGCTGAGAATACTGCACACTAAGCACATTGCACTAAACTCTATCAGAAAATTAGTTGGAACTACCATTTTATGTGTCAAAAATTTTGGTAAATGGTGTATTGCAGCGCTGCCATTTCTCCCTATTTGTAAGTCAAATTTGTTAAAAGTATTTGCTGTTTGATATAAGGTGATGCAAGTAGGGGTGTGACGATTAGTATATAACCGCTAGACCGACGGTTATAGTTAAACACCGTCATTAGAACTCTATAACCGCCAAAACCTTATTATTAAAATATTTTTTACAAACATAAAAAAAAAAAAAAAAAAGATGCACTCCGGGGGGAAATTGTATCAGCTGACGAGGGAAATGGAGACGGAGTTAGTGGTGCTTCGGAGGCTGCTACTGCTGGAGATGATTCGGGAGGAGTCTGAGAAATCTTGGAGACCATCATCTCCTTAGGAGGTCTGAAATCTCTGCCCCTTTACCAATCAGAGCGCGCGCTGACACGGAGTTAACCCGCTATCTCCAAGAACAACCAATTGACTCTACGGCTAATCCACTATCATGGTGGAGAGACAATGAAACGCGCTATCCGCTCATAGCAAAATTGGCACGTAAATACACCAACATGCTTCACCATGTACACGACCTGACCGGATTACTTTTGAGTGTGCGTCCTTATATGACGTACACAGCGCGCGCCGCGCTCACATGCACCAAGCTATAATGTTGACAAGAGAGGGATAAACTTTTTATTTCGTAAGAAGTTATGAAGATAATGTTGGCATAATGACACTGTCCCCTAAACCTACACATGTAAGCAATCAATTACTTCAACTGTGCCTGACATTAGAATTAATTTTTTTCTGAGATGATTATTACACTTTACAACAAATAAATAGCTTTTATAAAACCGTACACTGTAAAAAATTATTTCGAAAAAAAGTTACCTGGTTGCCTTAAAATTTTGAGTTCATTGAAATTAAAATTTTGAGTTAATACAATTAACATTTTTTGAGATTCGACAACCTTTATTAAAAGATTATTAAAATATTTTGTAAGCATATTGCGTAATAATGTGTGTGTTATTTCTGATGACACAGTGAAACATGCCAAATTGTGCTATTTTCATGATTTATCACATTTTTATGTGGTTCAGATACAAAAATATTTTGAGTTTCTATTTATTAAACTAATTTCCTTCATTGTATCAACTCAAAGTTTTATTTTCAATAAACTCAAAATTTTAAGGCAACCAGGTTACTTACTTTTTAAAGTTAAACCAACAAAAACCACCACAAATTTTTTACAGTGTATAAGTCCTGGTGGCCGTTTAGAGTTGCTATGGCATCCGTAAACAAATTCCAGCTGCTGGAGAGGACGGCTTTGACATCTGATGCGGTAGACAAACTGAAAGATGTGATGATTGCATAGTGGCACTTCATATCGATTAAGTTGATAACCTGCTGTTTCAAACATTAAGTTAACTATTTATTTTTCCATCCAGGTCCTGTTTATGACTGTCAGACTGTTAATGCATTTTTTATTCAAACTAAGTTGTCCTATAACAGATGAACATTACCTCCCCACGACCACGGTTATGTTACGAACCATCACATTTGACTCACATCATAACCGTCATCACCAACTCTGAAACCGGCACACCCCTAGATGTAGGGTACTAAATATGATACTGCATATGTAAAGTACAAGGCTTTCATTCAAAGACACTTAGCTGTACTTAGCTGCCATGTGTGTCGGACTTAAGAGCAGAAAAGTGGCATAGCAGGGCTAAGGTGGCCAACTGTTTCTTGCCCTAATATGATGTGCATGAATTATTCATGCACACTGACTGCCTCGTCATGCCACACACAAACCAAACCTTGTAAAGAGAGCTAATTTCCCTAGCCCCTGAGGTTGTGATGTAGTAAATAATCTCCATAAAAGAAATGAGGACCTAATTGTGAATGCAAAAACAAATGAACATCTGCAGAGTTTGGTGGGAAACTTTGACCTTGTAGGTTATAGACTTTATTAGCATATTCAGCATCTTCTGCATAATCAGAATATTCAAATACAAGATATCAAATATTCAATTATAAAATCCAGCAGTACAGTATACTGGAATATTACATAATCTCCTGACCCTTTCATTTGTGAACTTGCTGTCTCCGTGAGCTATTGAACCCAATCGTACACATAACAACAATAGAGGAGATCTGAGTATCCTAAAGGTGTGGTCACATTTACTGTGTTTCAGTGAATTTCCTCAGGTGAAATCTAGTCATTTCTGTAGCACTACTCTAGTTTTTGACTACACTATTGGCAATAGACCGCGTTTGCAAAACTTCACTGATATTTCGCTAATGTGGCCACATGTTAAAACTGTAATATCATAGTTTGCAGGATCTCAAGTGGTCTTGCTTCCATTCCCGTATTTTACATTAGCCATCAAGTGATGACCTAACACAGTCCCGTAACTGTGCAAAATGTTAATATTAACATAAACTGCACCTTTTCAAAACTATGCAAAATAATAGACACATAGTCTGAATAAGAAGACAAATATTGTATTCATATAATGGCTTCTATTTTAATGAACTGAGCGAACTGAGCGAAATATTTAAAAATGTTTGTGTGCTGCTGCACGTCCCTGTGTGTGTAGTAAGCACAATAGAGTGTACACACGTTGTGGACCAACATATAGGCGCATATTACTAACACGCTCTATAAAAAACAAACAAAAGTAAATATTGTGCCATTGACATTGACATGCTTCAAAATAGCAACACGCCAACAATGGGCCTGAACAGACCTGGTTTTCAGACCAGCGGGTGAACAGATGGGCGCGAGTGCATTTGCTATTTAAACAACGTGACGCTGGACATGAAAATGAGAACTGAAAACTAGCACAAAAAAACCCCACTTACATCATGCCTGGTGCCATATTGTGCCGGGTGTATGAAAGGGCCAATATATTACTAAGACACATTTGCGCCAACATATCAGTGTTTGGTTGGATGCACAATCTTTGACAAGAACGATAAATAATATGGTAATCCTTTTCTTCTTTTAAAAATTAGTCTATGCATGATTTCATTGTTATATTTTCTCATTTTCATTTAGCATTGTGTTTCCCAGCTGCCAGTGAGCTTTTCAGGACTACCAAAGCCAGACATTTCAACTCGGATTCTCATCCCATCAAATTCATTCAAGACCCAGTTGTGTGAGCTATACTATCCACATTCGCTTTATAACTCTCTTTTCACATTTACATCTATTTTTATTTCTCCCTAAAGGAGTTTTAACAGAAAAGTCTGATACGAATTTGACACACATGAAGCATATTATGAAACATAACTGACAGCTAAATTAGGTCTCTTGAGCACTGAAAGCAAAAACACCTTCCTCTGGGACAAACATTAACAGAATTCATCATTGTAAACCATCCAACCAATAGTAATAAGAAAAACTACCCACGTACTGCACAATAAAAAAAGACGACAATAATGAAAAATAAGTGTACCTTCGATGAAACTCTGTATGGCAGCTCTGTATGCCGGAGCAGTGCCGGGCTGAACCACCATTACCCTCTGCCTCCTCATGGGCCTGCCCTGCCGGCTGCAGCCAGCCTACCTTCACCCCAATTCAGCCGCGGGAGTCAACCGGCCCGGCCTGGCCACTGCTGGGACCAGAAAGGTCAAGAAAAGCCACCGTCAAGAGCACAGAACTTGTTACTGTGCATTTCTAAATGGTTGAAATAGAAGATAGCAGTACAGTGATATAACGTCCTGTCGCATATAAACAAGCATACAAGCACATCAGACACTCCTACCAGATCAATGAAGCTAACCTCTGCTCAATGTACCCGACACTGGACGCATTCGATAGTGTATCGACTGCACTGACTTAGGAAACGTGTGTCTGTGGATGACAATGTCAACTACAATATGACAGTGACAATTATAAACAGTGTGTTTTTAGATTTAAATGGATAAAACATTTATAGTTAACATATTAACATATGTAATTAATTAGATGTGTTTAATTCTGTTATTTTTAGGGGTGTAACAGTAAAAAAAAAAAGTTCTGTTCTCCACCCACGGATTGGCACGCGCTTGTATCACAATTTAAATCTGAAGACGCAGATCCATCTTTTCATACTGAGGACGATTGAGGGACCCAAACACAACTATTAAAAAAGGGGTAACACTTTATTTTAAGGTTCAGTTATTAACTATTAACTAGTTGCTTATTATCATGCATATTACTAGGATATTGGCTGTTTATTAGTACTTATAAAGCACATATTAATGCCTTATTCTACATGACCTTATTCTACATCCCTTAATCCTACCCAACACCTAAACTTAAATGCTACAAAAACTACCTTACTAACTATTAATAAGCAGTAAATTAGGAGTTTATTGAGGAGAAAGTTGTAGTTAATAGTGAATATGTGTTCCCCATACTAAAGTGCTACCAAAAAAGGTTCAAACAATTACTGACACTCCAGAAGAAAACACGACGCATTAAGAGCCAGGGGTGAAACCTGTTGGTGAAAACATGATTGATATTTGTATAAATATCAATTTTATTCATTTAGTACTGACTGCCCTTCACTGTAAACCCTAATGTTATCTTTACTTAAACAATTCATGTAATCTTGACTAAATATTACCAGTTTAGTCCAAAAACTCAAAATATAAGTTAGTATAACTTATTAATCTACAAAATACATAAACTTAAGATTTCAAGTTGAATGAACTCAAAATCATAATTAATTAAAAAAAGCTCACCCTGGTCTTGCTTTGATGTGATTGGCCATGCAATGAGTTCTGTCTGGCAACAAGAACAAATTCACCGATTGGAGGACATTTACAAAAGGCGGTCCTTTTCTGTTGCTGGTTCAAATTAAGATGGAGACATTTTCATTGTGTTCATCTTAAAATTGGTAAGTAAAATATAATAAGCCTATGTTATAATAATGTGACCTAAGTTATCTAACTAACCAGACTGACTTTATTTCTTTTTTAATGGAAATAATAGTTTTGTCTGAAGTCACCATGATGGAGATCAGTGTGTGCTTTAGTTGGGCTCTTGACCCTTGACTATGTAATATTAGAGTTTCTCTGGCTGCTTTGTGTTTTTGTGTCACATTTGTTGTGGAACACAAAGTCAAGAGAAAATATCAAGTGATGTTATTTGGGCGGCAGTGGCTCAGTGGTTCATGTAGGTTGTCTACAAACCGAAAGGTTGGTGGTTCGATCCCCGGTTCCACCTGACCAAGTGTCGAGGTGTCCATGAGCAAGACACCTAACCCCAGTTGCTCCCGACGAGCTGGATGGCGCCCTCCATGGCTTACATCGCCGTCAGTGTATGAATGGGTGAACGCGAGGCAAAATGTAAAGCGCTTTGGATGGCCATAGGGTCTGTTAAAAGAGCTATATAAATGCAGTCCATTTATTCATTGATGATGATTACATCATCCCTGATCTCATGCAGAGTCTAATGCTCAGGTTGTCAAATCAGTTTTGTAACATTAGTTAGACATGCACCGAGAATTGCATCAACATCAAGAATTTGCGTATGATCGTGACAATCAAAAAATAAATAAAATAAAAAATCTGATAAACAGATCAACTCTGAACATAAAAAGCTACAAAAACATCAGAACAAAAGAGTAAAAGTAAAAGCAAATAGTAAGAATCAAAGAAAATGTGTCACAATTCAGGTGTATAATTTATCATTTATTGCAATGCATGCTGAAGTTTTGATTGGGGTTTACCCAGCATGATGTACTGAACTTAAGTTTGGTAAACTTAACAGTTTAAGTACAGTGAACGTGAGCACCAAGTTAAGTGAACTTAAATATACAAGTTTTGGGAGACTCCATTAATCAATTCAATTGAGGGAACGAGTTTACTCAAATCAATTGAGTTCAAACAACTTATTAGGGTTTTCAGTGTTCAGAAGCAACAGAAGATACTTATGTTTCCTGGAAGACGAATAAAGGACAAATAAAGTGATCTTCAAATTCAACGTGTTTCCTTTTGGAACATCCATGTATGTATGTAAAGCCTTTAAAATAGTATTTGGATGCCATTTCTACCACAGCTTCACTTTCTTATTTTAATTTAAAGGGCACCTATTATGCCCCTTTTTACACAATGTAATATAATGTTGTGTTCCTGACAACCCGTAACCCGTGTTTTTACAACTTTATACCGTGAAAGAGCACTGGAACGGCAGTCGAACCCGTGACTTGCCACCCGTGAACTTGCACTAGATCGATGTACTCCCAGTTATGCGCTCTCTCACATAGCCTGTGAAACAACAATTGTGTCTTTTACAACAATAAAAGACAGATTTGCATCAAAAATACACCCTACACTGCCAATGACAAGCTATAGACAGGCTGGCTCCGAGGCCCAGTCATTTACGCCATCATCACCCGGGTGTTGATAGTGTGCAAGCGCAGGTGAGACCTGAACAGCACATGCCCCTATCTGCACTGCTACTAAAACGGTGACCCTAAAACCATGATAAAAACTAAACCGTAAGTCATTTGACTTTATATCCCTAGTTATGTCTCTTTCACAATAAACATATTTATTTAATGTAACTGCGTGATTTCTAAAGCTAATGGACATTCAGAGCTGACTGGGAATGATCAAATCCATGTTCACTTCACACACACAAACATACAGAAGAGTTTCTCTAGAATTGTCTAAATTCAGTCACATTATAACTGAAATCAAGTCTGTTAGACTATGATCAGTCAGACTATGATCAGTCAGACAGATGAGGCTCAAATATTCTCAGATTCTAGGAAAACGGAGAGAAAATTGACACCAAATAAATCAAATAAGAATAAAAATCTCTAAAAGCCTTTTCTCATTGCAGTGTTGGCATAGTAACAGCATTTTTCATTTGTATGCCACAGTGGAGGACTGTAAAAGAATATTTATGATGTTATTAATGTTCTTTAAGATTTATCTTTTATGTATGTGTGAGAAAAGTGAATTTCCTGTGCAGTTTAGTTTGATGATGGATAAATGAAGGAAAATGAAAGAATAAATGAATGAAAAAGGAAAAAAAGGAAGGAATTAACAAAAGAAACAAAAGAATAAACAGAAGGAAAGGAGGAAAAAATAAATGGGCAAAAGAAAGAATGGGAAGGAGAAGTAAACAGGGAGCAGAAGGGTGGAAGTAAGGAAGGAATGAACAAATGAAGGAAGGCAGGAAGGAACAGAAGGGAGATAGAAAGGCTGGATTAATAAACTATATAACCAATGATGAAACAAAAAAATGAATAAATAAAATAATCGAACAAAAGGAGGGAAGGAAAGGAAAAAATAAAGGAAAAGGAAATAAAAGAATGGGAAGAAAAAAAAGTATGAATAGAACATAAAAGAAAAAGAATGAAGACACAAATGAAATATAGGAAAGAAAGAATGCATTTAAGAAAAGAGAAAGATAGATGGATGGAATGAACAAAATGAACGAAGGAAGGTACAAACAAATTAAGGAAGGAAAGAAAGAACAAATGGAAGAATGGAGAACAATGGAACAGAAGGAAGAAAGGCAGGAATAAAGAAATAAAGGAAAGGAAGGAATGTAAAATTGAAAGGGAAGAAAGAAGAATGGAAAGAAAAAATTAAGAAAATAAGGAAGTGAAACAAACAAACACACAAATGAATGAAGGAGAGATGGAAAGAACTGAATATCTCAAGGAAGGCATGAGAAAACAGAAGGAAGAAAGGGAGGAATGAACAAATGAGGATGTCTATGAGTCAATGGAGGATGGAAGGATGGAATAAATTTAAGAAGTGAGGAAGGAACACAAGAAAGAATTAATATAACTAATGAAAACTAAAAAGTAATAAATATAACTAATGAAAATAAAAATAAAAGGAAAGAAAGATGGATGGATGAAAATTAAATTAAGAAAGGAAGGAAGGAAGAAACAGTAGGAAGAAAGGAAAGATGACACGAGAGAGAGAGAAAGAGAGAGAGAGAGAGAGAGAGAGAGAGAGAGAGAGAGAGAGAGAGAGAGAGAGAGAGAGAGAGAGAAAATAATAAAGGACAAACAGAACTTAAGACAGGGAGTGAAAGTAATGAACAACAGAGTACAGCCAAACACACACACTCTCATACAAACAGTGGGGCATCTCAGCTGGCTGTATCTGTGTGTGTGTGTGTGTGTGTGTGTGTGTGTGTGTGTGTGTGTGTGTGTGTGTGTGTGTGTGTGTGTGTGTGTGTGTGTGTGTGTGTGTGTGTGTGTGTGTGTGTGTGTGTGTGTGTGTGTGTGTGTGTGTGTGGTGGACTACAATCTGCTTATTGATCAAACTTCTAGCTGCAAACAGGCCACCTCAGTTCAGATCCTCACAGGAGGTGCTGCACAAATCAGTGTCAGTTTAAGTCTCTGTTTAAGTCTCTCTCTCTCTCTCTCTCTCTCTCTCTCTCTCTCTCTCTCTCTCTCTCTCTCTCTCTCTCTCTCTCTCCCCACTTTTGAGCTGTCATCAGGCTGTTGACACAGGGACTGAGGTCTCTGTCACTGCTGTGGAATAACAATCAAACAGAATATGAAAAATATCAAAAACTTTGGGAGTCAGCTGACCATAGCAGTCCAAACCCTGCCAAGATACCAGCACAATTAGCCAAATATAGATTAAGGGGTTAGTTCACCCAAAAATGAAAAACCCCAGGGCGTCCAACAAGTAGGTGTGTCTGTTTCTTGTTGTCTGTGTGTCTGTTTCTTGTCTGTTTGTTGTTAAACAAACAAACAAAAAAAACATGCTTAGACAACGTGCACAAAAACCCTGCTGCTTCTAACGACACATTGATTTGTTAAGACACAACCGAATTGTGAAAACCCAACAGTATTTTTTTTTTTTTTTTTTACTCATATCCTGACGAGTCTCATCAAGTTTTCCCATTGGCAGTTACTTCCGTTTTGTAAAGGGTCAAAAACCAGCGTGATCATATATATATATATATATATATATATTCCTCATTAGTGCCTGCACTGATCGGTTGAATGAAGCATCTACATAATGGATATCTATGATCGCGCCACTATTTGACCTCACCAAACGGAAGTAACAGCCGATGGGAAAACTTGATGAGACTCGTCAGGATATGAGTTAAAAAAATTGGACCCACTTTATATAAGGTGGCCTCAACTACTATGTACTAACATTGTAATTAATCATTTGATACAATGCACTTATTGTGTACATACATGTTTTTACATTGTACTTACATTTTCAAAATTACCTGCATGTAATTACAGCTGTAATAAATTTCTGTAGTTACATTTGTAATTGCACAGTTGGCACTTCCCTTCCACCTAACCCCACCCTTAAACTGACCCACACCACCACACCTGTCCCTAACTCTACCCGTATCCCACCTCAATATCAGCAAAAGTGCTTTGCAATATAGTATGAACACTATAAGTACATTGTACTTACTTTTTGATGTAAGTACATAGTAGTTAAGGCCACCTAATATAAAGTGGGGCCAAAAAATTACACAAATACTGTTGGGTTTCTCACAGAAACCGATCGGTTCCTGTCTTAACAAATCAATGTGCCGTTAGGAGCAGCAGGGTTTTTGTGCACGTTGTCTAAGCATGGTTTTTTGTTTGTTTGTTTTGCTCTCATAGACTTGTTACCCATTCACCCCATTATACAGTCCCCGACAAAAGTCTCTTGTCGCTTATCTATTTTCTAGAAATACCTGATATTAACCTGACTTTTAATTAATTCATTGGTGTTAGAAATAGCTCATATGAAAAGCTAAAACCCTACAAAATGATGTTTAATGCACTGAAATAAATAATTTTCATAGAAAAAATATTTTTCATTTAATCAAGACAGAAAGGTCAAATTTTGGCAAGACAAAAGTTTTGTCGCCTATACAGAAATTGAACAAATTTACTGCAAATACAAAAATATGTCAGCAAATTAAGTTGTGGTGCTGTGAGATCCAAATGTAATATCTTGTATGACTTCCATGAGCTTGAAGGACTGCATCCATGCGGTTTGGCAAGGATTCATACAATTTATTGATGAAGTCATCAGGAATAGCTAAGAAAGCAGTCTTGCATGCCTCCCAGAGTTCATCAATATTCTTTGGTTTCGTCTTCCATGCGTCCTCTTTCATCCTACCCCACATATGCTCAATGATGTTCATGTCTGGTGACTGGGCTGGCCAATCCTGGAGCATCTTGATCTTCTTCGCCTTGAGGAACTTTGAAGTGGAGATGGAAGTATGCGATGGAGCACCGTCCTGCTGCAGAATTTGGCCTCTTTTATGGTTGGGAATATAAGAGGTAGCTAAGATTTCTTGGTATTTTAGACTATTGATGTTGTCTTCCACCCTGCAGATCTCTCGCACACCCCCATACTGGATGTAACCCCAGACCATGATTTTTCCGCCACCAAACTTCACTGTTTTCTGGGTGAATCTCGGATCCATTCTGGCTCCAGTAGGTCTCCTGCAATATTTGCGGCGACTGTGGTGTAATTCAACAGATAATTCATCTGAAAAATCCACCTTCTGCCACTTTTCCAGCGTCCATCCTTTTAGCAGGCTGTGGGCCTTGGCAAATGCCACACGGTTTTTCAATTGTATTTTGTTTAGTGCTGGCTTCTGGGCACTGATTCGACCATGGAGGCCATTTCGAGACAGAATCCGACAAACTGTTCTGGTTGACACAGGGACTTCAGGTGACCAGGTCTCGTGGAGCTCTGCTGCAGTGGAAAATGGGCTGGCCTTGGATTTTCGAGCCAACAAACGGTCCTCTCGAGCAGTTGTCTTGCAGGCTCTGCCTGACCTGGGCTTGTCAAAAACGTCTCCAGTCTCTTCAAATCTTTTTTTTATCCTCTGTACTTGACGCTGAGACACATTGAAGGTGTCTGCCACATCAGCAGTGGATCTGGTCTTCAGCCTCTTGATAATCAAAACTTTAGTCTCAGGGTGAATCTTAGGCATGTTTGCAGAGGTCTAGTTGCAGTTGATGTGAAGGTCTGGTGTACTGGGGTACTTTTTATACACACTTGAGACCTAATTGATCCATTATTAGTCACAGGTGAAGCTCATATGACAAGGTGACAACACTTATGTCTTTGCAAAAATTGACTTAATGGGCTTTACCAAGCTGTGAATATTAGAATACTTTTTGAAAGTTTAGTTTTTCACTGAAACATTATCACAAAAGCTGGTGGGATTAAAATGAGCCATTTCTTGTAAAAAAAATCTTGATTAGAAATATATTTCAGCGGCACTTTATGTCAATTTGTACACAAGCGACAAGACTTATGACTGGCACACAGCAACGGTTGGAGTTAAAAATCTTTATTTGTGTTCAACTGAAGAAATAAAAACACACCTACTTGTTGGATGCACTGGGGGTAAGCAGATAAACATCTAATTTTCATTTTTGGGTGAACTAACCCTTTAATTAACGTTATTGATAAAAATCAAGAACAATTGAGATAATTTTTTTGTCAGATATCGCACAACCCTAATTAAAACTGATCAAATTAGAACAGTGCAAGTTTGAAAGTTGGGACATCCCACATAAGGGCTGGTCTACAGGGGGCAGATTTGTCATTCTGCAGGCATTTTGCTCATTCCTAAGTTTTGATCATCCATAGTGTACTTCTTATTTCACTTAATTCGTATAGTAATAATAATCAGTATTTTTCAATTAATGCTCAGGCAAGTTTAATGGGATGTTCCATAAATGAAAGAAAGCTGTATAGGTTTGGAACAACATGACGGTGATGTCCAAATGATGCCCACATTTTCATTTTGAGGTGAACTATCCCTTTAAATCAAATCATTTATAATATTAGCCATGTCCGCACAAACAGTGTGGGATGAGTTGGTTTGTTCAAATCCAAAAATGAGCAATAATAACTACCTTAGCAATTACTCTCCACACAGGTATTCAGAGAACATTTCTCTCTCATTCACACAGAGTAGAAAGGTTATGTCTTCATGAACTCCCCCAAATCCTCAAAGGACCCAAATGTAATCTCTCTATACGTTCTCCATTTACTGTATTCTCTTGCTTTAATTGCCATGTTATCAGACTCTCCCTGACAGCTATGCCAATTACCTGTCTGCACTGTGTGCTGTCCACACTGGCCATTTATATGCAGAACAGAGAAAGGAATAAAAGCTACTGCACTTTATGCATCACGGTCTCTCAACGTGTTCTCTGCCATTGCCATTTTTCAAGACAGAAATGAAAGTTGAAAATCTGGCAAATGTTATAAATACCGAAGACTTGAAATATCATGCTGGGCTTTTTTTCCCATTCTGTGGAAACATGCTACACCTTCATTGTATGTTAAACAGCATAATGGACATTCTGCTAAGCATCTACTTTTTTATTCCACAGAAGAAAGTCTCCACACATGGAACAACATGAGGGTGAGAAAATGAAGAATTCATTAATGACATCTGAATGAATTTGCATTATCTGTGTGAACTATTGTTTCAACTATAAAATAAGCAGTCTAGTGTCTTAATTGTATAATAATAGAAAAAAACCTTCTGGGTTACAGAAGCCGTGGCAGCGCTGTCATTTGGTTTTCAGACCTCGAAATCAACAGCGTCACTAAACAAGTGTGTTTCTGGTTGTGAGGGAAAGATAACCTCATTAAGATTCCCAAATAATCCAGTGTTAAGGAAACAGTGGATGCAGTTTTGTTTTTCCAGAGCAGCAACAGAGTTCTGCAAGTGTGTGTGTTTGTTCCCGGTCATGAGTCGAAACCGCAGGCGGTCAACAACATGAACCAAAATGTGTTCACTAAAATGTTTTCACCAAAAAAGTGAATAAAAATGTATCTGGGGATGATGCCATGATGTGTGTGTGTGTGTGTGTGTGTGTGTGTGTGTGTGTGTGTGTGTGTGTGTGTGTGTGTGTGTGTGTGTGTGTGTGTGTGTGTGTGTGTGTGTGTGTGTGTGTGCTTGCGACTCTTAAGCTCCGCCCACTGCATGCCTCCATGAGTTCTGCTGTTTTCAGGAAGAATCTGTACAGCGTATCGTCTTACATAAATATGATCAAACTAAAGACTCTTCAGAGATATGAAGGATGCAGTTCTACTCTATAGGTACTCAAGATTACCATGAGACTGGCAGAAACTGTGTGTGTGTGATGTCCCCCTTAATGTCAGGTCAGCGGTCCTTTAATGTTCCTTCTTTAAACAATGAGACACAACAGAGCTTCATATTAATGTTTTCTTTTTCCTTTCTAATCAAAAGAGACTCTCGAACAAGAACTTTTGGTAACACTTTAGTATGAGGAACACATATTCACTATTAATACTATTAACTATTAATACACTATTAATACACTATTTATACTACGACTTTTGCCTCAATAAACTCTTAATTTACTGCTTATTAATAGTTAGTAAGGTAGTTTTTGTAGCATTTAAGTTTAGGTGTTGGGTAGGATTAAGGGATGTAGAATAAAGTCATGCAGAATAAGGCATTAATATGTGCTTTATAAGTGCTAATAAACAGCCAATATCCTAGTAATATGCATGCTAATAAGCAACTAGTTATTAGTTAATAACTGAAACTTAAAATAAAGTGTTACCGAACTTTTAATTAATTTTATCCTCCATTTGAGTGTAAATTATTGTATCTGGTGCGCAAACTTCTCAGCGAGTATAAATTGGACAGTGTAAAGCTTTGTAAATATTCGATTTAAATGTTCTAAATGCTTTTTTTATTTCATTAAAATGCAGCTAATTAATGCAGATAATTTTTGATGGCTGCTCCCTGGATAAATTAAATTTATTTTGGATGTCTCTCTTTGACACTCTGTCAAAGGCTTTTAACATTTTTCAACAAGTCAAATAGTATTTCTGGAAGATATTACAGGAAAGGATCTAAATTCTCACTCCAAACACTACTTAATTTTCATATTTCAACAGACATCTCATAATTTCAGGCAGTACCCAACTGACAAAAAAACATTTCCTGCATGCCAAATCCATGTTGTGATTTCCCACTCATATTTCTTAAAGAAGACACCTCAACAGTTCATTTTTCCACATCATTGCCTATTTAACACATTAAAGATTAGTTTGATTTTGACTGACACGCAGATGTAATGGTTCACAGGGTTCAACCTATCAGGGTTTGCTAACTCGGATGAAGCATTTGCTGATATGTCTGTAATGTATTAAATTTTTAACTATCTTTATTTTTGGTCCATGGGGAATTATATAATTCAATACGGCCTAGAGCCAGCGAGGGCAAATCTTGAGGGTGACTTTGAAGCTTCAGCTTGAGTTCAAAAACCAAGAGGACTGTTTACTCTGAGATGACCTGCCAGCGTGTATTTCTCGCTTTCCTCCCTCGCTCTCTCTCTCTCTCACGCACACGCATGCCAGTATACATCAAATCCTTTCACAGATAAGGTGGTCTGGACTCTTTCAGAATGGATTATGAGAACAGACATGTTAAAAGGTCAGTGATACACTAGTACCTCACAAACACACACACTCAACCAAGCAGCAGAGATAACCAATGTGTCACAGTGCAGAGATTAGAGTCACAGAGATAATGCATGACCTCTAGGAAACATAATAAAGCGATTATGGGAGTGTAAATAAGGAAAACATGAAATGAGAGCAGTAGTCCATCTGATTTAAACACACCTCAGAGCCAGAGAGAGAAACTAAGACACAGGCAGAAAAGATGCAACTTTATAGGCAAACATATTTGACTCTTTGAATTTTCACCCAATATTAAAACCAAAAATAAAGCGATATAATCAGCCAGACAGAATAACTAGTTAAAATACTTTCCTTGGTATAATTTCCATGTGTATATCGGTGTGTGGGGAAAAGCGCTGTTCCGTCGCAGGTCTTTTTTGAGGCTACTGGGACAGCACTTGCCCCTGGGAAAACGATGTGGCCCGAAGTGTCAGTGACGGCGGGATTACCACATCGTTTTCCCACGAGCGCCGCGCGGAGAACAACCTCGGTTGCGTCCGCGCGGGGGGGACCGCTCTTAAAGGTCCAGCCAAGGCTAGGAACTCTTTGCAGCAGCCTTCTTAGCCAGAATGACGTTCCTCAGATCGCCCTTCGGCCTCGAAGGCTGCTGCTGCTGTTGTTGAGAACGCCGCCTTTGTTGCCAGGCTCCCGGAGGAGGGGCTCGAAAAGCGACGCTCTCCTTCTGCACCTGCTGGTGCGAGGAGCTAGTGGACGGCTGAGGCTGCCCGCTCTGGGCATTCCCCTTAGAGCGACGAGGGAGAAACTGCCGAAAAGCTGCCGACTGTTTTGCGTCGCCGAACAGACCAGAAGGCAAAATCAGGGCATCCAGGAGAAAGGTTTTATCCTTCTCCTTCATCCCCGATAAATTCAGCCATAAATGTCTCTCCACAGTCACCATAGATGCCATGGAGCGGCCGATGGCACGGGCCGTCTCCTTGGTGATGCGGAGAGACAGGTCGGCAGCTTTACGGAGCTCTAATATATCCTCAGGGGAGGGACCCTCTCCCTCATCTAACTCTTTGAGGAGGTCGGCCTGGTACATCTGCAAGATAGATAGTGTATGCAGGGAACTACCCGCCCACCCAGCCACCATATATGCCCTGCCCACCAATGCAGATGTATCATGGCATGGCTTGGTGGGCAGTGCCGGGGCTTTAAGGGACGATGCCGATTCGGGCGAAAGATAGCTCGCGAGAGCATCTTCCACCCGCGGCATCGTCCCATAACCAGCCTCGCGCGCCCCCAGCACTTTAGAATAATCTAGTACCGGGGGATTGGCTACACGCGCTGAATAAGGCTTGTGCCAGGACCTGCTCAACTTGTTGTGCAGGTCCGGGAAAAATGGTAAGCCCCGGAGAGGTGTTGGAGTCCGGCGAGAGAGAAAGCGATCATCCAGCCTGCTCGGTGGCTGGATCTCCTGCCTCTCTTGTGGCCATTCGATATTTAATTTGGCCACGGCACGGGTCAACACCTCCACTAACTCCTCATTGACGGGCGGATGAAGTGGCGACACAATATCTTCATCCCCCGCCTCGATGTCGAACTCATCTGGCTCCTCAGAACCAGAGAGCACGAGCATCGGACCGCCCACCCCGGGGAAGAAGCCGCAGCGTGGGCTTCCACACGGGGAGGACGGTCATCTGAAATGTCAGCGGATGATTGAGAAAGTTCCTCGGCAGTCTCAATCTCCGCTGACAAATCCAGTTGTGAACCCCATGATCTGCGACGCCGAGCCACCTCGGCGACTGCGGGTCCAGAACCACGGGGTTCACAGGGCTGACCGCCGTCATTAAAAACGGCCAGCCGCGAGCGAAGCACCTTGAGTGTGAGCTTCTCACAATGCTCACAGCTGCGGAAGACGAGAGAGGACCAGGCCTGGAATTTATGTTTAGTTTTGTTTTATGTGTTTGTGGGCAGTCGTCCGTGAGGGGCTGCCCGCGGTTTTACTTTCATTTTGTTTATTTATTTTAAATAAATGTTTGTGAAACGTTCGCCGGTTCCCGCCTCCTTCCTTCCCATCTACGAACTTCATTAAATTGGTGCCGAGGCCCGGGAGGAAGGAGGGACGCGCTGTTGGAGAGCCCTCGCTGCTGAGGGGGATCGAGGTGCTGAGGAGTTCGGGCAGCGCGGATGATGAAAGACCGCGAGTGACTGCCCGAGGCGGTGGTGCTGGAGCGAGTGAAGACCGGTGGGACGGAGAGCTCGCTGCCGTGCCCCTGGGTCGAGGTGGGGTGGCGGCCGTCCTGGAGGGAGCGGAGGAGTTGCCGGCGTTCGCCGTGGGCCGGAGCCTGCTGCCATCCGCCGGAACGGGGAGGAGCAGGGAACGCGGAGCTCGCTGCAGACTGCCCTCAATCGGAGGAGCCACCGCCGGCCGCCAGGGGGCGGAGGAGGATCAGGCCGTCCACCGGGCGTCCAGCACCATCGCATAGCACCGCGAGGAAGAGCCTCTCGGCTGGTGAGGGCCGAGCGGCAGTGTGTCGGGGAACCAGACCAGAATTTTTTTTGTGTTCTTTCTTTTTTCCCTCTCTCCCCTCTCTCGTCCGCGGGCTCCTCGTGCTCCCGTCTACATTTCTCTCGCCTCTCTGTCCTTACCCCCAGGTGCCGCGGCCGCCGTGATCGCCCCCCCCCCCCCCGGGAGAGGGGGGGGGGGGAGTAGAGCGCATAGAGCGCAGTCTCGGGAGTGCCCCCCGGCCTGCGAGGGGCGATGGGGGTATGTGGTGTGACAGGCAGCGGGGCGAGGGACCGCGAGAGCGGGCCAGTGATTAATGTTGACAAGTGCCAGCTGCATGGCACACCAGTCTCGTCTCGCGGCCATGTGACGGGAGCATAAAAGGAGGAACAAGAGCTGCGGAAGACGAGAGAGGACCAGGCCTGGAATTTATGTTTAGTTTTGTTTTATGTGTTTGTGGGCAGTCGTCCGTGAGGGGCTGCCCGCAGTTTTACTTTCATTTTGTTTATTTATTTTAAATAAATGTTTGTGAAATGTTCGCCGGTTCCCGCCTCCTTCCTTCCCATCTACAAACTTCATTACATCCCTCAATATAGGGAACACTTTTTACAGTGTGTAATGATTTTTATGACATCTCTGCATGCTCACTTGCATTTTGTCAATTATACATTTTTATTCCAAATTTAATCTCTTTATTATTACTATTTTCTTCATTATGAATAATCAAAATGTATTATTTTTATTTTATTAATGGGCAGTTCTAATGCAATCTCACCCTGTCCTTCTTTCACAAACTCCTAGGGTAAAACCCTGATCTAAATGCTTTGAGTAACAAAGATTGTAAATATATAATATATACATAAATACCGCATATAAATAAAGATATCTAAAATTAAAAAAAAAAAGTAAAAAACAGTTACATATATAACCCTCGTTTCCTGAAGGAGGGAACGGAGACATACATCGACCGACTGAAAGGGAAATAAATATTTATTGGCTCAGCCTAAGCTGCAATTTTCTTTTTGACAAAACATATCACACATAAGAAGAGATAAAGCAAAAGAGAACTCTATTACCTTGAGTATAGTACTCAACATTCAAGTGCAAAATGAAAATGAACTCAACATCTGCCAGCCAGACCCTCATCAAATACTCATCTGACCCCTAACAGTGGCACCAATGACAATGTTGCAGGACTCATTATTGATATTGCAAATCTTTTATTTTTATTTTTTTTATGAACTACTAATTAATGTTGATTAGCTGGCACTTCCATCCAAATAACCTGAATTATTAGAGGGAGAGTCCCTCTGGAATAACCTTGAGTTAAGCGTCTTAATCAAGGATGAAGTCTGTGATCCATTTTGCATATTATGTATGGAATTTGCAAACTTTAGCAAATGCACAGACAAATGTTTGTATGCAACATGCAACAGACTCTTAAAAAAACCCTTTTTTTGCACTAAGAAAAAACATTTCACCGAAAGGTTCTTTGGGGAAGGGGGGGGGGGGGGGGTCTTTCATAAAACAACCAATTGTTTCTTTCTTTTTACTAAATATATATAAAGAAAGGGTCAGATAGAGAACGCTGATGTGATAGAACAAGACAGAGACAGAGTTTGAGTCAGAGATATGGCCCATGGGTGATATTTTGAGGGACAGGGTGGAATGTGGAGAGCTGTTTATCACACACAGAAACAGAGATGAGAAGAGAAGGAAGACGCGGCCTGTTGAGCCCCTCTCTCGTGTTCACAGGTTCATAACGTGCCCGTTAGCTGGAGTAGAGCTGGATGAGACTGATAATACAGATGCAAAAATCAGTGCAATCAAATTGTGTAATTGCTTTTTGCCGCCAGGAGCTGCATCGTCTCTGCCTAGTGCCTTCAGCGAGGCCACTGGCCAATCAGAAACCTCTATCACACATGAGGAACAGTCCCAGACAGTTCAGAATTACAGAATAGAGGACTGGCTTACAGGCTAATGGCTTAATAATGTCTACATGATACATATGTAAGTGAGGGGGTTTTAACCTGTTAAGCTGATTTCTAAATTTTGAAAAAATCCTAAGAAATGTATACTCAGACTAAAACAAATACAGTTTGTGAATCCTTTGCACTAAAAGCATAATTATGGTCTCATTTGAAAGCAGACACCTGGCAGTTTACTGTAAAGTCAAAATGATAATATTTTTTATAATAAAAAAAGCTATAATAAGCTTCAAAGTTTTGTAAAGTTATTAGAAATTTATTTGTATGAAATATCTTTATGAAAATAAAATTGAAGTGGGCCTTGGAGAAATCTAGAAATGCACTACAGCTAAATCCACAAGTCTGACCATGTTATATTTCAGATCTGAAGATGATCAGTCTAAAACTTTGAATTTTATTAAACGTTTTACAAGATCGTTTCATGTGATTTTATTTTGAGATATCTCTAAAATATCAACTGATGTTTATTGCCATGTCTTACTCAGCTTTCATTCTCTATTTTGCCTCTATTGTTTAGAGGTGCAAACTGCCCCATTCAGTTTGTCTCCCCAACACACATTCACACTTCTGCGGACTGGTTATGGCTCCAATTATTATTCTTTTGTCTGCATTATAATTACTAACGATTCTCTATTCAAACTGTTCTATTCAAACCTCATTTCTAAATCAAACCTCTCACTTTACCCTCACTGAGACTCTATTGAATGCATTTCGTCCAAATAAGCATTTCAGTAGTTTTACATTTAGAAAATGTTCATAAAAATAAAGTATTTACTCAGTGGCAGGTGCATCTAGGGCAAGCTAGCATGTTAGCTTAGCACACCAGCAAAACAACAATTTATACGATTAAAATCATGTTTTATTCAAAACTTGCTTCATATCACTTTATAATTTATAAGTCGAGTGTTTTATATAACAATATGTGATCTCATGTAGCTTCGGGTCAAAAAATCTGACAGAAAATATACAATGCTAAAAGCTATGTGGAATAGCATTGCATTATAAATATCATCTATTATGAAACCACCCAACATGGCATAAAGAACACAGACCAACCATATATTGCCGCGATTGTGTGTTTATTGTCTTAAAACGTTTCTATCTGCATAAAATAGCCATCTGACGATCGCTAGAAAGCAGCTTTGGTCATGTCAGATACTTCCTGAATGTCACATGGTGTGTCTGTTCTTCATGTGTTCCATAAGGGGTGAATTTTCAGTAGTACAGCTTTCCAGCGCCCTCCGGCTGCCAGGATGAATTGAAAACACAGCATATCACAGTATACTGCGCTCATAATCACACATCCGCGGATTTTGGATAAAGATTGAATAAATAATACTTCTCTGTATAGAAATTTGACTCAAACATGTGAGAATCTATCAATATTTCTCCACATCTGCACACATTTGAAGTAAAAGCCCTGAGGGAAGTTGTTTTGACGAGTGTCTTCATGACGACCAGAGAAGAGTTTTTTATGAATGGGAGCAAATGACGCGCATATTACAATCAAAAGGTAGCGACGCCCAAGATCATATTCATAACTCCTGGCACATATTAACACATTACGGTCATTATAAGACTTTGAGAATAAAACAGAGGTAACAAAATTAAACTTTAGTCTTAGATCTTTTTAATGATGTATAGTTTGTCAAGGTAATTACTCACATCTGATAGTAATTTTGAGCTAATTTAAGCAAAGAGAGTTTCAGCACGTCCTCGTCCTCGTGACGGTTATCAGGTTAATTGGAAAAAAAGAAAATAAATTAATATCGGCATAGCTAAGATAATTTTTATATATATATATATATATATATATATATATACATATACATACAGTAGAGATCAAAATTAGAGAACAATTTAGAAACATTAGATTTTTTTCAGAAATACTGTTTATATTTATTACTTAAAGGGTTACTTCAGCGATTAGCATATGGCTTTGTATCAGTAGAAACCCTGGAGAATATTCAAATTATTGTGCTTTCCCCCCTCATATCTCCCTGAGACAAGAGATTTATGCATTTTATTTCTGGAAAAATTCCTCCTATGATGCAAAATGACGATTTTTGCATCATAGGAGGAATGTTCGCCCAGAGGCTAAAGACTACAGCCAGCAGAGGGAGCTATTTCCGCATGTTTTGAATCTGCACATGGGGGATGGGAGATTACACTCAGCTGGCAGGGAGAGCTCAGCTTGCAGACAGGATCATTTAAACGGAGCTATGGTGAGCAATGTAAGTCTTTTAACTTCTCAAATTCATTTCTATGAAAGTTAAGCTTGCAAAGGCATGAACTGAAACGCGTGCCAGACTGAACTCCTGTGTGAATGTATGCCGCGAATGTAGTCGCGATTACCTCAGCTCTCATCACTCGTGCAGTTAGTGCTCAGTGCTGTGACACTCGCGCGGTGACTCACTCATTATATTGAACAGACACGTTCAGTTTTTAATTGTAGTGTCTTCTCTAACTCAGTCACAGTAATGAAGTTGGTGGTGTTGGGAATGGCCTCACAGGGCAGCGAAGCATTCTGGGAATTGTAGTCTTTCATCCCCATGGGACAAAAATACATTTTCTGTCTTTTCTCAGTCTAGAAGACACCAAATTCAAAAATAATTTCACATTTCTACTGCATTGATGACCCAGTTTAAATACAGATTCATCTTCCCAGCGCTGAAGTACCCCTTTAAAGTTTGAAGGATGATTAGCTGTGGGTATACCATTGTTCTGCTAGCATGTTTTACAAAATACCAAGGTACTTCAACAAAAACCTTTATTTTGTCAAAAATACTGTTATCAAAATTAGAGAACAATAACCAATGCAGCACAAAAAAAAACATTACAACTAAAATGTGATGCTTACAGCAGTCATACATTTGCAGTGTTGGGGAAGTTACTTTTAAAAAGTAGTGTTTGCTCGTTACTCGTTACTTTTTTAAAAAGTAATCCATTACTTTACTTAGTTACCCCCTTTGGAAAGTAACTTTTTATGTTACTCGTTACTTTTACATTACTTTTATGTTGCTTGACTTTGGGCATAACCCAATATCTGTTCCTTAATGTGTAGGCCTACATAAAGTTATACTATGGAGGACATAACACATTTCTTTTGTGCTCTTTATTATAAAAAAAAAAAAAATCAATAAGCTCCTTAGGAACAATATGGTAACCTCAAAATTGGTCATATGTCTCAAAATAAAACATGCATGCCTCATCTAAATCCAACAGAAAAAATAATAACTTAAAAATGGCTTGATGTCGATGGCCTGTGTAAATAAAATGGAATGGCACAATAGAGGCAAAACAGAGGCAAAGAAATTTTAGCCAAAATAAAATCAAGCACAACTTATAGCATGACTAGCTTCAGAATTAATGTTAACTGAATATGCTGGCCCTACTTCACAGTATGATGGGCAGATAGAAAAGAGGATATTAGGAATAGGCTTGAGTTGTCTATAGCATGGGTGGCAGGCAACCTATTCCACATCAGCACAAAATGGGTGATTATAGCCTACCTCATCAAGAGCAGTCTTTCAAAACGTTTATCTGAAAGTCTGTTTCTTCTGGGGGTAAGCACATGGCCTCCCAGGCTGAACAGCCTTTCCACCGGTCCACTGGATGGTGTGGCAGTGTTGTATATCATGAACACAGCTTTCACTCGGGGGAAACGGTTCAGAACTTCTAACTCTGAGCCTGATCTCATGTACTCAAGTACCTCTGAGTCTGCACTAAAGGCCATTGCGTCTTCCTCCTCCTCACCAAAAGAAAAAAAGTCATTTTCATTGGCGCCGCTGTGTGCGGCAACTTCTCTGTTTTTATTCTCAGCTGGCTCTGCATCATGGGTTAGAGTGCGACACTTCGCGATGAGCAGCACACGCACCGCTTCTCTCCGGTCCGCTCCCCTTATCCGCCGAACTTTAAATTTCGGCAATGTCAAGGCAGCCAATAAAGCTTCCCTGCTCTCCAATACCGGTGCGAATCGTGTCTTGATAGCCTAGGACAAAACGTACCGTGTGGGGCTTGAAACTATTGCGCAAGCGCGCAGATGGCAGTGTCGCTGTCAAATCTTACCATGGGAAAAGTAACGTTACGGCGAATTGAAAAATGAACTACATTTCGTTACCAAATTTTCCGAAGTAGCGCGTTACACTACTTTTCCCCCGAAAAAGTAGTTACGTTACTGTAACGCATTACTTAGTAACGCGTTACACACAACACTGTACATTTGTAGGAGGTATAGAGGCCCAGCACATCTGCGGTCACAGGACATCACTATACTCACACTGCTCTGCTGGGATCTCGGTCCACTCTTCTTCCAGTCTCTTCCACACTTCGGTAACTGTAGTGGGTTTCTTAGCCATAACTTTGTCGGCAATGATTTTGCGTAGATTTTCAATGGGGTTTAGATCAGACTCTGGGCTGGCCATTTCATTATTTAAATTTTCTCACTTCAAAGGAACTGCTTTACCCGTTTTGGAGTGTGATCGGGGGCATTGTCTTGCATAAAAATTGCGGGCTGATTGGAGATGCTCGCAGTGAAGGAACCACATGTTGCTGAAGGAGGTTCTGATAAACAGGTTCTGAGGTTCTGCAATGTAGCTGTATAATAACGCCTGCTACAGAAACATCCCCAAAACCACTTCCTCCTCCATCTTTCACTGACTTCTTTGGCCACTTTGGGTTCAATCTTTCTCCAGTTTGCTGCCGAACATAATGTTTCCCATCAGACACAAATAAATTAAACTTGCATTCATCACTAAAATGAACTTTGGACCAGTTCTCCTCTGTTCATGCTCCTCAGCAAAGGTTAGTCTAGCCTTTTGATTCTTTCTGCTGATGAGAGGCTTGGTCACTGCAGAGTGAGCTTTCAGTCTGAATTCTCTTAAATGACAAGACACTGTATGGCGAGGCAGATCCTCACTGTGTTCAGCTCTGAACTGGCAAGTAATTCCAGCTGCAGTGTTGAACCGATTCCACATTGAAAGTCTCTGCATTGTCCTGTCCTCTCGTGCATTGGTCTTGCGTACCTTTTTGGTACTTGAATGAATTTGTGTCTTTGTAAAGCTTCAATATTATAGAAATTACAGATTTGGAATGACCAACTTCTTTTACAGTTGCTGAAAGGGTCATCACTTTAGCCTTCATCTGGACACCCTGGTGTCGTATTTTAAAACGCAATCCGTAAAACTGACATCATCTGAGAGGAAATGCCAAATTTCAGATTTTGATTAAAGATTACCATGACAAAAAAAAAAATCTGTGTATTGCACAGATTAATTGTTCACCCTAAGATTGTAAATAGGGTCGATTTTGATTTCATGAAGACTTTAACAAAAAAAAAAAAAAAAAAAAAAAAATATATATATATATATATATATATATATATATATATATATATATATATATATATATATATATATATTTATTTGAGGAACATGGAAGAAAATCTCTCTCTCTCTCTCTCTCTCTCTCTCTCTCTCTCTCTCTCTCTATATATATATATATATATATATATAGAGAGAGAGAGAGAGAGAGAGAGAGAGAGAGAGAGAGAGAGAGAGATTTTCTTCCATGTTCCTCAAATAAAGATTCAAACGGTTATGAATCAGTGAATCGATCAATGATTTGGATCAGCAATGTCACGTGATTTCAGCAGTTTGACACGCGATCCGAATCATGAATCAATCCGCTGATTCACAACCGTTTGAATCTTTATTTGAGGATTGAAAACAAACGCGGAAGAGAAGACAATGCTGAATAAAGTCGTAGTTTTTGTTATTTTTGGACCAAAATGTATTTTCGATGCTTCAAGAGATTCTAACTAACTAACTGCTGTCACATATGGACTACTCTGATGTTTTTATTCCCTTTCTGGACATGGACAGTAAAGTGTGCATAGACGTAGATACGCTCTCAGACTAAATATAAAATATCTTAAACTGTGTTCTGAAGATGAACGAAGGTCTTACGGGTGTGGAACGACATTAGGGTGAGTCATTAATGACATCAATTTCATTTTTGGGTCAACTAACCCTTTAAGAAAAGCAACTACAAAATGGCAACTAACTAGCATGAAGACCATTAATTTCCATCAAATTCAAACCAACTGTATTATCTCTAATTAGCACAACCCTCTCAGCAGTTTCCATTATCTTTTCTCCATTTTATCTCGCTGTCTCTTTCTTCAACCTCATCTTCTTTCATCCTTTATCTTTCCCAATCGTCCATTTCTTTCCTTCGCAGAGCACTAATTAACGGAGAGATATTGGACATGGGCCCGTGCACTTGCTAATACAACAGGATGAGAGGAGCTGACAGACCGCCCATTTAATAAAAATCAAGAGTGACCACAGTACTGAAGAAATTAGGTACCACTGGGGTGGGGGGTGGGAGAACACTTGGGATGTTGAGGGGGGTGGGGGTGGTATAAAGCTTTGCCCTCTGCAAGAGCAATTATCCATAGCTCATGGGTCAACCCAGCCATCAGTCCTCCAGGCCAATGAAATGAACCTTTCTTCTCCATTCTTCAGCCATCTCTCTGCCTCCTCCTTTCTCTCTGTCCATTTTCTTAAAGATGCTTGTTGATTTAAGCCCAAATTGATCCCTCCAGGGTTTTAACGCTTGATCAATCTGTAAAGTCCTGGGGGATTGACGAGTGAATGTTTATTAGACACCTCCCCCTTGCTTTTCCTCCCCATCCCCCTCAATCCCACTATTATTCATTGGGAATCTCAGAAGTGTAGCACTGATCCATAGTGAGGCAGCATATGGATGAAGCATGCAATTTTCTAGGATCTATACAGTCTTATGCCTGCTACCTATAAGATCATTATCCTATACGATCATTACAAATCACGCCATGTACAACGATGAAGACAACTATTGAATCAAAGACAAAGACACAAATAGTATAGAAGAATAAAACGTCATCAGGGTGTGCTAGTGGTAAACAAATAGAGCAAGATGAATCCAACTTTGGCAATTGTGTTTTTTATGAGAGCTGAAACAATAGGAGAATATGGATGCGGTCAAATACACTGTAAAATGACCGTGCTACATTTCTGACAGTGTCTGAAAATTATCGCAGGCTATATTTGGTCACAAGACGGTGACAATGGCCGTCTTTGAACCTCTCTCACTGTACGACGTCGTAGGACCACCGTTTAGGAGCCGTGACCACAGAAATCGCATGGGACATCCCAACATCGTACAATATGTACAGGGCATTGTTGATTTGAATGAATCTGTACCCTGGATCTTCAGGTTCCACCTTTTCCGAATCATTTTAATTAGATCAACAGATTTAAACACAATGCATTTATATTTATAAACAGTCTCTGTTAAAGGGATAGTCACCCAAAAATGACAATTTTATGTTTATCTGCTTAGCATCCAAGATAAAGGTGACTTTGTTTCTTCATTAAAACACAAAATAGTGCAGTGTGTCAGTCGTATAATTCATGTGAATGGTAACACATGAGAGTATGAGATCTATGAGAGTAAAAAAAACATGCACATACAAACCCATATTAAACCCTGTGTGGCACGTGACGATACATTGATGTCTTAAGACACGAAACGATTGGTTTGTACGAGAAACCGAACAGTATTTATACATTTTTTTTATACCTCAAATACAACGCTATTAACAGCCGCGAGCGCGGTGAGGTCAAATTACACTATGTAATTTGACCTCACCCACCAGAAGTGATAGCGTAGTTGTGGCTATTGAGTGTTGTATTTGAGGCTAAAAATTATATAAATACTGTTCGGTTTCTCACACAAACCGATCCTTTCGTGTCTTAAGACATCAATGTGTCGTCGCGAGCTGCAGGGTTTCATAAGGATTCATATGTCTATGTTTTTAACACTCTCATAGCTCTCTTACTCTAAAATGTTAGCATTGACATGCATTATACGACTTGCACACTGCAACGGTTGGAGTTAAAAATCTTAATTTGTGTTCTTCTGCAGAAACAAACACACCTACATCTTGAATGCCCTGGGGGTAAGCAGATAAACATCAAATTTTCATTTCTGGGTGAAGTATCCCTTTAATATGTCTGACGTGTGAATGTACCTGATGGCAAATTGTCTAATCAGATCTAAGTCAGAGGCAAAAATATCCACCCAAAACAGCTGTGCAAATATGAAATACAGTAAACCTATTCTATACTAATGCACTGGCAGTGAAGTCTTTTTATTTAAGATCTTTTAAATGGATCACTGCAAGGAAAAAAAGCAGGCAAATCTTCTCCTGATGTCAGCATCCTGTGTGAACTGCGATGACAGTGAGAGGATAGACCAACAACAAACATACATACAGCAGCATAAAAACATAATGCAAACTCATAGATAAGCACATACACACAGAGAGAGATCAAACATGCCATACACACACACACACACACACAACATCCATTTTAGCAAAATCCTTTATCTACTTGAAAGGTTTGATACAAAAGGATAGGGGGGATAAAGGGACGGATGGATGGTTTAAGGTGGATAGATTGCATGAGAGGACACAAGGATGCTGGCCTAAAAACACACACACACACACATTCCACACCATTTGAGCCCGGATCACATTTCAAACGCTCTCCAAAGCCAACTTTTGGGAAGGACACCAAATAGCGTTTAAGAGCCCCTCCTTAACAAACAAGTGAGAGAAGGCTAATAAAAGCCATGTTTATGTGGCTAAAGAAAACAGTAGCTTCTTTTCATTTCACTCCTTTTCTTCATTATTCATGCGCTCGTGTGAGAATCAGTTCACAGGGACGCAACTTTGGTCATGTGGTTGGGCGAGATTCATTTAATCTGACCTACAATGCACAAAACAAGATCAAGAGGCTTTAGGACAAAAGCTCTCAAAGGAACAGATTTGGGACCATTGTTAAAGGAATGTTCTGGGTTTAATACTAGTTAAGCTCTATCAACAGCATCTGAGACACATACTGTCGATTACCACAGACAAAAAAAATGACTTTTGTTTTGTTTTTTTAAGTCAAAATTGCTTATTTCACTTCGAAGCAAAGTGCAATACGATAGAGTGGTGTAGGGGGGACGTCAAAACCCGGAAGTCTAATTCAAAGAGATTTTCCTATGGGCTTTTATAATGGGCTTTTTCAATTTATGAGTAAAATAAAGCCTGCGGTAAATGTAACTTGACTATTCTTTGACGTTTTGTTCTACAATGCAAGATACACACATGCACCCAAAGCGAAAAATGCAAATTTTGCAGCAGTTATGTTTATTTTTGAAAAAGTCTATTTCTAATAAGTAGTGTTGTACTCAAGACCGGTCTTAGACCATCTTTTGAAGGTCTTGGTCTTGTCTCGGTCTCAAACGTATTAGTAATTGGCCTTGTCTTGGTCTCAGAGGACTTGGGATTTTAGCTCAAGACCACAACTGCGAGGATATCACTAAATTGCCGCTGCATTGTCTGATTAATTTGTTAACATCATTAATGTGATTTGATGTAAAACTTACTGCTTAAAATGCAATCTTTTTCTAATGTGATTTATTTTGTTACTGTGCTGTCCGGGCTCAAAATCAATGCAGGATTGTCTCAAAAATGCCCAAAATTAATATAAATGCCCACACAATTCCAGATATGATTGCAAGAACATACTTGTATGAGATTTCGTTTTTTTTAATATAACATAGGATAATAATTAAGCAATATCACAAAAGCAAGACAGCTGTTTTCACGAAAATGAGCACGATTGCAAATGTGATATTGATTTAAAAGTTAATATTAAGTGAATAATTTTACTAATATATAATTTTCAAATCGGTTGAATAATAAATTATTCTGTGATTGTTCAATAATGTTAATGTTGATGTATTGTGTTAATGTGAAATTAATCTGAGCATTATTTATGCAGGTGTAATTGTACCAATTCGGATGCAACTTCTGAGCAACCAAGATTCATTTTATTGTTCGCTATTTGATTGGTAATAATTGTATAATGGCTCATTATTCTAACTGTAATATAAGACATTTCTCAGACAGCGGACACATTAATTTGAGGAGTGCTTGTTCTTGATCTTGTTCTTGACCCGGTCTCGCCCTGTCTCAGTCTTTAGGGGTGTGTAGCTGCAGTTAACCATTGAACAACGCTTAGGTAGATTGTACGTGTCATAGTAACATACACATGGATGGCAGGACCCAAAGTTTCCCAGCAGAACATTGCATCACACTGCCTCCGCCAGCTTGACTTCTTCTCGCAGAGCATCCTGGTGCCATGTGTTCCCCAGGTAAGCGACACACACACACACACATCCGGCCATCCACGTGATGTAAAAGAAAGTGTAATTAATCAGCCCAGGCCACCTTCTTCCATTGCTCCGTGGTCCAGTTCTGATGCTCACGTGCCCACTGTTGGTGCTTTCGGTGGTGGACGGGTCATCATGGACACCCTGACTGGTCTCCGGCTATGTAGCCCCAAACGCAACAAACTGTGATGCTCTGTGTATTCTGACACATTTCTATCAGAATCAGCATTAACTTCTTGATCAATTTGAGCTACAGTAGCTCGTCTGTTTGATCGGACCACACGGGCCAGCCTTCGCTCCACACGTGCATCAGTGAGCCTTGGCCACCCATGAGCCTGTCGCTGGTTCACCACTTTTGATAGATACTCACTGACCACTGCACACCAGGAACAGCCCACAAGAAAGAGCTGCAGTTTTGGAGATGCTCTGACTCGGTTGTCTAGCCATCACAATTTAGCCCATGTCAAACTCGCTCAAATCCTTATGCTTGCCCATTTTTTCCTGCTTCTAACACATCAAATTTGAGGACAAAATTTTCACTTGCTCAACTAACAGGTGCCGTGATGAAGCGATAATCAGTGTTATTCACTTTACCTGTCAGTGGTTACGTTATGCCTGATTGGTATATATTTCTATGTATCAATTTTTTTGTTTTGTTTTTTACCATTCATCTTTAATTAGTCAAATTGACCCGCAAACATTAAAATTCACACGCATTTCACAACACTTAAGTGAGTCAAAATTGTGCAACCATGTTCATGACCCTAAATGATAAATTGTCACCAAAAAAAATGTAATCCTAGGTTAACTAATAATTTGTGATGACAAATTGACCCATAAGGGTTTAAACAACTTCATAGCTTAAATAACGTACACTGTGTACACTGCAGAAGAAGAAAAAAGACGGATTATAGCACAAGCTGCACATTTCTGCTTTTAAACCCTTCAGACTGCCTTGCCCCATAGACTTCCTTTATAAGTGCATTGCGTTTTTACATGTTTTATAAACTGATGGACCAAAGTCAAAAATTATAATGGAAAAGCTATTAATCTCTCAGCAGTTAGGCTAAAAGAATAAATGAATGACATAACTAGAGGTCAAAGTGAATATGCTTGCTTGGTTTGTTTTTACATTTATTTTTTTGGAGAGTGGAAAATGTGACACATGAGATTTAGCCCCAAAAAATTGTCAGCAAGCGAAGCGAAACGGTCAAAATTAATGAAATTCATTATTTGTGTTCTCAAATGACAGAGTAACAGCGAATGTCTACCAGTCACAGAAATAAAAAAATAAAGAACAGTCAATGAATGGTGTTGACAGACTGGTCAAGCATGGAATCGCTTCTGCTGATAACAGGCAAATGCACATTGAGCCAAAATATACACTCCCTTCACCCATCGCATGTCAGTCTGAGCGAAACGGAACCAGAAATTACTCTTTTTATCACCACTGCTCTGTCACGCTCTCTCTTTCTATTTTTTCAGACATTGTGCGTGTGGTTAGAATCCGTGAGTGAACCGTGTGGGCCTAGCATTTCTAATCCATCTGCACGCATGAATGAGTGACACGCGTTTGTCCATGCACTTAATGCATGTGGTCCCTTAGGTAGCAGGAGAACGGCCCAGTCTTCCTGCTGCATGCTGGGATTGGTTGAGAGCTTTAGGGTGTGTGGAACAGGGCGAGAGGGGGTTAACCCAACATCTGTGCCTCTCCAGATCTAATGAAGCTTTATATGAGCAGTGACACAAACATGCTTTATGTGAATCAGAAACCAGTTCTATTCTGAAAACCTTTTTATTACGGCCTGCATGAAATGAAACCTTGCCGAGCAATAACTGTACTGTAACAGGAGAATGATGTAGCAATATCTGTGCAATAGAAGATATTAAAGCAAACAATCAGCTCTCTCAAGAGTAATTCAGTTGTGTAAGCAAACGCCTCGGAAGCAAATATAAGCTTCCTCTATATAAACCGCTTGTGTACTCACATATGAGACCTTCTCTTATAGGATGGAAGAAAAACATGCTTATATGTTCTGCTCAGAATACAACACAAATTAAAACAAGACATTATAATCTCATAAAAACTAAATGTTTGAATAAACAATGATCTAACGTTCGTTGAGGAACGGGGGGGGGGGGGGGGCCTTTACGATAATCCAGTTTGTTGCCAATTCACAACATAATTCTGCATGCCCTTCTTTGGAAACAAACTGAACTTTTACGTTTCTGAATCACACGTATGAGCAGGAAAGAGAATAGGAAAAGGACAGGTTAAAGCGAGGCATGGTCTTGCTGTCCGTTCAGCACCACGCTGAGCGCTGCAGACATTGCTACTATGATTATGTGTAATTGCCTGGGGCCAAGGGAAAACATATATTTCTTACGATTCCATAAAAGCCCTTGAGATCACTTTAAGCATGTGTGTGAATGTTTTCATTCATCATGCGAGTTGTCGGGTAGACTTATGTTCACGTCCGGCTGTGAACCCGTGAACTCTATCCAGCATTCCCTTCAGCAAGTGGAGCACAATGTCAACATGATGGACAAAAAACATCTAAAATAACCACGATGTGTGAGTTTGCCTGCACCAATGACTTTCTAAACTTGCACATGGCATTCAGCAGAAATATAAACAGCATCCCGGGGTGCAGCAAAAAAAGAAGCAAATAATAAAATATTGTTCTATAGTAACAGTATGGTAATAAATACTATATTAAAAATATGTCTTACAAATTTTAATTGAATAATAACCAAGTTTAAACTTTGGCAAATGGCCAAATGGCAGTAAAATATCATAAATAAGAGTAAATGATATATGCTTAAAAACAATGATTTTAAAATGTATTATTATATAGTTTTAGTCCTATACTTTAGAACAAGGCATTAGTAAATAGTACACACATGGAAAACGGTACAGATACACATTTTTACTCCAAAAAGGTGGGTATTAGTAACTTAGAGTACAAATAAGGTACTACAAGAAACTTTTTGTAGAAAAACATAAATAAATAAAATAGAAAAATGTCCTTTTAATGCCCTATAGTGACGAGCTGTTGTACCTCTAAAGGTTGCCTACAATTGTGACACCTTTTTCCCCCTCTGTGTGTAGCCTACTGTAAACAGTGCAATGTAAAGAGTTGTAGGTGTTAGGCTACAGAACACTAGTCTTCAGTACTGTATAGTACAGTAAACATAAGAAATCATAAGTATTGTCTTCATACTGTAACGCCTGTCACATGTGGCTGCAGTATGCAGTGCTTGTTGATCGTAGTAGGCTAAATAACACATTCAGTGTGCTTACCGTCCACAGCCATAGTCGGTATAAACGCGTATCTCTCCGTGGTGGCTTTAGTAGGTGTCTGCCATGCTCACGGGTGTCCGGTCCGGTAGAAGAGAGAGCCGGTGCTCCTGAACGACACCTCCGAGCGCAAATATCTGCTGTGGAGCAGGAGGAATCAGCGTGCGCGTCCACATATAAACCCGAGAGAGAGAGAGAGAGATGACAGTCATTCAGCTCCCGAAGCCTCGGGTAAGTTTAAACTCCTCCCTCTGCTTTCTCACCTTAGTGCTGAAAGCACTCACACAGCGATTCACAGATAACACGAAGTGGCTGTGGAGATGAATAACAGTATGCTGTCAGTGCAATAAAACACGCGTCATTAAAACTACTAGACCAGCGCGTGCACGAGGAGGTGGGGAACATATGGGCAAACCAAACGCATGACAAAACTTGCGCGCCAGCACTGATGATTAAAGAACACTTAGTAATACGCTAACAAATATTACTTTATGATTCAAAATAAAATGTTATCAGTGAAAGAGTGCAAAGAATCCAAGCCATTTTACCAAAACAAAATTTGTTAAACCTATAATAATGGCATTTTTATGCAGTCTGATTTTGCGGGAAATGAAATTTTGTTGTCTAACTAACGAGAAAAATTATAGATAATTCAAAACGAGGAATCACCATTTGTAATTTAAACAAACAAAACTATTTATTCGTCCATCTGCTCTGATAAGAAGATCCGGTATCAACTTGTACAGTAGGCTATGTTCATCCGCGCAAAGGAGCAGAGCCGAAGCACAACCAAAACAATGCTCTCCCATACGATTTATTTTTTTAACCGCTAAAGGGTCAAAACATTTAGTGTAACTTTAACATTTTACCTATTATTTATAATTTTAAAACAATAATCCAAAGCTGATTTTTCAAGAAATTCAGCACCCACAATTGTTGTAACACGGTTTAAAACTTTCCACACATGCCAGGATATGACCAAATGGCTAGTTGCCTTGCCATATCAACATTATTTAGAGAAAAAGTTGTGCCAAAATAAAACAAATATTTGGAAGATATCACTGAGCATTTATTTAACCATAACAAAAGTTAATTATTTTGTGTTTATTTAAAATAAGACAAATCTGGAATTGTTTTAATATTATGTCTGTTATTATTAAAGAGTTGAGATTGTTCTTTAATGTTGATCTAACCAGCACTTAGACATTTCTAACTATAGCTAATGCACATTGTGAAAATTGTTTTATGTTTACTCCAATGTCTTTTATTTATTGTAATATATTGTGCATCTTGTCTTGATCTATCTATCTATCTATCTATCTATCTATCTATCTATCTATCTATCTATCTATCTATCTATCTATCTATCTATCTATCTATCTATCTACCTACCTATCATCCATCCATCCATCCATCCATCCATCCATCCATCCATCCATCCATCCATCCATCCATCCATCATCCATCCATCCATCCATCATAATAATAAATTATAGTTAAATATTGTATTTTTGTGACTTGTTGTGATTGTTCACTCAAAAATGAAAATTCTGTCATCATTTCCTAATCTTCATGCCATTCTCAACCTGTATGATTTTCTTTCTAAATTATATTCTCTAATTATAGCATTTGCATATCTTTCTACAAAACCAAATGCCTATTTTCTGTTTTTATTCAAACTCTGATCACGGTGCATAAAAAATATCATCGTATTATTTATTTCAAATAAATATGTAAATACATCCGCTGTATTTTTAACGTTATATATTCATTTGTGGACGTGAAACAACACAGAAAAAAAAGTTACTTAAACAGTTTAAAAACAATGAGAAGTGCTGACTCCACTTAAAGCTTTACAACTTGTCCACAGCGTGACTTTCTTCTGGGTCACAACACACTCTTGAGCACTCTGACTCCCCCATTCTCGCAGTTTCACTAGGATAAGTGCCATATCTGTTCTTTAGAAAAGGAAGAAAAAGCCTGTTAAGTGCTGCCGTCACGCCTCAGGGCAACACTCGCTTGTCGTGAGGCTGTGGAGGAGGGCGTGTAGTCAGGAACATCAGCGTGTCAGAGTGGTCTTCAGTGGCCTGTTCTACAAAGAAATCTTCCTGCGTGTCCTTCCTGCTTTGACGATCAACAGAACGGTGCCCAAGAGAAGCTACTGCAACAAACACCAGAGAAGATGTCTGCTTAAATGAGCTGTATTCAGCTACTGTCATAATTAACACTGATTGCCTTCATTATGAGGAGATGAGAAGGTGTTTGGTGAGGAGGGTTTCTGAAGTTTAAAGAGGTGTGGGAGAGAGTCTCTGCAGGGCAAACATGCAACGCTACAAAGCAGCAGCTACAGCTTTTGTTCACTTCACAAGGCTGGTGTAATTGATGTTGCACAGATTAACATGAAATATTTAAGCGTTCCGACAGATTTACTTTTTGAGACGCAAGCTTTTGAAAATGTGTTTAATTGTGGACTTCAGTTGTTATAGCGCTAGAAACGTCACAATTAAAATTGCTTGTACTTTAAAATTCCCATATTTGTCATGATAACTCAGATCTTAGGGCTATGTAACTACCATATAAGTTTCAAAACAGTTAAATGCACAGCCTCCATAAAGAAGCTGTACCTTTTCACGAGCCGTTGAAACTTCTGTGAAAATGTGACGTCAGAACTACTCAGTCACCGCCTTCATTCCCCCAAAGCACTGCCCGCCTTGCAAAACGCGTCAAAAGGTGCTTTTAAACAGCAAATGATGGAATTTTACCGTACATTTTTTTACAGTGGGTCTATTTTAACGGGATTAGTATTAACAAATACGTGAAAAGTGTACTTAAGTAAAGTAACGAAGTATTTGTACTTCGTTATTCCACCACTGCAGATCATGGACACAAATGTCATATTCCAGGCTGTGCGGGGGATGTGAGGACTTTTCATACACTTCCCACAGATAAAAAATGTAAACAGTCATGGTTGATTTTTATCTATAAACGGATACCGCACTAATTTATTTCAAAGTTGTTTGTTTACTGTTTTTTCTAACCTGGGGCAATGTTAAAATATAAAGTTTTACTTAAGTAGAATAAATAGTGCATACGTTTTACTTTTACTTCGTTACATTTTGCAGCAATTCTTATACTTTCTACTCCACTACATTTCTACAACGTTTCATTACATTTTTTGATCAGTTTCAGGGCTCGAGATTAAGGCTTGGCCGGATAATAATATATAATGTACGTTATAGGCTAATGAATTGAGGGTTGCGCTGTTGAGGCTCGCGCAGCCTCTCGAGGAGAAATGGAAACAAATCAGCCCCGCTCACACAAAGAAACTCAGTAACTTACTGCATTAAAAATTCAAAATGTTTAGTTTTTATATATTATAACAGGTAAAAAAACATCACATGACATGACCAACGAGTGTAGTTTTCCTGAATACCATCACGACAGAAAATGTGACACTGATTTCATTTGACAGTTCCATAAACAATTAATTAACAAGTCACTTACATTTTATTGATTGCTTTATTGCTTTTGTTCTATTTCAGCAGCGAAAATATTTCCAAGATCAGATTTCCACATCCGAACCGTAACGTATTGCACAGCAACAGTGCGTTACTGAATCAAAGATTCAATGCCCTATTCATAAACGACTGCCTATTTATGAACGAATCAGCCGAACGAATCGACTCAATGACTCTCTCATAAGGATTCACCTGCCGCCATCTACTGGTGGTTTAGTTAACTTTTTTTTTTTAGTTAACATAGTCTCATAGCATTATTTAGTGCAGTTGTAATTTTCCAGTGTTAATTATTTAATTTGATTGGTAACAATCTTGTATCTTATTCTAATTTAATGTATTAATCAAATTTAAGAATATAAAGGGAAAGCTGAAGCAAAGCCTATATTTAATAAGATTAGGGGAAAGATGTCCTTTATAAAAGGTAAAAATATCATAAATATGAAGATTTAAATACATCAAAGCTGATGAGAATGTTTCTTCAGAAAAATGACATTTAACTTTGCAGATAACCAGAATTGTAAGTCAGAATGTAAATAGGCAACAGATGGTAAGAACAATTACATTAACCCAAAACTAACTCAATTAAAATGCCACCGCTAATACTGTTTTCTTCTTTTTAATTATTAGAATTAGACATTAAGAGAATACATTTTTATGCAAGTACTTTTACTTTTAATACTTAAAGTACATTTAAAATCAGGTATTTTTTACTTTTTACTTAAGTAGGATTGTCGTTGTAGTACTTCTACTTTTACTAAAGTAAATATATTTCTGGTTACTTGTACTTTTACTTAAGTACTGAGATTCAGTACTTCCTCTACCACTGATGATCTGCAGTTTTCGCGATCCTCGCGTGACGCTCGACGTTATTTTTGGTTTTTGTGGTGATTTTTGCAATAATTCTTTGTCGGTTTTACCTATGTTATTTGTATTATATATAATAAGCAAAAAGTAATTTTTAGTTATATTTTTTTGTGTATACGTTTCTTGTGTTATCATTATAGGATTTTTTAAAACTAATATATTATAGGGTACTAAATGTTTTTAACAAATGTTTTTTTTAGGTTTGCAGTCAGGCTTATAGATCAATGTTGTTGTTGTCTGTGTGCGTGGACTGAGTGTGTTTGCTGCTACTGTAACAAATTTAATTACCGGTGAAGGGTCAACAAAGTCGCTATTTATTTTGTTGTGTTAATATCTGAGCATCCTATATATCAGAAAAAAAACTGAGCCTCTGCTTATTAGCTCCATGCATTCGTTTTTTTATCAACACTTGAATGGGGGTAAGTTCAATTAAAAAAGCAATTTTAAGCAAAAAGCTGATCAAATCTAGCCTGACAAGCCAGACCCACATCAAGATGTTTGGTCTGGAAACTCACCATAGACAGGGCTCAATCCGAGGGGCGGGATAAACGGTTGTCTTTCAAACTCCCTCTGCACGCGATAGGATAGCGCTACACCAACCAGAGCAACAAAGGTGAAGCAGAGCTTGTTGATAGATTTAACATTCGCCGTATCCGGTCGGCTAAACTCCGAACACATCTTCCCTTTTTAAGAATGACTTCAGTGCCGTTCTTTGTTCTTTTCTCAGAGAAAAGCTTAACTCCAAGTCTTCCAGAGTCGCGGTCAGAGCTGATTCGAAAGACCGCCGCCGTTCGCCAGTTTCTGTTAACTAGAAGCAAGCAAACGCAACTCGGCCGTCGTCATTATGGCCCCGCCCGCCAACTCTATACACAATGGCCCTCATTTATCAATCTTGCGTAGAAACTGGTGTATATGTTGGCGTAAGATTATGCTTACACTCCTCTCACCGCCTGATTTATGAAACTGTGCGCAACTCTGCAATCCAGGTGTACGCAATACTTAGCCTTGATAAATGCGGCGGCTGAAAACGATCGTCATTAGAATAACACGCCCTTATATATTCAAGTCTCCGCCTCTCCCACGCCCTCATTTTACGCCATGGACACACAGAAGACGGCAAAGAAGCGAAACTTCTCCGACGTGGAGATCGGGCGCGCTCAATCATCTCACTAGTCCACTAGTCAGGGCACTGATTAGGACATAAGTCAATGGGCTGACTCCCTGATCAGTGCTCTGACTACTGAACTAGAGAGATGATTGAGACGCGTCCATCGAGACCATCACCAGGGAAGTGAAAAAAAACAAAAACGAAATTGTTTTATTTGGGAGTTTAAAGAGTGGGAATAAAGGCACAGACAAAAACAAAATATGGACCCAAATTACGAGTACTCTTAATAATGTGGAGGTTGAGAAGCGCACTCCAGCAGTTTAAAGCTGTTTGGATGATAAATTACAATGCATTATTTTACAGCACGTTTTGAAAAAATTAGCAATTTCGTATCACGGCACATGTATTGGGGTGTACAATAGTGATGATGTGATGTGGAGTACTACCATTCATTCACAATATTTACATGACAATTTGTAAGATTATTATTATTATTATTATGATTATTATTCTTAATGACGCTTGTTATTCAGAAGAAGAATGTCGTTTTTATTGATTTTATTATTATTTAAAAGAAGGTGGTCATTTTTATTATTTTGTCAGTCTGAATTATTTTAGTCCCAGTGCGTGCGCAGCTGCCGGGCCAGGCGGGCCTGAACCGTCAGATATCGCGCACAGGCTCGCGACTGGAGGAATACATGCCTACAAATCAAATGCTTTGGTAAAGTCACACAAATTAAACATTGACGTTCATGTTACACAAAAATAAACACTAAATGTTGTTGTTGTGGTTTTTAACAGTGGGTCATATAGCATATCTTGTCAGTGCGTTTTGTGGTGTTAGGAATTGTTTTTCTGCGCATTTTCCCACTAACTCAAACGTGCGTACACCACCTCCTGAGCTGGCGTAGGATTTGAGCGTGCCGTACGCCAACGTCCATATTGATAAATCTCAAAGTCACCGTGGGTTTGGGTGTACGCAAGGTGTACGCTGGAAATTTGGTGTACGCACTTTTGATAAATGAGGGCCATTGTGATTGGCCCGTCCAGGGCAGATTAAATTTGCTGCCGCTAGAGTGCATCTAGATTTCTAGGCTAGATAAAATCAGCTTCCCAATACCCATGTTTTTGTCAAACACTACATCTGGATCCAGAGTGATGGAGTCGATTAAGTCCATCAACACCCCTAATGCTGCATTCAACGCATGTCTGAAGCTTGGTCCTGATGCGACCATCATGACCACAGCTAGTCATATTACTTCTACGGTATTGCATCAACCTAATTGGCTAGCGTCTGCACTAGGGTATTTGCATAGACGATCTGTTTGGCTGACGCCTGTGTTGGCGCTTGAAAAGTTGCAAACTTCACTCCCGCACAACTGACAATGGGCAAAGAGGCAGGACGTGGGTGGAGCTTAGGTGTTGCAATGACTAATAGACAGCAGACAAACGGCTATCCACCTGTCACTCAAAGTGACCATGTCCTTAATTATGCAGAAATTGAAAGCTTTAAATAATGTAAACGAATGAGTTATACAAAACTCACCCCCTCACAGTTGTCATGAAGGCCAAAATTAGCCATATAGACCAAAACCAAAATTTGTACCAGGCTGTAAACATGTTTTTTTCAGCTGTAAATTTGGGAATTTTAACATGGGGCTCAATGAGATTCTGCTCCCTTCTGGAGCCTGTCCCGAGTGGCCAGTCGAGGAATTGCAGTTTAAGTCACTTCCATATTGGCTTCAAGAGAGATCGCGGGAGGTTGCCGCTTGTGCACGATGCAACAAAACCCACAATTCTCTTCGGCAACGCATAACGCCACCCATTAAATGGGAAGCGCTGTCACCAGCGCCCATGTGAATGCAGTGTAATGCTTCACAGTTCTGTAGCTTAACCTGGGTTGAAATTTCATCAGGAAACGTTTTTCAATTCATCCTCATGAACTGAAAGAGTTTAGCACAGCCCTGACACTAGCTACCACTCAAAACACCCTAGCAAAGTTTTAGCAACCACCAGAAGACCTTTTGTCATGATAAGCTTTGCACTAGCTCTTTCTGAAAATGTAAATATCTAAATGTTTATATGTGATGCGTTATTATCACATATCAATCCATCAAACGGCTTATCCCAAAGATGGTTTTGGCCTTCTTTCTTTTTTCATGTGTTGCGCATCAAGACTGATGGTCTCAAGATCCAAATAGCAATCGCAGTGTTCACTGACCCCTGGCAGGGAGGTTGTGTTTCCAGTGTGCCATTAGTACTTTCATTTCTGTGTTTCAGACAGGCGGCAAGCTGAGAGAGAGAGAAGTTTTCAGTCCCTGCCGATAAGATTGACAGTCCGTGTTTAGACATATGGTACAACCCGCAGATGGTGGTTTTGTGTCCAAACAGTGATGGACAGTGCGAGTGTAATTAAACGACTGTGGACCAATGCCTCCCTTGTACGGCCACCGGTTTTCCCGAACCAAGCTGTCAGCTGGCACGGTTTCCAACAATGCCCGGCCACAGACAGGAAAACGGGATCGGTCATGGTTCTGGTGGTCAAACAGATGCACCACAGTGTTCCATGTCTATTTAACAGAAGAACAGAGTGTGTTCAGTCTATCTGCCAGTCAAAGTCCAATATCAGGCGGTGGACTGCATCCCATATTGGACGACTAATTAAAGATGTATTCTGTCATGCTCTCTCATGGGGTCTTGGTTGGTGTCAGGGCCAGGCGTTTCCTGGGAAACTGGGTTCCACAAAAGAGTAAAGTTTGGGGGTTGAACATACTGGGGCACTTGATTTTCATAATGGTGTCATTTTGAATGGCTGAAAACGCAATGCCACACCAGAGACGCTCCAAATCCTGAGTATGTGGCTAAAGTCCAAAAGTGCAGAACCTAAAAACATCTTTGCAAACACATACTGTTGTCCTACACTGGGATTCAGTTGGTTTTCTAGCGTAAAACAAAGCAATAAACCTTGAGAGCATTTAGCATTATAGTGGTTTTAACCATGTTATGGAATATTCATAGGCAAAACCCAATGAGTACCAACCTTTGCCATGGTAAATCACTGTAAATGGCAATCAAGTAAATGATTAAGTGCATTGATATTATTCATCAAAATAAAGCTCCACACTTTTCCCAACAACATAGCAACTTCAAGTTTGCAACTAACTAATTTGAATTGGAAAGTAAGGAAGTTGATTTAAAATAAACTGCCTTGAAAAAACAAGTAAAATGAAATTGGAATAGTATGTTTTGCTAACATGCTTAGTTAGTTTAGATTAACTCTTGACTCAGTATAGCTAACATTGTTGTTACCATTGTTGTGTTTCAGAAGTGTGTTTGTGTCAAGCATGGTCAACTGAAAGATATTAATAGAGGCAAATGGAGGGATTATATCAACCCAATTACAAGTTTCACAAGGTGTTTATAACGTGAGTGTTAGCAACAATATTGTTATAAGACATAAAGGAGAATCAACCTATTTGATACTTCTTTGCAACCAAATAATTGTAATTTCTTGCTGCATCACTGCATCAATAGCAAGAGAATTGTGCCTAACCAAAGGTAAGAAAAAAAAATTTGCAAGAAAATGGCTCTTAAACCAATCAATTAATCTTAACTTGGGTTTTCTGAGTAAACAAGAAATAGTATGTGAATAGTACATATGACCATATTTTTAAATTAAGTAAATTCAGAGGTGTATAGATTACCTGAAAACCATACTTAAGTAAAAGTACAGATTCCTTACAGTGAAAATGACTCCATTACAAGTTACAAGTAACCAATTCCAATACAACTTGAGTAAAAGTCTGATTTCAACAGTGCTTAATTATTTTACTCATACTAAATATAGGCTCAAGTCCTCAACACCTGATAGACATGCCAGTGAAAATAAGAAAACACTTGATTTGTAAGATGAGAAATCATGTTTATTGTCTAAAATCAAGGTCGACACAACAGCCTCTTAAACACCTACAAACTCTCAAGTCGCAGTTAAACTCAAGTGCACAAAAAGGCCATAAACCAATATCCTTCAAAATGTGTTTGTCAATGTAGTAGATAAGTAAAATAATGTTAAGTAAACTTAAATAGTCAAATCCTTCTTACACTGGATATGCTGGTTTCATCAGCAGCTGCAGTCATTAACTCGTCTCATATCAAACGCCTGCGTTCATCAACTGCCTGCTAATGCACTCACGTTCATGTAAAGTAGCCTTGTTAACATGTTTGGGTGGCAAAAAAATATACTACCTTCAATGCCCTTAGGTGGCGATATCACTTCTTTGTAGCAGAAACAAATTGCTGCAGAAAAAGGTCAAATGTAATCTGTAACTGCATTACTTAACACAAATGTATTGGAGTAAAGAGTGCATTTACTTGTTTAAAAATGTAGTCAAGTAGAGAGTAAAAGTTCAACTCAGTACAACTAAAAAGTAGCCAAAAAGATACTTAAGTACAGTGACTAATTATATTTACTCAGTTAAGCTTGGAACATACTCTGCAAGAACAAAGAAATGTGTTCGTTTTCTCAAGGTGGCAAGAACTAGAAAAAAGTTTGTTCAGGCCAGTACATTGATACTTCACGAGAAAAGCAGGTGCCGATCATCTGCGTTTCTCCGCATTACCCATGCCTACTTTAAATGTCTGACCAATCACGCAATAGTTCTCGAACACCCGCAAGAAAAAAGTTCTGCTCAGGCGATGTGTCGAGAACAAGCTGCGAGAACTCCCAGTCCAGGGCTGTGAGAACAAAATGACGTCATTTTGTTCTCACAGCCCTGGGAGCGAGAACTTTTTTCTCAGTTCTTTCGGGGTATGTTGCAGCCTTTACTTTACACCATTACATTTTAGCAATGATGACACACAGATTAGAGTCATTGTCTTGTGAGTGTGTGCGTTCAAAGCTTCAAAAGTCTTTGCCATTCCACTCACACCAAGAACCCGGCCAGTCTCATGCAAATCAGATGCTGTTGAAGCAGACTTGTGCATTCAGACTAGAATCTCTGTTTATCTGACACGACCATTTTTAGAGAACACAGCATGGGTCAGTGTGTCGCTGCCTGGGAAAGTCTTATATTCTTTTCCCACTCATCTCTCCCTCTCTGATAATATCTGTACAGTTTCTCTTTATCTTCCTCTGTCTCTGGGGCGCAGATCACATGATAAAGGATTCATTCGTTTTTCCCTTAAGGCCACCTTGCCTCTTTTCCCCCCAGTCAAGCTGAAAATATGCCCTACATACTCTCATGACGAATACAGATCTAGAAGATCAGACAGCCTGTTGATGGATATTCCCTCGCTACCAGCCTGAGAGACTATGGACTCACTTGGAGTTATCCTTTGCGAAAGGTTCAGATCCACAAGTTTAGCCTACATCCTTAAAGTCACCATGAAATCAAAATTGACAATTTTGTATTTTTTTTAATGGAATATTGCAGTGATTTCTTTGTGCGTATCATAACTGTTTTATGTTCATGTGCTATTGTAATCTTTAACTCTTTCCCTGCCATAGACTGAATTTTCCAGCTTTCCGTGTTTTCACTGTTATATGATAGGCGGCGCTATGACACAGCTCTTGAAAGAGTACTGAATCTCATGATCAAAACAAAGGCGAAGAAGATGCAGAAACAAGCAATATCATGTTATTACATGCATATGTAAAATAATGCAATCACCAACATTAAATAGCATATAAATCAAAAGTGCCTATACTGAATGAAATGTTGACCCAGGACGACTGTGAAGCTTGGGGTGTTTTCTATGTTTTGATCATCCTGAATCTGATCCAGATATTAGGTGTGTTGGACATCGGCTGCGGCTGGACGCATGCGATCGGCGAGAGTAGCCGAGTGCAGACGGGGAGAAGCGGCAAACGGAGAAGTGAAGTCGGACACTTTCTGCTTCCCGCAGTGACCCTTGCGCTGTGTTTGCAAACTTTATCACAGCTGAAGTTAAATAAATGCAATATTTCTCAAATACATAGATGTTTTAATGACATTTTCATTCAATACTTTATATACTGCTTAATAAAGTGTCTATTTGGACAAGATTAAAGTTCAACATATAACCTTACACTATCAATGAAGTGTTGTCAACAGTTTTTATCAGTTTTAGTTTGATAAATATGACAATATAACATCGCGACTACATGAAAAGAGGTTTTACTGTTATAAATAAATGACAGTCACAGTCACGTGCCGTCGGCGCTGTCTCAAGTCGGACAAAATTTCTAACCGGCATGCACTGCTTCAAGTCTGCCGCCGATCGGTCTGTGCATCGCTGGGTGAAGTCGAACAAGCCTATAGTCTTTGACAAAAATGTGATTTTCTCATCTTTTTGCTCAAAATTTGCTTTTTTATGAACCGTACACACATTTAAGTGTTAAAAAAGAATGCATGAAGATAGAATAAAACAGGGTTTTTGTTTAAAAGCAGAGGGCCTATTCTTTGTTTCGATTTATTGCATGTTCATGCAACAAAATATATATATTTTTTTAAATGATCAAAAACGCTTGATGTGCCTGGAAACTTTAAAAAAACCCCGGAAGAGTTAACTTTCTCTCCCTATTGCAATGACATTGCAGTGACATTGCATCATTTTTGGTGATGTGTTTATTGAGGGCAGGTCAACCCCATGAGATCCACCAATAGCAAACCACAATCAATTCTCCTTGGACAAAATCAAGTCTGGCTTGCAGTCTCCGCTCTAATTCATCCCAAAGGTGTTCTTTGGGATGAAGTCAGGACTATATGCAGGCCAGTCAAGTTCCTCCACACCAAACTCATCCATGTCTTTATGGACCGACGCTTTGTGCACTGGTGTGTTGTCATGTTGGAACAGGAAGGGGCCATCCCTAAACTGTTTCCACAAAGTTGGGAGCATGAAATTGTCCAAAATGTCTTGGTATGCTGAAGGATTAAGAGTAGGAGAGGGACTAAGCCCTACCTCTGAAAAACAGCCCCACACCATAACCCCCCTTCCACCAAACTTTACACTTGGCACAATGCAGTCAGGCAAGTACCATTCTCCTGGCAACCGCCAAACCCAGACTTATCTATTAGATTGCCAAACAGAGAAGCGTGATTGGTCCCTCCAGAGAGCACGTCTCCACTGCTCTAGAGTCCGGTGGCGTTGTTCTTTACACCACTGCATGCAGCGCTTTGTATTGAACTCGATGATGTAAGGCTTAGATGAGCTGCTCGGCCATGGAAACCCATTCCATGAAAATCTCTACACACTGCTCTTGAGCTAATCTGAAGGCCACATGAGGTTTGGATGTCTGGAGCTACTGAGCAATTGCAGAAAATGGCTGCATTTTGAGTTGCTGTTGTTCCCAATTGCTTCCACTTTGTTATAATACTACTAACAGTTGACCGTGGAATATTTAGTAGTGAGGAAATTTCACGAATGTACTTGCACAGGTGGCAACCTATCACGGTATCTCACATGAATTCACTGAGCGACCCATTCTTTCACAAATGGTTGTAAACCCCCCCCCCCCACACACACACACACAAAGACGGCACCACTAGAATGTTTTAAAGTACCATTTCCGTGGTTAAGCAATGTCCAATTTCAAGTTTTGAATTTTTCAATTTCATACAGTGTTCACAGGATAAATTATCCATCACCCACCGCAGTGATTTAAAAAAAAAAAGGATTTCTCTTAATGTTATATTTCATGGCAGGCTTTACAGGGTTAAAATTGATGCGTGTCTCAGTAATCAGTACTAATTAAAAACATTCCACAGAAGGAAAAAACACTAGCTCATATTATTCTCCAATGTACTACCCATTATTTCATCTCTTCACAGTCATCCTCTTTGTCTTTCTCTCTTCTTTCTTCTGTTGTCCAGTTCTCTCTAATCTGTCAGTGTCATTTCCAAGGCCTGGTTACAGGCACTGTTTTTACCCATCTGTCAAATACTGTCTGATAAAAGCACAGAATCTTTACACCAAGATAGGACCAGGAAATAAGATGAAGGGCTCCATGCATCGTTGAAAATATCTATAACTTAGGAAATTATGTTCAGAGGCTCCTTAAGGCATTACTCACTGAAAATGCATTTGTCAATAGACTCATTTGATAGCCTCTGTGGTTCTCACCCACCAAAATTGGACAAGAACTTGATAGAAAACACGAAAGGGATCAGTTTCAAACTTAGAATCGATATTATTCTGAAGTCTGTTTACTAGAAATGAAAGAAGCCATTAATCTTTGAATTGATGCATTATGTAATCTAGCATTCATTCATGCACTGAATGCTCAGTGGACGCCAAGCCTTGTGTGTCATGCCTCATTCAGACACTGAACTATCTCACCCACACACAAACCTGCAAGCCATTGACTGTTTTTTACCTGTCTTATACTCTTCCTCTCACTGTCACTTCACATATTGAATGGCTCATTCACGGTCTAAAAACTGAACTGTGTTTCCAGTTCTGACATCAGTCGTTTGAGTTTTTCTCTGTCAGCACAAGCTGTTTCAGGATCAGTGCTTGCTACTGCCCTCTTAAATGTCTCCAGACTATTTCATTTTCCCAAGAGTTGGTGCCAGTGATAAAGACAGCTTGTCGTTCGGCTGGCACGGTTGTTGGTTGCCCAAGGCCTTGCCATTATTAGAACAATGTCACCAGTATTTACAGTTTCCTTCAGAGCGCTCGGTTTTGCCAGACTGACCTCAATGCTGTCTTCATAAAATAAAATGTTATTTATAAGCCTTCAGAGACGTTATGACCTTTCCCTATTTTATTGTAAGTGATTTGTCTAACTAACTGTCTTGTCAGAAGCTGTTAACCCTTAAACTCATATCAAGGGTCTTTAGTGACCATCAGTGACCGTCATTCACAAACCTCCTCCTCTTCATTTTTTAAAGTTAGACATCAACCTTCTTAGTACTTCTCAATCAATTCATTATCAACAATATAACAAGAAAAAACAATAAAATGATAAATAATTCCTGTTTTCCCACACATTTTTTTGTGAGTGTTTCTGTTTATTGTTGTGCAGAGCAAGGCTCAGAGCAAGAACTTAACGGATCAGAGCAGAGTAGACCAATCACAACAGACTGAGCCATCTGACCAATCAGAGCAGAGTAGACCAATCACAACAGACTGAGCCATCTGACCAATCCGAAGAAGAGTAGACCAATCACAACAGACTGGCCATCCAATCAGCAGCAATATGTATATAAACCGTGCTGTGTTAAAGGTGCACTATGCAACTTTCCCTCCACTAGAGGGCACCTATTCTAAACAAAGGCGTAGTTTGATGACGCCAAGTCTGAGCGCAGCATCTTGGGAAATGTGGTCTTCACCTCACATCTGGAGGAAAATAGGACTCAGGCAGAAATCACGTTCATGCATGCGGATATTAACGTTACTGTAGTGTAAAGCAGAGCAGGACCGAGTGTTGTGGGGCTGAGCACGGCCGCTGGAGCGATTGTTATACAAACACACGGCTCGCGAACACAGGGACTTTTATTATGACGGGACACAGTCGCCAAGCTCCCGCACTTCCGGTCATGATTATAAGGTAAAGCAGCTCTGTTTATCATATTAGATACATTTAAGTGTGTTTAAAGTGATGTTATGACGTTCCTCTGTGCGTTTGCTCGGCGCTGCTGTGAAATGTTCACACTGCTAAGAGAAAAGCGCTTCTGCAGAATAAAACCGAGGGTAACACAGATATGATGCCATCGACAGGCGACTCCCTCAAACGCTATATATGCTGACACGTCCCGGTTCATTGGTTAAAATAGAAAATTTCTCACAATTTACATATAGTTGGAAACATTTGGGATATTGTAAATACTCAACTGAACAAAATATATAACACTGGCCTAGTGGTTTTTGGATATTTTACTGCAAAAATACTACATAGTCCACCTTTAAAGAGACGGCTCACGCAATGGGTCCAAGTAAAGTCGTTTACAAATGTGTCCGCTGCAGCTCGGTATACGCAACAAATGAAGATATTTGAAGACGTGTCTTTTTATCCTGAAATGCGAGACAAATGTTGGATCACAACAATTAGGAACCACAGTTTCCACAAATCCCTTCACTCCTTTATTCTGGACGGCAAGTGCAGTGACTGTAACATTGAGTGTGTTTTGCAGTTTTTATTTAGTTACGTGTATTTATACCGATTTCATCAGGCTCAAGAAAATCATTTTAAAAGAACACAAAGAATGGCCTTCTCAGCTGCCATAGTTGCAGCTCCAGCGTCTTCAGAACAGGGAGCAATTTTTTATTTATTTTTCAAACTGATTGGTTCAAGAAAATGAATTGGAAAAAAATCAAGGATCAAGGCCTCTGACAAAAACAGCCAGTTACTGTTGCACTCTATTGCAATATATCCTGGGGGAGGGGGGGTCTCGCAATCCAAAGATTTACTCTATGCTACACTTGCACTGACACAAAAACATGAGCCACTCACAGCAGAGCTACGAGGATGACTTCAAGCGTGACATGAGGACATGAAGAAGAGCTGAGAAGACGGCTGTTCAGATGGAGAAATGTCCTCCGGCTACAGATGAAGAGTGAGGGGGGAACTCATTAGCCAGGCAGAGGACAAAAGTCCTGCCGTAAGGAGTGCTGTCACACTGGCCACTACACAGGTACAGGAACTGGCACAGTCTGTCATGCTCACATCAGTCTGATTGTTCATGGTTGACATCCTTTCCAAGAGCGCCCAAGGAAATTTGGATTCTGTGTCATTTAACCACAATGTTTTATTGCATGTTACTCAAAATGAACGTGTCTGGATACATATAAGTTGTCATGAAAATGCAAATGTTAATAATTATTCATTTAAAATTAATAATTATATTTTACTCAGAATTCTGTCCCAGTCACTTCCATTAAAAGGCTAAATATTTTCCAGCAAACAGGAAACAATTTCCATGTACTTACTGATGAGGCTATTGATCCAGTCTTTTCATTTATAATCAACTTCTCTTTCTTCTTTGTTCTTATCTGCCACAACAAAGGGTTCTCTATCGATCGCCCTTTCTTCACCTCTCTGATGCTTTTCTCAGGTCACCTGGGTCAACTAACTGCTAGTTTGTCCTTATTTGAACCTCTGGATATCAGCCATCATTTTGTAAATCAATGAAACTTCAATTGGCAGTTTGTTACCTGGGAAGGATCTCTGCGGCTGTTTAAATGAGGGAGCTGTAATGGCATTTGCCGTCGTCCCCTTCAAGGACAAAGCACATTTTCTGAGAGTACAAATGCAAATCCTTTTGAAAAGTACTTTTATGTAGTAATGTTCTGAATATATATTTGTTATTAATCTAAACTATAATGCATGGTTACATTTCAATGTCAGTTTGAAGTACAATATCCAGGCTTGCTCTCCATCTCTCTCTCTCTCTCTCTCTCTCTCTCTCTCTCTCTCTCTCTCTCTCTCTCTCTCTCTCTCTCTCTCTCTCTCTCTCTCTCTCTCTCTCTCTCTCTCTCTCTCTCTCTCTCTCTCTCTCTCTCTCTTATGTATATATATACATTGATCTTCATTAGTGTCTGTTTCTGTGGGTTGCTATATGGTATATGCAAGCCGTCCGCCATATTGGAACGGTCAAACTTGCTTGAGAATCACTGCAACCTAGTTATTCACATGTATGAAAAGCTGTATAACGTATCCAAACCCGTCAGAATTTCGCTCATCTTTGGAACACGAATGAAGTTTTTTACATGAAATCTGAGCACTTTCTTTCCCTCCATAGACAGCTACGCAACTACCACTCTGAAGCTTCAAAATGTTTCTAAAGAGATTGTAAAACGAATCCATATGATTTGAGCAGTTTAGTCAAAATTTTCTGAAGATGTGTGATCTATTAGAGATTGAATTAAGGCTTTTAGTCACATATAAACTTAAATCAGACAGAAGCTTAACAGAACCTGCTTAACATGCAAGTAACCTTGTTGTTTCTTGCTGAAGCTCAAACGTGCTGCGTAACATGAGAATGAACCTCATTGGTTCTTGAGAAAGCTAAAATGTGCTACATAAGACGAGAATGAACCTCATTGGTTCTTGAGGACGCTCAAACGTGCTGCGTAACACGAGAATGAACCTCATTGGTTCTTGAGAAAGCTAAAATGTGCTACATGAGACGAGAATGAACCTCAATGGTTCTTGAGGAAGCTCAAACGTGCTGCGTAACACGAGAATGAACCTCATTGGTTCTTGAGAAAGCTAAAATGTGCTACATGAGACGAGAATGAACCTCATTGGTTCTTGAGCAAGCTCTAACGTGCTGCATAACACGAGAATGAACCTCAATGGTTCTTGCTGAAGCTCAAACGTGCTGCGTAACACGAGAATGAACCTCAATGGTTCTTGCTGAAGCTCAAACGTGCTGCGTGACACAAGAATGAACCTCATTGGTTCTTGCTGAAGCTCAAACGTGCTGCATAACACGAGAATGAACCTCATTGGTTCTTGAGGAAGCTAAAATGTGCTGCATAACACGAGAATGAACCTCAATGGTTCTTGCTGAAGCTCAAACGTGCTGCGTGACACGAGAATGAACCTCATTGGTTCTTGAGGAAGCTTAAACGTGCTGCATAACACGAGAATGAACCTCATTGGTTCTTGAGGAAGCTAAAATGTGCTGCGTAACACGAGAATGAACCTCAGTGGTTCTTGCTGAAGCTCAAACGTGCTGCATAACACGAGAATGAACCTCAATGGTTCTTGAGGAAGCTCAAACGTGCTGCGAAACACGAGAATGAACCTCAATGGTTCTTGAGGAAGCTCAAACGTGCTGCGTAACACGAGAATGAACCTCAATGGTTCTTGCTGAAGCTCAAACGTGCTGCATAACACGAGAATTAACCTCATTGGTTCTTGAGCAAGCTCAAACGTGCTGCGTAACACGAGAATGAACCTCAATGGTTCTTGCTGAAGCTCAAACGTGCTGCATAACACGAGAATTAACCTCATTGGTTCTTGAGGAAGCTCAAATGTGCTGCATAACACGAGAATGAACCTCAATGGTTCTTGAGGAAGCTCAAACGTGCTGCGTAACACGAGAATGAACCTCAATGGTTCTTGAGGAATCTCAAACGTGCTGCATAACACGAGAATGAACCTCAATGGTTCTTGAGGAAGCTCAAACGTGCTGCGTAACACGAGAATGAACCTCAATGGTTCTTGCTGAAGCTCAAACGTGCTGCATAACACGAGAATGAACCTCATTGGTTCTTGAGGAAGCTCAAATGTGCTGCGTAACACGAGAATGAACCTCATTGGTTCTTGAGGAAGCTCAAACGTGCTGTGTAACACGAGAATGAACCTCAATGGTTCTTGAGGAAGCTCAAACATGCTGCGTAACACGAGAATGAACCTCAATATGTGCTGCGTAACACAAGCATGAACCTCATTGGTTCTTGCTGAAGCTCAAACGTGCTGCGTGACACAAGAATGAACCTCATTGGTTCTTGCTGAAGCTCAAACGTGCTGCGTGACACAAGAATGAACCTCATTGGTTCTTGCTGAAGCTCAAACGTGCTGCGTAACACAAGAATGAACCTCATTGGTTCTTGCTGAAGCTCAAACGTGCTGTGTAACACGAGAATGAACCTCATTGGTTCTTGCTGAAGCTCAAACGTGCTGCGTGACACAAGAATGAACCTCATTGGTTCTTGCTGAAGCTCAAACGTGCTGCGTAACACGAGAATGAACCTCATTGGTTCTTGAGGAAGCTCAAACGTGCTGCGTAACACGAGAATGAACCTCATTGGTTCTTGAGGAAGCTCAAACGTGCTGCGTAACACGAGAATGAACCTCATTGGTTCTTGAGGAAGCTCAAATGTGCTGCGTGACACGAGAATGAACCTCATTGGTTCTTGCTGAAGCTCAAACGTGCTGCATGACACAAGAATGAACCTCATTGGTTCTTGCTGAAGCTCAAACGTGCTGCGTAACACGAGAATGAACCTCATTGGTTCTCACACATAAAACAATCATGCTTGAGCCTTCGTTTACCACCACTGTTTTGTGAGTTGATGAAAGTTTATGTGAATAAAAGCCTAAATTTAATCTGTTCAGTGATCGCCTCTCCTCAGAAAATTTGGACTAAACCGCTCAATCATGGACTAGTTTTATGAACTCTTTAAAGCATCAAAGTGTCAGTTGTGTAGCTGTCAATGGAAGGACAGAAAATTCTCAGATTTCATCCAACTTCATTTGTGTTCTGAAGAGAAACGAGTAATTAATAACATAATTGATCATATCATATTTTCATGACAGATAATTCTGCATTTTGAGTTATACATAAAAACAAAAACCAGCACATTCTCACCTCTGAAAGTTTATCCCATTTTGTCTGGAATGTATAGCTCTGTGTTTTTTACAGTGATATGTTCCTTAGAACAAACCAAAACATTTTCATGATCTTTCACTTTAAGTTTTGTCATACCATGTAAATTCAGATTTCACGCACTAAACCACTCTCAGGTATAATCTGCTTCTGACCCTCGTTCACCCATTTTTTTTCCACTGCTGTCCTCACCCCCTTCCTCCCAAGAGTTCTTTCCCTTCTCTTCCTGCTTCATTGTTCAAGGTTATGTGTGGAGGAAAGCCAAAGCCAAATGCTCCATGGGAACAGATCAAAGAGAATAATTCCTTTCCTGTTCCTCTCCCTTGTACCTCCTCCAGTGGCTCAATCCATTGGCTCCACACGTGATGTGTTCTCAATCCTGGCCTGTGCCTTCACAATACTACAAAAGCGGTGATAACAGGATTATGTTTCATTCCTGATTATTATAGGGTGGCATACAAAGGACACAAGTCTGTAAGAATCCCAGGCAGAAATCTTTATGTCTCAATAATGAAAGACACTAGATTTTCTGTAAAGCTTCTGGTCTGGATAGAAAACATGGCATTTGACTCCAGTGCATTTCTGTAACAATTATAACATGTTGGTCCTTCTAGAAAATTAAGCTAATCAGAGTACTCTGAACCTTAAACTGAGCATGAAATCCCATTTGCATCCCAAATTGTGTGTTAAAAAGTAAATAGGTTCAGTTTGATTTCAAGTTCTGGACAGAGCTTAACCAAAACCCATTATGTGGGTGATGAAACATGAGGAACATATAAGAACATGAACATGGAATAGGGTCATAAGGAAGTTCAGAAAGTTTTTACCTCTGCGCTAACTCATGATGTTTCTAGTTTTACAGCAATTGAGTATGTTGGCCAATGCTTCTGACATTGACATCATATCAGTAAGGGCAATAGATCGGAGAGAACTTCAATTGATATTCCAGGCTGACTGACCAATCTTAGCCAATATCAGGCTACTGAAAGCAAGGGATTGTATTGTATTTGGAAAAGTTGTGTGTTAAACACAGTGTGGTTAAGCAGGCATTTAAGCTTAAATCTATAAGCTTCTCAGCCCAGCTCAATTTTCTGATGTTGCATGAGCCTTTATTAAATTGACCTGTCGAAAGCCTTTAGTCTGATGTGACAGTGTCTGTTTTCATTAGTGTCTCTACAGAAATCATCCATAGCAGGAGCATTGGGGTAATGTGAAGAACGGTTGATGGATTCCAATTGAACTTAAAATGAGCTATTTACTTCCACTGGTATGCACAGATTGAACTTTAAAAATATGAACTTATAAACTCATATAGCCTACAATGTAGCCTGGTGTATATGCTCACCAAAAGTTGATTCTTGAAGTTCCATTAAAAAATCCATTAAAATGCTTTTTACTCATTTAAAGTTTTAGCATAAAAAAATTCAGTTTCTTACTTTCAAATGAAACGGAAGCAGCGATAGTCTTTTATTCCCTATTGTGACTAGCCTGACAAGCCAGACCCACATCAAGATGTTTGTTCTGGAAACTCACCATTGGCAGGGTTCAATCCGACGGGCGGGATAAGCGGTTGTCTTTCAAACTCCCTCTGCATGGCGTGCACGCGATAGGATAGCGCTACAACCAACCAGAGCAACGAAGGTGAAGCGGAGCTTGTTTACAGATTAAACTTTCGCCATATATGGTCGGCAAAACTCCGAACACATCTTCCCTTTTTAAGAATGACTTCAGTGCCGTTCTTTGTTCTTTTCTCAGAGAAAAGCTTAACCCCAAGTCTTCCAGAGGCACGATCAAAGCTGATTCGAAAGACTGCCGTTCGTCAGCTTCTGTGTGTACTAGAAACACGCAAGCGCAACTCAGCCGTGATTATGTTAAGCCCCGCCCACCGACTCTATACACGATGTGATTGGCCTGACCAGAGTTTGGTTTGGTTTTACAGCTCAAGGTGCAGATCCACTTGTCCGTGCAACACTTTTGTCGCGCCACGCTCCACTTTATTTCTATGGGTGACGTCAAGCGGCGTTAACGCGCCCGCATAGCCTTCCGGGAAGGCAGCCCTGCGTTTGAACTCACAAATGAGGGGAAGCGTCACAACATCACTTCAGTCGTGTCGCAAAAGTGGGTCTCCACGGTCAGACGTGTATTGAGAGTTGCTAGATGATACTCGCTGCAGATTAGATTTGCTGCCACTTGCCTGCGTCTAGATTTCTATATTGTGACACTGAACACGGAAAAAATATGTAGGGCAGGACATGATTTTGTCCATGAGGAATTGTTTGGATGGTTGTCATGTGAGTGAGAATGTCCCGCCCTCACGCCAGTAAACACATAGAAGAGAAGAGATTTTGCTGCTAGAGGGAGAGGAAGTTATTTTGATTAAAGATTATGAGAGCACAGGAATTTAAAACAGTAAGGCCGGTTTCACACTGCATGCGTTAGCAGGGTGTGTTTTTTTCGGCGCCCGTGTTAACAGATTAGAGCATTCACACCGCACACAGAGGGGGCGTGGCAGCGCGTCGCAGAAGCGGCAGTGCCGAGATCATTTCGGCGTCAAATCTATTTTTGCCGCACACTCACGCTGAATAAAAGCCACGGTGCATAGTTTTTGATCAAATTGACCTGGTTTATATGAAAAATAACACATTTCACCATAAAATCATTAAGTGAAGTGTTCCGTAAGTTTCATTATCACCACATGACATCCTGCGCTGTGAAAAAAAGAAATAAAAATGCATGAAAACTGCCAAAAGTTTTTGTCTAAACTTCAACGGGCTGTTTAAATGATTAAACCCAGAGGCATGTCTTAACTTTAAGATTACTTTTATCATGTAAACTATCTATAATACAGCATGTTATATGCATGTGTTTTGGGGAAAGAGGGGAAAACGGTCGCATTTGCAGCATATATGCTTCCCATCATAAATCAAAGCACGAGAATGACAGTGTCGGAGGAGAATGACGAAAAATGTGATAGAATGGACTGCATTTGCAATACACGAGCCGCGGTTCAGCTGCACGAGACAAACGCTGCCAGTGTGAATGCACAACGGGAGCGCGCGGCTCCTGCTCTCCATTCGCACTGCTCCAGCTAGCATCACAGAACAAAATTGCAGGTTTCCAAACACTCCCCTTGTCTTCCAGTGGTCAGAGCAACAGAAAGCCCTGCCCCAATCTCATTCCATTGGTTGAGCTGGAGGAACAGATCCACAGTGTTTACACTTTTTCAAGGGAATCAAGGGTTACAAATAATTTAATTTTAATTGTCTCTGAAAATTGTCCACAGATGACGCTTCCACTTCTTTCACTCGTGTGTACGCTGTGGTATTTTGTCATATTAGATATACATTATTTGAATGTGTTGAAAGTTGTGTTATAATGCTTCACTGTGCGTTCGCTCTGCAGCTATAAGACACTTGTTCACACTGCAGTGAGCTAGAGCGATATTAGACATGGTAAAACACGGTACTCGCTGTATATCAAGAAAACCAGATTCAAACAATAGCACTAACTCTGTTGAGCTATAACAATGATTAGTTTTCTGTCGATGAATGTTTCCAAACAGTTGCTCACCTGTCTAATAAAACACATCATATATTAAAGTCCTCATAAAATCAAAATCGATCTTATTTACTTTGTTAGCACATACTACAGGTCTTATGGTGAACAATTAATCTGTGCTTGAAGTTAATACACATAAAAAAATTAAAAAAATAAATAAAATAAAAACAGTTTGCTGTGGTAATCTTTAATCAAAATCTGAGAAGTTACTTCCAGTCTGGAAACGGCGTTCCCTCTCAGATGATGTCAGTTTGACGGCTTGTGTTTTAAAATGCTTCACCACGCCCCTCCAGCCTTTCGTCTGAGCGAGCGCTGAGGTAAAACTCTGCCCTCTGTTCAATATTCCCTTTCACTTGGAAATACGCCACAGCACTGAAGAAAACTCACTTGCTACTTCCGGTTCACTGGGACTTTAACGTTAATGTTTTCCGGAAATCGAGAGTAGCGAATATGTCATTGACAGGTGACGCAAAGACCCAGTCCGTGTCCTGGTTAAAATAGCTTATTTCTCTGGATTTAAACAATCTTGAAAACATTTGGGATAATGTAAGTATCACAAGTCAACAACATATATAACACTGTAGGGTTTTTTGGATATTTTAATCCAAAAATCATACATATTGTGCCTTTAAGTGCTGTTTTGACATACTCACCCTAGAAATCAAGCCTCTGCTGCCCTCTGTAGTTGACACTTATGTTAATGATAATACATCCTCTGACATTAAACATTAATTTCAAAAGACACACAGCTTTAATTTAGTTAATTTTAGCCCAAAAGGTCTCATATTTCTGTTAAATCAACTAAATCAAAAGTGCAAAGGTCTTGCTAGCTACATTTAACCAATAATTTCCTCATAATTTGAAATCAATCCTAGTATAGCATCAAATAAAGATTAAAATCAATGTCAACAAACCAAACAATACGTTTTTTAATGTATCTTTCCGAATTTTGTTCCTAAAACTATGACATAAATAATAAGTCAGGGCTTGCTTTTTAAGGTGAAAGGAGGTCCACTAACATACATGCCTTATGTTGACATATGTTTCATTCCATATCAACTTTTAGTTATTTAGTAAATGTTCGCTCCAATCCAACAACAAAAAAAAAAAAAAAAAAACAGGTAAATTTAGGTCAAGCTACTTCACACCGCCCGTCCTATGTTGGCGCTATAGTGACACTAACACATTTTAAAAGGAGACTTTAATGTCACAGGAAGCGCGACTGTTGTTGTTCCGGAAGTGAAGCGTGTTGTCGGCAGCGCAACGATGGCGAGCGCCACTGCGAAGCAACCTGCAAAATCTGCGAACAAAACCCCGTCCGGAGGTGCCGGCGGGGCCGCAAATGGGGCTCCGGCAATGCCGCTCGCGTCTCCGCTGATGGGGGGCTTGAATAAGAAGAAGAAGCCGTTTCTCGGCATGCCTGCGCCGCTGGGTTACGTGCCCGGTCTGGGCAGAGGGTAAGACACCAATACAAATAATCACAACCTAAACTCAACGCACTCCTGTATTTGTAGGGGTGTAACAATATATATTGTCACAATATATCGCAATACAAAATTGCAACAATATGCCATCGTGGATAGTGACAGGGTAGTGACCAAAATGAAAAATTCTGTGTGAGGAAAAAGAAAGTTTACAGAGTTTTAGTGTCAGTACTATATTAAACTACATAATGTATATTAATGCAATAGGGGAATATTTGTGGACCCTCATAATGCCAATTTTTTTTGCCACCAGTAAAAAGTTGCCTACATTATTTTAAATATATCTATTAAGTGATAGAGTGCAGTTCTACATGTTTGACTAAAATAATAATGTATTTTCAGCTTTAGAATCATGAATATTTTTATTCTGGTGTCAGCATTGTCCTGTGCACTGCATAGTCCAAGCCTATTCATTTCCACCCTGATATAATACATAACAAGTATTTTTTTACATATACATAATGCATAACAAATAGTATTTTAATCAACATTACACTTTTTAACCTTTTACCACATGCCTTGCAGTATCGTAATATTGTATGGTAATTTTAGTATCGAATCGTGGCTTAGGGGTACTGTTACACCCCTACTTATTTGACTGAATAACACTGCCTGATGTTTATCTTAGGCACCTTTATAAAGTTATGATTACTGCACTGTGCTGTCTTGTGTATTGTAAAATTGTTTTGACATTGTCATAATGTTATGTTGTGTAATGATGTTTTTGTGTGATTTAAAAGGGGACCCTTTCCTAACTTATAATATAAGAAACTATATATTTAGAAATACACATTATATTAGTTTGGTTTTATTAATTTATTTGCATATTAGATTTTTTTCTGAACTCCCCCAGCACTCACTCACTGCCCCCAGTTTGAAAACGGCTGTTGTAATGTATTGTACTCTGCAGTGCCACGGGTTTCACAACACGGTCTGATATTGGCCCCGCTCGTGATGCCAATGACCCAGTGGACGATCGGCACGCCCCCCCTGGGAAGAGGACGGTGGGCGATCAGATGAAGAAAAACCAGGAAGAGGATGACGAGGATCTGAATGACACTAACTATGATGAGGTACATCATTCTCAATAGAGTCATGTTGACCTAATGCGATTGCATGCAAATATGTAACTTAATATACAAAATTGTTTGTTTGTTAGTTATTTATTAGTGGCTTTGTAAGATATAAAATAAAGGTGTTCTTGTGAATCCTCTAGTTCAACGGCTATGCAGGCAGTCTGTTCTCCAGCGGGCCATATGAGAAAGACGATGAAGAGGCAGACGCCATCTACGCCGCACTGGATAAACGGATGGATGAGAGGCGCAAAGAACGAAGGTGAGTGAACTTTCTCCTCTCATCAACGCTTGTTTGTTTTTGTGTAGGATCTCTTTGCTCATTTTATTGATGTATCTTCAGGGAGCTGCGGGAGAAAGAGGAGATCGAGAAATACCGTATGGAGCGGCCCAAGATTCAGCAGCAGTTCTCAGATCTGAAGGTTTGTGTGGGACTTGGTGGATATTGACCTGCTGAATTGATTTGTTTATTCCCCGGTTCCCCTCCCTGCTTTAACCTACAAACAATCTTTAAAGTGCCCCTATTATGCTTTTTTGGACATTACCTTTCATGCTGTGTTCAATATAGCCGTTAGTGAATGTAAAAGGTCTTCAAAGTTATAAAGTTTTTTATCCTTTAAAAGAAATTTTAATCACTGCAGACTGAGCCATCTGACCAATTAGAGCAGATTAGACCAATCACAACAGACTGGGCCATCTGACCAATCAGAACAGACTTGGCGCTCTTTTAAAAAAAGAAAAATTATAATAGTTTTTACTGTATTTTTGATCACATTAAAGCAGCCTTGCTGATACACTTCTTTCAAAAACAGCTTGAAATCTTGTCAGAAATGTCAATAATAACCCTGTTGCATTGTCTGCGCCTTCCAGAGGAAGCTGGCTGAGGTCACAGAGGATGAATGGTTGAGTATTCCTGAGGTCGGTGATGCCAGGAACAAACGCCAGAGGAATCCCCGCTACGAGAAGCTCACTCCTGTGCCGGACAGCTTCTTTGCCAAGCACCTCCAGACAGGAGATAACCACACCTCTGTTGACCCACTGCAAGGGGTGAGTAACATTCCGTTACCTGTCCCGTAGTCTTTAGGGAAAATGTGTGGAGTAAACAGGAGACAGATGATGTGCACTATGCAAATTTTTGTTATGCATCCAAAAACTAAATTATCCAATTCCAATTTCTAATTGAGATGCTTTCCTTTACAGCAATTTGGTGGGCTAAACACACCCTTCCCAGGGGGCTTGAACTCACCCTTCCCAGGAGGCATGACGCCCGGTGCTGGAGAGCTGGACATGAGGAAGATCGGACAGGCCAGGAACACACTGATGGACATGAGGCTCAGTCAGGTGACACCACAGCATTTTAATTCCAAACTTAAAGGAATAGGTCACTTTTTGTGACCCATCCCTGTAATTAGTTTAAAGAAAAGCAAATGTTTATTCAGTGATCAACTTTCGTTTTTTTAAAGTCGACATTTATCTGGTGAAAGTCGAGTCGACTAGTCGCTGATGACGTCATTAATGAACAAATGACATGGCCAGACATGGTCATCCACACACACACACACACACACACACGCATAAACGCGAGCACACACAAACACACACACACACACACACACACACAGTAAAAGTACCTACCCGTGTGATATGTGAGCCCAATACAGACAATACATGTAAAATAAATGCAAATAATCTTTTTTTCCCCTTCTCATTATGTATGATGTCTTTATGTGTTTCTTTTGTTCCCTGTTTTTACCCAGTTTGTATGGTTTACTGATTAATTATTTTGGAAGCAATCATTAAAAAATAGCATTAAAAATGTAATAACAAATAGTCTCATTCTCTACCATATCTACAATTTAATAACATTATCAGCCAGCTATTAACAACTTGCGTTGCTCTGGTTTCACCTTATTCCAGTCTAAACTCATTTTTTTGTGGTAATTTACTACACATATTTATTTACATATATCAATATAAATACCCAAAATAAATAGGCCTACAGGGAAAATACTGTGGTTTATTAAGACTAATTCTTACTAACCCCTCTTGTTTAAATGGGGTAAGCACACTTGCATTCTCATTTCAGAGTTGTTGTGAGTAAATGATTAAACACTGATTCGTGAGTTCAGTGTTGGACAGATCAGTTCATTCAAATGAATCGGTTCAAATGAGTCATTAGTTCGTGAATCGGACAATAGCGGACGTGTTTTGTGTGAATCCAGACTGTTGAAACAACACAAGATTTGTCATCACAGAAAACACTTTATAAGGATATATTTCTGTGTATTTGAAAGTATGGTTTATGGCCGCTGTGTGTGCAAAATGTCTGTCAGAAGAGTTGTGTTTATTGAGCGCAATTCAGGGGGGGAAAAATTGCAAACGCGCCACGTGGAACATGGAGTCAGTCTTCCGACCTTTTACTTTTGTGTAAGTTCAGCTGATTTTGATTGATATGCGCGAGTGAGAGAGCTCAGACAGTGATCATTTTGAAGACAGAGTGCACGCAGCTGTTATCTGTCACTCAGTTAACGTGTGCCCTGTCACGCGCATTAGTCATCCACATCAATATATAAAGCACAATAACTCATCAAATAAGGCTTTGGTGGGACAAAAATTTGTTTTGGCGGCCGCCAAAAAAATTTAAATGCAGGAAAAACCCTGCTTACCCCTACTCTATAGCCACGGTAAAGAACTGTAATTTTGTCTGGCCCAATCAATTGCTTAGTAAACGGCACTTTTTCTATCTGGACATGGAGCATAATAAACATGCAACTTGTTTATTATCATTACCTGTGCAACTGTTGATTTCTATGGCAGTTAAATTATTATTGTCTTTTTATTAGACTATTGGTATTGACTGGTTTGACTGAGGTCTTTTTATTGGTATAGGCAAGGGATATGACCTCAAACGTCCTTATGGTTACACTTTACTTTTAAGGTGTCTGTGTTATAGTATAACTTACTGTGTGGTTAGGAACTGGGTTTCCTTTAGAGTTAGTTGCATGTAATAATGCATAATTTATTATTACTACAGTAACTACATGTGATGTGTATCAAAGACACTGTTACCATCCCCTAACAATTATCCTTACTATTATTGTAAATAGTCACTTTATTAGTGGGCATAAAAGCATAGTCAATGTCTTTGTCTCTTCAGGTGTCTGACTCCGTTAGCGGACAGACTGTTGTTGATCCTAAAGGCTATCTCACCGATCTTAACTCCATGATCCCCACACACGGAGGAGACATCAGGTACTGAGTGTTTTACCCTCATGCGCTTTATGTCTGGGCTGTTTGTGTTGCATTTGCTAAATGTCATTTTTTGTGTGTGTGCAGTGATATTAAGAAGGCACGTCTCCTCTTGAAGTCAGTGAGAGAAACAAACCCCCACCACCCCCCTGCCTGGATCGCATCTGCCCGTCTGGAAGAGGTGACGGGGAAGCTGCAGGTGGCCAGAAACCTGATCATGAAAGGCACTGAGATGTGTCCGAAGGTAAGAGACAAAAATAGTCGTGTGTGTCTAAATTAAGGTCTCAATATACTCAAGGCCAACTTATTGTTCGTTCTTTGCTTGGGGGCAATTTTGTTTTTGGCATATGTATATGGACAAAAAAAAACATTTCTCAATTTGAAATACATACAGATTTAGATTAGGTTGAATAAATGATGACTAAATTTTAATATTTGGTTAAAGTTAAACTATCCTTTTAATTTAAAACGGAATAGCTTGACCCTTTGTGTCCTGTAGGGGGCAGTGTGTGTGTGCATGAACCATTGAAGGTTTCTGGCTTTAGTAATGTTGACAGGTTGCTATGGCAATACTTTTAGCCTGCAAAATTACACTTCCAAAAATGTTAAATATGGTTCAAGAAAAACATAAAAATGTCATGGTGAATGTGTTAGGCCTTGTTTATGTAAGCTGTGCCTTCAATTTGTCAAATAGTGCTGACTTTGGACTCGGAGAGAAAGGACTGGAAATGAAAACGCACACCGTGCGGAAACAGTGTCAGGCCCTTTGCTCTAAGTGTGTGTGCACAGCTTCATTAAGTGTTATGAAATTCCTGCAGGCTCATTAATCAAAGTTAATAGTTCAGCTCTACCTTTAAGCAGAAGAACAGTGACACACACTGGCTGTGTCTCAAAGCCTACAGAGCTGCCCACTTTGACAGGATGTCTGGGCACGATCAGTACGCTCAGTCGTCAAACATGCCTGCGATGAACAAACATGCTGTTTTGGCAGCGGATTCATTTTGAATGGTTATATAAATCAGTGTTTATTAATTTAGTTTTTTTAACAATTCCCCAGCCCATCCTCATTTACTCCTTATGTCCATGTGAACTATTTACAAGTTCCTTCTTGGATTTTTCTTAAAGGGATAGTTCACCCAAACATTGAAATCATCATCACTCCAAACCTGTGTGACTTTCTTCCTTCTGCTGAACACAAAATATGCTGATATTTTGAAGATTATGGGTAACCAAACAGTTGATGGACCCCCAGCCCCTTGACTTTCATAGTATGCTCTTTCCAATGGAAGTCAATGGCTACCGTCAACTGTTGGATCACCAATTATTTTTTAAAATATCTTCTTTTGTGTTCCATAGAAGAAAGAATACACACAATATTTTTTAAAGAATGTTGGTAACCAAACAATTTTGGTTCCCATTGACTTCCACTAAGTGGTAAAAATATAATGGAAGTTAATGGGAACTGAAACTTTGGTTACCAGGATTCTTCAAAATATCATCTTTTGTGTTCAGCATGAGGGTAAGTAAATGACAGTTCATGTTTGGGTGGACTATCCCTGTAAATTAGAATGAATGTATACTAAATACAACAACAAAATGGTTTAATTTAACCAAAATATGTTATTACACTTCATTAACAACAATCTTTAGTGAGCATTTCTGAAACTAAAATAATTTTTTTTGGCTCCCTTGTCTTTTTTTTTCTTCTCCTGGAGCCCTGCTGAGGATTTTATTTGTTCTGAGATTTTGTTTGATTTTGTTAACCCTTTCCCCATTTTTTTTTTTTTTTTTTAAATTAAAGTTGCCAACCACTGCCAGCATTTGTTTATAATTTTCACAAAATCTTCATGGTCTCTAGAATATTGTGTTGTATGAATGTCTGAACATACAATATATCAAAAGAACGAAAAGGCCCTCTGCTTTTAAATAATTTTATTATCATTACATTTTCACCTCTTGCATTCTTCTGGCTTCGTCTGGATCGGGTTCAGAATGATGATCAAAACAGATTAATTTCAACACGCCCAAAGCTTCACAGTCTTATTTCATTCAGTAACATTAGGCAGTTTTGATTTATACGCTGTTTAATGTTGGATGATTGCTATTTTACACGTGCATAAGCAACGATTCTATTGATTGTTTCTGCTTCTTTGTCGCCTTTTTTTTTTTGATCAGGAGATTCTGAACTCTTAAGAAGATGCCATTGTGCCCCCTACTGTATAAGTCAAAACATGGATTGCTTGAAAATTGAGTCAATCACAAGAAAGAGTTAATCTAAAATGTTATTTCTTTTATATTATGTTCATAGAGTGAGGATGTTTGGCTAGAAGCCGCCCGGCTGCAGCCAGGAGACACAGCAAAGGCAGTGGTTGCCCAGGCGGTGCGTCACCTGCCTCAGTCTGTGCGCATTTATATCAGAGCTGCTGAGCTAGAGACCGACATCAGGGCCAAGAAACGAGTTCTCAGGAAAGGTCAGCGACTCTTTTTGTCTGTCTCTCTTCTATTTGCTTTTTTTTCTGCCTGCATACTTGTGTGACAGAGACAGATGAATTGTTAGTTATGCATGAAAGCTCTATCAGTCTCAGCTTGTTAAAATATCCCGAATCTCTCCCTTATAAAAAGAGATCTCTCTAAACAGGCTGGCAGTTCTACTTCATCACTCTCACTTAAATGATTATAATGTTAACTCTATAAAGTACTGTTCTTTAGGTTAAGTAATTAATGTGGTTAAAAATGACGCACTGGCATGTCGTTAGTGCCAGTTTGATGATTATTCTTGAGGTGTTTTAGTGTTTGCTAAGCAATGGATTGTGCATTTTCTGCAGAACATTTCTGAGGTTTTGTTTGACCATGCAGAAGCCACACCACAGTGCCAGAGTGTTGTGGGTACTTTAACTACTCTGTATTTCTACTTTTACGTAAACGCCACCTACTGTGAGAGTGACAGTGAGAGTGAATTTGCATTTTCATACCCCTGCAGAAGCTCATGTAGGGTGACCACCCATCCCCCGTAGCGCGTGCACGCACAGCGTTTGAAGCCAAATTCATGCGTCCTGCAAATTGAGACCGTGTCACGCATAATTAATGCTTGCTCAAAAAAAGAGTTGGTCGCTCTAAGTTTAAATGGTCAGACTTGGTTTTGTAAATTTGAATCTTAAATTTATTGGCCGATATATCAGTTATCGGCTTTCAAATATAGAGAGTTATTGGTATCGGCCAAAATTTCATATTGGTGCATCCCTAATACTTGGTGTTTAGAGATTGTTCCAAAAAACCTAGGTTTACATAATGTATTTTTTTTCCTAATATCTGCGTGTCTCCACAGCTCTGGAGAATGTGTCGAAGTCGGTGCGTTTGTGGAAGACAGCTGTTGAGCTGGAGGAGCCAGAGGATGCCAGGATCATGTTGAGCAGAGCAGTCGAGTGTTGTCCTACCAGTGTTGAGGTACACACGCACACGCACGCACACGCACACACACACACACACACACACACACACACACACACACACACACACACACACTTGTTTTTGTGAAATGTGGGGACATTCCATAGGCATAATGGTTTTAAACCATATTTCCTAACTCCCTACACTACCCCTGTCCCTAAACCTACCCATCACAGGAAAAATTCTGCATTTTTACTTTCTCAAAAAAAAACAAAAAAAAAACATAAATAATTCTGTATGCTTTTAAGCCTTTTGAAAAATGGGGAAATGGGTAATTTCCTCATATTTCACCCTCTCCTTGTAATACCTATGTCATACCCATGTTGTTATACACATTTGTGTCCTGTTATTACACACACACACACACACATTCTTGTACATCTATCTGGGCTCCTTACCCTAACCCTTCCCATGTCAACTAAGAGCCTAACCTGAACCATAACCCTAAACCCTTTACCAAATTATATCCTAATCCCTAAAGTCTTTACTCTCAAACAGGCCATTAAAAGGACCTCACTCCAATATAGTTGTACAAACATGCATGTATATGTACACACACACACAGGCATAATCAGCCAAAACTCATAAACCTTTGAAAGAGCAATCTGATTTATGACCCATAAAGTGTTGTCCTTGTTTCCCGTAGCTCTGGCTGGCTCTGGCCCGATTAGAAACCTATGAGAATGCCCGTCGTGTTCTAAACAAGGCCCGTGAAAACATTCCCACTGACCGGCATATCTGGATCACCGCTGCCAAGCTGGAAGAGGCCAACGGCAACACACAGATGGTGGAGAAGATCATTGACAGAGCCATCACATCTCTGAGAGCCAACGGCGTGGAGATCAACCGTGAGCAATGGATTCAGGTCTGATGTGCTAGATTACTTGTTATATATATATATATATATATATATATATATATATATATATATATATATATATTTATTTATTTTTTCATTTATTTTAATTAAAGATATTAGCTGAAGATTTTAAATAAAAAGAAAAAAGTGAAAAAAGCAACAGACATTCTGGTCTGGATGGAGTTAGATTTTTCAGCTGCATTGCCAGATACAGCAGAGTTTCTGCATACAAGTGATCAGGATGTGTTCATTTGAAAGTGATGTCCGTTTTGTGTTCCTGCCTCAGGATGCAGAGGAGTGTGATAAGGCTGGCAGCGTGGCCACATGTCAGGCTGTGATCAGAGCTGTGATCGGGATTGGCATTGAAGAGGAAGACTGCAAACACACATGGATGGAGGACGCAGACAGTGTAAACATCCTCTCACCTTCATGCACCCACATTCTGTTTTCAATCTGCACCACATATTTGTTTATTTCCCATCGTTTGTGCTGTTATATAAGAAGATTCAGTGTCTTTTTCAGTAGTAGTAAGGCTAAATTCCACAGCTGGATGTTATTAATGTGATTTCGGATGCTGATTGGCTGTTGTTTTTGCTGTAGTGTGTGTCTCATGGAGCTCTGGAGTGTGCTCGCGCTATCTACGCTCATGCACTCCAGGTCTTCCCCAGCAAGAAGAGTGTCTGGCTGAGGGCCGCTTACTTTGAGAAGAACAACGGTACACGGTGAGAAATACTCCCTTCCTCTATAGTCTCACTGGCTGAACAGAATTTCAATCAGCAGTTACCAGTTCTGTCCATTTACTGGCGTTCAGAGGCAGTTTATGGAGACAGGAAGGCATATTTGTGTCTAGACCACGTCATTATGAAAGCCTTTATGAAATCAGTGTCCATATGGTGCCTTCATGCGTTCAGACAATGCCAAAAGTGACAGGCATTCACAGGGCTCGACATTAGTGCTTATTTTTGATGAAATCTGAGAGCTCTCTGACCCCTTCATAGACATTAGGGTGAGGAATTAGTAACAGAATCTTCCTTTCTGGGTGAACTAACCCTTTAAATGTGTTTTTATTAATGGATGATTCAGCGTTTTGAGTCAAAGATTCAGTGACCCATTCATTAACAACTGTCTCATTCCTGAACAAATCATTTGAATAAATGAATCAATGACTCACTCATTAAGGCAAATCATTTTGGTTTAGATTGGTCTACTGGTGGTTTAGATTCGTATTTAAAAGTATAATTTGTAAAATAAAAACATTTAAATCGATCTCGTAGCATTATTTAATGCAGTTTTCATTATTTATTTAATTTGTTTGGTAACAGCCCTATAGCGTGTTATTCGAATTTAATATATTGATCATATTTAAGAATTTAAAATGAAAGATGAAGCACATATTTGAAGCGATTAGGGGAAAATTCCCTTTATAAAGGTTAAAATATCATAAATATTCAGATTTAAACATGTCAAAGCTGACTGAACACTAATAAGAATATTGCTTCAGAATAAATTATATTTACAACACACAATTTAATTTATTTTGTCTGGACCAGCTTTTTTTTTTTTTTACTCAAATTAGTGAATGACCCATTTACTTGTCCAAAGAACAAGCACATGAAAAGGCTTAATGTCGAGCCCTGTTTCATTTTATTACTGTAAAGAATTAATTTGAATCTCTTTCTCTCAGAGAGTCGTTGGAGGCTCTGTTGCAGAGGGCCGTAGCTCACTGTCCTAAGGCTGAGGTGTTATGGCTAATGGGTGCTAAATCTAAATGGTTGGCTGGAGATGTTCCTGCAGCCAGAAGTATTCTTGCTTTGGCTTTCCAGGTAAGTGCCGCCCACCTAAGCTCCATGACTACTTTATTAGTGGCAAGCATTACTATTATTACTGTATATTATTAACACCATTGCATTGTGATCATGAAGCTACAGCACAACATTAACTATTTGTACAAAAGCAATTCACAAAATACTTAAAGAATAGTGGTGACTTGTCTTGACATCAAATCAATAGATATATTCAGGGTTCGTACAAGATGCTTGATGTACTTGAATTTGACTTTTTGACATTGAATAAATATGGCTGTTTTTAAGGGTTTTCCAGAGCTTCAAAGTTACTTGAAAATAAGGAATACTCTTTGTCATAGTGCCCTTTCAATGGTTAAAGTTAGCACAGTCATTGCATGTGCTGTACTTTATTTGTCAATTTATACTTTTTATTTTATTTTTTTATCTATTTACCTTTTTAGAATTTGTAAGCTAATAAAGATATAGTTTGATAAGTCCTTGAAAACTAAAAAAAAGTTGGTTGAAAACCTTAAAAGTCCTGGAATTTCATGTTACAGGATCTGTACGAACCCTGTAAATTACCGTTATAAAATAAAAAATGTTTTTGATTAGAATTCTCTTGTTTGGGGGAAAAATACAGATAAAAACCATAATATTGTGAAATATTTTTACAATTTAAAAGAGCCATATTCAATTTTAAAATATTTTGTAATGTATTCCTGTGATCAAAGCTGTATTTTTAGCAGGGCCGGCCCGTGGCATAGGCGGAATAGGCAAATGCTAGGGGCGCCACTCGTCCATAGGGGCGCCAAAATGAGTGATTTTTCCGGTTTTATTACTGCTACTTTTTATTAATATTAATTCGAAATATTACCCAAAAAAACCTTAAACAAATCCCCAGACTCTTCCCAGACCACCGCATGAATCTCCTCCTGCCCAGCGAGTGCTTTAGTGTGTCCGACATTGAACGCGTGATCAGTTTAACGTTGGGAATTTGTTGTCGCGTCGCCTCTCGCGCATCTAACAGACAGGAATGCTTTCGCTTTTAATGTGCTTGTTTGCTCGCGCCAGTGAAAATTTGAAAGTTACCTAATTATTTATGACGGATGGCCAATGTGTCAAAAAGACCAAAGCCCTCTGATACTGGAATATAAAGAAATAAGGAGATAAAGACGATGAAGGTAAAGTGATGAAATGAATGAACAGTTTATCTAAATGCATTATCTAAATATGAATGTTTGCTAATTACTTCCAGTTATTTTTATCTTAAACTTTATGTAAGCAACTGTTCTGGGTGATCAGAATCTGTAAAAAATCATGTCAGTTGTTTATAAACATAATTTTTTTTAATAGCCTAATGTTTTTACTCAGTTGTGCAATTTTAAGGGAATATATGGCGTTTGTAAAATTTATTTTCTGAAATTAGTAATGATATTTATATACAGGTTTATATAAAATAGCTAAAAAATAAAATAAAATGCACACTAAATATAAACATTTCTTAAAAAGTTTAATTCATGGTGAAAACATGAGCATGCATAGCTTAGTAGAGGATATACGTACGTATACACACATTTTTGTGTATATATATATATATATAATATAAATGTGTGTGTGTGTGTGTGTGTGTGTGTGTGTGTGTGTGTGTGTGTGTGTGTGTGTGTGTGTGTGTGTGTGTGTGTGTGTGTGTGTGTGTGTGTGTGTGTGTGTGTGTCCTTGTTTATATTACATTGTGGGGACCAAATGTCCCCATAAGGATAGTAATAGCTGATAGTAGTCACTTTTCAACCGGCTCATTGAAAAGTGAGCCGGTCCCCACTTTTCAAAATGCTTAAAAATCATACAGGATGTGTGTTTTTTTGTGTGCTTTCAATGCTTTCATTATGTATGTGTGTACATGTTTTTTTGAGAAAGTAAAAATGCAGAATGTTTCCTGTGATGGGTAGGTTTAGGGGCTGTGTGTGTGTGTGATGGGTAGGTTTAGGGGCTGTGTGTGTGTGTGATAGGTAGGTTTAGGTTTAGGGGCTGTGAAGGGGGATAGAAAATACGGTTTGTACGGTATAAAAACCATTACGTCTATGGAGAGTCCCCACAAAGATAGTGAACCAGACGTGTGTGTGTTTGAGTGTGTTTGTGTGTGTTTGTTTATTTTTATTTTAAAAATCATAAAAACACAACCAACATATAAAAACCTTGATACAAGGGGCACCAAGTAAAATCTTGCCTAGGGCAGCAAATTGGTCAGGGCCGGCCCTGATTTTTAGCATCATTACTCCAGTCTTCAGTGTCTCATGATCCTCCAGAAATCATTCAGATATGATTTTGTGGGCCTAGTCATAACTTAAAGAACACTGAACCTACAAGTACAGGGCATAACTTCAAATTAAAGAAGCAGAACAACAACACAAAAAAGTTAAAGCTAAACTGCCTATCAGTGCTCTGAGTGCACACTCGTTTCCTGAAACTAATCGTTCCACTTTTACAGTATTGAAGTATTCACTGGGATGATGGCCAGTATAAACTCATCCTGCCTCTTTCTGTCACTCTCTTTGTGTTAGGCTAACCCCAACAGTGAAGAGATCTGGCTGGCTGCCGTGAAGCTGGAATCGGAGAATAACGAGTACGAGAGAGCGCGCAGGCTCCTGGCCAAGGCCCGTAGCAGCGCCCCCACTGCCAGGGTGAGTGGCCCAGTGTTCAATGTGTGAAATGAATGTAACTGCAGCTGTGTCATGCTGGGGACACCCATCTGCCGGGAACACGGCTGTTTCGGTTTTGCAAGTTGTTGTGATTTTCTCTTTTATTTAGATTTTAGAGAGATAAGCGATGAGATGTAGATGAAGGGTGAGTCACCCTGTAAAAGTGCTTGTGCAACAGGGTTGAATGTGACATTAGTGTGAAGAATATTTCTAAAGGCATGGTTTATGAAAAGTCCTTTGTTTTGCATATGAATTTTAAGCGCATGGCATGATGGGTTGGTGCGTGAACTAGGCAAAATTTAAGTGAATCTGTGAGGCAGCACACATGCACCCGTCAGCAGAGATGAGGTTAAACTAATAAACCTAATAATAATAATAATGTACCTTTTTTTTAAATCAGTGACAACTTGCCTCATGTTAGGCGTCATGTCAAGGGTTAATTTGAATCCTTGCAGAATGTGACTGATTTACATTTCAATTAAACATAAAATAGAAGGAAAAAAACACTAATGCACAATTTCTTATAAAATATCCAAAGCAGATGCAAAAAAACAAGCATGAAGCATGTTCCGTTTCATGAGTGTTTATTGATTCAGTGTTGTTGCTTTTGCACAGTATTGTTTTTGCAAGATAACTGCACCGAAATGTGGCCAGGGATTATGTCAAATGAGATCTTTAAGTGGATAAGCACCTCACAGCAGATGTGCTCGCTCTTTACCCTATTAAGTACTGTGGGATTTTTGGGAGAAAATTGTGTAGAGGATAGAAGCTGAATAGCCTCCTGCCTGGGCTTGTTAACTTTTGGCTCCAGGAAAGAGTGTCAGCATCTATACAAATATCAAAGGATCAAATATACCTCAAGCACTTGGCAGGGTTCCTGATAAGTGCTAATGTTATCAAAAAAAAATAAACAAACCATAATTTATGTTTTCCTGTATCTATGGAAACTTGCCATGTGAGCTTCATACGGGAAAGGAATTGTGACAATCTCCCTGGACATTTTTGTATGCGTTTCAAGCGCCCTCAAAAGTATTGAAGCCCACTCTCAAAATGACACCTAGATCAGAGACACTTTAAAGGCTGTTAAGAGCATTATACGAGTTGTCCTAACTGTATTCTGTGTTATTTGTAGGTGTTTATGAAGTCGGTTAAGCTGGAGTGGGTGCTGGGTAATATTGAAGCGGCACAGGAGTTGTGCACTGAGGCCCTAAAGCACTATGAGGACTTCCCCAAACTTTGGATGATGAGAGGACAGATCGAGGAACAGTCTGAGAGCATTGACAAAGCACGAGAGGCCTACAACCAGGGAGTAAGTTTTGGCGCTCTAGAGGAGATGCCTTATCATAATTTAACCTTTTAGACTAAATGTTCTGAGAGTTATGCAAAACCCAAGTTTTAATAATATTAAGAACAAACTTGCACAAAACAAATTCAGTGAAAAATGTGTGAAAAGTGACAATGTCATAATGTGTTCTTCTAATGTGGCCGTTCAGCTGAAGAAGTGCCCTCATTCCATGTCATTATGGCTCCTTCTGTCTCGGCTGGAAGAGAAAGTTGGGCAGCTCACGCGTGCTCGAGCCATCTTGGAAAAAGCTCGCCTCAAGAATCCACAAAGTCCTGAGCTTTGGTAAGAAAACATGCCAGATTTTCTTCAGTGCAAGGCCAATATCAAAATGTAAAAAGGAATAATTCTCCTATGCAAGGGGTCCAGACTGCGACTAAACCTTTTTTTTCTACTGGTGCGACTACATTTTTTTCGAGGTTGCACTGCTGCGACCACCACCTGAACTGATAAGAGCTGCAATTTCTGTTACATATGAAAACATTAAAAGTCAAATGAAACAAAAGCGGAAAGGAATATTTATAAACTACAGATATCAGATCAAACTGCGCTGACGTGGAAACATTGAGCCATGAGCGAAGTTTAGGGGTTTCAGTCATAGACCGTAAAAAAATATGGACGACTCGACATCATCCATTTCCGCTTGTCATATTTGAAGCTTTCAGGCGGCCTTGCACGGCGCGGACATCTTGGGACCGAGTCTGCGCATTAGCGATTTCGGGACCGGAGTTGCGCAGTAGAGCGCAGGAAGTAGAGCAGGAAGTACAGTCGCGATATCAAAAGCCCGCCCACACTCTCGCAGATGCAGAACAATTAATTATGTTGGTGTGAAATAAACAGTTATGGAAATGTAGAAATTAAAGCTAAAGTTCTAATCTGCTCCAAAAAATTTCGAAAAAAGTCCGTTAGTGCCTCAGTGACAACTTCACTCAGAGAAGCCGTCAGTCTCAGCTGTCAATCATGACGTCACACCCCCCGTTTTTATAGCATCAAATAACTAACTCAAACTAAACTTATTTTTAAAACGAACACCTGAAATGAAATCATCGTGATGTTAACTGCCTTCAGTGACATAAACTAACTTTGGGGGAATATTTTTGAAGTGTAATTTTATTATTTAGTTTGCCTCGCGTCCATTAGAAATCACAGAGGGGCGGCTATACTGGGACCGGTCACCGGGGGGCGATCGAGGCGCGAAAGCTTCAGTAAATGAGAGGGAGACTGCAGGCTTGGTTTCAGTCCACAAAGTGTTGAATGAATAGTATTGCGGCAGAAATAGTCGAATGTTTTTTTTTTTTAACATTAATTTCGAGGTTTGTACAAGTGGCAACCTCCCGCAGTTTCTCTTGAAGCCGTTACGGAAGTAATGTAAACTGCAATTCCTTGACTGCCCACTAGAGACAGGCTCCAGAGGGGAGCAGAATCTCATTGAGCCCTGTGTTGTCATTGAGCCCTCATTGAGAATCTCATGTTAAAATGGGCGTGGCCACTTTGATAGCCGTTTGTCTGTCAAAGGTAGATAGCCGTTTGTCTGCTGTCTGTTAGTCATTGCGTCACCTCAGCTCCGCCCACATCCCGACTCTTTGCCCATTTTCTGTTGTCCGGGCGTGACTCTCGACACGCTGGTAAGATGGCAACGGCCAGCTCTTCTCGACCTTACGCTTCAAAACTGCCTTTCAGAATTCTATGGGTGACGTCACGGACACTACGTCCATATTTTTTACAGTCCATGGTACAACATTTTTACCTTATAAATATCCAGTAAGTTTAGTGTGATGATTTGTAAAACTAAAAGTTGAAAGGTATAGGCCACTTTGTTAGCCTGATGTGGTCATACTCAATTCTAGTCAGAATATGAGTCTGAAACTGCTCCATTGGGCTGTGATTATGGGGCGTGTTTCAACCGAACCAGGAAAGACCTCAATTGGACAGACCTACAACCAATCAGAGCAATGAAGCGACACATAACATCAACAGAGCTCAACTGCACTGTGTTGCCATGTCCGCATTTTTTGTTTTCTATGTCCGCGGGTTGAAGCGACTATCATGTGATATATAGTCCCATGAGTGCGAATTTTAGCAGGCAACCTTGCCAAAATAACACACATTTTACCCCCCAAACACCTTTTTTTTTCTAGAGAATCCCCCCGAGAAGCTATTGTTTGGGGCTAGTAGTAGGCGGGTTTTGTTTTATAAAAACTTGGCAACCCTGTCTGCACGCATGCTGAAATAAACTATCTTTGCCAGTGTTGTAAAAAAAATAAAAGAATTTAATGATACACAGAGTACTTACCCAACATGATCATCATGCATAATTAAGAATTGGGAAGCACCCTTAGACTACTTCCACCTGCTGTTATTTCCTCTCACGCAGAATAGAAACGTAAGTGCTAAATCATTTTTTTAGACTACTGCCAACTGCTGGTATGGAGTTATAGCACTTAGACAGGTGCAAAACGTAAGCACATGGGAAGTTTCTTCTTTTTAGGAAGGCGCAAGATGTAAGCATTGAAAGATTAATTTATACTACTGCCACCTGCTGGCATGGAGAGAGATTTTTGTTTGACAAGCGCAAAACAAATTTAGACTGCTGCCACATGCTAGTATGGAGAGTTATTTTTGCTTAGGCAGGGGCAAATTGTAATCACCAAATGATGAATTTAGACTACTGCCACCTGCTGGTATGGAGTTATTTCCCCTCATGCTAGTGCAAAACATACGAGTTAGTTGGACATTGACTAGTCTTTTCAATGTTTTCTCAAACAACTTTTGGTTCAGATGCAAGTTAACACCACATTCTTTCATCGGTGTGTCTGGGCCTTAGGTTCTGCATGTAAAATTATTTAATATTTATAAGCAAAGCCTTCGCCGTAGCAGGAGTTGTCAGTTTATCAGCTGCCTAGAAACGAATTGCTAATACCTGCCTTTTAGTTTTCAAACTGAAGTAAATATCATGTTACCTAATTGATATTTATAAGCGAAGCTCTCATCACAGTACCATGTGACACACGAACTTGGATCTAACCAAGACTCATCAGAAAAACAGCAAAACTACTTTTTGTTTAAGGCTACATGCAGTTGTTTCATTTTAATTTATTAATAGTTTTTATGACTCACCAAAATAATAGTTGGTAATCTCAATTTTCTAGGCTGGAGTCTGTCCGACTTGAATACAGAGCGGGATTGAAAAACATTGCCAACACACTCATGGCCAAAGCCCTTCAGGAGTGTCCTAACTCTGGTAAGACACCCCTTTCATCACCCCAATCAGATTCATCAAGAGCCTCTGCACATTATCACACCTCAACACGCACTTCTTCCTGTTAGGTATCCTGTGGGCCGAAGCGGTGTTCTTGGAGGCCAGACCTCAGCGCAAGACCAAGAGTGTTGACGCTCTGAAAAAGTGTGAACATGATCCTCACGTACTTCTGGCTGTAGCCAAGTAAGACTTTTGACCAGACTCTTGCCAAAATTCTCCCAACCCTAAAATTCCAATTTACCCACCCACATTCCTCATCTGTTATCTGTAAGAACAGGCCGACCTTTTCAGTTGCATTGACAAACATCTGTGTTTGTGTACTGTGCAGATTGTTCTGGAGCGAGAGAAAGATCACAAAGGCAAGAGAGTGGTTCCTAAGGACGGTAAAGATTGAGCCAGACTTGGGCGACACTTGGGGATTCTTCTACAAGTTTGAACTTCAGCATGGGACAGAAGTAAGCATTCAGTCACATTATTACACTAATGTGTTCATGCGTTTTGTTCTCAGATTTTGCTTTTGTGATGCAGTGATTGTTAATTAACCAGGTTAGCATTATGCACTTCAGGCCATTTTTAAAGAAATAGTTCACGCAAAAATAAAAAATGATATTGTCATTTACTCACCCGTTTCACACCTGTATAACTTAATTTCTTTTGTGGAACATAATGGAAGAAGTTGCTATTTTCCAAGCAGTTGGACGGTTAAGTCCATGTCTTGCGTGAAATCTAGTCTCCTTACTCTGGTGTTCTCTCTCTCAGGAGCAACAGCAGGAGGTAAAGAAAAGGTGCGAGAACGCAGAGCCGCGGCACGGCGAGCTGTGGTGCGCTGAATCCAAGCACATCCTCAACTGGCAGAAGAACATCGGTGAGATCCTGGTCCTCGTGGCTTCAAAGATCAAAAACACCTTCTAAACTGTGGGACTAATATCAGATTCACAAATCTGAGCATGTTTGGTTTAGCAAATATGTTGTTTTTATAGAGTCTGTGGATTTTGTTTTTTATTATTATGGCTATTTTTTCCACTTTTAGTGTGTGTTTCCCTCTGGAACAGTGATGATTCAGGGCCGTTTCTATTACACATGCTGTTATGTTCAGGGTGTTGTAAAGTCTAGTCACACCCAGAGATATTGAGTCCATTTTCAACATTAATTGTCAGAACGATCTTATATGCTCTTATTCTGCTTCTCATTATGCATATGTGTAAATGTGCTGCTTGATTATCAGAAAATAAATGAAGTCTGATCTGTTTCAGATATCAGTGCTTAAGTGATCATTACTGTGCTGGTGATTTTTGCATCAGGTTTTGTTTTGAAATATCTCAATTTTCTAATTGTAACTTCCAGAGAGTTCAACAGCAACCAAACTTGGCAAAGTCCTATAGTTTGCTATATCAGAGACTCTTATCTAACCAAGTTGTGTTCAAAACTTGGAAGTTGATAAGAAAATTTAGGTTGCAATGAGATTTTGTTTGGGCTCTATACCAAAATATAGCCACCGCTTGACACTATTGACGTCATCTCTAGTTCAATTTATGCATTTGTCACAATATCACTTCTAATATATTTCAGCAAATATGAATCATTGAGTCTCAGACCTTTCCAACAATATGCGTTTTGTAAAGATTGGAAAAAGATTTGATAATCAGTATAATAGTGCAGAATACAAAATACATTTTGGAGTGTTTAAGCTTTTGAATGATACCTAATTATGTCATAGCAATTTTTGGACACTGAATTATGATTGGTTTTGTTTCTTGCATTTAATTTTTCATATTGGCACTTTTTGCGTTTCTTTGCCTCTTCTTGACGGATCGCTTCTTGTACTCCTGAGTTGTAAGTCGCTTTGGATAAAAGCGTCTGCTAAATGCATAAATGTAAATATTGAATTGTGATTTGGTCTATTCGTCCATCTATTTCACGGCCTATAGATGTATTCACACTGACTTACACCGATCAGGCATAACATTATGACAGTGAAGTGAATAACACTGATTATCTCTTCATCACGGCACCTATTAGTGGGTGGGATATATTAGGCAGCAAGTGAGCATTTTGTCCTCAAAATTAGTGTGTTAGAAGCAGGAAAAATAGGCAAGCGTAAGGATTTGAGTGAGTTTGACAATGGGCTAAAATGTGATGGCTAGACGGCTGGGTCAGAGCATCTCCAAAACTGCAGCTCTTGTGGGGTGTTCCCGGTCTGCAGTGGTCAGTATCTATCAAAAGTGATCCAAGGAAGGAACAGTGGTGAACCGGCGACAGGGTCATGGGCGGCCAAGGCTCATTGATGCACGTGTGGAGCGAAGGCTGGCCCGTGTGGTCCGATCAAACAGACGAGCTACTGTAGCTCAGATTGCTCAAGAAGTTAATGCTGGTTCTGACAGAAAGGTGTCAGAATACACAGAGCATCACAGTTTGTTGTGTATGGGGCTACATAGCCGTAGACCATTCAGGGTTCCTGTGCTGACCCCTGTCTACCACCAAATATGGCAATAGTGGGCACGTGAGCATCAGAACTGGACCACGGAGCAATGAAAGGTGGTGGCCTGGTTTGATGAATCGCTTTTTCTTTTACGTGGATGGCCGGGTGTGTTGCTTACCTGGGGAACACATGCCACCAGGATGCACTATGGGCAAGCCGGCAGAGGCAGTGTGATGCTTTGGGCAATGTTCTGCTGGGATTATCTTGGGTCCTGCCATCCATGTGGATGTTACTTTGACACATACCACCTACCTAAGCATTGTTGCAGATCATGTAAGTCCTGTCATGGAAACGGTATTCCCTGGTGGCCGTGGCTTCTATCAGCTGAATAAAGTGCCCTGCCCTGCCACAAAACAAATTTGGTTCAGGAATGGTTTGAGGAGCACAGCGTATTTGAGGTGTTGACTTGGCCTCCGAATTGCCCAGATCTCAATCCAATCCGTGGGATGTGTTGAATAAACAAGTCCGATCCATGGAGGCCCCACCTTGCAACTTACAGGACTTAAAGCATCTGCTGCTAGCATATTGGTGCCAGATACGACAGCACACCTTCAGGGGGCTACTGGAGTCCATGCTTCGACGGGTCAGGGCTGTTTCAGAAGAAAAAGGGGGACCAACACAACATTAGGAAGGAGATCATAATGTTATGCCTGATCGGTGTATGTGTTGACTATACTGTAAATTGACAACAACAGATGTTAAGCATCATAGCTACAGCAATGAACCTCTGATTTGAAATTGATTAATCTATTATTGTGCTGATGATTCATATAAGTAAGGTTCAGAAACACTTTTTATAGAGCTGGACCCGAGTTGTGGGCAAGTTCCCCTGCTTATTGTAAACATATGTTAACACTGATATTGTTCTGCCTTTAACTGCTGGAATTTTCTAAAAAACAAAAAACAAAAAAAAAAACATATGTGATGATTTTATGAGCTTTACGAACCACGCGGCCTCATTATACTATGCACATTGACACCTGACACAATAAAAAGATGAAGGGTTGTGTGTCTGTCCAACAAATAAAGTCATTTCCTGATCACAGCCGTGTCCAGTGCACCAGATTTCTCCCTCCGAAACCGAAAGAAAGGAGCAAAGTTGATTGATCGCGGAAGTTTTCTCGACTTGATCAGACTAGAGATCTGGTGAAACCCAAATCGCGATGGCAGCAGCAGCCCGTGACGGCTGAGACACATGAGATCCTCGCCACAGTTCCTTCACCAATGCTGGAATGGACGCGGTTAAGCCTCATCAACGCGCCTCTCGCCAGAGCACCGACTCTTTCTAGACCAAAAACTCGTGTAGAAGGTTGATTTTTTTTCCCCTCCCCGGTCGGACCGTTGTTGAAGTTTTCTGTGAGAAACATGTAACAGGCGTTGGACACCGCTGGACCATGTCCACATTTCCAAGCCCTGACTGGTGCGCGCAAGAGCCCATCTTCATCCCATGGTCAATGGTAAGATCCCTCTGCATCACTGCTCACTTCCACTGCATTATCTGTGTTGTGTTTCGAAGATCAAAGTTTACTTCCATTAGGCTACTTTTACTAATCCTACTAACAGATCAGATTCTAAATGAGCTAGAATTAATACGCGAGCACGTGCAGTTAGATGACTCCTACTGCTTGCTTTTCTAAGTAAAATAAAAAGTGTAAAATATTTTACTTTTCTATATTCTATTTATATATTTGGAAAACGTCAACAATTGCCCAATTCTCCAATAAGACCAAATAGAAGGTCGAAAGGAAGTGGGAAAAAATAAGAAATTATGATATTCGTTTGAAAATGTTATTAGGCCTGATATGATTTAATGTAACAAAACTTTGAAATGGCTGATTATAACGTGAATTAAGTTTTTTTTTAAATTATTATTCAAAATGTGACCCAATTGATTACAAATGAGATCTCTCTGACATGATCAGAGTAATCCTAAAAATGCAACACTAATATAGCCTAGTCTCTAAATATGATATGTATTAAATATAGTAGTTGCAGGCCTATGCATTATGACATGTTCTAAGGAGCTTCGCCAGGCATTAGCTCTGGTCATTTGATTTTATAGCACCTTTTATAAAAATGTACATACATTTCATACTAAGTATACTATAACTCAATTAACATGCCTATTTACTGTCATATCGCTTGAGATTACTGATATAAATATTATAATTAAACTTTATTTGTACTTTATTGCTCAATGCAAGCCTAAAATGTCTTTTAATATCACTTATTAGTAAGGATATTATGATCTTTGTATAATATCAGTCTTAAAATGCAAGATATAAAAGTAGGCCTAACTGAAGTTTACTTGAATTAGTTCCAATTTATGGAACATATACTTAAGTATTTGGACTTCAGCACTATTTCCGGATAACTAAAGAGCATTTAGTACAAAATTAGTTGTTCCAATTTAGCAGACTTTAGGTATTCCAATTTAATGTACTAAAAGTGCAATTTTACTATATTTATTTTTCACTAGGGCCATGTAAAAATCAAAAGTCTGCTCTATAGGATTTGTTATGGACAGTTCTGTGTGAACTGCATCTTTTTAAAACCTCCAGACTTAAAGTTACCGCAGTTATCAGATGAGTTGGGCAAAAAGGAATCATTTTTGTATATATTTTCAGTATAAGGATATTATGCTGTGCACAATGTTTTCTATCAATCAGAAATGATCAGATGCAGTAGGCTATTGATTATGGTGTTGGTTTCAGTGTGTGAACAGGCCTGCTGTCTGTGTGGCTGTAATGCTGCTACTCGCGGTGGCCCACGGTAAACGCGCGTGTGATTATTCGGTGATCATCAGCACCTACAGGGCGGTCGTCCTGGTCGAGCTCCAAAACCTGGTGAGCGTCATATGATGTCAGACTAACGGACTATGTGTGGAGCAAACCTGACTTGCTGTTTTTATGTGATCTTTTCACAAATTATATAAGCGTTCTCATACCACAGGAAGATTTGTTATGAATGCTTGGTCACTTGTTGCCCTCTTCTGGTTATCTGTAGAAGGTGAACTGATTGAATCCTCTTTCCTCAGAATCTGACTGGTCTGTTTGACTTATCTAAAGAAAAGGACCACTGTCCTTCTGAGAAGGTACAGCCACCTGTACATAGCTACATGTATGTTTCCTTAATACACACTTTTGTCTTTGATGTTTTTAGAGATGGATGATATACTGAGCATTTTTCTTTTTGGTGGTGTCTTAATAATCTCGACGTTGTTTTGACGGTAGGTTCACCGCATCCTGCGAGATATCTATAATATGACCCAAATCTTCAGATGCTTGAGTGAAAGCAAGAGGCAGCAGCCGGACAGAGCTGACAGAGGGACGGGCATGACAAAGGTGGTGGGACAAATGGCACAACTCATCCAAATAAACTGCTGCAGACCTGAAAGCTTGGTATAGTATTTATTTGTTTGTTTGTTGATTGAATAATCAAGATAAAGTTAACCTGAATATTAATAATTGGAAATAAACGGAGGTTAGCATTATTTAGAAAGTTAGTGATTCGTTTATCAAAGTAATGTTATGCTGAATAATTACAGTGTAAAATAAAAAGAGGATAACATGATCTAGAAAGTTATTCATTTATCAAAATAAAGTTAGTCTGAATAATTCTAATGTGAACAACAGAGGGTAACATGATATAACATTTATTTATTTATTTATTTATTTATTTATTTATTTATCAAAATAAATGTAATCTGAATTATTAATTATAATCTAAAACAAACAGAAGGTAACATAATCTAGAAATTAATGAATTTCGTGAGTTAGTTTGTTAATTAAATAATTAAAAACAATAAAAATGTATAATCCAAAATAAATAAATAAATGTTTTTAATTATTTATCAAAAATCTAAAAGTTCATCTGAATCATTTTATTCTAAAATAAACTGAGAATAAGAAATCTAGAAATGTTTTTTATTTATCAAAAAAATTAATCTGAAAAATTATTATAATCTAAAACAAAAAAACAAACAAAAGGTAACAATCTTGAAACTAAACAATAATCTGAATAAGTATAAATATGTATTATCATTACAATAATTATAAACTATATATATATATATATATATATATATATATATATATATATATATATATATATATATATATATTATCTATCAAAAAAGTTAAGATGAATAATAATAATCTGAAATGAGTAGAAGATAAAATACATCTATAAATTTTATTTATTTATTTATTTATTTATTTATTTATTTATTTATTTATTTATTTATTTATTTATTTATTTATTTATGTGTTTGTTTATTTATTTTACCAAAACATTTATCTGAGTCATTTTAATCTGAAATAAGCAGAGGATAACATCATCTAGAAATGTATTTATTTATTGTAATTAAGTTAATCTGAATAATTCATTATAAGATAAAACAAACAGAAGGTAGCATATTCAAGAAATGAATGAATGTTTGTTTGTTTGTTTGTTTGTTTGTTTGAATCATTAAAAACATTGATCTGAACATTTATTTATTAAGAAAGTTCATCTGAATAATTATAATCTGAAATAAACAAGAGATTGATGGATGGATGGATGGACATTGATTGATTGATTGATTGATTGATTGATTGATTGATTGATTGATTGATTGATTGATTGATTGATTGATTGATTGATTGATTGATTGATTTTGGCTTCATCAAAATAAAGTTTATTTGAATAATAATAATCTTAAATAAAGAGAGGATTAAACTTTTTTTTTAATTTCTTTGCAGGCAAACAGATGCCATAAAACATCTTGCAAGCCAGGGAAGAAGCGGAAAAGAAGACAGCAGTGGAGAATGAAAATGATGGGAAGGCTCATAAACTGCTGGCAGAGGCTGCTGAGTGTGACGGCATATTAAATCACAGCAAACACAGTTCAGCGCCACTCCACATTATTTAAAACAGTATGCACATTCATTTTCCCTTTAGCATTATTTATTCACTTTCAAAAACAAAAACAACAACAAAAAAATAGAACAACAAGTGTTTTGTATAAAACTCTTTCAGTGAAATAGTAAACTGAGACTGTATGACATTGTATGATTATCTTTCTTCTGGTTGTATACTGTATGTTTTATTTGATATTGCTATATATGGTTTATGCATAGCAAGTTTAAAAGCTATTCATGTTTAAACAGTTACATGCACATGTATATATGGACACTCACATCTGGTGCTGCAAATGAGCCAAAATTACAACTGTAATAATTTAACACTGCCTACGTTATTCATGTTCTCATGGGTCTCTAGCTAACACTATACAAAACACTCAAAATAAGCTGTCTCTGTAACTTATCTCATGTTATCTTTTATAACATGTTGGGTAGAATTACTGTATTTGAAGTTTTATTGGAAAGTGTAATGTTTTGGAAACTGTCAGGCGTTTCACCATATCAATACTGCCAATATTCCAGAAACTCGTTATGGACATCACTTTATCCATATTGTTGGTGCTTTGGTGCTGCTGATTTATGTCTTGTTTTGTTGATTCTTTCTATCTTTTTCTGTAAGAAGATTTAAAAAAAATAAAAACTTTTTAAAAAGACGTTTTAAGCAAATGGTTTTATTCACCGTCGTTTTCTTTTTTAAAGCCAAGGACTTTTATATCCCAGGGCTTTTATTTTAAAATCGAGGACGCGTGCCACCTGCACGTCAGCATTCGTTCTTACGCATGCGCAGTGTTTGCACTTCCTATTGTCACTTTGTAGTATTTGTGCATATCCATGTCGCTTGAAAATATAATATTGTTTATCTCTGCTCACATCTCGTTACTTCATGCTTACTTTCCTTTTCTCCGTCGTTGTTTGCGCCACATACCTGTCTCCGAGCATCAGTCATGTTAAAGGCAGAGATTTTACTGAACAGGAAATGTCTCATTACAGGTGAGATATGCTCAATTCATCATTAATTATTGATGTGTAAAAAGTGGGTCAGATGATATGAAAGGCGTATAGAGACATTTAGTTGTTACAACTGCTGTAACAACTATAAATATATGTCTTTAGTGGTCAGTCAGGAAGGGGCATTTGCTGTCAGTCAGCTTTGCCATATGGCCATGTGCAAATAATACACAAGAGTCAGCAGACACTAGTCATAATGCCTTGTAATGCTTTGAGGAATATTGACATGCTGCTTATATGTGTTGTTTGTTCTATTTGTCTTAACAGGGACAGAATAAAGTCAATGTTTTATCATGCTTACAACAGCTACTTAGAAAATGCATATCCTTATGATGAGTTGAGACCTCTGACGTGTGATGGACAGGACACATGGGGAAGGTAGGAGCATATTTCTATTCTTCAGTAAGAAAAAAAGGAGGACAGAACACTGCTACAATGCTCTCTTCATCAGGTTTTCACAAATATTAAAACTTGTCCGTACATATGATTATTTGTGGCCAGCAAACAAGACAACAATTAACCAATGAAAACACATTATAGTCTCCAGAGAAGTAATAAATGAACAGATCTAAATTTAGCTTATATGGAAATCACAAAAAGGTGTTCTGCCAAAATCTAAATTAAGTCCTTTTGAAAATAAAGTATACATAAATATTAACACACACATCCACACTTCATGGCAGAGATTCAACAAGGTGATGGAAACATTCCTCTGAGGTTTTGGTCCATATTGGTGATGAGATCACAGTTGCTGCTGATTTGCCGGCTGCTCGTCCATGATGTGAATCTCCCGTTCCAGCACATCCCAAAGCTGCTCTATTGGATGGAGATCTGGTGCTTTTTTTTAATCTTAACACTAAGAGTTCTCCTAAATAGCAGGAAGAGTTCTTAGTTAAAAGTTTTCTCTTAAAACCTATTCACTAAGCTGCTGAGACCAATTTTTACTAAGAAACAGAGAGAAGTCTTAAAGGCTTAGTTCACCACAAAATGAAAATTACCCCATGATTTACTCACCCTCAAGCCATCCTAGGTGTATATAACTTTATTCTTTCAGGCGAATACAATTGGAGATTTATTAAAAAAAATGTCCTGGCTCTTCCAAGCTTTATAATAGTAGTGAATGGAAGCCTAAAATGTGATGCCCATCTAAAAGTGCATCCATCCTTTATAAAAGTAACCAGGGGGTTAATAAAGGCCTTCTGAAGCGAAGCTAATCAATGGGGTTTTGTAAGAAAAACATCCATATTAAAACTATATAAAGTAAACTATCTACCTTACGAGGGTTGAATACGGAAGGCGATTCGCCAGAACCCAGATACTTCACTTTATAAAGTTTTAAATATGGATATTTTTCTTACACAAATGCATCGATCCGCTTTAGAATGCCTTTATTATTATCATTTTCATTTTTGGGTGAACTATCCCTTTAAGCATAAAATGTAACGCCTCTCGCAGTTCAAAATTGCTTACATCTGATATCAATGCCACACCAGTTACGTTTTTTTCCCATAAATTGAATACAGAAGGTGGTCTGGTGGAAGCTAGATATTTTACTTTATAACATGTTCAATATGGATATCTTTTTTTTTTTTTTTTTTTTTTTTACAAAAACGCATTGCTTCGTTTCAAAGGCCTTTATTAAGCCGTTTGGATTACTTTTATAATGGATGGATGCACTTTTTTGGTCTTCAAATTAGGATTAGGTTAGGATTAGTTTGGATTAGGGTTAGTTGCATGTAATTATATAGTTATAGTTGAAAGTAAAATTTATAGTAATCACTATAGTAAATGCATTCAACATGTGTAACAAAGATGTTTTTACTTGGAGCTCAGTTGTTAAACTGGTGTACTTAAATATTATTATTTTTTTCTCTTGTATTAATCTTAAATATCTGATATTGTATTTTTTTGTTAACTGTATGACTTTTTTGTCATTCACTGTGTTCTTGCATGAAATTAGCCATGGTACTGACATTACACTAAAATAAAATAAATTAAATGACGTTTCTCAGAATTGCAATAGACAGCAATTTTTTATTATTATTGAACTTTGTTCATGTAAAATTCTCACCTACATTCAATGATAGCTTTGGCCCAAAATACTTCTGGGAAAGTTGGTGCAGTTTTTTCTTTTCTTTCAGTGGTATTGAGCAAAAGCCTTTGTATGTAATATATTATCTTTCATAGTGAAATGCATAATTCTGATAATTATTCAGACATCATATTCTATCATTATAACCCCTCTTATTTGTCTCTTTTCCTCCAGTTTTTCCCTCACACTGATTGATGCTCTGGACACATTGTTGGTATGAAATTATATTCAACAAGATTCTTCCATGCCAAACTGTGGTTTTATTTACAGTAGGTCAATGCAGATAATGTTTTTCCTTCTTGATCACAGGTACTGGGAAACCACACAGAGTTCCAGCGCGTGGCCACACTGCTTCAGGACACGGTTGATTTTGACACGGATGTAAATGCATCTGTATTTGAGACAAATATACGAGGTAAGCTATCCTATATACATGTGTATATATGTATATCATGTGTGTGTATATATATATATATATATATATATATATATATATATATATATATATATATATATATATATATATGTGTATATATGTGTGTGTGTGTGTGTGTGTGTGTCTCTACATTTATCTTTATTTATTCTGTAATACAGGGTTGTTATCATTGGCATTCTGTTTATAATCTTGTCACTTGATGAAATGTATTTCTCTGCAGTGGTTGGTGGGCTTCTCTCGGCCCATCTGCTTTCCAAGCGTGCTGGGATGGAGGTGGAGGAGGGCTGGCCCTGCTCTGGACCCCTCCTGCGCATGGCAGAGGAAGCTGCCCGCAAATTGCTGCCTGGTGAGGGAGCTAATGTATACTTTAAAACCATATTCAAAACGAATAGTGACTGCATCAGTATCTGAAACATATTTAGCATGAATCTTTAGTGGCATTTGTCATTGCACCACTGAAACTGAGAAAACATTTAGTTAGAGATGGCATGAAATTAATTTAGAATAGGCTTTTCTTCCCTGTTGTGACATAAATCCGAGTAAAACAGCTTCTCGAGCAAGTCAATATGTAACTTTGTCAAATTTAATTTCATGGGGACTTCAATGACAGTGTTGTTTTCGTTTACTAAAACTATTGAAAAAATGCTTTTATTAATTAAAATATAGCTGAAATAAAATATAAATATTAGATACAAATCTTTAAACTTAAAGGGATAGTTCACTTTATAATTAAATTTTGATATGTTTTAGCTTACCTCATGGGCATCCGAGATGTAGGAGTATTTGTTTCCCCAGTAGTTTCAATTTTGATCATTTTAGGTCAAACCGTTCTTGTCTGTGCCTCACATAATGCAGGTCTATGGTCACCACCTCAAAGAGCATACGCAGAGAAGTCCAAATTAAACAATCCCCCATCGTAAGTACACACTGATGGCCTAAGACACGAAATGAGCGGTTTGTGTGAGAAAGCGAACAGTATTTATATCGTTTTTACCTCTTGTACACTATTACGTCCGACTGATCCGAGGGCGCGCGTGCGTGTTTCCTGTTGTGACATTCGCGCGTTCTGGCTTTAGTCTGCGCAAGCGCTGAAAGCACCGGAATGGGCATATTTAAATCAAAATGTATTAGTTTGAAAACGCTTCATCATACATAACATTCATCATTAGTTTACCATGATAATAGTTTTCACAGAAAACAAAAACTGTGATTAATTTTAAAAAGCGTCTAGTTTTAAGCATTAGCTAAGCTAGTATCCCAGTATTTGGACATAAAATTGCATTTTTCTTAATTGTGTGAGGTGTGAGCAATATTTACCTAAGAAGCATGCATGGATACCAAAACTCCTTGTAATTGTACTGTAATCTTTAACGTGCTATTTTCAATGTAATGCACTAATCCTAATCTGGCATGTTGTAGAGCATGTTCATTGGGATTCAGAAATACTATACTAATATAAAATATATTATAAGCATGAAAATTGAATAATGGTATCGTTTTTATAAATCTTGTCCCTTCTCAGCTTTCCAGACCCCCACAGGGATGCCATATGGCACGGTGAACCTTCTGAGGGGGGTGAACCCCACTGAGACCCCCGTCACCTGCACTGCTGGAGTGGGCACCTTCATCCTGGAGTTCTCCACCCTCAGCCGACTGACTGGAGACCCTGTGTTTGAGAACGTGGCTCGCAAAGCTCTCAGGGCCTTATGGAGAACACGCTCAGATATTGGCCTGGTAAGAGCTTTTTATCTGGGATCAAGCTGCTTGAGGTACGACATTGTGCATATCTAAAATTCTTTGGTTTTAAGGGATAGTTCACCCAAACATGAAAATTCTCTCATCATGAGGAGCTTTCGCACGTATCTATAGGGGCTCAGTTGTAGGAACCACCAGGGCGGTCACCTGAGATCTAAATGTTCCCCATGGGTCATTTTCCTGGTTGCATTGACACCGGCAGTGGAAAATCTGAAGTGATGGGGCTGCACGATATATCGTTTTAGCATCGACATTGATATTGCGATGTGCACATCTGCGATAGTCACATCGAAGGATTGTGTACATGTATATATAGTATTTATGTCAAGTATAGGGGTCGTAGGTAATGTGTACTAGAAATCAAGACTAGAAATCATGGTTTGATTAATTGCAATGTTTAACCATCATAGTAAACATTTATTATTTACAACTTTCTTAGGTTCTATTCATATTTAAATTCAAGCACAAGAAGACGTGATAGAGAACTCATTGCGCAACACCAAAACTTACTCAAACACCCCACCATAATAATAAAATAGCATTATTCTATTATGTTCATTCCCATTAGCCATCTAACACAAGTTAGTACACGAAAGTGCAGTTGATTGTGAAATAGAGGCGAGGTTCCTCACTCAGACCACCGTTTCCATTTGAAAGAGGAACTTGCAGGACTTAAAGGGTTAGTTTACCCAAAAATCTAATCTTCAGAACACAGTTTAAGATATTTTATATTTAGTCTGAGAGTGTATGGAAGTGTATGCACACTATACTGTCCATGTCCAGAAAGGGAATAAAAACATCATCTGTGACATCTGTGGGTTAGTTAGAATCTCTTGAAGCAGCGAAAATACATTTTGTTCCAAAAATAGAAAAAAAACTACGACTTTATTCAGCATTGTCTTCTCTTCCACGTTTGTTTTCAGACCTCAAATAAACATTCAAACGGTTGTGAATCAGCGAATGATTCATGATTCGGATCGCGTGTCAAACTGCTGAAATCACGTGAAATTGGCGATCCGAATCATGAATCAATCACTGATTCATTATTATTCTTTATTTGAGGTTTGAAAACAAGCGTGAAAGAGAAGACAATGCTGAATAAAGTCGTAGTTTTTGCTATTTTTGGACCAAAATGTATTTTCGCTGCTTCAAGAGATTCTAACTAACTAACTAACTGATGTCACATATGGACTACTTTGATGATGTTTTTATTCCCTTTCTGGACATGGAAAGTATAGTGTGCATACACTTAGATACGCTCTCCGACTAAATATAAAATATCTTAGACCTCCGTTCATCTTCAGAACACAGTTTGACGGGTGTGGAACGACATTAGGGTGAGTCATTAAAGGGGGGGTGAAATGCTGTTTGATGCATACTGAGCTTTTTACACTGTTAAAGACTTGGATTCCCATCCTAAACATAGTCAAAGTTTCAAAAACTAATGTTGGACGTTTGATGGAGTATTTCTGTGTCAAAAATACTCCTTCCGGTTTCTCACAAGTTTCGGAGAGTTTTTTTCGAGTATGGGTCTACTTGACGTTAATAGAACGGAAGGTCCTTGTATGGGCTGTACGGGCTCTTCTCCTGGTAGGGTGCGCGTGCGCGTGACTAGAGCGAGAGAGGAAATGCATGGCCGTAAACACTCACTCAGGTGCAGATCCAGTCGTCCGTGAACACTTATGTCGGTTATAGTCTGCGCTGCGCTCCACTTTATTCCTATGGTTGACGTTAAGCGACTTCAACGTGTCCGCACAGCATTCCGGGAAGGCAGCGCTGCATTTGAACCGATTTGAATGCAGAAATGACGGGAAGCTTCACAACATCGCTTCAGTCGTGTCTCAAAGTGGATTTCCATGCTACTGCTGTCACAGGACTTCACCAAATCATACCAAAGAAGTGTGTTTTTGACGGAGCGGTCCCAGCGATAAAGGTTCGGTCCTGCTTTGGAAGCAGCCGGTGAGTAAAACTGCTTCAAATGTCTGTGCTGTTGACTACCGTCACGTGAGTAAACATCAGTAAACGACACGATCGTGTGCTTCGTCATTCAAATGCGGTTACTCCATTGTTGTTCTATGTATAACGTTACACTAGTCTGACGTGCGAAACCGTTTTGCTTGCTACTGCTAAGGTCTAGTCGCCGCATACAATAGTCCATAAACCGAATCATGTCCTCATAAATTGAGAGTAAAGACACACAAATGTTGACAGGCCACTAAATACAGTACATACCACAGAGACGGACGTCCTGCTGTTGCTGTTTCTCCTGTTCAATTTATTTCTGCCTCAGATTTGATTCTGGATCATATCTATTAGCTGAGATAGCCTTGGGTTTCTCCACGCTTGAGGACGTCACCGCTTTGTTCGCGATCGTCATTCTTTTGCTCCGCCCACACGATACGCCTCCAGGCGCTCTGTTTTTTCCGGAAAGACTCGGTACAGCCTATATTTCTTTTATAAATATAATAAAACTAAAGACTTTTCGGAGATATGAAGGATGCAATACTACTCTATAGTTACTCAAGATTGACATGAGATTGACTGAAACTGAGTGTGTCTTCCCCCTCCCCCCCCCCCCCTTAATGACATAATTTTAATTTTTGGGTAAACTAACCCTTTAAGGATCTGCTGCTAACTTCTTGGTGCCAGATACCACAGCACATCTTTAGGGGTCTAGTGGAGTCCATGCCATGCCTTGGGTCAGGGCTGTTTTGGCAGCAAAAGGGGGACCAACACAATATTAGGAAGGTGATCATAATGTTATGCCTGATCGGTATATGAATGTAATGCGTCATGAATGACCTGCCCCGTACCTTACAGTCCTACTGACCGCCCTCAGTAGTAAATAAAAAAACACAAAGGGAATGCTTTGACCAAATGCCTCTAATAACATTAATATTTAGGCTTTGGCTGCTGCTTTCTTACTAGAGAGTTAATCACTTTAACCGCAATTCCTAGGACAGGGTGTCTGGCTTATTAAAAAGGCAAAATCTCTGTTTATGTTGTTTTTCCATGTGATTCAACTTATGTTGTATACAACCAATTATCCTTGAGATCACAGAAAACAGATTTCCAATCCCTGTTTTCCTTTTTGGGATTAAATATTCTTCAGAACCATATAGCTTTCAGAGATCCAAATCCGATTTAAATATTTAGCATTTTTGAATCTCAACATTTGCAAGCTGATTTAAAAGGGTCATATATGTTTTATTTGTATTTATTTATATTAATAATTTTATGTATAATGTTATATATGTATAATGTGCACCAAAAATGATAATAAAAAAAACTACAAAAAAGTCTGATCAGTTTCCAACCTCTCTTTGACTCTGGGAATTAAGTGGCGCTTTAAGACCACAATGTAAACCCTCTTTGCATGTGAAATGAGTAGCAATGTTTTTTGCTGAACTCTCACACGTGCAACAAAAAAAATGTATATGAACCCAGCGTTCCTACACAGTATGGTATTAAATTTTAGTTATTTCCAGATCAAGATAAGAAAAATGTTTTATTTTTATTTCTAAAATATGAAATTATGCCATTTTAAAGGTTCCTAATACTGTTTTGGAAATCTCTGGAATCACTTATAGCGTGTGTAGATAAATAGCATATCCTACCATTATTTTTAAAATAAAATTTCGGTTACATCAGTTACTATTTTAAAACGTATAATATGAATTTAAAATGTTTTCAGTCAGTAAATGTGTGAAAGCATATCAAATGCAGTTTTAATAACTCGTTTGGGTTTGGTGGTAATTGATACATAACAGCTACAGTACCCAGCTACAATATTCCAGCAATTATAATAGCATACATAGGCAGAATTTTGGCTTTTAAAACCTTTTATCTGTTGTTAAATATGGTCTGTAAAAATAATAGAGACGTTTGGAAAAATATGGATTTTTGAAATGGTGTGATGTGTGATATGTCCTTTACTGGCTCCAGCATTCAGTGTTCCTGATCTTTTTAGGTGGGCAACCATATAGATGTCATAACTTCTAAGTGGGTGGCTCAGGACGCAGGGATTGGGGCAGGAGTGGACTCTTACTTCGAGTACCTCGTAAAGGGGGCCATCCTGCTGCAGGATGAGGAGCTGCTGGCAATGTTTCACGGTAAACACTGACTAATTATTAAAGCTGCTATATTACACAAGCATTGTACAATGGACTACATTTTACAAGAAAATACAATTTCCGTCTTCCTACTTAAAAATTATATTTATATATATAACTATGTTTAAATCAATGTTACTTGCTTGAACATTGTTTCAAAGTAAAACCTACACATTTTTTGTATGTGCAATTGATAACCCTTATCTTGCTTACACAAAAGCATTATCAACTTTCAAATGTGTGTTGCAGAATTTGATAAGTCCATAAAGAACTACACTAAGTTTGATGATTGGTATCTGTGGGTACAGATGCATAAAGGAACAGTATCAATGCCTGTATTTCAGTCTCTGGAGGCGTTCTGGCCTGGACTGCAGGTGAGAGAGCAGAAATTTCACCATAAACTAGTCCAATAGGTCAATGGAAAGACACCATTTTCTATACTGTGTGTGTATATATATATATATATATATATATATATATATATATATATACACATATACATACATAATGTATATGTGGTGCTTAGTATTGTACATGTGTTTATTTAATTTCAGAGTTTGATAGGTGATATTTCCAGCGCCACAAAGACGTTCCACAACTACTACAGTGTTTGGCGTCAGTTTGGAGGCCTCCCAGAGTTCTACAGCATTCCTCAAGGTTACACAGTGGACAAACGAGAGGGCTACCCTCTGCGGCCAGGTGTCTATAAAACGCACCGCACAGGGAGAAATGCACACATGTAAAATCCTCAAATCATAGATTAGTTGTCTTTTAACCCGGTAATTTTTAAATGACAATGAAAGACGATCCTGAAAAACACAGTTTTTATTTTTAGTATTTTTTTTAAATATATTTTTAGATTTTAATATTTTTTTTGTTTTGTAAATGAAGATGGATGGATAGATGGATAAATCTGTAACTTTAGAAGTGATTTGATGCCCTTTTTCTATCTCTGAATTTTATTTTACAGTATTTTTAAAAAAAATCTATTTCCCATATCTCTCAACCTTTTAGAGCTGAATTATGTTGATAGAAATGCATGCACAGACAATACAGGTGCAGGTTATATAATTAGAATATCATCAAAAAGTTTATTTATTTCACTAATTACATTCAAAAAGTGATATATTTCAAATGTTTATTTTTTTTTTAATTTTGATAATTATAACTGACAACTAAGGAAAATCCCAAATTCAATATCTCAGTAAATTGTGAAAAGGTTCAATATTGAAGACACCTGGTGCCACACTAATCAGCCAGTTAACTCAAAACACCTGCAAAGGCCTTTAAATTATCTCTCACCCTGCGTCCCAATTCGCATACTATCCATCCTAAATAGTATTCGAAAATAGAATTGGTATGTCCCAAATCGTAGTATGTTGAAAAGAGCATTCCAAAGATTCCCGGATGGTTTACTATTTCCGGTCCGAATTCGAAGTACGGATCGATGGGCACTCTAACGGCTGATATCTGCCCACAACCCATTGCGAGTTGGACGAGGATTCGATTAGAACTACAAACGTGGATAAAAATTGTTAAAAAACTACAAATATGGCAGATGTGCGAGTCCGACAGTTAAGTAGAGAAGTTTAGATAAAGGGGTTTGAGTGACCAACTATCAATATTTAACCTGACAAAAATATATTTATTCAGTGTCCACTGAATGCATGTGTCCACATTATATTTCACCTACAGCAGCATTGTGAACTCTTGTAATGACACGTTTGGCCATTAACTTTTAAATGCATCATTATATTTAAACTGCAAACACATGAGGAGAGTCTCTCCATTAAAGACCTACACATGACAGATCAACAAGCGGCTACATTTCTCTCTGATACGGCAGGAGATTAAACTGAATGTGGAGGATTTGAACTGTGACGAATCTGACGATGATTGACAGGGCAGATAAACGGTGACGGGATGCACGTAACTAAGCAACAGAGTCCGTTAAAGATGGCGAAGTAGTATGTCCCGAAGCTTGCATCCTTTTCTGCTACACACTCAAAAGTATATACTTTTTCTGCACAAAAAGAGTACATACTTTTAGGACGTAGTATAAGTAGGCGAATTGGGACGCGGCATCAGTCTAGTTCTGTAGGCTACACTATCATGGGGAAACTGCTGACTTGACAGTTGTCCAACAGATGACCATTGACACCTTGCACAAGAAGGGCAAGACACAAAAGGTCATTGCAAAAGATCAATGTTCACAGAGATCTGTGTCCAAGCACATTAATAGAGAGGCATAAATGTAAGTGACAAAAATGAACTATGTCAAATTAACTACTACCTAGTACTACAAAGCAAAAGTTCAAAGACCAAATTGCCTCAATTTAAACAAAGAAGTCAATATTCCACTCTGCTAGAATTGTTGAATGTTTTTGAAAGTAGTCTTTTATGCTCACTAAGGCTGCATTTATTTGATCAAAAACAGTAATATTGGGAAATATCATTACAATTTAACATAACAATTTTCTTTTGTAATATATTGTAAAATGTAATTTATTCCTGTGATGCAAAGCAGCATTTTCAGCATCATTACTCCAGTCTTCAGAGTCACATGATCCTTCAGAAATCATTCTGATTGGATGCTCAAGAAACATTTATGATTATTATCAATGCTGAAAACAGTTGGGCTACTTCATGTATTTATGGATAAATGTCACATTTGATCAATTAAATATATCCTTGCAGAATAAATGTTGGTGTAAATTGTGAATTGTGTTGTACAGAGTTGATCGAGAGCGCCATGTATCTGTATAAGGCCACCGGTGACCCAACATTCATGCAGCTTGGCCGGGATGCAGTCGAGTCGATTGACAAAATCAGCCGGGTGAAGTGTGGTTTCGCCACTGTGAGTGTCTCAAAATGAGTCTCAAAGCTTGAGCAATATTGAGACTGAAACCGGTACAGTCTCTAAACACACTCCTCTTTTTATTTCTGACAAAGGTGAAGGACGTAAGGGACCACAAGTTGGACAACCGCATGGAGTCCTTCTTCCTGGCCGAGACCATTAAATACCTCTACCTCCTCTTCGATCCTGAAAACTTCCTTCATAACACGGGCACTGAGTTTGAGCTCGGTGGCCTTCAGGGGGACTGCGTGCTCAGCGCGGGGGGCTACATATTTAACACGGAGGCACACCCGCTCGACCCCGCGGCACTCCACTGCTGCAGCCGATACCAGGACGAGCACAGGGAACTACAGGACATACTACTCAGCTTCTCACAGCCACTCAGGCCTCCCACGGACCAAACAGAGGAGACGTCAGGGGACCAGAACGCCCCAGAGAGCATTGCACTGAAGCCAGGAGAGAGACGAAAACCTCCTGCGCTCTCCTGCCCCGTTCAGCCATTCAGTGCCAAACTGGCTGTCATGGGTCAAGTCTTCTCGGACAACTCTTAAACAGACTTTCTGACTGCTAAATATGTGTAAACATGTAGATTATGTTTGTAATTTAACTTTGGAGAGATTAAATGTTTTCTAAAAATGTGTGGATTTTTTTCCACCCTTTTTATTAAAAGGTTTTAGATGACAACAGTGTTGGTGTTCAATACCATTTTTGTAACTAGAAAGTATAGTTCGTTGGGACAAACTTTGATGTTGGCTTGACAAAGCTGTATGGAAGCTTTTCATTTAGTGAAGTAGAAAGAGGACGACATTGCTAGCATAAATTAGCATGTTTTAACAGGATGTTGGCATGAATTAGCATGTTAACATGTTTTACCTTATGAAACAAATATATATTGCAGTATATTGGAAAATATCATGTAATACATTAGGCAATGTATTCACATAAATGGGATTTAATATTTATATTTTCCAATATATTGAAAGCGGCAATCATTTGTATATTTTGCAATATATTACATGAATATATAATATATTGTATAATACCATCAATATATTATTCCATGTATTTACAATATATTATAATATATTTCAAGTAATATATTGGTAAATATATTTTCCTTTCATAAGGATTACTACATTGCTAACCTGAATTAGCATGTTATTAGCATTATTTAACATGTTGCTAGCGTGAACTAGCATTTTGCTAGAATGTTTTAAAGGTGCACTGTGTAAATTTTAGCGGCATCGAGCGCTGAGGTTGTGAATCGCAACCTTTCGAAGCACAGAGAAACTACGGTGACCGACACTGAACAGAAATTTCATTCTTGGAGAGAGTGCTCTGTAGAGCAGTTTGTCCATTTATGGCTACTGTAGAAATGTTGTAAGGTAATAAAACAACGGTTCATTATGTAAGGTCACCACTGAAAACAGTTATAATGCATTATAAGGCAATAGATCCTCTTAAATATTACACACTGCACCTTTAACATATTACTAGCATGATTTAGCATGTTGCTAGCATTTTTTAAAGTCGGCATGAAACGGAAGTTGCAATTGAATCCGAGTGAAACGGCTTCTGAAATTAGGAAAAAATGTAGGCCGGAGCTTGATTTCTTCCTTTGGAAATTGGGTGTTGCTAACAAAAGGAGGCATAAACGAGATACCCCCGCCCCCATAACTCATGACAGGAAGAGAAGTCGTTTCGAGGGAGGAGAAAAACCAATAAAGTGCACAGAAAATCATTTATAATAAATACTTCAATATTACATACAAAATAAGTAGTCAATTTTGATTTCATGGCGACTATCATGTTTCTAAGCATGCTTTATTTCTTACTGTCATGATTTAGCATGCTGTTAACCTGGATTAACATTGCTAGCACAAACTAGCATGTTGATAACATGATTTTACCATGTTGCTTACAAAAATTAGTATGTTGCTAGCATGATTTAACATGTTTCCACTTTGTTTTAACGTTACTAGCATGAATTTCATACATTTACATTTTTCATTTAATTATTTAGCAGACGCTTTTATCCAAAGCGACTTACAAAAAAGGGGAGAGCAATAGAAGCAACGAAACAAACAAGGCCAACAACTGTAAGAGCTGTAAGAAGTCTCAATTAATTAGCACAGTACACAATTTTTTTTTATAGCCATCTACAATAGCCATCTACAATAGCCACCTACAACACTTCATGTTGAATGGCATGTTGCTAACATGATTTTGCATTTTATTAACATGATTCACCATGCTGCTAGCATAAATTAGCATGTTACTAGCATGATTTAACATGATGTTAAATTGTTTTTACTTTACTAGCAAGAATTTCATGTTGAATGGCATGTTATTAATATGATTAGCATGTTGCTAGCATAATTTAACATGTTGATACCTTGTTTTAAGATTGCTAGCATGAATTAGCATGTAGGTCTGAGCTAAGTTTGATGGTTCGAGCTAGGAGGTACTGTTCAGATTTTAGTTTCAGAAGAAGCTGTGCTTAAATAGACCGATATGTTGGCTTGACCAATAATCCAATTTCAGGGCGTTTTAATTTTAAGCATTGGATTCCAGTTCTTTCCCCCGATCACAAAAATGAAATGCCAAACCTAAAAAAATAAAAAAAAATAAAAATCCATTCATCCCTTCAATCATACGATACGGGCAATGAAGAAAAATATTAGGCCACACAAGACCAAACGCTGCTGCTTAGCTGAGGTTTTAATACTAATGCCACTGTGTCATGCTAATCAGTCTGGCGTTAAGTCTAAAAAGCGTATTTTCTCTTCACGTGAGAGCCAGAGAGCTAAAGTTTATCATGAACATGTCCTCCACCTCTTGCCTGGTTTGTATGCCAGCACAAATTAAGAATGGCACGACTGTCGCTCCGGACAAAGCCTCTGTTCTGTTGGGCTGGGATTAGCGGATTCATATCTGCTTTAACTTCCTTTCAGGCAAATAAACCTATTGACCTGGGTTATCAATTTCAAAGTGCACATTATTTTAGCAGCTCAGGTATTTCCAATAGATTATGATTATGGTTATTCAGCTGCATGACTGTTGTGACTCGCAGGACGCAGGTCAAATGATGAATCATATGATACTCAAAATGTAAGGCAAGATTTGGGTGTTTTTGCACATATTCTACAATTCAAATGTTTAGGGTGAGTATTTGTTTTTTTAAATGTTTAGGAAGTCTCGTGCTCACCAAAGCTATTTATTTGATCAATATTAATATTTTTGTCCTAATGTGTTTTGAAATTAAGTGTTCAGTGTCACATGATCCTTCAGAAATCATTGTAATGATGATTTGCTGCTCAAAACACATTTCTAATTGTTATCGATCTTGAAAACATGTAAACTGGAAACTGATACATTGTTTCAGGTTTCATTTTAAAAGAACAGCATTTATTTAAAAAAGAACAGCATTCATATTCATTTCAAAAGAACAGCATTTATTTAATATATATAAACCTCTTGTAACATTATAAATGTTTTACAGTCACTTTTGATCGATTTAATCTTGCTCACTAATATTATTGATAAAAAAACTTACCGCAGAAATATGAATTACATTGAACAATATGATATTTAAACTAGATTAATAATATGATTGTTCACTGTTAGCTCAGGATACTGAATTGAACCTTATTGTAAAATGTCTTTATTATTGATCTCAGTTCATTTTTAGTCAGTGTACATGATCAAAATAGCTATTCTGTGGAAACTGTAGGCCTGTGGACGTGTGTGTTTTCCAAAGGCAGATCTTGATCTCAAACTCCATCTCCTGCTGTCCACCTCCATCACACTCTTGGCTAGTTTTGCTGAAACTGTGTGACCATGTAGGAGCCGATGTGATTGGAGAAACACCGGAGAACTTTCCGTTACACTTAAGAATCCCCTTCCTCATTCTCCCAGTATCCGTCTCAATTCTTTCCACATCTTCGCTAGTGTCAGCCTTAATGTTCCCAGCAGTCTCAGACCCGTCTGTGTGCTCAGAGAGAGATGTGTTTTCAACCTGATTGTAGAGCTTCTTCAGGATGCCCTTCTTTGGCAGTTTCGTGGGCTGGTTGTGGGAAGAAGGTTCAAGAGGTGACAGCAGAAAAGAGCTGCTGTTTGGGCTGAAAGTTCTTTCCTTATGTTTCACTCTCGGTAGGGTAGAAGCACATGTTTTACTCTCTGGAACTTCTGAGAACGAAGTATCTGGGTTGGGACAGTTTCGGTCCAGCCACCAATGGTTAGCGATGTCTTTCACAGTAGCTCTGTCCTCTGCTTTTACCGTGAGCATCCATCCAATCAATGAACAGGCCTCTATGAGAAGAATTGAAAGAGTCAGGCTAAATTCTCAATCATAATGGTGTGTAGTGAAGTGTGTGATGAATCTAAAGTCTCTTTAAGATTAGTCATTTCACTCGGCGGCCATCTTTGAAACGCCTCGCGGTCATGCAAGTGCAGCTCCTATCTCTTTGAATGGGGAAAGATCAAATTCTCCAAAACTGTTTGCCAAGCTTACGGTTAAATTTCATATTTGAAATCAACAATGAAATCTGAAAACAACAGTCTCATAAATGTTGTTTCTAAACGCTCAAATCATGACCAAAAACTTTTCATGGACTTTTTTCAGCCTGGACAAAGCTAATGCGCATGCGCAGTCCTAAACACTGCCCGCGTTTCTATAGCACCCAGAGTGTCTAACGACTTTACTAATCAACGATTGGCTCTTTCATTTAGAAGGCGGGGCTTATTCACCATATTGGCCATTTCTCCCATTCATAAGTAATCAGAGTGCACTGTCCTCCTATATATATAAAGCCTTTGATGAATCTCACCTGATGGGATATCAGGGGTCTTATATCGTCCCTGGCGGATCTGCTCTTTGAGGATGCTGTAAGTTGTGCCATCAAATGGCATGGAGCCATAAACCAGAGCATATAACAGCACACCAAGAGACCAACAGTCCACCTGAGACATAAAAAAGAGCATATGTCATACAGAATTGTTTATGAAGTGTTTACTGTAAAAACTGGGATTTCAAGTATTAAATGTCCTTGTAAAAACGAATTGCGCTTAATAATACTAAATGTCATGAACTTGATTATATATATTAAATCTGTAATTACAAATACAGAGGTGAATTCAGGATGAATGGGACACTTTTTAACAGTCATTTCAATGATAAAAAGTGTCCCAATCATCCGGAATTAATCTCCTATATAAGCACATGACATATAATATGTTTTAATAGAAATTACATTAAAGTATATTTTAGTTTTTCATAATTTTTGCCAGTACATTCGGCAGCACACGATTTATCTATGTTTGTACCATATTTATGTATACCATATTTCACAGACAATAGAAGTAATTATGAAATTACATATGAAGATGTACTTAAAGGGATTTCCCCAAATGATATATTATTATTTTGTATTTTTTTTCCTCATACTATGGAAGTCAATGGGGTCCATCAACTGTTTGGTTATTACCAACATTCTTCAAAATATCCTCTTTTGTGGTTCAAAAGAAGGAAACTCGGGTTTGGAACAACATGAAGGTGAGTAAATGATGACAGAATCTGCGTTTTTAGGTGAACTATCCCTTTAAGTTAACTATCCCTCCTACTTAAGTGAGTCAAAAAAGGACTCTTGTTTAAACTATAATACATTTTCATTTAACTGCAATTTAAACGCACATATAGGCCCTGTTTACACCTGGTATTAAGATGTGTTTTGGTCAATCGGATCACAAGTAGATGAGAGAGACATATTCCCATGTACATCTGGTATTTTAATTTGTCTCTTTTGTCCACTTTCAACCACTTCTGTCCTGATTTCTTTGAGGAGAGGGTCTATGGGCGGGTGAATGTATGGGCTTTTTCAGATCTTTTAATCTAATGGACAAAATAAGCTCACACGGTTTACATATGAACACGACCAGAGACGACGGAAAAACATATGGCATCAGCTTTAGTTTTTGCTCTGATAGCTACAAGACCACACTATGAGTGTGTGTTAGAAATCAGGAATAGTGAGAGCACATTGTGCATTTTGCAAACTTGGGTCTTCAGCTGGCAAAGTTTAAATCTAAATTAAATTTAAAATCTGGCTAGCGCGCTTGCCCTAATGTTTATGCGTTAGGACATTTTGTGGCTGTTTAAACGAATTCGACCACATGAGAGTTCACACTCTGAAAGTGGTTGAAACTTGACAAGCTCAAGACGTATTTAGTGCCGTCCACTTGTGATCCGATCCACCAAAATGCTTTAATACCAGGGGTAAACAGGTCCTTAGTGTCTGAAAACATTACATTCAGTCTGCACTTAAGTATTTTCTATTAGAGTATATTATTGCCCTAATAAGTACTCCTTTTAAAAGTATGCTAAGTGTACTTCTTTTCACAAGGTTGAGCAATCAAAAAAACTGGGGAGTGATTGGCACCTCAGGGCCGTGGTATGGAAGTCCATTGACAATCTCTGGCGAGGCATACAGGGGGCTCCCGCAGAAAGTGTCCAGACAGCGGCCTCTCATGTAGCGGTTGGACAATCCAAAGTCAGCGAGCTGCAAACAAACAGAGCAGTTATAGATCAATCAGTTCTGTATTAAAATGGGTGACCTACATCTATTTATTTAATAGAATCTAGGCTATTTCTGATTCACATTGGGTGGTAGAAATAGCAGAAAACCAAAGGAGGTTAATTTTGAAGTAGAATTATAATTATAAATGCAGCTGCAAAAATGAATCGAATTACACTGCCATCAAACACTTCAAAATGTTTGATATGAAGGTTTATGCTGAATTGCTTGCAAGTAGACAAATATAAAATGTGCTCGCATATGAAATGAAGCATCTACTATGCTCTGTATAATGTATATATCTGTATGTATACAGACTCTGTATAATGAATAAAAGTCATCTTTTGTCATATTTCCTACATCCAGTTAACCTATGGAGACAAAGGATGCCTTCAAGCCTGTCTGTTACCAACAACGAATCATGGTGAGGTATAAGCTGCTATTTTGCCAGAGTCATCTGATACAATGATTGCTCTATACGGTTTGTAATGAACAAGGAATGAAGCTGTTCGATTGTGCAAAATACTGCAAACATTGTTCGCTTATAATGTTCCCATCCTGGATGATGATGCTCCTATACACAGTGCTAAAGTAAACGCATTCCATGCACACATATCCTTAAACCCTCATGGGGATGTTTGGGCTCAATATGAGTAGTCCATTAATACTTCATTAAAAAATTCATAGGCGAAAAATAGGTACTCCTTAAGTACTAGGCGAAAGCATCAATATCAAGTTCAAGAGTTCAAGGCATGAATGACAGATTACAGCAAGAAAATGAGGCTGTTTACGGTTGATCCTACCTAAACCTATATTCTTCTTCTTTCGGCTGTTCCCTTCAGGGGTCGCCACAGTGAATAATCCGCCTCCATCTATTCCTATATCCTCTGTATCCTCTTCTCTCAGACCGACAACCTTCATGTCCTCCTTCACTACATCCATAAACCTTCTCTTTGGTCTTCCTCTTGACCTCCTGTCTGGCAGCTCTAACCTCAGCATCCTTTTACCAATATATTTACTCTCCCTCCTCTGAACATGTCCAAACCATCTCAACCTGGCCTCTCTAACTTTGTCTCCAAAACATCTCACATGTGCTGTCCCTCTGATGTACTCATTCCTGATCCTATCCATCCTCGTCACTCCCAAAGAGAACCTCAACATCTTCAGCTCTGCTACCTCTAGCTCTTCCTCCTGTCTTTTCCTTTATTTCATATAGTGTTTCTGTTATTTTGGCCACCGTACTTATGATTTTAAAAATTCAATGTGCAGTAAGTTTGAATTGCTTGTCTCAAAGGATCCATCAGTTGCATGAAACATATCAGTTTTGAATTGTTTACCTTCACATTTAAGTCCTTGTCCAGAAGTATATTCTCGAGTTTGAGGTCACGATGAACCACACCATTCTGAGAGATAACAAGAGATTTCGTACGTTTTTTTTAAAACAAATGTAAAAAATTAAATGAAAAAATATTATATTTAAAATTTTTGTTGTGTTTACAGTGAAGTCGTAAAATTGAAAGACCTGTGATTTCAAAGCTGATTTTAATGTGCTGACTGCATTGATATAAATACTTACAATATATACAATATATAAATATAACTGTGATTAAAGAAAAACTGCTCATTTGTAGAATGAATGCCATGAGTTTTTAAGGGGTTAGTTCAGCTAAAAAATAAAAATTCTGTCATTAATTCCTCACCCTCATGTCGTTTGACACCCGGAAGACCTCCGTTCTAGCCTAGAAATCTAGACGCACCCTAGCGGCAGCAAATTTAATCTGCCCGCGAGTGTCGTCTAGCAACTCTCAATACCCTTCTGATCTGTATTCCCCTAACTCTTGCCGGACCAATCACATCGTGTATAGAGTCGGTGGGCGGGGCCATAATGACGACGGCCGAGTTGCGTTTGCGTGCTTCTAGTAAACACAGAAACTGGCGAGCGGCGGCGGTCTTTCGAATCAGCTTTGACCGCGACTCTGGAAGACTTGGAGTTAAGCTTTTCTCTGAGAAAAGAACAAAGAACGGCACTGAAGTCATTCTTAAGAAGGGAAGATGTGTTCGGAGTTTTGCTGACAGGATACGGCGAATGTTTAATCTATCAACAAGCTCTGTTTCACCTTCGTTGCTCTGGTTGGTGGTAGCACTATCCTATCGCGTGCAGAGGGAGTTTGAAAGACAACCATTTATCCCGCCCCTCGGATTGAGCCCTGTCTATGGTGAGTTTCCAGACCAAACATCTTGATGTGGGTCTGGCTTGTCAGGCTACCTCCGTTCATCTTCGGAACGTAAATTAAGATATTTTTGTTGAAATCCGACGGCTCAGAAAGGCCTTCATTGACACCAATGTCATTTCCTCTCTCAAGACCCATAAAGAAACTAAAGACATCGTTACAAAGCCCATCTCACTACATAAGCTCTACAATCATTTTATGAAGCATTGAGAATAGTTTTTGTGCTAAAAAAAACGGACTAATAACTTATAGTGATGGGCCGATTTTAAAACAAAGTGTAGAACCGTTATGAATTAGCGAATCGATTCATGATTTGGATCGAGTGTAAAAACTGCTGAAATCGTGACATTGGTGACCCGAATCATGAATCGATTCGCTGATTTATAACGTTTCGACACTTTGTTTTAAAATCGGCCCATCATTATATATAAGTCGTTATGTAGGGTTTTTTTTGCGCTCAAAAACTATTCTTGTCGCCTCATAAAATGATTGTAGAGCCACTGTAGTGAGATGGGCTTTGTAACGACGTCTTTAGTGTCTTTATGGGTCTTGAGAGAGGAAATGACATTGGTGTCACTGAAGGCCTTTCTGAGCCATCGGATTTCAACACTAATATCCTCGTTTGTGTCTGAAGATGAACGGAGGTCTTACTGGTGTCGAACGACATGAGGCTAAGTAATTAATGACAGAATTTTCCTTTTTTGGGTGAACTAATTCTTTAAGAACAGAAATGTGTTTACTTTATGGCAGTAATGCACAGCAGAAGTGATCTGTTTGAAGAAGTGTCTGGCCTCGTCCTCTGACAGTCTCTGTTTCTCCTGAATGTACTCGTAAAGCTCTCCTCCACTCGCATACTCCATCACCATCACAATCCTCTCTCTGCTCTCGAACACTGGAAACATATCCACACATAAGACAACACATTTAAATCATCATTTGGTGGATTCATGAAATGAGAGAGTACCTCTATCTGATACAGGAGATGTGACAAAAGAAATGTTTGTGTTTTACCCTCATATAGACGGATTATATTTGGGTGTGTAAGAGAGGCGGTGATTTCGATTTCTCTCTGGATGTGAGCCCTATCCAGATCATCTCGTAATCTCTCCTTTCTAATGGATTTAATAGCCACCTGAAGCACACAATCAGACACATTATAATCAAACACATCACTGAACCAAGCACGAATGTGTGTATGCGGGTCAATGATGTGATGCTCATTTATTACGTTTTTCAAAAATACATGGAAAATGCAGTTAATGCCGACTTGAATACATATCTTCTGTGATGCTCTCTCAAAATCTTTTTTGACATATTTTTTTAAAGTCAGCATGAAATCAAAACGGACAGTTCTTATTTACGGAACACAACAGGGATTTTGCCATGCACATCATTTTTTAATTCATGCGTCTTCATAATCTTTAATCAAGAAACTTCCCCTCATTAGCAACCTGTCACTCACATGAGATCCACCAATAGGAAACCATCCAATCAATTCCCCACACTGTAAAAAAATGTTGCTGGTTTTTGTTGGTTTAACTTAAAAAAGTAAGTAACCTGGTTGTCTTAAAATTTTGAGTTTATTGAAATTAAAAATTTGAGTTGATACAATGAAGGAAATTTGTTTAATAAATAGAAACTCAAAATTTTATTGTTTCTGAACCACATAAAAAATGTGATAAATCATGAAAATAGCACTATTTGGCATGTTTCACTGCGTCATCAGAAATAAAACACACACAATTACCCAATATGCTTACAAAATCTTTTAATAATATTTTAATAAAGGTTGTCGAATCTCAAAAAATGTTCATTGTATTAACTCCAAATTTTAATTTTAATGAACTCAAAGTTTTAAGGCAACCAGGTAACTTTTTTTCTAAATAATTTTTTACAGTGCATGAATCGCCCTACATTTTTAATAACAGTAAATAATTCAACATTCTCCAATTGGTATGGATATAATTTAAGCTACAGATCAAATATTATGTCCATGTTTTGCTGACCTATGTATAACTCTGCTGGCTACGGGTTACATTTTGTACCATTGAGATATGGTTTAGTTTCTGGTACATGTTGGGGTCTGTAAGTGTTTCATAGCATGCAATTTCGGTCACAAAACTCTTTAGATTTTGTGCGATAGTCATACGATACCCAGTTTTACCATATCGAACATTTTGTGTGTCAGCCATTTATAATTTTGTCAAAAAATGCTATATTTTACGAACGCCTTGGTGTGTTGTTACGAAACTTGGCATGTGTCTTCGGCGCCATGCCTTGAAAGTACTCAAAAGGTTTCGGGGCAGCACCGCCTTGTGGTAAAAAGTTCTAACAAAATGTCCAACAATTCTACTTTTTGGAACTTGTCCTAGAACGTTTGTCAGATTTTCACCAAATCGAAGCTTATCATTTTCAGACGACACCGTTTTTGTATAGCACAGCAACAAATTTGAGCCATTATGTTAAAATGACTCTCGGTGCTGTATTTCTGCAATGCTTTTGCATAATGACACCAAACTTGACATGTGTCATTGTCACCTCACTCTGACCTCATCACATCAACTGCACCACCTATTGGTCGTAAGTGATAAACCATTAAATTGTATTATTAATGACTATACATATGATTTTTCAGCCATTTTGCCTAAATTCATCTTAAAGGGTTAGTAAATTTCTTTCATTACTTACTCATGTCGTTCGACACCTGAAAGACCTCATTTCCTTTCATCTCAGTTAATTTTCACAACACTAATGAAGATATTAGTGTTGAAATCTGACGGCTCAGAAAGGCCTTCATTGACACCAATGTCATTTCCTCTCTCAAGAACCATAAATGCACTAAAGACTTTGTTACAAAGCCCGTCTCACTACAGCGCTCTACAATCATTTTATGAAGCCACGAGAATAGTTTTTGTGTGCAAAAAAATAAAATAAATAACGACTTATATAGTGATGGTTGATTTCAAAACACTTCTTCCTGAAGCCTCTGAGCTTAATGCTGAACTAAACTGCTGAAATCACGTGACATTGGCGATCAGAACCGCTGATTCGATACACTGATTCATAATGGTTCAAAGCTCTACGAATCATCACTATATATGTTGTTTTATTTTATTTTTTTGGTGTACAGAAACTGTTCTCCTCGCTTCATAAAATAATTATAGAATCACTGTAGTGAGATGGGTTTTGTAAAGACGTCTTTTGTCCCTTTATGGGTCTTGAGAGAGGAAATCCGCCTTTCTGAGCCATCGGATTTTAACACAAATTTGTGTTCTGAAGATGAACGGAGGTCTTTAATTAATTAATTAATGACCGAATTTTCACTTTCCGGTGAACTAACCCTTTAAAATGTCCTTAATTGCTCATTGTTGCAGTTTTTCTGACACTCAAAGCCATGTTGACGTGTTTTATCGTCTTCTTTGTGCCCTGATAATTGCTGCTTGCAGCTATATTTAATAACTGAAATATGCTGTGGCTTAAAAGTAAAGTGTAATTTCTTTTGTCCCCAAATGGAATTCACTGATGGAAACATACATTGAAAGGTAAAGCTAAAGTAATATGGAAATGTTATCACTGACAAAAACTCTAATGGAGGTCGCCGAAACCTGCTGTCTGTATGGCGGCACTAGCAGTGCAATCTGGGAAGCTGCCAAGCACCTTTGACCCCAATTTGGACATGGGGAGAGACGCCTCGCTCCCCTGTCACACATGCACCCAGCTCCCTCTGAATGGTGTTAGTGTTTGTCTGCAGGAATCCCAGCTATGCTAAGGCTCCTGGATTCCGGAATACTTCACCTCTGAGTCCGGATGAGTGACAGAGTGAGAGAGAGGCTCAGCTGCTGCTCTAATCTGATTGGACAGTGAGTTTTTCCATTAACGCTTTCATATGTTTTCAGGCTGTGAAAGAGTGCAGACAGCAGTCCAGGGGAAATTTCGATTTTGTTTTTGTTAAATGACAGACTGAGTGATAAGTATTTAATTAAGTGTGCTAACGTGCAGTAGACACACACAAGGGCCCTATTGGACGACCCCAGGAGTAATTAACTGAGGTGAATTGCTAGGTAAAGGTGTGTTGAATGCCTGACATGCTGTCAGAACTGACATCAAACAATGTTCCTCTCAAATTAGAAAAATTAAGTACATTTCTGACAATAAATCAATAAAAAGGCCATTATTTGCATCCATACGGTAAAAAAACCAATGAATCCAGTAATTTACTGGGAATACTCAAGCATTTCAAGTTAAACCAATTATTTATTCAAAGGGTTCTTATGAGTTTACAGTTAAATTTAGTTTTCTTGAGTGTTTTTCTCAGAACTTTTTTCAGTACAGTTCCATAACTCTTGTTCATTTTCACTGCACACTATTTTAAAGACAAATCATTATAATATATAATAATATATATAAAATCCCAGCAATAGGCTCAAGTATGCCCTTATCAAATCAACACTAAACCAGAAATATTATACTGATATATCATCAAATTTGATGTATATGAAATATCATGCACCTTTAAATGAACCATGCCCAACTTCTTTCTTTTTTTTACTATTTTACCCTATATCATAATAATGAAAGTCATCATTTTTTGTAGTTTTTAAGGTTTAACAAAGCACAAACAAAATCCCTAAACCTCCACAGTTACTTATCTAGTTGATAAGTACTAGGCAAGTAGTAAGCATTATACTATAGACTTTTCTATAACTGCTTAAGATTTGATCAATGTCCGTGATTTTTTTACAGTTGTGGAGACCACATTTTTTAAATCTCTGATATTTCCATTTTTATGCATTGCAAGTCTCAAATAATCAAACAAATTTTTTAATTGCATTGTGGATGAAGTGAATAAAAAAGGACAATAGATGATAGATAGATAGATAGATAGATAGATAGATAGATAGATAGATAGATAGATAGATAGATAGATAGATAGATAGATAGATAGATAGATACCGTTTCACTGAAAATTAATAGATTCAACTCTTTATTAACCTATTGTGTTGGGCTGATATCAAATAATTATCTTTGTACAGTTCTACAGTATGAAGAACTAAAAAATACAGGCCTTGCAAAATATTATTCTAAACAAACTAAAAGACTCGTTGATACAACATATACCAATAGGCTAATGCTTCATATCAGCATTTTGTGACTAGATTCAAAACTACAAGGATGTCGCTCACCGTCCTTCCACACTGTCTCGCCACCGCGCGCTTGACTTTGCCGTACGCACCTCTGCCCAGCGTCTCCAGCACTTCATAACGGCGCTTGAGACTGTGTTTATGATGGTGTTTCTTCACTCCGGATGATGTCTGGAGCTCTGCTTGCTCCTGCGGTGTGTGTTTATGATGGTGTTTCTTCACTCCGGATGATGTCTGGAGCTCTGCTCGCTCGTCCAGTGTGTGTGTGGAGGCCGCGTCAGTGAACCGCTGCCGCTCCATGGCAACCGCGCGCGGAGCTGCAGCTCACCTGTGAAGTGATGCTGCGTGTTTTGAACAGCAACTTAAAAATAGTTCTTCAGACATTTACAGGGATAAAAAAAAATAGGAAAAATAATAGCATGTTGTTCTTTCGACTGAAAGTCTTAAACATCTTCTTTCTATATATGAGGTGGGATGGCGAGTCTCGCCGGAGTGGGTGGGGTGGAGTCAAGCTGACAGTCATCAGCGGTGACGCGCATCAGTGCCAGCCAGACTCTGACGGAAGGGACTGCTGACCCCAATCCTTCCTTACAGAAAATACCTTACAGACAAACAATATCACTGTCAGTGTGACTGCAGTTCTGTGGCTTTAACATCCAAGGTTTACTGTACAGATTTACTGTTTTTATTCTCATTTGAGAATTCATACTGTGGCCAAAAAGAGTAATAATTGTCTCAGGCAAGTGTGAGAAAAAGTATTTGCTTATACCAACTGCTCTGAGACTTTGTATGCAACATAATGTAAATTTGATATACTATTTAGGCTATATACAGTATGTGTCTAAGGTCACCACTTTCAGTATATTTCTGTTATAAACAGTTTGGAGCTCAAGCTATAAAAAAAGAAGAAATATAATGAACATTTAGTGACTGACATGAAAATCATAATTTACTAATTATATTTACACATTAGTTGCTGAGCTTGTATTAGTATTGTTGAAATTAGAAATTAGACCAAACTGAGATACATTAAGACTGAGTTCAACTTTTGAAAGAATGACTATAAAAAGATAAATTCTGATGGAAAGGTTGTGGAAATCTGCTCATTCATTCATAAGCAGGTTTAGAACAAGGGATTTTTTTTCCTTAAATGTGATGTTGTCATATTTATAATGTAATCAAAAATAAAGGGTTGATTTTTTTACATTTAATTTATTATTAATTATTTTGTTTTTATGATTATTTAGCTGAAAAGCCTTATCCTATAATTCATTTCAACAAATGTTGTAGCCATGTCTGCTATTTTATATTATTAGAGCTAGTGCCTAAACAGGTATCTGAAAAAATTACCCAATATAATGTGAAATTATGTCTTGCCTAATAAGGATGTTGTCACAAAGTTTGACGTATGTGAACCAGAAGTACCAACTAAGTTTTTTTCAGTGCTGTGACATATTTTTCAGATTTTGATTAAAGATTACCACGACAAACATTTTTTTTTCTGTTTATCAACTTAAACAGATTAATTGTTCAACCTACGACCTGTAATATGCGCTAACAAAGTAAATAAGGTCAATTTTGATTCCATGAGGACTTTAAAATAACTTTCAGATTTCATCAAATGGATGCAAAAAGTACTGAAGTCAAATAATCTTTGCAGCTCTATAATTTACCTATTAATTTCAGCTATTACTCAAAATAATATCCAGGACAAATCAATTTGTTAAAATACAACTTTGAATTAAATGAATTACTTTTTACAAATAACCCAACATTTTAAATTGCACAAAACAAAGAAAACATTGTAGGGCTACATTGTGACTTGTTCCACTCAACACTTACAATTAAGGTTTAATTAACATGATAAATTGTAGGAAGTATTATAATTAACATGGGAGACAAGATGATGGGGGAAACACTCATTATATGAGTTTATACAAAATTGCACAGAACAAAAGCAGTCAAGGATAGTGTTACGTATACATTGGTTCCCTGAGAAGGAAATGAGACGCTGTGTCAGTAGCTGACTCTATAGACCCTTTTACAGCCCACGTGATCAAAGAGTTGCGCGCGCATTTTGGCAACGGAAGTGGTGATGTTCCCTAGTGGTTCTAACGTGTGAGCAACTCCGAAAGTTTATCAAAACGGTTTCCCAGCATCAAAATGTATTCCCAGCATCTGGCTGTTGCGTTTTTGGTTGCACTAATCGTTATTCCACCAATGGGCTTAAGTTTTATAGAATTCTGACAGGATCACGGCCGTTTCAGAAGAACCGGCGGTACGCAGGCGATTAAATGCATTGATTGGAACGAGGACATAAAAATGCTCGCATAAAAAAAATCATTTGTAAAACATTTACTGCACTTGAAACTTAATTATTGATAATAAACCTCCGAACATTGGCTGCCACTGGTGTGTATAATGTACCCCCACCCCCAGATTATCATATCAATAATCACAGTATTTATCAATTTCATTTGTAATGATTTTATTAATAGTTTAATTGCAAAATAACCATCTGAGAAATGTATGCAAGCAACATAGTTGCTATTAAAGTACTATACCATTACAAAATTAAACTTTAAACAGAAGTGTCGACACGAATCAATAACAACATAAAATGTAAGGAAAATGATAAATGTATGTCTGTGTGAAGAATAAGAATAAATGTAGAAAATTGTATTGGACATTCTGTAACACATGCCCACAGACAACGTATTCATAAGCATCCAGTGATTTATATGCTTGTCTCGGGTGTTCACGCTCGGTTTCTCAACTAAATACGTATATATCCGACCACTAAGTTATATCTGGCCATCTGCTAACGTCTTCTATCCACTCCACTATAGTACACGGATCTGGTAGCCGAATACCATTTGATAAAGTCAACTTTTTAAAATAACTTTCTCGGTTTGTGTTGCTTAATCCGCTCACGTAGCTTGACATGCTGCTGATTCTCGCCACAGTTTGTTGCCAAAATGCGCGCGCATACGTTGCTACGTCATCATTGTATACAAACAGTAAAAGGGTCTATAGGGATGGTGTACAAAGCACGCGTCAATTCACTGCAATCTTATTGGCTGTCGGTAGTCTGATGATGTCACATGGAGTGCCCGATGCGTTCAGAAGGCACTGCCTACCGAATGTGTGAATGCAGCATAAGTCAAGCGCCTGGAGTGAGTGATTTCCATGTTAAGTCAATGTAAAGATGCTTTGACGTGCGTCTGTAGGTCCTGTACGATAGATGTGTTTACCGCAGTGCGATGGATGGATTTTGCCACATCTGACGCCCCCAGTTGAAAAATCTGAACTTTGGTGTCTGTTCGCACGACGCTAAGCAAACAGGAGCCTGCTCGTGATAAACAGCGGCACACCTGCCGGCTCGAATACTCGCTCCAATGCGGGACAACAGGTTATCAAACTGAGCACGGGACAGGCGGAAGTCCCGCTGAAAGCAGTCGTCATCCAGACGCAGCTCCTGGAGCACGTGGTGAAACTCAAAACTGGGTACGTTTCTGGAGTGTCTGGTTTCCGCTCAGGACACAGCACAGAAACAGCTTTGGTCAGGGTCACAAATGATCTATTGATGGTGTCAGATGCTGGTTCCCCATCCCTTCTCATCCTCCTGGACTTAACTGCAGCTTTCGATACAGTTGACCATAACATCCTCCTTCACCGTTTACATTCCACCATCGGTCTCTTTGACTCGGTCCACAACTGGTTTTCTTTTTATCTCACTGGGAGAACTGAATATGTTGTGTTGGGAGAAGCTACATCCCTGTCACACAATGTCATCTGCGGTGTCCCTCAAGGCTCAGTGCTCGGACCCACCCTGTTCATCCTCAACATGCTCCCCCTTGGCCGTCTCATCAGCCGGCATGGGATTTATTTTCACTGCTGTGCTGATGACACTCAACTTTACCTCAGGACAAGTTCATCTCCCTCTGCTGACCTCACACCATCCACTTTGATCACTTGCCTGGATGAGATAAAGGTATGGATGAAGCAAAACTTTCTGCAGCTGTAACGGATTCACAGAGGCAGGATTCAATTGCAAGTAACTCAGTTTATTGACAGAAGTGTCACAGAAGTCAAAACTCAGAACACAGAAGAAGTCCGGATAGGACGGTGCAGTGAGAGAGACTTTGTTGGCGACACGGGCAGGCTGTGAGCAGCAGTGACTCGGAGAGCGGTTGAGGTAATCCGGGAAGGGATCCAGCGTTTCACGGAAGGGGGAAACGACAACCAACACGGAGACACAAGGGGAACATCCAACAACGCTCTGACAAAGACAAGAGAGAAACAGAGAGACTAAATAGGGTGAAGGTGATGAGTTGCAGCTGGTGCAGGTGATCAGCCACAGGTGCGTGATGAGCCAATCCCAGGCTCCGCCCTCACCTACATTCAACACGCACCCAAGAGTGAGACAGGGAATCCATGAACCGTGACAGTACCCCTCCCCCTAGGAGCGTCCCCTGACGCTCCCAGCCGACCTTACCTGTTGATTGTAATCATCAATAAGGGAGTGATCCAGAATGTCCCTAGCAGGAACCCAACTTCTCTCCTCCGGACCGTAACCTTCCCAGTCCACCAAGTACTGGAAACCGCGTCCCCTCCGTCTAGAATCCAGAATGCGATTAACCGAATAAGTTGGTTCCCCATCTACGAGTCGCGGCGGTGGGGGAACCGGGACTGGCGGATTAAGGTGGGAGTGAAAAACAGGTTTGATTTTGGATACATGGAAGGCGGGATGAATCCTCCTGTACGCCGGAGGGAGTTTGAGGCGGACTGTCACCGGACTAATGATCTTGGTGACAGTGAACGGGCCGATAAATTTGGGAGCAAGTTTATTAGATACGGAGCGGAGAGGAATGTTCTTGGTAGAAAGCCACACTTTTTGACCGAAGAGAGTAAACGGGAGGCTTAGACCGGTGGCGATCGGCTTTAGCCTTGGTGCGCGCTCCCACCTGGAGCAGAGTCTCACGGGCTCTGGTCCATGTGCGATGACACCTCTGGATAAAGGCGTGAACAGAGGGGACCGCGACCTCGGAATCCAGACTAGGAAAAATAGGTGGCTGGTAACCTACACTACACTCAAATGGCGAAAGGCCCGTAGATGACACTGGCAACGAGTTATGAGCGTACTCAACCATAGAGAGTTGCTGGCTCCAGGATGAAGGATTCTTGGATACCAAACATCGCAACACTCTCTCCAGATCCTGATTGGCTCTCTCGGTCTGACCGTTGCTTTGGGGATGATAACCCGAAGACAGACTAACCGTGGCTCCTAGTAATTTACAAAACTCCTGCCAAAATTTGGACACAAATTGGGAACCTCTGTCGGAGACCACGTCCATCGGGAGGCCATGTAACCGAAAGACGTGATCTACTACAGATACCGCTGTCTCCTTGGCTGAGGGTAATTTGGGCAAGGGAATGAAATGTGCTGCCTTCGAGAATCGGTCCACGACGGTCAAAACGACCGTCTTGCCCTGGGAGGGCGGGAGGGTGGTAACAAAATCTAGAGCGATGTGGGACCAGGGTCTCGAAGGAACAGACAGCGGCTGAAGTAACCCCTGGGGAGGTTGGTTAGATGTCTTACCAACCGCACAGACCGAGCAAGCCAAAACAAAACTGCGAATGTCGCGAGCCATAAGTGGCCACCAAAATCGTTGCTTTATTAAACTGCAAGTGCGGTTTACCCCTGGATGACAGGCAATGTTGGAGCAGTGACCCCATTTGAGGACCTCGGATCTTAACCCCTCCGGAACGAACAAACAACTCGGTGGGCCGCCGGGCGGGGGCGTTACCCCTTCTAAGGCCACTTTGACCTTCGATTCGATCTCCCATGTGAGTGTAGAGATAACTATCCTCTCTGGCAAAATACACTCGGGAGTAACCGGGCGTTCGGAAGCATCAAAAATACGAGATAAAGAGTCGGGTTTGATGTTTTTAGACCCGGGGCGGTACGAGAGAACAAAGTCAAAACGTCCGAAAAAAAGTGCCCACCGAGCCTGCCTGGAGTTGAGTCTTTTAGCAGATCTAATATATTCAAGGTTCTTATGATCCGTCCATACAATAAAAGGTACCCCCGACCCTTCAAGCCAATGACGCCACTCCTCCAACGCTAACTTGACGGCCAACAACTCTCTGTTACCAATGTCATAATTGCGTTCGGCAGGAGAAAGACGATGGGAGAAAAACGCGCACGGGTGCATCTTGTCATCTGAGGGAGAGCGCTGTGAAAGAACCGCTCCTACCCCCACCTCTGACGCGTCGACCTCTACCACGAACTGACGTGTGGAATCAGGGGCGACTAAGATGGGAGCCGAAACAAAGCGGCTTTTCAGTTTGGTGAATACAGCCTCGGCTGTATCGGACCACCTGAACGTCATTCGGGGAGAGGTCAAGGCAGTCAGAGGTGTGGCTAGTTGGCTGAAATTGCGAATAAAACGCCGATAGAAATTGGCGAACCCCAGAAACCTCTGTAGGGCCTTACGGGAATCTGGACTTGGCCAATCCATCACAGCCTTAACCTTGTCGGGATCCATGCGCATTCCCTCCGATGACACGATGTACCCTAAAAAAGGAACAGACTGTGCATGAAAAGCGCATTTCTCCGCCTTGACAAAAAGCCCATTCTCTAGCAACCTCTGAAGCACTCGCCTGACGTGTCGAACATGTTCCTGGAGAGACGAAGAAAAAATCAAAATGTCATCCAGGTAGACATATATGAATTGGTCGACCATGTCTCTCAACACATCATTGACGAGTGCCTGGAAAACCGCTGGGGAGTTGGAAAGGCCGAAAGGCATGACCAAGTATTCAAAATGCCCCCTGGGGGTGTTAAATGCGGTTTTCCATTCATCCCCCTCCCTGATGCGAACCAAATGATAAGCGTTACGTAAGTCCAACTTCGTGAAGACGGATGCTCCCTGTAACCTCTCGAAAGCTGAAGACATCAACGGCAAAGGATAGGTATTCTTTACCGTGATGTTATTCAGCCCTCGGTAATCAATGCAAGGTCGCAGAGAACCATCCTTCTTCCCCACGAAGAAGAACCCCGCCCCCGCTGGAGAAGAGGAAGGGCGGATGAATTTGGAGGCTAGAGAATCAGAAATATATTTCTCCATGGCCTCCCTCTCTGGAATAGAAAGAGAGTATAGTTTGCCCTTAGGCGGAGACTTACCTGGGAGTAAATCTATAGCACAGTCATAGGGACGATGCGGAGGGAGAGAAGCAGCTCGGGACTTACTGAACACTTCCTTCAGGTCGAGGTACTCCGGAGGCACGTTAGACAGATTCACCGTCTCACTCTGAAAAACAGAACGAGAAACAGACGAACAAGCAGACACCAAACAAGACTCATAACATTTATCACTCCACGCAGACACAGAATTTTGTCCCCAGTCAACCCTTGGATTGTGTAACTCCAGCCAAGGGTGACCGAGGACAACGGGAGCCAAAGGGGAGTCCAGGATGAAGAATGAAATGCGTTCTGTGTGGTTGCCGGAAGTGATCAGTGTAAGTGGTTCAGTGGTGAATGAAATGTCAGGGAGAACTTGTCCGTTGAGTGCGTTGACAGAAATGGGGTTCTTGAGTGCAATGGTGGGTATGTTGAGTTTATGAGCGAGGGCAGAGTCAATGAAGTTACCTTCCGCTCCCGAGTCGAGGAGGGCGAGGCTGGAATAATCCTGAGCTGCCCACAGCAATCTCACCGGGAGGAGAGTGGAGGATGAGGTCTTTTCCACGGAGATCCCGCCCGACAGTAGCCTTCCTCTTACCGCCGGGCGTGGTCTTTTACCGGGCAGGAGTCTAGCAGGTGTCCGTTCCCGCCGCAGTACAGGCAAAGACCACGGGATCTCCGTCTCGCCTTCTCCTCCCGGGAGAGCCGAGCTCGACCCACCTGCATGGGCTCCGGGTCGAAGGTGTAGCTGACCGCATCCGTAGCGCTGGCCTGAGGGCATTCGACACTCCCATGCTGAGGCTCCATCCTGGACCTCAGCCTGCTCAGACGAGCGTCCACCCTCAAAGCAAGATCAATAAGACCGTCAATCTTCTCCGGAAGGTCGATGGCGAATATCTCCTTCTGGATGCGGTCAGCCAGCCCATGCAGGAACATGTCCCACTGTGCCTCCTCGTTCCACTTGCACTCGGCGGCCAGGGTGCGGAACTCGATGGAATAATCCGAGACCGAGCGGTTACCTTGGCGGAGCTCTGCGAGTTGACGTGCCGCTTCTCTTCCGGTCACCGCTCGGTCAAACACCCTTCTCATCTCTGCCGCCAGCGTCTGGAACGAGGAGCAGCAAGGATGTTGGTTCTCCCACACCGCCGTTCCCCAAAGTGCGGCTCGTCCGGAGAGCAGGGTGAGGACGAATGCCACCTTGGATCTTTCCGTGTTGAAAGTCTGCGGTTGAAGAGCGAAAAACAAGGAACACTTGGTAAGGAAGGCTCTGCAATAATTGCTCTCACCGGCATAACTCTCAGGGGTAGGCAGGCGTGGTTCCGGTTGCCGCGATGCAGATGGTGTGTGGGGAATCGGCGGTGGGTCGGGCACAGTGGGACCGACGAGTTGTTGCATCTGTTGGGTCAGCTCGGCCACCCGTGCCACCAAGGTGTGTACTGCCTGTCCTGTGGCAGTTAAGTTCGCCTCCTGCTGGTCCAGTCTCTCGTTGCTGCTGGTCAGTAGGGCGTTGATACTCGCTGAATCCATGGTTGGTCAGAGCGTTCTGTAACGAATTCACAGAGGCAGGATTCAATTGCAAGTAACTCAGTTTATTGACAGAAGTGTCACAGAAGTCAAAACTCAGAACACAGAAGAAGTCCGGATAGGACGGTGCAGTGAGAGAGACTTTGTTGGCGACACGGGCAGGCTGTGAGCAGCAGTGACTCGGAGAGCGGTTGAGGTAATCCGGGAAGGGATCCAGCGTTTCACGGAAGGGGGAAACGACAACCAACACGGAGACACAAGGGGAACATCCAACAACGCTCTGACAAAGACAAGAGAGAAACAGAGAGACTAAATAGGGTGAAGGTGATGAGTTGCAGCTGGTGCAGGTGATCAGCCACAGGTGCGTGATGAGCCAATCCCAGGCTCCGCCCTCACCTACATTCAACACGCACCCAAGAGTGAGACAGGGAATCCATGAACCGTGACAGCAGCTAAACAGCTCTAAGACTGAAGCTATCCTAGTCGGCACTCCATTTCAGGTCCAGAAGTCCGTTATCACCAGCATTGCTTTCTCTGATCAGGTCATACCTCTTTCCACTTCAGTCACCAATCTGGGGGTCAGATTGGAATCGCAGCTTACTTTTGAAGATCACATCAAACACCTGTGTAAGACCTCTTTCTTCCACCTCAGAAACATTGCCAAACTTCAACCCATACTAACATTGGCAGATGTGGAGAAGCTTGTCCACGCCTTTATCTCCTCCAGGCTGGACTACTGCAATGCGTTCCTTATCGGCATCCCTAGCAAAAATCTCCTGAGGCTGCAGTGTATTCAGTGTATTTGCGCTGCTAGGATCCTCATGAGAGTGCGCAAATACGACCACATCACCCCCATTCTCAAATCACTCCACTGGCTTCCTTTGTCGTTCAGGATCGAGTATAAGATCTCTCTCCTTACCCAGCAGTGCATACATGGTGACGCACCCTCCTATCTCAAGGAACTTAAGCGTGGTCTTAAAACCCACCTTTTTAGCAGAGCTTTTAATTGACTTGTTATTTCTTAATTTTTCTGTTTTATTTATTTTATTTTATTCAGTTACTTACTTATTTATTTATTGTTGTTGATTGTTTTTAATTCTGTAGCACTTTGAGATTTTATTAAATATAAAGTGCATTATAAATAAATATATGTATTATTATTATATGCGCGAGTCGGCGCAGACAACAAACATATCGGACCCATTTGAATTTTGCACAGAATGCTGTATTTCAAAGTGATATGGAGGAGATTGTGATGATAAACGATTAGAGGAAACTTGCTTTACCAAACAAAAAGGCTCTAGTCAAACTGACACGATGTATTAACAAAATGCTATTGGCTGTTTCAAAAAAGGGGAGGAGCTGCTAACAGCTGGAGCCATTTCAGGGGAAATCACATCAACACATTGAAATGCTGGAGTCTTTAGCATCCTTGTTACCATGCCCACTACCCACATCGGAAATGCTGGTTTGAATCCCGTTTGGAGCGGTTTGAGTAGAAATGGAGGGGTTACAAAGACGTCAAAATGAATGCATTCAACTCTCTTGTGCAAACGATTGATTCTTATCTCTCTCAAGAGAATCAAGCAAGAACAGAGCTTTCTAAAGCAAATGCATCGCCATAATTGCTTCTAACTCCCTCGAGAGCGGAACGCACTTCATCCAAATGCTAGATCCTATCCCTCAAGAGAGAATCAAAATCAAACAAGAACATTCTTTACAATGACCGCATCTAGTGTCTGGTGGCTCTGTTCCATACAGGACTTACAAAGTCCCTTTTTAAGTCAAGTCATTTCAGTTGGTGGCCATCTTTGAATCCATCTTTGGCCATCATCTTCTATCTTTTTAAAGGGATAGTTCACTTTAAAATGAAAATTCTGTCATCCTTTACTCACTCTCAAGTTGTTTCAAACCTGTATGAGTTTCTTTCTTCAGCTGAACACGAGGGAATATATTTTGAAGAATGTCAGTAACCAAACAGTTGACTGGAGCCATTGACTTCCATAGCAGGAAAAATAAATACTAATGAAGTCAATGGCTCCGGTTAACTGTTTGGTTACTGACATTCTTCAAAATATATTCCCTCGTGTTCAGCTGAAGAAAGAAATTCATACAGGTTTGAAACAACTTGAGGGTGAGTAAAGGATGACAGAATTGTCATTTTAAAGTGAACTATCCCTTTAAAAAGGGAAGCATCACATTCTCCAAAGCTATTCACCAAGCTTACGATTTAATGTTTGAAATCACCAATGAAAAATGACAACAAATGTCTCATTTTTTGTTTCTAAATGCGCAAATCATGACAAAAAAAATCTAAAGCCAGCTACAGTGACAAAATGACTTTACCAATCGGCGACTTGCTCTTCTTCTTCTTTTTTTACCAGGACTTATTCCACCATATTGGCCATTACATGTTCTCCCATTCATAGTAATATGAGTGCAGTGTGTTTGTATATCTAAAGTTGTTGCTACCTATACAGTATATTGGCTGATTCCTACGTCAGTTCTCATATTTTGCTCACTGGGGGAAGTCATCTTGGCAAATAAAACAACTTAGTAAACCGACAGATGATAACAAAATATAACATTTGGCCAGTGAGCAACACTGGGTTAGGCTTTTGTTTCAGCTGAAAGGACAGCTTTTTGTGCTCTACAAATGTATCAATGTAATCAGCATAAGATGTACCCTGTTGTTATATTTTCAAGGACTGAAACTGTCATTATTTAATCATCATTCCTGGTCAAGCACACTGTCAGATAATGAAATGTGCTTTTGCAAAAAAGTGTCAGCAAAGTGATAAATGCTTTTTTTTTGTCTGTGTTTGTGAGTTAGTTAAGTGTCATAAGTTAATTTACAGATGTGTGATCTATTTGGCACGCTCATGTTTATGGGACGGCTGTGGGTGTGGTGTGGGATGGATCCGTGAAGACTCTGATAAGGACCCAACAACTCTTTCCATATGCACATTTCTGGTTTGGACATACTGTGTGTAACTGCACACTGAAATTCCTCACAAATCCTCTGGTTGCTCCTATAGATGAATTATTCACCTGTCTGTCTTCACTCCATGGAAACCTATAAATGGACTCATTATTCTCAGTGAAAAGAAGGATCTTCATAGATATTCTCAGGAAGCAAAAGAAGAAAAAAACATCCCAATCCATACTTTTCCCCCTGGGAGGGGTTTGAGGTGAGTTTCCGAGACCCCTAAACTTAGGCAGAAAGGAGCATACAATGAACATGAATAGGACAGACATGGGTGTCTCTGAAAATGCTGGAGCAAAATTCTGCGTGGAGAGGATCATCCTGGATGAACTCAAACTAGATGAAGTAGCCAAACGGCAGACTGAAATCCATGGGCCCTCTATAAAGGAGAAGATCAGGGACTCTATAAGGTAAGGTATTCAAAGACACCATGTGTGTTATGCAAGGAAAATTATGCAGCAACCTTTATGACTAATATGTGACTAGCTACATTTGCACTATCCATAGGGTTTTCTTTTTTTTATTTTTTTTACTTTTTTTTAAAACATTTATTTCACTTTGGTACTATTTTTACATGGTGTCCATTTTCAAAACTCTTAGTACAAAACTGATTACATTTGTAACAGCTAGTCATTCTTTCAAAACCTGATGTAATGCTTTCATTCAGTTGCACATATTTTCAGCCCACATAATCAATGTGTCAAACACAAGATTCTTGTTATGTAAAATGAGAAAATATGAGAAATATGAGAACATTTCGTTTAATCCCCGAAACACAACAGCATGATGATCTTTCAATTGAGTAGTTTTACAGTTTCTCAATCGCTTTGGCACATTTTTCTTAAAGGGTTAGTTCACCCAAAAATGAAAATTCTGTCAATAATTACTTACCCTAATGTTGTTCGACACCCGTAAGACCGTTCATCTTTGGAACGCAAATGAAGATATTAGTGTTGAAATCTGATGGCTCAGAAAGGCCTTCATTGACACTATAAGACCCATAAAGGCACTAAAGACGTCGTTACAAAGCCCATCTCACTACAGTGGCTCTACAATCATTTTATGAAGCCACGAGAATAGTTTTTGTACGCAAAAAAACTAAATAACGACTTATATAGTGATGGCCCATTTCAAAACAATGATTATGCTATGAATCAGCGTATTGATTCATTATTCGGATTATTTCATTATTTCAGCGTTTTGGCAGTTTGACACGGGATCCGAATCATGAATCGATACACTGATACATAACGGTTCGAACTTTATTTTGAAATAGGCCCATAACTATATAAGTCGTTATTTCGATATTTTGCGCACAAAAAATATTCTCGTCATTTCATAAAATGATTGTAGAGCGCTGTAGTGAGATGGGCTTTGTAAAGACGTCTTTAGTGCCTTTATGGGTCTTGAGAGAGGAAATGACATTGGTGTCAATGAAGGCCTTTCCGAGCCGTCAGATTTCAACAAAAATATCTTCATTTGTGTCTGAAGATGAACAGAGGTCTTACGGGTGTCAAATGGCATGAGGGTGAGGAATTAATGACAGAAATTTCATTTTTGGGTGAACTAACCCTTTAAGATTCTCGAATCTCTATGTTCAATTGTCACAAGTGTTAAAATATCATTCAAAACATTTAATTCATGCTTCAAAACTTAGTTATTGTGTTTGTAAATGGGCCAATGCCACCAAAATAAAAAAAGTCCTGTGAGTACTGGTCAAAATGTTTAGATGTTTTTTTTTTCTCATTTGACACTAACTGCTTTCTATTCTATACGATCATGTCAGTTTTGTCTAGCTAAATGATCTTGATCACACTGAGCTTTCTACTGTAAATGCAGATTTATACAGTAGTACAGTAAATTGTTCGGGAAAAGTTTGTTTAGTTTTACACTGTCTTTCTCTAACACATACATCTCTCTCTCACACACACACACACACACACACACACACACACACACACACAGACACACACACACACACAGACACACACACACACACACACACACACACAGACACACACACACACAGACACACACACACACACACACACACACACACACACACACACACACACACACACACACACACACACACACACACACACACACACACACACAGACACACACGCTTTAAACATGCTGGTTATCATCAACGATAAATCACCTTATGTAAAAAGAATTCACTACATTTGGTAATCCAACGGACATTGCAAACAAGTTCTACCAGAATGACTCAGGAGCAAGAGCTCATTTGAATAAGATTTATTTAACAGTTAGTATGCAAATTAGTATCAAATAGAAGAAATGAGGTTCTTTGGTGTAGGCTCCGTCCAAAAACCGAATCCAGAGGGTAGCAGATACTAGCAGTATGCCTGAAGATGAAGACAGGGGCGGAGCCTACCCCCAAATAACTTGTAGAGAAATAGACACAGTTGGATTATTCCTTGGATGAAGTTCCTAAAATATTAGGCGAAGAAAATAGATGATATTATTGAAAATACAGACATTGACATAGGAGTTAAAATCATTAAACAAGGAAATCCTTTGGCCATTGCATAAAGGAATGCCACGTAGGCCATGAAAGACTGCCATGTTAGTCCGAGGTATGCAGTTTAAACTACCACGATAGGCCGAGGTACGAAAAAGGCCACATAGGTCATGAAAGTGGCCACGTTAGGCCATAAAGTGGAGAAGGCATGGGTGCGCAAGTTAACCTAGATAGACCAAATTGAAAAGCCGCATAAGCTGTGAAGTATCACTGCGACCAGGAGTTTGTATAGATAGTATACTTACCATAGGATATTTAAGCATAAGGAGTTTATGATGCTGTAAACACTTTCCTGATGCATGTTATGGAATAGTTATCTTAGTGAAAGAGGATGTGAGTAATGTGATTTAGGTCAAATTTAGTCATGTTATACTGGGATGCATTTAGGCCACAAGTGAGAACCCTTAAGCCCCGGGTATACTTCGGCCGTCCGCGTTCGTGTACCATCCACGACAGTCGACAGTCTGTGCGCCAGCAGTACAGAAAAGTCCACTAAGTGGCAATCCGCAAAGTATTGAGCCGTTGAAGAAGAGTGTGAAAAGACCGGTTTAAAAACAACACGCTTGAAAAAAATGAAAAAACACGACATTGGACGGCAAACTCAGTTTGCGTTTGTGCGTAGAGATTAGAAAGGACCCACATTTTCTGCCAGACTATAGCTGTGTCTCATTTCAGAAGGCTGCGTCCTCCGGATTTTGCATTTGAAGGATGCATACGTCATAAGGCCGTCTCATTTCAAAAAATTGAGTAGGACACTTCAAATGAGACCTTTGAATGCGTCCTTCTTTCACAGGATTTCGGAGTATGCATGAGGTGTAGCCTTCACGGCTGGAGATAACCCATAATTCTTTGCGTTGCCGTTAACAACCGTCATATATATATATTTTTTATATTATATGAGAGAACTGCACCACTGCCAGATATACATGCGAGCGTAGGTGTGGTGTTTAAAATGTAAGTTCAAGCTTGTTTTTATTTTTAAGCTCTATTACCTCAAACAGATGATTGTGCTTAACAGGATTACAACGCTTTAGTGCTTTATACACGTTTAGAACAGTACATTGCTGTCAAGACAAGAAACATTTCATAGTAATTTTCAAGTTATAAATAATTTTCATTCATATAAACTGGTGTGAGAGCGCAACGAGGCTGAACGTGTTTGCATAGCAACGTGATACTTCCTGCCTGTTTAATTCTGATTGAGGACACTTCGTATACTGCATCCTACACAGGACGTGTCCTATGTTGCAATGGTGGAATCGGATGCACTACAGTTCTTCTTTGATCATGCCCAGCGAATGTCCCATTGATGACAGGACTCGATGATGATGACTTGAAAAAAATCGACTGCGCATGTCAAGGGCTTTTATAGGCTAATTATGCAAATAAAACGATGAAAGGCCAATTATATGAAGGTTCATGATAGGCCAGGTCACATAATACAATAGTCAGTCATAGGCTACCTGAAGGCCACAATAGACCATGTATAATACTGTAAAGGGATACATTTGTGAAGACCGAAGCCAAATATATTGTAGAAAATAGTACCAAAGCAAATAAAAAAACGAATGGAATTGTTAATACATTGGATATTGTTGCATAGCCAATAATGTTAGATGAATAATGAAGATTTAGAGTACTATTATTCTTTCACTGTCTGCAAGGTGTTCTGTAGGACAGTGGAAGACTTGGATTCTAACGTGGATACCAGTTTTGTCCTGGATTCCCCGGTATTCCGTTCAGGAGAATGGACTTGGTGACCTGGTTTCAGGTGTCAGCGTGGGAATCATGCATCTGCCTCAGGGTCAGTTTACAAGTTCAAGTTACAAAGGAAAACTACACATTGGATAAATATTGTCAAAATGTTCCTTGAAGAATGAAAAAAGGACAAAACAACATTGCTGTGATATCCCCAGGAAAAAAGGGGGTGGAAATTTTGCTAAATCATTTTTTAATTAAAGGTGCACTATGTAGTATTTTTGCAGTAAAATATCCAAAAACCACCAGGCCAGTGTTATATATTTTGTTCAGTTGAGAACTTACAATATCCCAAATGTACCAACTATTTGTAAATTGTGAGAAAATTGCCATTTTAACTAAGGACCGGGACGTGTTAGCATAGCGTTTGAGGGAGTCGCCTGTCGATGACGTCATATCTGCACTACCCTCGCTTTTATTCTGCAGAAGTGCTTTTCTCAGTGTGAACATGTTACAGCAGCGCTGAGCGAACACACAGAGTAACGTCATAACATCATTTTAAACACACTTAAATGTATCTAATATGATAAACAGAGCTGCTTTACAATCATGACCGGAAAAGGCGGAAGTGCGAGCGCCCGGCGACTGTGTCCCGTCCCGTCATAATAAAAGTCCCGGTGTCCGCAATGCATTTGTTTGTATAACAATCGCTCCAGCGGCCGTGCTCAGCTTCACAACACTCGGCCCTGCTCTGCTTTACACTACAGTAACGTTAATAATCGCATCCATGAACATAATTTCTGCCTGAGTCCTATTTTCCACCGGTTGTGAGGTGGAGACCACTGCTGCGTCCCAATTCGCCTACTTATACTACGTCCTAAAATTATGTACTCTTTTTGTGCAGAGAAAGTTTATACTTTTGAGTGTGTAGCAGAAAAGTATGCAAGCTTCGGGACATACTACTTCGCCATCTTTAACGGACTCTGTAGCTTAGTTACGTGCATCCCGTCACCGTTTAACTGCCCTGTCAATCATCGTCAGATTCGTCACAGTTCAAATCCTCCACATTCAGTTTAATCTCCTGCCGTATCGGAGAGAAATGTAGACGCTCGTTGATCTGTCATGTGTGGGTCTTTAATGCAGAGACTCTCCTCATGTGTTTGCAGTTTAAATATAATGACGCATTTAAAAGTTAATGGCCAAACGTGTCATTACAAGAGTTCACAATGCTGCTGCAGGTGAAATATAATGTGGAATACACTGAATAAATATATTTTTGTCAGGTTAAATATTGATAGTTGGTCACTCAAACCCCTTTATCTAAACTTCTCTACTTAACCGCCGGACTCGCACATCCGTCATGTTTGTAGTTTTTGTTTGTAGTGTTTGTAGTTCTAATCGAATCCCCATACGACCTCGCAGTGGGTTGTGGGCAATATCAGCCGTTAGAGTGCCCATCGATACTTCGAATTCGGACCGGAAACAGTAAACCATCCGGGTACCTTTGGAATACTCTTTTCAACATACTATGATTTGGGACATACTAATTCTATTTTCAAATACTATTTAGGATGGATAGTATGCGAATTGGGACGCAGGGCACATGTCCCAAGATACTGCGCTCAAACTTGGCGTCATCAAACTACGCCTTTGTTTAGAACAGGCGCCCTCCAGTGGACGGAAAGTTGCATAGGGTACCTTTAAAGGGTACATAACACACACAGTTACTGCCAACCTCAGATTAATCTTGAGTAGAACAGTACTGCGTCCTTTATATCTCTGAAGAGTTTTTAGTTTTATCATATTTATAAAAGATAGATATGTTGTACCGATTCTTTCCAAAAACAGGCAAACTCATGGAGGTGTGTAGTGGGCGGATCTAAAGAGTCACAAACACACACGCAATATATCATGGCATTATCCCTCACTGTACATTCATGTTCTATGCATTACGGTATGCACTTACCAACAAAAAGAGTTTGATTGCCAACAAAACAAAAACATTTGATGTAGTTTCACTCACCGCCTGTGGTTTCGACTCGTGACCGGGAACACACACACACACTTGCAGATCTCTGCGGAAGCTGAACAAGGTTAATTGTCCCCTTACAACCAGAAACATACTTCTTTAGTGACGTTGTTGATGTTGTGGTCAAAAACCAAAATGACAGCGCTGCCGACGGCTCCCGTAACCCAAATGAAGCTCGCTGATGGACGTGCTCTTGCTCTCACTCTGGTCAGTGTGCGCTAGCGTTCATCCGGGAGAAGTGCTTATACAAGCAACTCCTCCCTTTATGACGTCTTACAGGGCCAGGGGCGGTTCTAGGGCGTGGCTGATCGTAATTGCATTTTTAAAAGACAAAAATAATTTCTTACATATAGAACTAAGTGGACCTTGATGATGATCGTGTCTTTAAGATAACGTTCCGACAGCGAAACTCTTGTGACACTCACCTGTAATCACCGATAGGCAAATGTACTATTGCGCGAGTTTTCATAGCGCACATTTCCAGCATTCGTAAAGAGTGGAGGAGACAAGGAGTGCAGCTTCGTTTCGGTGCTTGGATCAAGTGTTTGAGCACAAAAACACATCTTTTCAGGCGAGTTATTAAATCAGAAAAATCTTCCTTTAAAGATAACATTGTCAGGGAAGTTTGATCCATGTCCTAAACGGTTATGAAGCAGTTAGCTTCACATTAGCTGACTTGAATGCTGTTATCTCTTGAGTATAGGGAAATTCATTAAGTTATGTTTTTATCACATATTTAATGTGATGCAAACATTCCAACATAATTAAGCTTCCATGTCGATTTTATCTACAGTATAGGAAACATTCTAACCTTTGCTCAGTAATAGGCCTCCAATTTTTGTGTTTTAATGTTGAAATGTTTTCCAGTTGTTTTTACGTCAGGCAGTCAGTGAAATGTGAGGAAAATGAAGAGAAAGGACACATATGGCAGCCTTCTTCAGGAAGAGTAGCAAGAAGCAGCCAAATGACTAAGACACAGAAGAATATTAGGCAGGATGAAAAGAGAAAGAGAGAAAGAACAGATTGACCCAGAGAGTGAGGGAGAAGTATCTCCAGAGAGCACAAGTCAAAGAGAAATGTTAGGTATACCTCCACTCACACACTTGCTATGTTTACGTCCGCTGTGGGATATAAGAATTGGAAAAGGGAGACTTTCAGAGATGGTGGATTTGCTGGACATGCAAAGCCTCAGGTACACACAAATGCAATGATGGCTTGGAAGGAATTTGAAAGAAGAAAAAAGACTTAAATGACTCTTAAATAAAGATCACAAAAAAGCAAATATATATAAAACTAGCTGAAGTCTTGCTGTTAACTGCAACCCAGAACATATCCAAGAGGGGTCAGAGGGAGACAGCTGATGCAGACAACAAGGGAAACTTTTTCGAAATATTAAATGTTATTCCCAACCCTGACTCATTTGTTAAAAAGAAATTGGCGGGGAATCAAAACACAAAATACACAAGTCATCATGTTCAAAACTAAATTCTGGACACATTGGCAGAAATGGTGTGTGTCTCCATCATAAAGGTCAAGGAAAGTTAGGTGTTTTACCATTATGGCTGATGAAAGTTAAGATACCACACACACAAAAGAACAGATATCTTTGGAACTAAGATACTATTACCAAGGAGCAGTTAAAGTAAGCTTCTTACATTTTGAAGCTGCAGAGCGACTCGATGCTGCAGGACTGCCAGAAAAAATAATCCATATTCTTGAAAGATACGGCTTGGATTACAGGAGTAACCTGGTTGGGAAAGCCTATCATTGTGTCTCCGTAATAAGTTGCAAGCAATCTGGCGTTCATTTCCGTATTAAAGCTACACTGTGTGATATTTTCCACCATCTAGCGGTGAAAAGGTATATGACCATCCAGTGAATAATGGTTTCTGTTCCTCTCAATTCTGATTTCGTTTTAACTCCTACGGTGGCTGATTTAGTCCAAGATTAACATGGCATTCCCCCTCTTCACATTTGACACAGTGCCTTTGAGTGTTAAAACGTGAAAGGCGAAGCTTGAATTTATGGGTATGTTCCTCTTTGGCTAATGTACTTTCAAGATGGAGGGGCAACATGACGACCAGCATTCGAACCCTCACCCGTGCAGTATTGTTCAAAATAATAGCAGTACAATGTGACTAACCAGAATAATCAAGGTTTTTAGTATATTTTTTATTGCTACGTGGCAAACAAGTTACCAGTAGGTTCAGTAGATTGTCAGAAAACAAATGAGACCCAGAATTCATGATATGCACGCTCTTAAGGCTGTGCAATTGGGCAATTAGTTGAAAGGGGTGTGTTCAAAAAAATAGCAGTGTCTACCTTTGACTGTACAAACTCAAAACTATTTTGTACAAACATTTTTTTTTTTCTGGGATTTAGCAATCCTGTGAATCACTAAACTAATATTTAGTTGTATGACCACAGTTTTTTAAAACTGCTTGACATCTGTGTGGCATGGAGTCAACCAACTTGTGGCACCTCTCAGCTGTTATTCCACTCCATGATTCTTTAACAACATTCCACAATTCATTCACATTTCTTGGTTTTGCTTCAGAAACAGCATTTTTGATATCACCCCACAAGTTCTCAATTGGATTAAGGTCTGGAGATTGGGCTGGCCACTCCATAACATTCATTTTGTTGGTTTGGAACCAAGACTTTGCCCGTTTACTAGTGTGTTTAGGGTCATTGTCTTGTTGAAACAACCGTTTCAAGGGCATGTCCTCTTCAGCATAGGGCAACATGACCTCTTCAAGTATTTTAACATATGCAAACTGATCCATGATCCCTGGTATGCGATAAATAGGCCCAACACCATAGTAGGAGAAACATGCCCATATCTTGATGCTTGCACCTCCATGCTTCACTGTCTTCACTGTGTACCGTGGCTTGAATTCAGAGTTTGGGGGTCGTCTCACAAACTGCCTGTGGCCCTTGGACCTAAAAAGAACAATTTTACTCTCATCAGTCCACAAACTGTTCCTCCATTTCTCTTTAGGCCAGTTGATGTGTTCTTTGGCAAATTGTAACCTCTTCTGCACATGCCTTTTTTTTAACAGAGGGACTTTGCGGGGGATTCTTGAAAATAGATTAGCTTCACACAGACGTTTTCTAACTGTCACAGTACTTACAGGTAACTCCAGACTGTCTTTGATCATCCTGGAGGTGATCATTGGCTGAGCCTTTGCCATTCTGGTTATTCTTCTATCCATTTTGATGGTTGTCTTCCGTTTTCTTCCACGTCTCTCTGGTTTTGCTCTCCATTTTAAGGCATTGGAGATCATTTTAGCTGAACAGCCTATCAGTTTTTGCACCTCTTTATAGGTTTTCCCCTCTCTAATCAACTTTTTAATCAAAGTACGCTGTTCTTCTGAACAATGTCTTGAACGACCCATTTTCCTCAGCTTTCAAATGCATGTTCAACAAGTGTTGGCTTCATCCTTAAATAGGGGCCACCTGATTCACACCTGTTTCTTCACAAAATTGATGGCCTCAGTGATTGAATGCCACACTGCTATGTTTTTGAACACACCCCTTTTAACTAATTCAACTAATTGCCCAATTGCACAGCCTTAAGAGCGTGCATATCATGAATGCTGGGTCTCATTTGTTTTCTGAGAATCTACTGAACCTACTGGTAACTTGTTTGCCACGTAGCAATAAAAAAATATACTAAAAACCTTGATTATTCTGGTTAGTCACATTGTACTGCTATTATTTTGAACAATACTTTATGTATTTTCAATGGCATATTATAAACTTACGAGAATACTTTATTACTTGAAAGAAGTAAATATTAATGAGCACATATATTTTTGGAAGAACTAAGTGTTTTTAGCTAAGAATAAACTAAAAAAGTTACACAGTGTAGCTTTAAGGAGGTGGCCAAGCAGGCATTTTATGTACATTGCAATGCCCATTGCCTTAATTTAGTACTAGTTGATACAGTGAAAGCAGGACCCCAAGCTGAATGTTTCTTTACAGTTTTGCAGAGACTGAATTCTTTCATGTCAGGATCCTATGTTCATAACAAATGGCTTAACGTACAGAAAGAAATATATGATAGTGCACCCAGAGAGCTGCAAAAATAAAGTCACACAAGCCAAGGAGGTCTTGTCAACATATGGCTTGCAATACTATACTCAAACGATTACCTGCTGTGATTTGTGTGCTAATGGAAATATCTGAAGAAAACTGTGGAGACAGAATTGTTAGTCAAATTGACCTGAGATTCCTTGGTCTTTTAGTGACCTTCGATATTTATTGAAACTATGTGTCTTTTTAGTGAAACAAAATGTCTCTCTGATATTCTTTAGTCACCATTTCTTGATTTGAGTTCAGCCATGAATCTAACTGAAGCTCTTATGCATTGTTTTTTTATTATTATAGGAATGATTCCTACTTTGAAAGACTTTGTCTTAAACACAGCTGAACAATGCAACTTTGAAACAGAGCCAGCTCCTAAAAGAAAGACTGAACAGAGTTTAAAGCTCTATGTACAAAGTCCCAATTCGCTGGTCATTGTCAAAGTACTAAAGACACTTTTCACACCAGTGTATTCTACCCTGTACTTGACAATATGCTGAGTGGGTTAAACAGATGATTCTCAAAGCCAAACTGGGAAATTATAATGGGAATACAAGAAAATATTTTTTCCCCAAAGTTAGTTTATGTCATTGAAGTCAGTTATCATCACGATGATTTCATTTCAAGTGTTCGTTTTTAAAATAAGTTTACCCTGCGTCCCAATTCGCATACTATCCATCCTAAATAGTATACGAAAATAGAATTAGTATGTCCCAAATCGTAGTATGTTGAAAAGAGTATTCCAAAGATTCCCGGATGGTTTACTATTTCCGGTCCGAATTCACAGTATGGATCGATGGGCACTCTAACGGCTGATATTGCCCACAACCCATTGTGAGTTGGACGAGGATTCGATTAGAACTACAAACGCAGATAAAAAGCGTTAAAAAACTACAAACATGACGGATGTGCGAGTTCGACGGTTAGAGAAGTTTAGATAAAGGGGTTTGAGTGACCCTATCAATATTTAACCTGACAAAAATATATTTATTCAGTGTTGTCCACATTATATTTCACCTGCAGCAGCATTGTGAACTTTTGTAATGACACGTTTGGCCATTAACGTTTAAATGCATCATTATATTCAAACTGCAAACACATGAGGAGAGTCTCCTTTTAAAGCATTAAAGACCCACAAATGGCAGATCAACGAGCGGCTACATTTCTCTCCGATACGGTAGGAGATTAAACTGAATGTGAAGGATTTGAACTGTGACGAATCTGACGATGATTGACAGAGCAGATAAACGGTGACGAGATGCACGTAACTAAGCGACAGAGTCCGTTAAAGATGGCGAAGTAATATGTCCCGAAGCTTGCATACTTTTCTGCTACACACTCAAAAGTATATACTTTTTCTTCACAAAAAGAGTACATACTTTTAGGACGTAGTATAAGTAGGCGAATTGGGACGCAGCATTAGTTTTAGTTAGTTATTTGATGCTATAAAAACGGGGGGTGTGACGTCATGATTGAGATCGACGGCTTCTCTGAGTGAAGTTGTCACGGAGGCACTAACAGACTTTTTGGGGGATTTTTGGAAGCAGATTGGACCTTTAGCTTTAATTTCTACATTTCCATAACTGTTTATTTCACACCAACATAATTAATTGTTCTGCATCTGCGAGAGTGTGGGCGGGCTTTTGATATCGCGACTGTACTTCCTGCTCTACTTCCTGCTCTCTACTGCGCAACTCCGGTCCCGAAATCTCTACTACGCAGACTCGGTCCCTACGCAGACTCGGTCTCTACTATGCAGGCTTGGATGTCAGCGCCGTGCAGGCCGCCTGAAAGCTTCAGGAAACGGATAATGCCGAGTCGTCCATATTTATTTACGGTCTATGGGCGGGAGCAGAAGCAGCACTCACTGCCAGTCCAGAGAGAGACGGAGAGCTGGGGAAAGATTGCTGAGAGTTGTTGAGAGCGCAAGTTTATTTTGTTTGTATCAGAGCTCTGAAAAAACACAAGTGGACTTTGCAATGTTATTTCTCTCACAAAAGGGGAGGAAACCTTTCCTGATGATGTCATAACAGGACAATTCAAGATCAGCTGGTCTTACTGTCAGACAGGCAGAACTCTGTTTACACCGATCAAAATTTCTAGCCACCTGGGGACAATATTCAGACTAGGGGAACTCATATTAATGTTGAAAAGCCTCATAAAAAAAAATTTTGGAACCTTTAAATATATATATATATTTTAAGGTTGGATACATGCCCTGTTTTTTTTGCATAATGATGTTTACTGTGCCACCCCAGGGTAACTGCTGTCTCCTGCCAGGCCACCCAAAAAATTGGGCGCCTCCGTCATGGAGATATGAAACTATTTTAAGACTGTTGTGAAAATTTATGTTGACACAAACATAAGATGTCTATGCAAATATGAACATATGACTATAAAATAAATAACTGCTAGATTATGAACCATAAATGTCTTTGAAAAATAAACAAATGCGCACACACAATAACCAATCTAAAAAAAAAAATAGACAAATATATTTTGTTAAGTCAGGGCGATCATCTTTTTCATGACCGATCGTCGCTGTCACGTTCGAGTACTCGACCACTGTTGCCCATCCCTACTCTTTAACAGTGTAAATAGCCTAAGCCAGAATGAATGAAATGGCATTAGACCCACGTTCCCTCACGTTTCTTTGCAAAAACATTTCAGACTGTTAAATTGTGATGTCCACTGTAAGCTCGTCTGTGTTGATTGATGCTCAGGTATGGCATACGCTCTCTTGGCTTCTGTCCCACCTGTGTTTGGTCTCTACACCTCCTTCTATCCTGTGCTGGTGTACTTCATCTTTGGCACTTCTAAACATGTCTCAATAGGTAAGGGAATATAAAGAATGTAGCTAATGCAAAAATGTGAATTTGTATTTGATACAAAATATATTTTATACATAAAATATGTTTCCCAGCATTCTCATGCATAATTGTTATACAGGCTATATACACAGCCTACTACAGTAATCATTTCTGACAGTGTGATTAAAGGGTTACTTCACCGCTTTTTCATATTAAACTATGTTATTCCCTTAAAACGAGTTGATACACACCTCCCCCTCACTCTCTCATTTCTGTCAATAGGGAGATGTGAGGGAAGATGTTTCGGCCGGGACTTTTTACTGCGCCGAGCCGAAGTACTCTCAGAAGTGCTATTCCGCCATACATTATAGTTCTCCTTTTTAATCCGATTAGAAACGCACCACGTTTTATTTTGTCACCATACTTGATCGTTCTACTACCCGTGTAACTGTATTTAAATAGGGGAAACGTGGAGGTGTTTGGTCGCTTCTAACTTGATCTCTGTTTGGTACCATAGTGAATGAACTGGGCTTAGTGGGCTAAGCTAAATGCTATCAGATCGTCACTGCCCGTCAGAGAGATTAAGTGCACGCACTGAAACGAGAGAGGTATGTATCAACTCGTTTAAGTTAAGGGAATAACATAGTTTAATATGAAAAGGCAGTGAAGTATCCCTTTAAGTAAAAACACCCAATTTGCCTGCCTTCAATGCTTTGTAGGAACCTTTGCGGTGATTAGCATAATGATCGGAAGCGTCTCACAGCGATTGGCTCCTGAGGATCAGTTTCTCACCAATGGGACAAATGGATCCGTCGTTGTGGATACGGAGGCGCGAGACGTGCAGCGGGTGAAAGTGGCCGCTGCAACGACGTTACTGTGCGGCATCTTCCAAGTGAATCTTGCAAAATAACACATGAAAGAATCTGGAAACAATAAAGTTGTTTTGTTAATTTCGTATTTGTCTTTTCCTGTAGGTTTTATTAGGTCTGGTTCGGTTCGGGTTTGTAGTGACGTATCTCTCAGAGCCGCTAGTGCGCGGATACACGACAGGTGCGGCCACTCACGTCATCATCTCTCAACTCAAATACATGTTTGGAGTTTCCCCCAGACGATTCAGTGGACCCCTGCAGCTGCTTTATGTGAGTACTTCAGTTGGTTAAAAGGGGACCTATTGTGCCAAATTAACTTTTATATGGTGTTCACTAGATTTGTCGCTAGTTGCTTTTTTGAAAATAAGTCCCTAAAGGGGTCTAAAAAGTCATTAAATATAGGACAAAGTCACTAGGTTGGCAACACTGGTCTCAGAACAATCATTTACAGATTCTGTACAATATGCTGCTTAGGCCCCGCCCACGACTGGTGACGAACTCCGCCCTATTAGCATAGACCCAGCCCTCAGAGAGCTGTACACAGTGTTCCATGTTTAGCTCCTCAACAGAGCATTTAACAGCCGCATTCAAGTAAGAAATGTGTCCTTATTAAAGCTACTAAATTTATTCAATCAAGAGCAGTGAGTGTGTTATGCATTAAGCATTGTTACATTAATACATAGTAATGGGTGGAGTTATATGATGGTGGAAATGACGAGAGGGCTCTAGAAAATGTATGAGTGCAACGTGAGCATTAAAGGAGATGCAAGTTTTTCCGTTCCTGACTTGATGTGTCTGACTCTTCTTTAGTGTCCTCTGTCTTTATAAAAAGGAAGACACGAAAGAGTGTTTTTTTTTTTACAATAGTAGTAGGAACTGTATTTTACGCTGATATACACACAATTAGGGCTGTCCTCGACTAAGGATTTAGACAATCGAATCAGAATTGTCAAATCTCTCTATGGTCGACTGATAGTCGAATCATCTGTGTGTGTGAATGGGTTGGGAGGGGAACGACAGTCAGCAGAAGGGTAAAACTTTTTTTTTATTTTCCTTTACACACTGCACACAGCGGCGTAGCACCAAATTTTGGGCCCTGGGTACAAATCATCTTGCTGGGCCCCCGTACCAAATACCATAGTGATACCAATGGGTGGGGTATTGCATTTTTATCATAAAAAAACTTAAAGGTGCACTATGCAGCTTTCCTTCCACTGGAGGGCGCCTATTCAAAACAAATCGTAGTTTGATGACGCAAAGTGTGAGGGCAGCATCTTGGGAGATGTGGTCTTGTCATCACAGCTGGTGGAAAATAGGACTCGGGCAGAAATCACGTTCATGCATGGGGTTATTAACGTTACTGTAGTCTAAAGCAGAGCAGGACCGAGTGTTATGGACCTGAGCACAGCTGCTGGAGCGATTGTTAAACAAATACCTGCCTCGCGAATACCGGGACTTTTATTATGACGGGACGGGACACAGTCGCCGGGCGCCTGCACTGATCCGCTCTTCCGGTTATGATTTTGAGGTAATGTAGCTCTGTTTATCATATTAGATACATTTAAGTGTGTTTAAAACGATGTTATGACTTTACTCTGTGCGTTCACTTGTTCACACTGCTAAGAGTAAAGCGCTCCTGCCAAATAAAAGCCGAAACCGAGGGTAACGCAGATATGACGCAATTGACAGGCGACTCTCTCAAACGCAATTCTGAAACGTCCCTGTCCTTAGTTAAAATAGCAATTTTCTCACAATTTACAAATAGTTGGAAACTTCTGGGATATTGTAGGTACTCAACTGAACAAAATATATAACACCAGCCTAGTGGTTTTTGGATATTTTACTGCAAAAATACTACAGAGTGCACCTTTAAAACCTAAACAAAATAAGCCATACTCTGATTAATGTATATGCATGTATAGAAAACTGACTTCTAAGGGGCCCCCCCTGCCTCGGGCCCTGGGTACCCTTTATCCCCCCAGTCCGACGCCCCTGACTGCACACAGCAACTACTTTTAACAAAGCGACCAAAACTGCCTGCCAACTGACAGACGAACTGACAGTGGCTTTCTTATTTAGGTTTAAATAGCCTAAAAGGTAATGTGGTAGATAAACATTAATAAACCGTTCTCATAACATGTTAAAGCCGCGATTGAAATACAGAACATCACACAAATATATAAAAGAACATTTTGATAAATAAACCTAAAAAAATACCTGCCTAGAGAGGAAAAGAACACTTTGAGTGCGTTTTTCATGCAGGTTCTGAAGCCAATTTTGCCTAAAAAGGCGGGTGAATACGTAAGCTCAGCCCTGCGCGCCTCAGGATCTCACTCACACGGCCACCTGACGCGCACATTATATACACGCGAGCTCAATTTTGAATTGACTGACAGATGAGCTGCACGAAAGCGCTCTGTGGTGCAACAGGATTTTAAACAACTTCCTGTGTGGCCGCGGACAGGCCCTGAATGCTGCCGGCGGTGTGTGTACACTCATTGAACGTGTTCTAATTTTAAAGGCGCGGTGCGAAGCTCAGCGCCCTTAAAGGGGTCGCACACCGATGCTCAGCTCAGCGCCGCGACACGTCTTTAAAATATTGAGCACCCCCATATTGCCAAAATGGTATTATCCTTGTTTCATAACACCCGCGAAGATTCGACCGTGAGATCGGTGGTCGAATCAGGCTCTGCATATCGATGCATTGAATCTTCGACTATTCGGGGTCACCCCTACACACAATACATACTAGCCTTGTTAAAAGTACCGACCGCAATACAAAATCGTCATTGAAATTTTCAAAATGTGACACTCTGAGCGCAGTTGAGCGGAATCGTAAACACCTCTGTGTAACAAAGTTCGATATAAGGAGGAAGGAAGAGGACAAGGGGTCGGCTGGACGGTTGATGCTTGCTCTTTATTTTCTCAATAAACTTGTCAGCACACACACATTCAAGTGTGGAATCTCATAACACGATCTCTCGATCACTTCCGGGTCGGCACTTCCGGGTTCCGGTACTCAGTCTCTGTACATGGGGGTTCGCATCAACCGTCCGGGTTCTCTCTCTCCTCGATCTCCGGTTCCACTGCTGTTTTATCCCCTCTCCGCGCTCATTACTAGAACAAGAGACAGGTGTTATTAATCTGCTTCCAACCCACTCACGTACCGCTTGTCCCGCGGCTCTCTCTCCCGCTGCAGACCTCGCTGAACCACGCCCCCCTTGCCACATACCCCCACCGCCCGACTCAGGCCGGGGAGCCGTCCGGCCTGCAGCCCCCCCCCCCCCCCCCCATTTCTGGAGAGGAAGTCGGCCACAGCCATCTGAGCACCCGGCCTGTGGACCACCTGGAACTTAAAAGGCTGAAGAGCTAGATACCAACGGGTGATCCGCGCGTTGGTATCCTTCATGCGGTGGAGCCACTGGAGAGGAGCGTGGTCCGAACAGAGGGTGAACTCCCGCCCCAGAAGGTAGTAGCGGAGGGTGAGAACGGCCCACCTGATGGCAAGGCACTCTTTTTCGATGGTGCTGTACTTAGCCTCTCTCTTCGAGAGCTTACGGCTAATGTACAGCACCGGCCGCTCTCCCCCCTCCACCTCCTGGGCCAGGACTGCGCCCAGCCCCCTGTCCGACGCGTCAGTCTGCAACAGAAAAGGGAGAGAAAAGTCAGGGGAGTGTAAAAGCGGCCCGCCACATAGAGCAGCCTTAACTCGGGTGAAGGCCTGCTGGCACGGCTCCGTCCATTGGACCGTATCTGGTAGCCCCTTTTTAGTAAGGTCAGTCAGGGGGCTGGTGAGGTCCGAATAATTTGGTATAAACCGTCTATAATATCCCGCCAGCCCCAAGAACTGCCTTACCTCCTTTTTGGTCTTGGGCCTCGGGCAGGTCGCAATTGCGGCGGTCTTATCAATTTGGGGACGCACCTGTCCATGACCCAAGTGGAAGCCCAGATACCTTACCTCCACCCGCCCAATTGCACACTTCTTCGGGTTGGCCGTGAGCCCCGCTCCCCTCAACGACCTCAAGACCGCCCGGACATGTTGCATATGCCGCTGCCAATCGTGACTGTAAATCACGATGTCGTCCAGGTAGGCAGCAGCATATGCGGCATGGGGACGCAAAATCCTGTCCATGAGGCGCTGAAAGGTAGCGGGTGCCCCGAACAAACCGAAGGGAAGCGTGACGAATTGGTGCAATCCGAACGGCGTGGTGAAGGCTGTTTTTTCTTTGGACAATGGAGACAAGGGGATCTGCCAATAGCCCTTCGTTAAGTCCAATGTCGAATAAAATCGAGCCGTGCCCAGCCGATCAAGCAACTCGTCAACCCGCGGCATTGGATACGCGTCGAATTTCGACACTGCGTTCACCTTGCGGTAGTCCACACAGAACCTGACCGAGCCGTCGGTTTTAGGGACCAAAACGATCGGGCTCGCCCAGTCACTGTTGGACTCCTCTATTACTCCCATATCGAGCATTGCCCCTAATTCTTCCTGAACTACTTTTTTTTTGTGTTCAGGTAAACGATACGGCCGGCTGCGAACTACCACGCCCGGCTCGGTCTCGATATGGTGCTGAATTAAGTCGGTACGGCCCGGTAGGGGCGAGAACACGTCGGCGAATTCCGCCTGTAGTTTTGAGAGATCAGTGAGTTGGGACGGTGAGAGGTGATCTCCCCCAGGGGCCAGTGCGACCGATTGTGCTTTGATGCTCGCCTCTGGCCCGAGATCATCCTCTCCCCCGATCACCGTCGCCAACAACACTGATTCGACCTCATTCCATTTCTTCAGGAGATTGAGGTGATATATTTGCCGTGCTCCGTTCCTATCGGACCGTATCACTTCATAATCGAGGTCTCCAACCTGTCGAGCGACCTCAAACGGCCCCTGCCATTTCGACATTAATTTAGAGCTCGATGTCGGGAGTAATACAAGCACTTTCTCTCCCGGTGTGAATTTGCGTAGTCTCGTACCCCTGTTATACGACCGGCTTTGGCGGTCCTGGGCTTGCAACAAATTCTCCCTAGATAGCCGCCCCAAGGTGTGGAGTTTTGTTCGCAAGTCCAGCACATATTGAATTTCGTTTTTGGCCAAAGAAGGCCCCTCCTCCCAAGTTTCTCGTAGGACGTCCAGCACCCCACGGGGCTGTCGTCCGTAGAGAAGCTCGAAGGGGGAAAACCCCGTGGAGGCTTGCGGGACCTCTCGCACAGCGAATAAGAGGGGTTCTAACCACCGATCCCAATTTTTGGCGTCTTCCTGTACGAATTTACGGATCATGGATTTAAGAGTGCGATTAAATCGCTCGACCAAGCCGTCTGTTTGTGGGTGATAGACGCTTGTCCGAATCGATTTGATGCCCAATAACCCGTATAATTCGCTTAACGTGCGTGACATAAACGCCGTGCCTTGATCAGTGAGGATTTCCTTCGGAATCCCCACTCGGGAGATTAAACGAAACAGTGCGTCCGCAACACTCTTCGCCGAGATGTTGCGGAGAGCCACTGCTTCCGGATATCGTGTTGCGTAGTCCACGATAACTAGCGCAAAACGATGTCCGCGTGCGGATCGCTCTAATGGCCCGATGAGGTCCATCGCAATTCTCTCGAAGGGGACCTGCATTAATGGAAGGGGGCGCAATGGCGCTTTTGGGGAGGCCAGGGGATTCACCAACTGACATTCAGGACAAGACGCGCACCACCTGCGCACATTGTCATGAATGCCTGGCCAAAAAAATCGGGTCATTAAACGATTCAGCGTGGCCGCCTGTCCCAGGTGGCCCGCCATTGGGTTAGAGTGAGCCGCCTGGAAAAGCATTTCCCGGCGGCTCTTTGGTACTAACAACTGGGTTGTATCCACTTTTGTCTGAGCGTCTTGGGTCACTCGATACAACCTATCCTTAATTATGGCAAAATAAGGATACGTGACGGGCAAGGCGGGTTGAAGGGACTGACCGTCAATCGTGCGGACCTGGTGGAAAGCATGTTTGAGGGTATCGTCTTGAGACTGCTCCAGAGGGAAGTCATCGCGGTCCGAGAGAATCAGTCTCTCGACCCCGCTCGGTTCCTCTGAAGCAGTTCCCGAGGGTCCCGTATCAGTCTCACCAACCTGCACTCGCACCGCCCCGTTCCTAGCCTTGTTCCCCCAAGCGGCATCCGCGCATATCGACCCCAATAACGCCGGAAAGGCGGGCCAATTTGTCCCCAGAATTAGCGGATGCCGGAGGTGGGGACTAACCGCCACCTCAACACTATGATTTTCTCCCCTAAACTGTATCGTGACTGGGACAACCGGATATTCCACCACATCCCCGTGCACACACCGCACCTTAACCATGCGGCTTGTATCCAATGCCCCAGGCTGCATCAGGCTTTGATGGATCGAGGTTTGGTTACAGCCTGAATCCACCAAGGCCTGATATGTACCCCCCTTGATACTCACAGGAACTTGGTACTCTCCTGCTTGATCAGGGGTGGCCCGCTGAACGTCCGGGACCCGGATCATTGTCCCGATGTCCATCATTGGACATCGGTCCACAAAATGGTCCGGGTCGCCGCACCGCCAGCAGGCCAGCCCAGGCCTGCCCGCCGCCCCTGCGGCGGGGAGTGGGTTGGAATATGAGCGCGGAGGGGGGGTGGAACCGGAACCGTTATCTCCGCCCGACCCCAGCAGCCCCGCCCCCCTGGGCGGGGCCCTCGAACTCCCGTACTGCCCTGGGCCCATTCCACCCCGACCTCTGGGGGGAATGCGAGGGGGCCCTGGAGGGCGGGACCTAGGGAGAGGGACAGGGTGAGAAGGAGAGACAGAGGGGGGAGAGAGAGAGGGAGAGGTTAGTCGGGGTTCGCCGACCCCTGGGCACGCCACCAGATGGTCCTCCGCCAGGTTGATGGCCGTCGTCAGCGACGTGGGCCGGTGGCACTGGACCCACTCGGCGGTCTTCTTGGGTAGCCGAGCGATGAACTGCTCCAGTACCACCAGATCGACGATGTGGTCCACGTCGCTTCCACCGGCCAATAGCCATTTGCGGCAGGCGTCCCGGAGCTGGTGGGCCATCGCGAAGGGCCGGCCGGTCTCCACCCACTCCAGCGAGCGGAAACGCTGACGGTGCTGTTCGGGGGTCCGACCGACCCGCTGGATGATGGCCCTCTTCAGATCTTCGTAATCCAGGAGGTTCGCCACCGGCAGTTGTTGGGCGGCCGCCTGGGCTTCTCCGGTGAGCAGTGGAATAAGGCGCACCGGCCACTGTGTCCGGGGCCACCCGCAGGCCTCCGCCGCTTTTTGAAACAGGTCAATGAAGGCCTCGGGATCGTCCTGTGGCCCCATCTTGTGTAGGGGCACGTGGACCGGTGCGCTGGCGAGCCCGGCGGCTTCGGTGCGAACCTCCCGGTCTATCCAGCTCCGGAACCTCTCGCGGTCCTCTTGCTGGCCGCGGACGATGGCCTCGAATCGGCGCTCCTGGTCCGCCCGCAGCTCCAGCATGGACTGATGTTGTTCCTGGTGGAGGGCCGCGAGAGAGGTGATAATGTCCGCAAACGGCGTGGCGGAGGGCGTTGGAGTAGTCATGGCGGCGGCGCGGTCCTACTTCCTTCCCGCATTTCGGCACCACTGTAACAAAGTTCGATATAAGGAGGAAGGAAGAGGACAAGGGGTCGGCTGGACGGTTGATGCTTGCTCTTTATTTTCTCAATAAACTTGTCAGCACACACACATTCAAGTGTGGAATCTCATAACACGATCTCTCGATCACTTCCGGGTCGGCACTTCCGGGTTCCGGTACTCAGTCTCTGTACATGGGGGTTCGCATCAACCGTCCGGGTTCTCTCTCTCCTCGATCTCCGGTTCCACTGCTGTTTTATCCCCTCTCCGCGCTCATTACTAGAACAAGAGACAGGTGTTATTAATCTGCTTCCAACCCACTCACGTACCGCTTGTCCCGCGGCTCTCTCTCCCGCTGCAGACCTCACTGAACCACGCCCCCCTTGCCACACTCTGACTGGCCATTGTGCTCACACATGTCTTTGATTGGCTACTACGATCAGCTTGACAAACATGTTGTAAAAATACATGAATGGCGCTTTTCACAGAGCACTTACACAGATACACGCAGAGAGTTTGAATGCAGGCGTCTATAATCAGAGCTCGAAACGTCACATTTTTACATTTCAGTACCGATTTGGTATCGCAGTCGGTACTTTTGACCACACTATTATACATACCAAGCCTGCAGTCTCCCTCTCATTTACTGAAGCTTTCGCGCCTCGATCACCCCCCGGTTACCGGTCCCAGTATAGCCGCCCCTCTGAGTTTTCTAATGGACACGAGGCAAAATAAATAATACAATTCCCCTTAAAAAATGTTTCCCCAAAGTTAGTTTGTCACTGAAGGCAGTTATCATCACGATGATTTCATTTCAGGTGTTCGTTTTAAAAATAAGTTTACTTTGAGTTAGTTATTTGATGCTTTAAAAACGGGGTGTGTGACGTCATGATTGACAGCTGAGACTGACGGCTTCTCTGAGTGAAGCTGTCACTGAGGCACTAACAGACTTTTTTTGAAATTTTTGGGAGCAGATTAGAGCTTTAGCTTTAATTTCTACATTTCCATAACTGTTTATTTCACACCAACATAATTAATTGTTCTGCATCTGCGAGAGTGTGGGCGGGCTTTTGATATCGCGACTGTACTTCCTGCTCTACTTCCTGCGCTCTACTGCGCAACTCCGGTCCCGAAATCGCTACTGCGCAGACTCGGTCCCAAGATGTCCGCGCCGTGCAAGGCTGCCTGAAAGCTTCAAATCTGCCAAGCGGAAACGGATGATGTCGAGTCGTCCATATTTTTTTACGGTCTATGGTACATACATGCATGTTTTATGTGAACTTGTGTGTTTGAGACATATAGTGTATATTTGACAGTTCAAGTGCATTAGCACGTGAAAGAGAACTTAGGCTATTTGTGTACTATGTGAGTAACATATGCCATTTTTCCACTGAATGGTACGGCTCTGTTCATTACGGTACGGTTTTGTACACATCGCTTTTCCTACGGCTCGCTTAAAGGGGTACTTCAGTGCTGGAAAGATGAATCTGTATTTAAACTGGGTCATTAATGTAGTAGAAATGTGAAATTATTTTTGAATTTGGTGCTCTTTAGACTGAGAAAAGACAGAAAATGTATTTTTGTCTCATGGGGATGAAAGACTACAATTCCCAGAACGCTTAGCTGCGCTCTGAGGCTATTCCCAAAACCGCCGCTACTGTATGACTGTGAACCAGTAAGAGAAAAGACACTACAATTAAATAGTGAACGTGTCTGTTCAATATAATGAGTGAGTCACAGCACTAACTGCAGGAGTCAGATTACATTTAACATCATGAATGAGTTGATGAGCTCTTGTGATGAGAGCTGAGGTAATCGCGTCCGCGCTCGCGGCATACATTCACAGCCCGTGTTCAGTCTGGCGCATTTTCAGTTCATGCCTTTGGAAGCTTAACTTTCATAGAAATTAATTTTAACAATCATTCAAATATACTCCAGGGTTTCTACTGATACAAATCCATATGTTAATCGCTTAAGTAACCGCCATGGTTACCGCCAGACCTTTAAACAGTGTAGGGTGTAGTGGTTCAAACAAAAGAAATTGGAAGTGGTTTGACCAAATGGACGATACCTACTGGTCAGCACGGTATTGCCGTTATCTGATTATATATATATATATATATATATATATATATATATATATATATATATATATATATATATATATATATATATATATATATATATATATATATATATAGAGAGAGAGAGAGAGAGAGAGAGAGAGAGAGAGAGAGAGAGAGAGAGAGAGAGATATAGAGAGATATATAGAGTTAAATAGATATATAGTTATAGATATATAGATTTATATAGATCAGTGGTCGTAATGAATGCAACTTATGCAACGCAGAGTTGTGTGTTTGTGACATCAAAATATATGTGTGGAATCTAAATCATTTTTGCGAAACTCCTGCATATATTTGTGGATCTCATTCTATTGATTTGTGAAAATATTATTTTTTTGTGAATCGCTTTACATTTATTTGTGGATAACAATATTTTTGTTTGGAATAAAGCTACAACATTACCCCCTTTCGCTGCCATCCTGTGGCTGCAACACGAAACTACATGGAGCAGAAAACAGATGCCATATGTCACGCATTTTGCTTGAGTCACACGCTTTCACGCTCTCACTCTGGCCAAAAAAAATCTCATGCCAAATTTGTAAAGTTTTAATACGAAATTCAAACAATAAATAGCGGTTTGGCGCGCTTAATGTGGCATAACAGTTAAAGCCGGAGCCATTGAATAATAATGGTGGGGACTTGCGTTCATCTCTCTGCGGCGCGCGCGCGGTCACGTGGCACATGGCGCTCAGGCCAGCACTGTGACATTGAATAGACAACAGCTTCACTATACGGGTAAACAGTACAGTAATGAACATTTTGGGGAGATCTTTTGGTAGTAAAAACTATTTGTGCAATAATTATTGTCCATTAATGAGCACTTAAAATATTTTCCTTTTTCTTTTCTAATATATTTATTATTTATATTACTATTAGTGTAGTGATTAAGGTTAAAATAGAGGATTCCAATGCAAAGAGGCAAATTTAGAGTCATTTTGTGGCTGGAAATATAATAATTTTCATTTGTAATCGCATGGTTTACCAACTTTGTGCTTGTATGGCTCTTTAATAAATAAATATACATGCATCTAGACTAGATTTCCTTAAATGAGAAATTTTAAAACATTAATACCTTGCATCCTAATATTTTTATTTATTATACTTCTATAAGCACACACAAGTATAAGAATATTAAAGAATGCGAGCAAATATAATTTAACCAAAGAAAAGGTTTACATTTCTTTAAAGGCAAACTTATTTTCCCTTATATGTTCAGTAGGCTATATATATATATAAATTGATACTGATCGAAATCGATACATTTAACAAAGTTGCATTTTGCATTCATCAGAAATCATTCATCAAGTGTATTTTGTCTGGTAATTATGACATTTAACCAATATTTAAGATGTGTGAAACTATTTGACTGAAATGGTATTAGAAATAATCTCAGAAATAAATTATGTAAAAAAAGTTGTTTTTACTAAAACTTGACTAAGATACCTTGAGTTGTCTTTTGACTAAAACTAGACTAAAATGATAAGACTAACTAAAAAAGATGTGAATGACTAAATAGGACTAAAACTAACAAGGACATTTAGCACAAGACTAAGACTAAATTAAAAATAGGTGACAAAATGAACACTATGCAGTAAAATAAATAAAAAATTGTGTGCACTTTCACTTCAGAAAGTTTTGCACTTGTTTGCAGATTTTTTAAACGTTTACTGACATTTTCACATTTCACTTTTTTATTTGTTATAAACATTTTTTTGGCAATACATTTCTCATGTATACATTTATTGCACTACATTTCCACATTGTTTAAAAGTGTGATGTTTACATTTTAACCTTTGCAACTTTGTATTTGTTTTTCTTTAATAAGAAAGGCACTGGACAAACGTGAACATTTAATATTTAATTGGCATGTACTGTACCAACGAATAAATGTGAATTATAAATAAAGCCTGTTTAAAAAAAAAAAGGAAAGTGAGACATTATACTTTGAAATATTTTGTTTATTAATAATCGACTTGCCAGGACAGACAACATGAATAGTTAACTATTCAAGTAACACAACAGACCCTCACGCACATCCCTGCCCTCCTCCTCTACAGCCTGTGTCAGTGCCGCCACAGGCTCTTCTGCTGAAGGGGAATCCCATGCACTCTCATAGGCCTCTCCATGACTCTCACAAAGGTTATGTAGAGCACAGCATGTCAGGACCATAGACTTCACAAGGTCGACCGCACAGTCATTCCTTTTCATAAGGCAATGCCATCTTCCTTTTAATCTACCAAAGGCATTTTCCACCACCACGTGCGCTCTGGAGATTTTCACGTTGTACACCTGCTGTTCTGCTGTCAGCCGTCCAGTGTCAGCGAATGGTTTTAAGAGCCAGTGCTGCAAGGGATAGGCAGAATCTCCTAGGATGTAGTAGCCAACATTCACCCCACCAATGTTTCTGGTGTCAGCAGGTATGTGGTTTCCATGACTTGCCAACTCCCACAGTGTGGACAGTCTTAAAACCTGAGCATCATGCAGGCTTCCAGGCAGTCCTGTGAAAACATTCCAGAAAAGTCCCTTTCCATCCACAACACCTTGAAGGATGATGGAGTGCCAGCCTTTACAGTTGAAATAGTCACAGTGATGGTCCTGTGGTGCTATGATGGGTATGTGTGCTCCATCAATAGCACCTATACACTGGGGGAGTCCCCACCTGTTCTCAATGTAGGCAGCCATTTCTTGAAACTTCGTCTGATCTGGAAAACAAATTTGTTCTGGTACCAACAAAGTCTCTGCTGCAGCACAGAAGTCCTGAACACATCGACACACAGTTGCTATGCTCGCTCCAAAAAGATGTCCGACACTTCTGTACTCGGAGCCGGTTGCGAGCTTCCACAGTGCGATGGCTACTCTCTTCTTTAGAGGCACACAAACACGGAAGTTTGTGTCCTGTCTTTCCATCGCTGGACGCACTTTGTTGCACAAGTAGGCAAACGTTTCTTCTGACATTCTAAAGTTCTCCAGCCACTGAGTGTTTGTAAAACCGGGAACAATCACATCCCACCACTCAGAAGATCGGTTAAATGTCCAAACAGATGGTCTGTGGCGGCGACTTTGCAAAATATGAAGGATCTGAAATGGACACAGAAAATACATTTTAAAACATCATTTTGCCAGCCAAGTTCATTATCTGGTTTTGTGACAGTGATATAGCGATTGAAACCTCATTGCTCATGTAAGGCGACAGGAAAATGACAGGCATGAGCAAAACAACAGTATTTATCTGAAATAGAAATCTACACAAAGATGCCTTATGCCAAAAAACACTAAAGACATTTATAATGTTACAAAATCTTTTTATTTCAGATCAATGTTATTCTTTTGAACTTTCCGTGAATCAAAAATGTATCCCTCTGGGTTAAATCTATGATTCATCAAATAATCATAAAGACAACTGTTTTCAACATTATGTAATGATGATAAATTCAGCTTTGATCAAAGGAATAAACTACACTTTACTATACATTCACATAGAAAACATTTATTTTAAATTGTAAAAATATTTCACAATATTACTCTTTTGAATCAAATAAATCCAGCCTTGGTGAGCAGAAGAGACATTATAAAAAAATTAAAAAAAACTTGTAATACTTTTGAACGGTACTGTAGGTCTAGTGGTTATGTAAACATAATGTATAGTCAGATTACTACTTTTAAATTAAACATGATTTTGTGAATAAGCTACAAACAATACATTCGACCATTAAGTCTCCTCATTCTCTAGTTTAGTCTATTCATTCTCTATAGTTCCCTCTGTCACATTCCTCATTGATATTCAGGGGAGGAGTCGTTGACGCCTCAGCTGTGAATATTCATGGTGATCCACGCCTTCCCCCCGAAACAGCCATTTCTGACAATAAGTGTCTTACAAAAGCTAAATGGCTCCATTATATTTTATGACTGAGTGATCAGAATGTGTTTCACACTGTTTTGAAGAAAAACCTCTAGGCAACAGCTGTGAAAAGCATTGTAAGCAAATGTTTAAAGTGTGTTAGATGGCCTTATTTCAGGGATTTAACATTTTAGTTTAAAAAAAAAAAAGATGCATAAACTTTTCTCAAAACTACAAACTTGTATGTACATATTGCTCACATATTACTGCTCCCTCTTTGTGCTGAATACAGTGTAATAGCCATTCATATGCTTTAAAGCAACTGAAAAAACACAAATGTCAGAGCATAGCAAACCTTTTCCAGGACCACAAATTAGGCTTGGGGTCCAGAGGGTTAATTAAACATATATTTTTCATTTTGATCAATGTATATGGACACATTAATTATAAACTGAATCAAGATCTACTTTTTGAGGTCTCTTCTGTTCAATGTTACAAAAATGATCTATGAAGACATGAATAGCTCTGTTGCTCTTGCTTTTGGTGCTGCACACAGATTTCCGATTAATCAAAGATTTAAAGGTTAGTACGAAAGAAAATTTTGAAGAGAAGTTGAAGAAAGCCAATGGAATCTTGAATTGCTGGTTGCAATGAGATCTCTCTATTTTTAAGATAATTTTGCTATCCAAAGTTGAATATCTACTAGATTGATCTATCCTGCTTTTGCTTTGGCTTCCTCCTCAGCTATTATAAAAACGAGTAATCAAAAAATGACTTTATTTGGAGCCACAAAACCAATTATATTCGAAAATCTGACATTATCAAGTCATATGAACAAGGTGGTTTGAATGTGACCGAATTAGAGAGTATGCACACTAAAAACTTAAGTGGCTTGTGATTGTTGTATTCTGATTTTGTGTGTAATATCAATACAAGATTAGCTTACCCGCTTACGCCGTCGAGCAAGCCTGTCGTCATCTGCGCTTTGTTGAATGAGTTCCCATACTCTCTTGTTTTTTTTAGCAGTATTTTGTTTTGCTGCCATAAGCCTCCTTTGAAACAAACTTTTTCGTTGTGCGGTGAAAACCATCCACATGCCGAGAATCAAGAACACCATTCCTTCAATGCGCTCCATTGCTCCTGTTTCGCGCGTTTGTTTTTGTGTAGTGTTTACGATAATGTCGCGCAGTATAGGCGGGCGCAACTAACGTTACAACCTAACGTTAATCCCACCCACTTGAAGCGGTAACGTTACAACCGCAGTGGAAAAGAAAACGAGCTGAGTAACTTACCACCGTGGAAAAAAAGCAAACCGAGCCGAGCTGTGACAAGCAGTAGAAAAGCACCATTATAGGTTCGATTTTTACTTATACTTACCCACCGCTTCAAAGTAAATTGTATGTGTTATATAAATGTAGTCCGGAAGTACTGCATCCGCCATGTTGTCATGCTTTGTCTCATTTCTGAAGGCTGCATGTCACAAGGCTGCAGATGTGGTGTTTGCTTTTTTAAAAAAATGTATTATTACCTATTACCTGAAACAGATAGCTGTTGTAAACAGGATTACAAGTGTTAATGCTTTTTAAACGTACATCGCTGTCAAGACAAGAAAGCTTTCATATGAATTTTCAAGTTATGAATGTTTCTTTCATATTTGATTACGTTGCTAGGCAACTTAGGGGCGCGGACTCAACTCTGCGCACCTGAAAGTGACACGTGCGCAACAACCGTACTAAATTAAACCACAACACAACGAATTTGCCACAACACAACGGAAACAAGGCACATCACAACGAAATCACCACAACACAACGAAATCACCCCAGCACGACGGAATCTCCACAACACGAAATCACCACAACACAACGGAAATGCTCGTGATACTCACGCTTTCAGGCTCTCACGCTCTCACTCCGCCCAACACAATCTCACGCCAAATTGCCAAACCTGCTTTTGATATTAAACAAAGCTATAAGCTTTAATTTTTTTAAATGTGTTTTGATGAAATTCAAACAATAAATAGCGTTTTGGCGCTAATGTGGCATAATGTTAAAGCCAGAGGCGTTGAAAAGCGGAGTTGCATGCTCTCGTCTCCCTGCGGTGCGCGCTGGTCACGTGGCCCATGAGCGCTCAATACTTTTAGCGCTGTGCCAATGAATTTAAATGGCTTAAGCGGATACACAACAGTTTCACCATATAGATGTTTGCTGCAAGTTTTGGTAAACAGTACAGCATAGTGTTAGTGTTTATTGATTATTAAGTCAGCCATATTTACAGGATCGTTTTATTATGGAGAGTTATAGAGATTCAACATTGTTAACATTAATGTTATTCTTGTATTTAGCCCTCAGGTATTCCTTACTAATAGGTCACACTCATACTCATTAAATTATATTTATTGAATATTTTGAGGAGATCTTTTGGTACTAAATACTATTTGTGCAACAATTATTGTCAATAAATGACCACTTAAAATATTTTTCTTCTAATATTTGTATTTCTTCTAAAATTTATATTACAATTAGTGTAGTAATTAATATTAAAATAGAGAATTCCAATTCAAAGAGGCAAATTAGAGTCATTTTGTGGCTAAAAAATATTAATGTTTATTTGTAATGCCATTAGGTGCCTTATGGCTCTTTAATAAATATACATGTATCTAATCTAGTTGCTCAAAAATATATTGCAGTCTTTGCATTCTAATAAATATTTAGATATGATGATCAAACACTAGATTTCTTTAAATGTGAAATTTCAAAACTTAAATAACTTGCATCCTAATCTTTTTAATGAATAATGATACTTATATAAGCAGTCACAAGTGAATATTAAGGAATGGCACATATAATTTGACCCAAGAAATGTTTAAGCTAGTGCCAAAACAAACATATTATTATGTACAGTATATATACTAGATATAAACTGATACTGAATCAAGATCAAAAGTATCACCCCCCCCCCCCCCCCCCGGCCCTCAAAAAATCTCACTCCAACCTAAACTTAAAAGTTGGCAACCCTGTGTTAACATTAAGTGACATGGCATCTGACGCACAGGAGCCAATGGCACATGTCGCGACACACGCAGTGGCACTTCCGGTTCTCATTGGCATATGTCAGTGGATAGTGACATGTGTCGCGACACCCGCGGTGGCACTTCCGGTTCTCATTGGCATGTGTCACTGACACTGTCACGAAACGCTGACACTGGCAGTGACACTGAGTCGCGGAACATCTCGCTGTATGTGACACTCACTGGCAGATGAGCTGAACAACTATAGCCTACTCACGTAATTGTGGCACAAAAGCCAAAATAAATATCCTATTTTCGTGACTTTTTTCCCCTCTTAAATAAATGTTAATCTTACTTGTTAAATTTAGTAATATGTGTTAGTTTGTGACAAGCAGTATCTGAGTGGCATGTGCCACCTAATGATTTATGCAATGCCAATATTGGTGCCAATGTTGTTGATCACGCAAACTGCACGTTCTAGAAAACACGTACAAACCATCATAAGTCATTACAAGCATCCGTTACTGTAGTAAAGCTTTAATTTTGCATCATGCTGCACGCTCTCCTCTAGGTGTCAGTATAGCCAGCGCAAAGATACACCATAACTTAAGACAGTTGAGGAACATCAACTGGTGGTGCATTTGACATTTTGTCTGCAAGTTTGATGGTAGCAAAAACAGTATCTGATAGTATCAGAGTATGATATGTTAAGGCAAATTTGTAAATACTTTATCAAATTTATTTTTTGCATACTTAGGCCTACTCAGTCATGGCTTTAATATTTCACAACTAATTTTATGGAATTATGTAATGAGAAATAAACACAACTTTAAAAATGTGAACGCATTCCTTCTGGAGTTCCCTAAACGTTACACCATGGCAGACAGCAGCATGTGTAGGCAACTGGACGTGACACAACCCTATGGACACAATACACAGCAACATGTTCCGTGACAGTGTCAGTGACACATGCCACTATCCACTGACACATGCCACACTCTAGTGACACATGCCATTATCCAGAAGGAATGCGTTCACATTTTTAAAGTTGTGTTTATTTCTCATTACATAATTCCATAAAATTAGTTGTGAAATATTAAAGCCATGACTGAGTAGGCCTAAGTATGCAAAAAATAAATTTGATAAAGTATTTACAAATTTGCCTTAACATATCATACTCTGATACTATCAGATACTGTTTTTGCTACCATCAAACTTGCAGACAAAATGTCAAATACACCACCCGTTGATGTTCCTCAACTGTCTTAAGTTATGGTGTATCTTTGCGCTGGCTATACTGACACCTAGAGGAGAGCGTGCAGCATGATGCAAAATTAAAGCTTTACTACAGTAACGGATGCTTGTAATGACTTATGATGGTTTGTACGTGTTTTCTAGAACGTGCAGTTTGCGTGATCAACAACATTGGCACCAATATTGGCATTGCATAAATCATTCAGTGGCACATGCCACTCAGATACTGCTTGTCACAAACTAACACATATTACTAAATTTAACAAGTAAGATTAACATTTATTTAAGAGGGGAAAAAAGTCACGAAAATAGGATATTTATTTTGGCTTTTGTGCCACAATTACGTGAGTAGGCTATAGTTGTTCAGCTCATCTGCCAGTGAGTGTCACATACAGCGAGATGTTCCGCGACTCAGTGTCACTGCCAGTGTCAGCGTTTCGTGACAGTGTCAGTGACACATGCCAATGAGAACCGGAAGTGCCACCGCGGGTGTCGCGACACATGTCACTATCCACTGACATATGCCAATGAGAACCGGAAGTGCCACTGCGTGTGTCGCGACATGTGCCATTGGCTCCTGTGCGTCAGATGCCATGTCACTTAATGTTAATACTGCTACTGCACGAGTGGGCTCTCGGAGTGTTGCCCTTGCTCTATAGATTGCTGATAGATTGGCCAGTCTTACAAATATATAAACACTATGATCAGTGTAAGTGTAACCATTGTATATCGACATGAAATATCAATTCAAACTCACCTGCATGCATTATAGCTGCATATTTAAAAACAGACATGTTGTGAAGTCTGTTGTTGTAGTAACGTTAGCCGCAGAACGAACGCACAGAGTAACTTTAGTGCAATTATATTATTTTATTAGCCTGCACCGCCCTGGTCTCCAGCGCCTCACTCAGTGATTGTCCGTCTTTGTAAATGTCAACACGTGTGTAAGGCTTGTTCTGTAATAGTTTCATGAGTTTCATTATTAAAATTCCTGTTTCCAGTTTATCTTCGTGAGATTCCACAGCACATATCCTGACACTGTCACTCCAGCCACTAATTTATATGCAGTCAGATAAACTATTTTAGACCTCAGTTACACAATGATACACAAGTAAAATAATTAATGTCGCCCCAAACAAATTAAATTTCAGACACATTTTAAAAATACACATTTAATTTATAAATGAATTTCTCTCTCTTTAGACTCTGGTGGAGCTGGGCAGTTTATTACCGCGGACTCACATTCCCACTCTGGTGATCAGTCTGGTGGCTCTCACAGCTCTGGTCATTGTGAAAGAGTTCAACTCCTGCTACAGACACAAATTACTCCTCCCTTTTCCCATAGAGCTCATGGTGGTGAGTAGACAGTGTTCCAGGATTTTTTGGATGACAGACTAAAAACCTGCAACCTAGCGGCATACAAAACAGATCAGTGAACAACTTTGGGTGTATATTTCCAGATTATTGCAGGGACTCTTGTTTCTCATTATACTGATCTGAGAGCTGTTAATGGTGTCGATGTGGTGGGAGACATTCCCAGTGGGTAAGTGTGTGCTCTACATTTCATACATAGATTTAGATTTTGCGTGGATATTAAAAGATAAACTGTTTCTTTTGAAACACCAATCCTCTTGCAAAAGTTTTCTTGGCGACTCACTTCTCGTTCTTGATCTCTGTTGACTGCCTTTCGTTAAACCCCATCAAAACAAGTCTAAGGCAAGGCACTAATCCCAAGCCTTGTGAAATTCCATGACTTACACCCTCACGTGTAAGATTTACGGGACCTTTGACTTCCTTAAAAGTATCAAATATGGTTCACAAGGCTTTTGAGGAATGTTTATGTTTTCATCTCTCATTCATTATTGTATTGAATTGCATTATGTTTTGTCTCCTATATAAAAACTTCAGAGCTTTGATCATAAAACTAATCGTTTAAAGGTAGGATAGGTAGGAATTGGTTAAAAAAACTTTTTTTCCAAATTTGTTTAAACTTTTTTTATATATCAATACATAATTAAAATGTAAGTACTCTGAAAAAGAAAGTATAAAATGTGAGTGTCTGTAGACCTCTCAGGACTGTTTTAAAGACAGCTCATTATTTCCATTCACTCCACCTTCTCCCTTCAGGGCTCTTTCCAAAGCCACGCCCCCAAAACACACAAACGCGCCTCACCGGCCGCTCAGCTGGAAGACGCATTATTAACCTGAGACGAGCAGTGTGCATGTAGTCACATCATGTCAGAATCACATGTAATAAAACATCGAACTTTATCAGTATGAATATAAACAAATAAGATGTCTTTTAGTACTCACTATCAAGCTAGAATACCGATACTGGTAAAGTTTAAAATATATTTTTGTTTGATTTGGTAACGAGCTAGTTATATTTATAAGGCAAAGAAAACGGGTAGCATCATGTTTTTCCAATAACATCAGTTATACTGTGATGAAGATGAATTTCGTGTAAGATTCATAACATATACTGTGTTTTGCATATAAGAGTTTTCATGATGAAAGCATTGTTGATCAGTAGCTAAAGCTAACTTAGCTCTAAAAAAAAGTTCCCGGATGCGGTGTACTAGCTTTACACATGCATTTTGTTATCTAAAGTTAAATTTTGCTCAATTTAACACAACAGCGATCAACTTGAGCTGAACATATTGAGTATTTATCATCTCTACTAATGGCTAAGTGTATAACATTGTAACTTTATGCTAAGTAATGTTATTAGCTGTATTAGGCAGCTTCGTGTGCTCTTGATACATGCTTCATGAAAACATAAACTGAAAAAAATTATAATCAAAATGAAAGATTACCTGTGCAGCAGAAATACAGCCAGCAATGAGTCGTTTTTCAGGTCCCTCAGTTCTCACCATCGTTGAAAAGCCACGCAGATATTTACTCGCGTTTGATTTCTGTTTATCCAAAGACTTTCTGTGCATTGCCTTTTCTCGTACTGTCTTCCTTTTTTGCATTGTTTGCCTTCGCTGACTGTAAAACCCTGCACTGTGAATTTTGAATGCTCTTTCTCTGCCATTATTTTGCCTATAGGTTTCTTGCCTCTTGAACTGCTCAAATCAAACGAGCGCGCGCATGTGGGCGGATCCTGTAGCGAAAGCGGTGGTAGCTATGGTAGCGAGAGAGAGTGACAGTCGCCCAAGCCAATTATTTGTTTCGTCCCGAACGAAAATAATGATTCTCATTAATTGATTAGTTGGGTCTGCTCTCTGTACGCAAATCTTCCACCAGTCCCTCCAAATTACAGCACTGAATAATGCATTTTTATGGACAAAATGTGCAACTAGATATAGTGTAGTAGAAACAGAGTGAGATGATGCAGGAAAGGTACAGGATTCAAGGTCCCAAAACATGAGTTTTTATTTTAAGCTTCAAGCGAATGCATTAGCGTTTACTACACAAGGGCACGTGTGCACATGTGCATCTTACAGGAGAGAGAGAGAGAGAGAGAGAGAGAGAGAGAGAGAGAGAGAGAGAGAGAGAGAGAGAGAGAGAGAGAGAGAGAGAGAGAGAGAGACCATTAAAGAGTAGGTCACCCCCCAAAAAATGTTTTGTCATTAATGACTCACCCTATGTCGTTCCACACCCATAAGTGTTCAATCCTCAAATAAAGATGCAAACGGTTATGAATCAGTGAATCGATCAATGATTCGGATCGCCAGTGTCATGTGATTTCAGCAGTTTGGCTCGCAATCCGAATCATGAATCAATCGCTGATTACCAACCGTTTGAATCTTTATTTGAGGATTGAACACAAACGCGGAAGAGAAGACAATGCTGAATAAAGTCGTAGTTTTTGTTATTTTTGGACCAAAATGTATTTCCGATGCTTCAAGAGATTCTAACTAACTAACTGATGTCTCATGTGGACTACTCTGATGATGTTTTTATTCCCTTTCTGGACATGGACAGTATAGTGTGTATACACTTAGATACGCTCTCCAACTAAATATAAAATATCTTTAACTGTGTCTGAAGATGAATGGAGGTCTTATGGGTGTGGAGTCATTAATGACATCAATTTCATTTTTAAGTGATCTTCCCTTTAATATTCAGCACAAAAAACATTAATTTATCTGAAATATCTACTGTTGGATGCTAAGTTTATGTTTAAATGTCAACATGTTATGACAATATAGTAAATGTAAAGGGATAACAATGTTTTTTTTTTTTGTTGTGTGTTTTTGTTTTTCTTTAATATCATTTTAATGTAGGGATTTACGTATGCTTAGTAACTTTTTTATTTTATTTACTTATTTATTTTTACAAATAATGCAGGCAACAGCACAGATACACCCTTATGCAAATGAACCATGGTTATATTAGATAATAAAACCATGCTTTTTGCAAATTGATTATCATTTGTATAACAACACACATACAATATAGTTAAACTATGGATTTGAATCAAAACAATGGTTAATTTGTGGTTAACATTGAATAAACTATATAGCCCTGTTATTTATATATTTATTAACATTATTTTTGTTTGTTTTGTTCATTGTAAAACCATGGTTAATTTTAGTAATGGTGATATATTCACTATGTGAGTGTTCATAGCACTCAGCTGACACGTTTTTTTGAAGGACAGCATTGGACAGGATGTAGAAACGTGTTTTGTCAAAAAAACAGTTGCAGCCCTACTGACTATATAGGGTTAAGCATATAAAGGACACACACAAAGGTTGGTGGGGAGAAATGACCTTTGCCTTATGCATTACCTAAAAGCCAAACTCATGTTAGTGATCTGTAACCTCTGACCTCTCCACAGGCTGGTGCCACCCAGAGTCCCAGAAGTGAGTCTCTTCTCCTCAGTGGCAGGAGATGCGTTTGCAGTGGCTGTGGTGGGATACGCCATCAGCATTTCTCTGGGCAAGACTTTTGCTCTCAAATATGGATATAAAGTAGACAGCAATCAGGTACAACATATGTCACAAAACTGACATGAGCCGACCAACCCATGTCGCACGCATGCCCTCAGTATACTCCTCATTCTCTGAAAATGTATGAGCGATGTGCAGAGGTGAGTGTCTCTCATTGTCCCTCTGCAGGAGTTGGTGGCGTTGGGGTTCAGTAATGTCGTCGGTGGCTTCTTCCAGTGCTACTCCGTCACTTCCTCACTATCTCGCAGTCTTGTCCAGGAGAGCACAGGGGGGAAAACACAGGTCATATTCCACAAAAGAAGACATTAACACTTTAAATCGAATTTAAAGTATTAAACTGATCAAACATGACAGTAAATACATTTAAAATGGTACAAAAGATTTTTATTTTAAATAAATGCTGTTCTTTTCAGCTTTTTATTAATCAAAGATTTTTGAAAGAATTTAAATCAAAGTAAATATTCATTAAATAATTTAAATCAACGATTAATCTGAAACAATATATCATGGTTTCCACAAAAATATGAAGCAGCACAACTGTTTTCAACATTGATAATAATCAGAAATGTTTCTTGAGCATCAAATCATCATAACAGAATGGTTTCTGATGGCTCATGTGTAACTGAAGACTGGAGTAATGATCACAGGAATAAATTACAGTACAAAATATATTACAATAGAAAACAGCCCTTTTAATTTGTAATGATATTTCTGTTTTTACTGTATCTTTTTTTTTTTTTTTACTGTATCTTGATCAAATAAACGAATTCTTGATGAGCATAAGTGACTTCTTTAAAAAAACATAACAAAATCATACAACCCAGTATCTGAACATATAGTATATACAGTATTTAAAACATAATATGCTGTCTGTTATACACACAAATATGCTTTTGTGTCATATAGGTGGCTGGAGTGATATCTGCTGTTATTGTGCTAATTACAGTTTTGAAGCTCGGTTCACTTTTTGAAGAGCTGCCGACAGTAAGTCATGCACTCAAATAAACACTAGACAAAATTTACAGCTACAATCAATATCGAGAGGAGCATATTTGTGATACAGAATGACATTATGTAATTAAAGTAATTGTAGTTGATAAAACTCTCTCCAAACATTGGCATTCATTGGTGGTTCTTGTGTCCAGTGTAAATATGTTACCTAAAATTTAAATTATTACAGATAGTTTTTGGTAATTGAAACAAAGCTGACATAGTATAAATATTAGATTTATACATTAAAAAACGTAACAATTAGAAATGCCAATGTTTATTTACGTGAATTATTTCAACGGAAAGTATGGGAAGTACTAAGATTACTAAAACTAGAATAAAAAATGATTATTAAAGGTATTGTCAGTCTACATCATTTTCAATTTTTTTTAACTTGTACTATTTATTTATTTAAAGGCTTTGTCAGAATTTAGGTTTGTAATGGTGTGGTTTTTACTAAAATAAATGCCAATTAAAAATACTAATTATTTATTTATTATTTTATTGATATATTTAACTACATTTTTACATAATTGTAAATATGCCCATTGATTTGCGTAGGCTACTTTTTTTCTGATTAGTACACTGAAAATATATTCCTTCAATTTTGAAGCGGCACTCCTGCACGTCCTGATTTTGTGTTTCTTTGTCAACATATTTTGTTGTTCCTGTAACATCATTTCTGTCCAAAAACAGTCCCAATGCTATCCATACCCCTAAACCGAACCGTACCCATAAGTTATCCCTATAAGCAGAGGGAAATGATGGTGAATAACATGATGTAGACGCACCTAACCCTTTTGTAAGCCTAAACTTGTCCCTCAAATCTGATTGGTTGATTGGAATGTTGATCCAGGAACATGTTGCTTGGTGAAATCAGGTTCTGCTGGCAATCCTAATCCTCAGTAGTTGTTGTTTGTGTGTCTGTCATCAGGCTGTGCTTTCCACCATCGTGTTTGTGAATCTGAAGGGAATGTTCATGCAGTGTCAGGATATTCCTTCTCTATGGAAGAGCAACAGAGTAGATCTGGTGAGATCTGAGCATTAAAGTGTACATAACACACACAGCTAATCTCATGTTAATCTTGATTACCTATAGAGTAGTACTGCATACTTCATATCTCTGAAGAGTCTTTAGTTTTATCATATAATTTATAAAAGGCAGATACACTGTACCAATTATTTCCGAAAACAGCCAAACTCAAGCAAGCCTGAAGTGGGCGGAGCTAAAGAGTCATGAGCAGTGGGCGGAACTAAAGAGTCATGAGCACACACACAAAATACATCATGGCATGATCCCTGAATAACTTTCAATTTACAAAACATTCGTGTTGTTGACATTATATGCACGTATGCACCGGTTGCCAACAAAACACACATTTGATTGCAGTTTCACTCACCGCCTGCGGTTTTGACTCATGACCGGGAACAAACACACACACTTGCAGAACTCTGTTGCTGCTCCGGAAAAACAAAACTGCATTCACTGTTTCCTTAACGCTGGATTATTTGGGAATCTGAACGAGGTTATCTTTTCCTCACAACCAAAAACACTTGTTTAGTGACATTGTTGATTTCGTGGTCTAAAAACTAAATGACAGCGCTGCCGACGCTTCTGGAACTGAACGAAGCTCTTTGATGGACATACACTTGCTCTCGCTCACAGTGATGTGCACACGCGCTCATCTGGGAGAAGTGTCTATATGAGGAATTCTGCACTTTATGACGCCATACAGGGCCATACTCAAAAATAAAACTTTCCGAAACTTGTTTGAATCCTGAAGAAGTGTATTTGGCACAGAAATAAAAAATGTCATACCTCCAACTCGTGTTTTGAATATTTAGCATGAAAATCCTAATCTTTAACTGTGTAAATAAGTCAGAATGTATGAAATAGCAATATAAATAGCTATTACCCTGTGTTTTGAAACCCTGATCTGGAGCAGGTTTTACTGCTTTTATGCTTTTTACCCCTTATTGCGGTACAAAATGTGTACAGGGTGAAGTGATGCAGTGTTCGATTGTTACGCCTAGATGTTTGGCAACAGACATCTGTGCCTTTTATTCACAGGCTTTGGACAGTCACAGAAACAGGGCAAGTTGTATAAATGTTAGACTATGTTTCACTGTTTAAGGGGAAAATGTCAAATGGTGACAGAAAACGAGACATTTGTAGTGAAGAAGAGACCGTTTATATTCAAAAAGTTAATTCAGTACAAACTTGATAGTAGGCTACTGCAATATATAATAAAAGGATGTTCAATGCAAGAGCCTTTATTTAAAGAGGTCGCGTGCGGTGTTCGTCCAGTCAGTGACACTGACTTCACAAAAATGCAAATAAGAACGTTGGCGGTTTAAGAGTGAACAGTGTGAAACGTCAGCTTATGAATTAATTTTTAACCCTGGGTAAATTATGAGCAGTGTAAAATGTGAAGCAAGATAACCCAGAAATCTGTTCCCCCAGGGTTTAGAATGACCCAGGGTTAACTAGATCAAGTGTGGAAATGCTTTCTCTGTCTGTTGCTCTAGCTGGTGTGGCTGGTGACGTTTCTCTGTACTGTTCTGCTGAATCTGGATCTGGGTCTGGCAGCTTCCATCATATTCACACTGCTCACAGTGATCTTCAGGACACAGCGGTGAGCATGTGAAAGTGTATGTGTGTGTCTATAAAGATAAAGGCTAGTTATTTCATAAGCATATCCTGATTTTCTTTTCTGTCTAGTCCCAGGTACTCTTTACTTGGCAGGGTGCTTGACACAGAACTGTACTTGGAAACAGAGTCATATAAGGAGGTAAGACTTGTATGTGTACAGTATGTCTGTTTATGGAGCTTATATAATCTATATTTGTGTTTCTGATCAGGCTAAACCAATCCAAGGTATCACTATCTTCCGTTCCTCTGCAATGCTCCACTATGCAAATGCTGAACTCTATCAAGAGGCCCTGCTGGAGAAGGTACCCCACACAACATAGGAATTACACAAGCCTAAAGACATGAACAGCTTTCAGCTTGTATTTCTTTCTTTCTAGAGTGGAATCAATGTTCAAGAGCTGCTTAAGCTTAAAAAGAGAAATGAGGAGGAGAAGGCAAAAAAGAGACAAGGGAGGGAACAAGATAAACAGGTGAGAGAGGAAAGCTGTAATGAAGAATTCTGGAAACTGTTGTGAGAACATGAGTGTTTCAGTCCGAAAACCACAGCTTACAGACAGGCACAGACACAGAATCATCATTATAATACTAACCCTACCTCGTAATATACTTTACTAACACTTTTAATTTTAGTTTCCTTGTTACATGTACTTACCATAGTAATAACAGTAAATTATGCATAATTACATGCAATTAACCTTGTCTGGCTATCATCAGACCAAGTTCAATTTAAGATTGAACACTGGTCTGGGGAGTCTGCTCTGTATTTTCTGCTGCACAAGAGGCGTGATAAACGAGCATTATTCAAATGACTCTGTAGGCTATTGGATAGTCCTTCAACCAATCAGATCACAAGAGGCGTGATCAACGGGCAACAACCCATCGCTTCTCTATCCGTCATCATGTTAAACCCGCCAATAGCACACCCGGTGGATAAGTCAGTCTGTGATTGGTTCCCGCAAAAGTGTAACAGAAGCAGTAGAAATGAATGTACGGGTTTCCAGACTGAGTTGACGGGCAAAATCAAATCGCCGGCAGATCAGGCTGGGTTTACCCAGTCTACAATTAAACCTCAACCAAACCCTAATCCTAACCCTATAGTAAGTAGGTTAATTAATATCACTCAGTACTTAAATATATAATTAAACTGTAACAATGACACCGTTAAATAAAGTATAGCCGAAACTTTCTGTGTATGTTTGAAATAAATACAATCATTAATAGGAAATTATGCAGGAAGTGATGTGGGACTAATGATTAGTACTACACTTCAGTTACTACTATTAACTGATATGGAAACAAAATTAACTAATCAGCAATTTAGTAATAAGAAAAGAAGTTTCTTATTAGGTAATCAATAATTACTGAAGGAGATTGGCCTCATTAATAACTATCAACTAAGAATTGCCAATTAATTCACATCATTATCGTGTGTCTGATATGTAATCAATCATCTTTTTTACTCTAATTATGATGCAATTTATGACTTTATTTACTACCTAGTCACCCTGCAAGAATCTGTACCATTTTTTTCAACTTTAAGAAATTTTTTCACTTTTAACATAATGGTCCGGATCACTAGTAGTTCCTGCAGAGTGAAAGTGTTCGTCCGTTGTTTCCGTTTACTGAAACCAGACTTTTTTGAAAACTCCGGCCAGTGTGAAGATTTTTTAGAAACTCTGGTTACAGCATTGTCATGTAGATGGTGAAACCAGAGATTTCGGAAGTCGAAGTGTGTGCCGTTTTCTCCTTTGTTTGACGTCAGATTTTGCACCTTATCTATTTTGATTACACGAGTCTATGCGGTGGACGTAGGCTATAACGTTAGCTTTTAACAACTCTGCTAACAGTGCTTATCACTAGGGGTGTAAGAAAATATCGATATACGTGAGTATCACAATATTTTGTTTGGCGATACTGTATCGATTCTCAAAAACACTGTATCGATATTTATATATTTATTTATTTAAGATTCGTGGCTTTCTGTTGAGATTAAACCACAGACTGTATACAACCCAACCACTAGAGTTATATTATATTTAATATTTATAATATTTTGTTTGGCACTGTTATCTCAGAATGTATCTGACGTGGAGCCAGAGAAGCGCAAGGTGAAGTTGTGTGTGTGTGTGTGTATTAGCCTTCAGCTACAAAGAAGCCACTAAGGAAATTGATAAATGACATTTTGTTTACAAAATAGGCCAAGTTAAAATCCAGTACTCGGTAAACATTGAATCGGAGAGCTCGCGTAACATCCCGACGTCATCCGCGTTGCTGAGAAACGTTTCGATAGAATATAGCACATTTTCCTCTTAGTAACAAAATAAACAGATTCCAAAACTGACAGCGGTGGCAGCAGAACAAAAACCTCTGATGATAGCGATGTGGATATGGATACACTAGCTCTGCAGTTCAGTAGCCTACTTAAAATGAGACTTTATAAAATAGACTGCGTTAAAGAAAACAGCTTTACAGAATTAAATATAAAATAAACTGGCATTCAGTCATGGAGTGAATGAACTATGTAATTTCTGTTGCTAAATAGTTTAGAAATGAAAAAGAATCCCACAGTAACTTTACTATTTCGCTTTACTTAGATTGCACAAAATAGTGATATAAATGATACTGTATTAATTAAATAAAACAGTTACTTGTCATGTTTTATGCATATGGTTGTGTTCTTTATTCTTTTAAATTAATCTTTCTAAAAAAATAATAAATTTTCTTTCTTACAATATCGCAATATATCGTATTGTAATACGTATCGTATCGCCAGATTCTTGGCAAAACACAGCCCTACTTATCACATGTATAGCATGCGCAGTTATCTCATTTTATTGCAGAACAAAGGTGCGAGAATGCAATAATACAAAATAGTAAGGCTAGTGTGTGAAGCTATTACAGTCCACTTGGGCCCTGCCCATGTGTATATACAGTTACCTGTCACTGAGTCCAAAGTAAAGGAACTTGTAGAAGGGTTTCACAGAGCCCATGATATCCCTCGGTGCATTGGTGCCGTGGATGGTACCCATGTGGAAATCAGGCAGCCAATCATAGTGTGGTTTTGCGTTTTCGTGTGGACAGTTTTTTTTTTAAAGGTGTCATGAACTGCCTTTTTTTCTTTTTTTATACTGTTGTCTGAGGTCAACTAATGATGTTCGTGTGGTTTTTACATTCAAAAACATCATAACTAATTACTTAAGTAGTAGGCTATTTTCTACACTGGTTTTGAGGCTCTCTCCTGAATGCTGGTTTTGAAGGGCGTGCCACACTGGAGACTTGGAAGTAAACACCCACGGCTAGGATTGGATAAGATTTGCATATTTAATGAGCCTCAGCTCCGCTGTTAGCCTGACAAGCCAGACCCTCATCAAGATGTTTAGTCTGGAAAAATTGGCAGGGCTCAATCCGAGGGGCGGGATAAACGGTTGTCTTTCAAACTCCCTCTGCACACGGTAGGATAGCGCTACAACCAACCAGAGCAACGAAGGTGAAACAGAGCTCGCTGACTGATTAAACTTTCGCCCGGTCGGCAAAACTCAGAACACATCTTCCCTTCTTAAAAATTATTTCAGTGCCATTCTTTTCTCAAAGTTAACTTAACTTGAACTTAACTTAAGTCTTCCAGAGTCGCGGCCAAAGACGATTTGAAAGACCGTTGTTAGCCAGTTTCTGTGTTTATTAGAAGCATGCAAGCGCAACTCGTTGAGTGACGTGATCAGGAGCAGTAAAATAATCGTAATAATGCCACACAATTGAGGATTTTTTCTTCTCTTCTGAAATCCTGGGTAAAGTCCCGATTATCTTGATGGTTTTACAGATTATTTTAGATTTTCTCTTGTATTTAAATTAAACCTTTTTTTTTTTTGACTTTTTAAACCTTTTAATTCGCAACTGGCGTTTTATTTTGTTTTATCCTCTGCGCTTCCGCTTTCGTCCATTTTTACCTAAGCTTACACTTAAAGCTACACTGTGTAACTTTTTTAGTTTATTTTTAGCTAAAAACACTTCAAAAATATATGTGCTCATTAATGTATATTTACTTCTTTCAAGTAATAAAGTATTCTCGTAAGTTTATAATATGCCATTGAAAATACATACGGGTGAGGGGTTCTAATGCTGGTTGCCATTTTGGCCCTCCATCTTGAAAGTACATTAGCCAAAGAGGGACATACCCATAAATTCAAGCTTCGCGTTTTAAAGGTCCTGTTCTTCGCGTGGTTTCGAAGCTTTGATTATGTTTACAGTGTGCAATATAACATGAGTTAAACAGTATTTTTCACACCATTTACTTATCTGTATAGCGCTGTTTCCTCTGTCCTAAAAACGGCCTAATCATTTTCTTGTTCTATGAAGTCCCTCCTTCAGAAACACGTAACGAGTTCTGATTAGGCCAGCGCTTCCCGTGTTGTGATTGGACAGCAGCTTAGCGCACTTTGCCCAGAAATGTCCCACCTCTTATCATAACAGGGAGATGCAAGCGCTGAATGTGCGCTCTTCTCCACGTGGGAGAGCAACGAGACCACGTCCTCTATTTTGCGTGTTCTTGTGGGCGGAGGGTTAGTCAACAAACCGTTCTAGTGACGCCATGCCTCTAGGAAGTGCAGGGGTGTAGTCCAAACCGGCCATTCGCTGTAGGCTTTGAAAGGGAACTTCTGTTAAATAAAATATCTTGCTTGGCATTGAACTTTGAGCTTTTTAATTTTACAGGTATTATTTATGCTCTAACAGCAACATTACACACTAACTAAAGTTTGAAAGATGGGATCGCGAACGGGACCTTTGACACTTGATGGCACCGTGTCGAATGTGAAGCGGGGGACTGCCCTGTTAATCTTGGACTAAATCGGCCACCGTAGGAGTTACAGAAACTAATATTCACTGGATGGTCATATACCTTTTCACCGCTAGATGGGGGAAAATATCACACAGTGTAGCTTTAAACCTACGTCCCCACCTCTTTACAGAAACCTTTTTGTAGTTTTAGTTCTTTAAGATATTATTTTGTAAAGTTTATGGTTTATTAAAAGGTTATGTTTCTTGTTCATAGACTGGAGTTCTGAGAGATTTGGCGAACAGAATGCTGGCCTCCATGAAGAATGTGAGTGAATCTGTGCACTGCCAAAGAATAGACCATGAACACGTCATCAATGACAATGGCATAGCAACAGTAAGCCACGGTATCATGAACTTCGGCTTCCAGCCAGAGCAGGACTCTGAGGAGGAGGAGCAGGACAAGACAGACACACACTCCTCCAGCTGTGACAATGTGCAGGAACACACACACTCCATCATCTTGGACTTCACTCCTGTCAGCTTCATCGACACGGTCACCCTGAAAACACTCAAAAACGTCAGTCAAAAAAAGTCATATTTATTTATAGGCCTATATATACTTACAATACTGATTGTTTCAAAGCAGCGTCACATTCATAAACACGAAAATAGCAGTGTTAATGTTGTAAAATTCAATTTCAGCTGTAAAGCAGCCCTACAGAAGATAATAGAAAGAGAGATCAAAAGAAATGAATGGAAGCTTGTTTCCACCACGGAATAAAAAATAAAAAAGGTAAATGTGAGTTTATCTCACAATTCTGACTTTTTTTTTTCTAAGAAAGAATTGTGAGGGAAGAAAGTAAGAATTGTAACATAAACTCACAAATCTTTTTGCAAATCTATTTTTATGTTTATATCTAACACTTTCATGCATAAATTATGACAACCTCATGTGTTTTTTGTTGTTGTTTTTATTTTCTTTTTTTCTTTTAAGAGATGTTTAGATGTCTGCTTGAGTGAAAACTCAACTTTTGGTTTTAACTTAAGAGATGCTGAATTAAATGTACAGTAATAACACAGAAATACTATGTGTTTTAACAAACAAATTAATGAAATGATGACTAAGAAAAACTTCATACTTATTTGTGAATGTCTTTGATATCAGAACATGAGGATAATTCCATCAAAGATCTGGTGAAGGGACAGCTATGTGGAAAACCTTTTTTTCCCCAGGTATTTTTTTAGATCTCATCTGATATAAGCAGTGCTGGGATTACAAGTAACTTGCATTATGTAATCACATTAGTTTTTTGATGTAACTACAAACTACATTCTAATAACAAATACATTTATTTACACCAATAAAGTGATTGCAAATGAAGTATTTTAAAGAGCAACGGCCACAGTAATAGTATGAATTAGTAAGAATAGTATATGATGTATGAGGTCCAGTTCAGTGGACAGATTATTAATCAGCATCTATCTAAAATCAATATTTGGAAAAATTGACAATGATGTGACTCCTTAAATGTTACTTGATGTTACAAGTTTTTTTCTAGTCTTCTAGGATATAAGAAATATTCCAGAGCAATTTGGCATTTCTGACATCTTTGTTTAGAGAAAAGAAAGCTCCATATACAATGGCAGTATATATAGATGATGCACTAGTGTCCACGGTAGAGGTTGATGTGCAACTGTGCCATCAAAACCCATGCATTCGCAAGAAATGGCTTCTTGAATAGCCGTCCACTGTAGTGATCTCTGTGTGAAAGTGCTAAAGTAAAAACTGTGAGATATAATCTAAAAAGTCACAATTACTTTTTTATTCCGTGGCAGAAACAAGTTTCCACAGTAGTCAATGACATCACAGAGAAAAAATTTATTTTATTTTTTATTTTATTTTTACATTCTTCTAGATATTTCAAGACTTTGCTGAAGTAGATGTAACTGTTTACATCGCTGGATGCCAAGGTGGGTAATCTGATACATCCTTAATTAAAATGCAAACATTTACACGCTAAATCAGCAGAGGCGGACAGTAGTGAAGTATTTTTACTTTCCAAGTAATTTTGTTTTTCAAGTTTATGTAGTTTATCAGTGTCCTTATTTGGAAAACTTTTACTTCACAACATTACATAACATATAATTGTAATTTTTACTGCACTGCGTTTCGTATTCGTATCATTTAATACTTAATTACATTAAAAATGTAGTGCTGTATACTTTTACTCAAGTAAAAGTAATTCAAATATGATTTGAGTACAAGTAAGAAAGTACTATATGTTTAATGTAATTAAGAGTTAAAGGTAAAAAAACAAAAACAAAATATTTATGAAATGTAGTGCATTAAAAAGTATGGCATTATATATTATGCTTTGGAATGTAGTGAAGTAAAAGTTTTCCAAAGAAAAACACTGATAAAGTATATACTTAAAAATGTACTTGAGTAGAAAGCAAAAATACTCCACTACTGTCTGCCTCTGTAAATCAGAAATCAAAATACACAACATTATTAAGATATGCATAAAATATTCAACTGTCAACAATTGCATCTTATTTTGCACTAAAATTTGCCGCTGCAGTGTGTGTAGTGCAACAGTTGGAGCGAGGAGGATTTTTCTCAGAGTCCGTCACAAAAGGTCGACTTTTCCCAGCCATCCATGACGCTGTACTGCACTGCCTGTGTCAGAGAGATCAGTCCAGCTCTGAGTTTGCACTGGTGAGACTGTGATCACATTTCCTCAATCATCTCATTAATCTGTCTGCTGTCACATTCAAGTGAACTGTAGCTCTGTCACAGGAAAGGCCCTGCGTTACAAGGTTCTGACCAGCAGATGTCAGTGTTTCCTCCCTCTTTGACTGATGTGCATATGAGAAGACCCCGTGCTACCATGATGACCGGATTCAGAATGACATGAGTTAAATTAACTGTTAATGGATATTGACATGTCAAAATGTCTAGTCATTTTAAAATGTGTGTGCAGGGCTGCCATCTCCCATGCGTTTAGTGTGAGACTCACGCAACTGACACTATTCTTACGCCACACAAAATATCACAGAGCAGAGAGGACACTGACAACGTGTCTTAAAACAACTTGATATGAAACAAGTTCTCAGCTTTAGTCATTTTTAGTACAAAATTCAAACAAATACCTTTTGGTACTCTTTAATGGGGTGTGACAGATTGCTGTATTCCCTCAGTTTGAGTGGCAGTTGAATCAATCATTTCTTCCTCTTTACTACTAGTTATAGCACTAAATGAACATCGGAGAGGGTATGCTGAAGGATAAATTACAACTGAAGTGTATAATGTCTCATTTAATCTCTCAATCAGAGTTTCAACCATAGACTGTAAAAAAATATTGACGTAGTGTCTGTGACATCACCCATAGGATTCCGATAGGCCCCAATTTGTACCAGGGTGTAAACATGTGTTTTTTTTTGTTTTTTTTTTAAGTTTGGAATTTTAACATGAGGCTCAAAGAGAGTCTGCTCCCTTCTGGAGCCTGTTGCAGTTTACATTACTTCCGCTTGGTTTCAACCACTGAAAGATGTCAATAAAACAGCTTGTATATGCAGCGTTACATTTACCCCAGGAAAGACATTCAATAACCATAGGTTATTAGTTAGCTAGAAAACAAATTACCCTAGAGAAGAGCATTTTGCTAAATATATGCACTATAGGTATATTATCCACTTGCTCCTATCTAGCACCTCCGCTCTGCCTGTCCCGTCTGTTGATCCACAGCCAGGGACCTTCCAACATCTCTGCTGCTTCTCCATCATCACACAGCTCGAGGTTGAGGACATCATCAGAAAAATGAAACCATCCACCTGTGCACTGGATCCTTTTCCTACAGCCTTGGTAAAATCTAACCTCAGTGTCTTAAGTCCATTCATTACCAAGATTATTAATAATTCCCTCCAGGCTGGCCATGTTCCTTCATCTCTTAAAACTGCTATCATCAGACCACTTCTGAAAAAACCTACTTTAGACCCAGATGTTAATGACAACTACAGGCCCATCTCCAACCTCCCATACCTCTCTAAAGTGCTGGAAAAAGTTGTTGCTGCACAGCTTCAGGTCCATTTGGAGCATAACCATCTTTATGAGAAATTTCAGTCTGGTTTCCGCTCAGGACACAGCACAGAAACAGCTTTGGTCAGGGTCACAAACGATCTTTTGATGGCGGCAGATGCTGGTTCCCCATCCCTTCTCATCCTCCTGGACTTAACTGCAGCTTTCGATACAGTTGACCATAACATCCTCCTTCACCGTTTACATTCCACCATTGGTCTCTCTGACTCGGTCCACAACTGGTTTTCTTCTTATCTCACTGGGAGAACTGAATATGTCGCGTTAGGAGAAGCTACATCCCTGTCACACAATGTCACCTGCGGTGTCCCTCAAGGCTCTGTGCTCGGACCCACCCTGTTCATCCTCAACATGCTCCCCCTTGGCCGTCTCATCAACCGGCATGGGATTTCTTTTCACTGCTATGCTGATGACACTCAACTTTACTTTAGGACAAGTTCATCTCCCTCTGCTGACCTCACACCATCCACTTTGATCACTTGCCTGGATGAGATAAAGGCGTGGATGAAGCAAAACTTTCTGCAGCTAAACAGCTCCAAAACTGAAGCTATCCTAGTCGGCACTCCACTTCAGGTCCAGAAGTCCGTTATCACCAGCATTGCTTTCTCTGATCAGGTCATTCCTCTTTCCACTTCAGTCACGAATCTGGGGGTCAGAATGGAATCACAGCTTACTTTTGAAGCGCACATCAAACACCTGTGTAAGACCTCCTTCTTCCACCTCAGAAACATTGCCAAACTTCGTCCCATTCTATCGCTGGCTGATGCGGAGAAGCTTGTCCATGCCTTTATCTCCTCCAGGCTGGACTACTGCAATGCGCTCCTTATTGGCATCCCTAGCAAAAATCTCCAGAGGCTGCAGTGTATTCAGAACAGCGCTGCTAGGATTCTCATGAGGGTGCGCAAATACGACCACATCACCCCCATTCTAAAATCACTCCACTGGCTTCCTGTGTCGTTCAGGATCGAGTACAAGATCTCTCTCCTTACCCACCAGTGCATCCATGGTGATGCTCCCTCCTATCTTAAGGAACTCCTCACCACACAAACAGCCACTCGTAACCTCCGCTCTGTTTCGCTGTATCGCCTCAAAACTCCCACAGCCAATCTCCGTACTATGGGGGATCGGGCATTCTGCTCTTCAGCCCCCAGTCTGTGGAATGCTCTCCCTGACCACCTGCGGACTCCACAGACTATAGATACTTTTAAGCGTGGTCTTAAAACCCACCTTTTCAGCAGAGCTTTTAATTGACTTTTAATTGACTTGCTACTTGTTTAATTTATTTTATTTTATTTTTCGGTTTTATTTATTTATTGTTGTTGATTGTTTTGTTTTTGTTTTTAAATTCTGTAGCACTTTGAGATTTTGTTTAATATAAAGTGCATTATAAATAAAATTTATTATTATTATTTTATTATTTTATTACATATCGTCACCTTCTTAAAATAATTGCCTAAGTCATTTTTTGACAAAAATGATTTTTTTGCTTAAGTCATCTCCTCATGATGCTGGCCACCTCTGGTAAAATCCTCCACATCCTCAGTTGAATAGATCATACAATTCTACCCCTGTAGTATAATGGCCTATGTCAAGTGTGTGACTTAGGCCGTTTTATTTTGCCTAAGTCAAAAGATAATTTGACTTAGGCAATTTTACAAGCTTTTCAAGATGGCAGGTGCATCAAGAAGACCAAAAAGCTACTCAACCTCTGAAGTTATTTCCATGATTCAGGGCTCACCCCCTATTGCTAAGTGATGAGGTTTACTATAATATAGGCTAGACTATAAATATAGCATAGTTTTTTGTCTTTTTAGTCAGCATTTTAGTCAAGAAAAATAGCTAAGTCAATAAAGCTAGCATTAGGCTTTCAGTTAACACTTTAAAAACAATATTTCATCTTTTTGTCAATTTTTTTCCACATTACATGATCAAATTAAGAAAGATTTGAATAGGCTACCAAACACAGAGAAATTATATAATCTGTTTGGTTGTAAAATGTATTACCTGAATGAAATGAAATCGAATGTATCGTCCTGTGGAATAATTAATTCACAGACAGCATACGAAGATGTTCAACTAATAAAGATCTTCATCGCTGGCAAACAAAATAATTAATTTGCAGATTTGCTTTCCCTTGACTGTACTGTAGGTCCACCGCCACTTCACCCGATGCTTGAAGTTCTTAAAGGGATAGTTCACCTAAAAAAGAAAATGTGATGTTTATCTGCTGACCCCCAGGGCATCAACATGTAGGTGTCTTTGTTTCTTCAGTAGAACACGAATGAAGATTTTTAACTCAACCTTTGCTGTGTGCCAGTCATATAATGCATGTGAATGGGTAACAATTCAAAAAGAGAGAAAAAAACATGCTTAGACAACATGCACAAAGAGCCCTGTGGCTAATGCCGACACATTGATATCTTAAGACACAAAACGATCACGATTTTGTGTGAGAAATCGAGCTGTATTTTTTTTATTTTTTTTACCTCAAATACAACGCCATATCCAAGGTCAATATCCACACTCTGGCTCGTATATCACATATCCAGAGCGTGTATATTGACCATTTTTTACCATTTTAATTTTTTTTTACATTTAACGCTATATCCAACAGCCTGGAACGCGCTTCACTTCCGGTAAGGTCAATATACAGGCTCTGGATATGTGATATACGAGCCAGAGCGTGGATATTGGCAGCGCGTGTTATTGACCTTACTGAAAGTGAAGCGTGTTCCAGGCTGTTGGATATAGTGTTGTATTTGAGGTAAAAAATGATATAAATACGGCTCAATTTCTCACACAAACTGATCGTTTTGTGTCTTAAGATATCAATGTGTCGTCATGAGCCACAGGGCTCTTTGTGCATGTTGTCTAAGCATGTTTTTTGTTTTGCTCTCATAGAATTGTTACCCATTCACATGCATTATATGACCTACACACAGCAACGGTTGGGTTAAAAATCTTAATTTGTGTTCTACTGAAGAAACAAAGACACCTACATGTTGGATGCACTGGGGGTAAGCAGATAAACATCACATTTTCTTTTTTGGGTGAACTATCCCTTTAAATCTTCCTGTTACAAGACAGAGTGTGAAACCGCTTCAGATTCAGTACGCGCAGGAAACCAAACAAATCATTCAAACTGATTTGCGAGCTGAAATCGCACAGACACCGCACACAGTATGCCCGCCTTTAGACAGTTCTGCAAACTTATTTGAATTTGAACAGAATCGACTCAAAAGAGTGATTCATTTGTGAATTGAGCATTGCTCATGCCCAAACAGATAAATACAGCAAGCTTGAAATAAACTGTGCATTTAACAACTAATTGTGTTAAAATAAAGTAACGAGAAGAATGCTGCCCAACGTAAAAGTACAGTTTTTTCATTAGAAGTGTACTTAAAGTAAATGTACCCACATTTAAATCTACTCTTAAAGGAATAGTTCACCTCAAAATGAAACTTGTGTCATTTATTCACCCTCAAGCTTTGAACACAAAGAATGATATTTTGAAGAATGTTAGTAACCAGACAGTTGATGGGTCCGGTCTGGTTTTTCAAAAAAGGAAATATGAGGTACTAATAACACAGAAGTACCTTGTTGCAGGGCACACACAAATGCGCATGCCTACTCAGAATGATGTTTAGTTTGCTTGTTAGTGTTTTATTGTTGACAGAGTTGAACATTTAAAATTGCCTAAGTCACAAAGGCATGTTCAAAAATCTGCCTAAGTCATTTATTCCTGTTACGTTAAATAATTGACATGCATTGTCATTAGTATGTCAATAGTCATCTTCTGACATAAACTTTTTGAGTGACATTATCAATAAATATCATATATTCAAATATTGGTTCAGTTTTTTGTGTTTTCTGAGAAACCTGGAAAAATGACTTAGGCAATTATTTTAGGAAGGTGACGATATTCAATATATTCTTACTCGTACCATTAAAAATTATAACTTTGGTATTATTAAAAAAATAACCATTTAATTGTATATTAATTGTATTCAAATCTGTTGTTAATTGTAACCTTTATTAATGTAACAGTTGACAAAGTTTCCTGTATAGTTTAACTTTACAGCATTAGTTGAGATAAACCGAATTGAATTGAGATCGGAATCGAATTGTGGAATTTGTGTCAATAACTATCCCTAGTTAAAACATCAGTCATTGTACCACATTGTAACATGTTGTCAGTAAACTGAATTGAAAACACGTACGTACATTTAAAATGCACCATGACCCTTATGTACGTTTAAGTGTATGTCACAGTTTTCTGTTTAAATTGTAGATATTAGAAACATATTTCCTAATTTTTTCATATTGTATGATTACATTTTGTTCTGACGTTTGTTGACAGTTTTGTAAGCTCACAGTATTATGCGTATATATACAAACAGATACTTTTATCATTGAATGCACAAATAAATGCAGAGACGTTTGTATTTCCTCACCGAATCATTATTTACACTATGCACAGTGTTTACCACCACATAAACACAAGAAAACAAACCGACACAACAGTATCTGTTGTTACATCAAAAACAGTGAATCAACAGGTTTTCATCCATCATCAGCACATGCTGCTGCTCGCGCAAGCTGTTTAAAGGGTTAGTTCAACGAAAAATGAAAATTTTATGTTTATCTGCTTACCCCCAGTGCATCCAACACGTAGGTGTGTTTGTTTCCTTAGTAGAACACAAATTAAGATTTTTAACTCTAACCGTTGCCATATAATACATGTCAATGTTTTTTTTTTTATATGAGAGCCACTATGAGAGTCAAAATCATATAAACACAAAACATACAAAACCCAGCACGATCATAGAAATGTATATATAGATGCATTCGACCGATCCGTGCATGCACTAATGAGGCATCTATATATATATAAGTACTGACGGATGGGAACACTAGATAATATTTGTCTGAGGTAAAAAAAAAAAAAATACTGTTTGGTTTATCGCATAAACCGATTGTTTAGTGTTTTAAGACCACAATGTAGCATCACGAGCCGCAGGGTTTAATATGGATTCGTAGATGTTTTTTAGGGTGTTTTCACACTTGGGTCCTCTTAAAAAGAACCGAACTCAGACTCCTTTAAGTGGACCAAGAAGTGAACCAAGTAAAAAAGGACCCAGTTCTCTTTACGTTCACACTGTCCCTGTCCCTGAAAGAGGACTCAGATCATTTTTGGTCCCCTTTAGTAGGAATGTGGTCTCAGAACGCTTTGTGTTCAGACTGTTGCTTTTAGGATCTAGTCCAGTTCAGTGTTTGATGGCTGACCCTATGGCGTTCAACATTTGATCCCATTCACTTACATTGTTTGTTCCTCAGTAACCATGATATTTGTTTGTAAAGATTGTTATAACTTTATTACATTGCTATCTATCTATCTATCTATCTATCTATCTATCTATCTATCTATCTATCTATCTATCTATCTATCTATCTATCTATCTATCTATCTATCTATCTATCTATCTATCTATCTATCTATCTATCTATCTATCTATCTATCTAAACAAACAAACAAACAAACAAACAAACAAAATAAAATAATAAAAGAAAGATGCAAATGAAATAAACTGTATTTATGTATATTTATGTAATTCGTACAAGATTAAGTTAAATTAAGAGTTGCTCATCATTTGGTGAATGTTATCTTAAACGATCCTGATATTTATCTGGTATACTACATGCACACAGGTGTACGTGTTCAGACTTGGAGTCGACGACCATAAAATAGTTGATGTAAGTATATTTACCTCAATCATACAAGATTAGCTAGATGCAAAAGTGTTGTTTTATCTATACCGTTACAATACTGTTATATCTAAATTCATTTTGTTTAAGCATTGAAAATGCTTTACTGGCTCTTCTGTGGGTCTGTTGTTTTGAAAAGTTGTAAAGCAGCTGATACCAAAATGCACATCTTGGGCCCTTTACTGAAGCCAATGACTGAAAAGAAAAATCAGGCTCACTGGAAAATCCATATATTAAAAAAAAAGCAATCCTTTTCTAAGGTAAGATGAATGTGATGTGTGTGTTTTTTTTTTTTGAAGCACTTCAAAAAGGGTACTAATAAGCAAAAGAGAGACTGTTCAAGACATATTTCAAACATATTCTTGCATACTCTGTCAAACTCTGTCTCAAACGTTACTGTAATGTCTCTCACACTCCATCAATGATTTTCATGCATCAAACTTTCTCATTCACTACTATACTATATCTCAAACACTATCAAAGCTTTAACTCAAACTCATTCACAAACATACTACACTGCAAAAAATGCTTTTCGTACTCAGTATTTTTGTCTTGTTTCTAGTCTAAATATTTCAATTTTTTTTTTTAAAGTATTTACTAGACAAGCAAAAGTAATTGTCTTGATTTGGGGGGGAAATAACTCAAAATTAAGAGTTTTATCTTAAAATAAGCAAAATAATCTGCCAATGGGGTAAAAAAAATAATCTTGTTTTCTGTTTGAATTAAGATTATTTTTCTTACCCCATTGGCAGATTTTGTTTATTGTAAGCAAAAACTCTCTTAATTTTGAGTTATTTTTTTCCCAAAACAAGACAACAATTTTTACTTGACTAATAAAATGTTTCTTTATGTAATCATTTTAAAATATTTTGACTAGAAACAAGACAAAAAAACAAAAAAAGTAAGAAGAGCGTTTTTTGCAGTGTATCAACACACACACACACACACACACACACACACACACACACACACACACACACACACACACACACACACACACACACACACACACACACACACACACACACACACACACACACACACACACACACACACACACACACACACACACACACACACACACACACACACACACACACACACACACACACACACACACACACACACACACACAATCAAACCTCAATATAATCCATTTCTTTTTTTATCCAGCATTCAAGATGTTTGTGTTTATCTTCTTCCCCTGAACAGAAAAAAGGTAGCGTGTAAACATTTATAAACATCTTGAATGTTAAATTTAAAAAAAAAAAAATGTCCGCCTCTCAATTGTTAACAGTCTGTGAAGTTGGACATTATGGGTATTTAATCTTTGTCAAATAACTTCTCATTTTTACCACTATCATTGCCCTACTTGCAGTAAAACTATTCTTGGAAGAAATGCAATGGAGGCTCACTTGCGGAAGTGAGTACCTGCACCTAACAGGTGGCTCCATGAAAAGTAGGTTTTATTAGAGGGGTTACAGCCATTATTGTTCAGGAAATTCTTAATTATCCTCTTTTGCATTTGTTTCTTTTCTTAGGTGCGTATCATGACGAATCTTAAGATTACAGTTAGTGGTACTTGGAGAACTCTGGTGATCTTCTTGGCTTAATTCAGCTTTCTCGTATACTGTGCATGGAGTACTACTGCAGTGCAGACCGTATTGAGGACGATTTTGTAGTCACAATAAATATAGCCTACACAATAAATATAAATAGTCACAATATTGTAGTCAAAAAAAAAAAAAAATTAAACACATTGCCTGTTTCTTTTCTTTTTTTTCATTCTACTGTGCGCGTATATATATATATATATATATATATATATATATATATATATATATATATTATTTTTTACAATGCTAAGTATAATCATTTACAAAATTCGCCTGGTGTCTTTGGAAGTATATTAACATTGTGTTAATGTGACAGTAGCGTTATCAATGTGACTGACTTGTTAAGCTATGACTTTATTCATTATAAAGTTGCTTTGGACATCTTCAAAGGTGATTTTCTCAATTTTTTGGATTGTTTTTGCACCCTCTGATCTCTCTATACACCATGAACTTGATCCGCTATATATATATATATATATATATATATATATATATATATATATATATATATATATATATATATATATATATATATATATATATATATATATAAACTTTTTTTTAATGTTTTAAAAGTTTCTTATGATCATGAAGGCTGTACATATTTAAGATATATTACGATAGACTTATTTTGAATTGCAATACTTTCTATTTACTCTGCCTTGAGTAGCATACAAATTTAAAATCAAATAAACTAAATTATTACTGATCACAAACTTTTGAGTGGAAGTGTAAACGTCTGCAGCCAGACCCTATGACGTTTATTGCTGTTGTGACGTCATGGTGAATGAGCAGTTCTACTATCCACTGTGACGTCACGCGCCGAACTCTTTTATAATCCATGCGCACTCTAGTCGCGAGTGTCTCTGCTCTTTCTCTCCACTACACACTTTTCTCGAGGGAAACAACCGACTGAGCGCCGTGGAAACTATCGAAGAGAGCACAGAAAGTGATCCCGTGGGCGAGTACAACCGGCTACACTAAATGCAGCAGCTCAGATATTCGCTGGATGACCGGTGGGCGTCTGTGTTCAGATTCTCGCGGGACTGTTGGATTGAGGTCAGCTCCTCTCTGAGGTGTGGTGAGTGGAAAACGACGAGTTGAAATCAACAAATGGCTTTTAATAATTATAGCATCTTTTAGCAAATTGCTGACATGTCCTAGCCTAGTTTTTAGGCTTTGCTAGATGGATAGATATATGTTAATGGATGGGCCTGTTTGGCAGCTTCACTCATCACAGAGCTGGAAGAAGCACCTCGGTGGCAGGTGACAGCACAATGTGTTCAGCTTTTCGCGGGATGTCTGTGTTGGGTGATGTGTGTGTGTTTGTGTGGTTCATAAAGACCCGCGTTGTCAGTGGGGTAACGGATGAGGTTGACAGATTGTCGACTCGCGTTCTGGAGCTGATCGCTTCGGAAGGAGAGCAACCCCTCTTGGAGCGTGTGGTGAGTGGAAAATAACAACCACAACAAAACTAAACAATACTGATGCTTTGCGTTTGCTAAATGATTGACAAAAGTCATAACAAATAATTGAAAATATAGTAGGCTAATATTAAACGAATAAAATAATGAATCTAAAACAACAAACAATAACAGATATTAATAATAAGAAATTAGTTCAGATCTATCAACTAATTATATAGAAAAATAAGTAATAATAACAAATAACAATAGGCTTACATAAATATATTAATACCAATATAAAATAACAAAAATAAAATACAATAATAATTTGATATGTATAATAATATAGTAATAACAAATAATAGGCTATATTAATTAGGGCTTTCAAGTGATTAAAATTTGTAGTCTAATTCATTACACAATGTGGTGATTCATTAATCACACATCAAATTTGGCTTAGAAATTACCCCCAAAACATAATTTAAAGTCATTATTGTGTAAAAAAATCAATAATAATAATAATAATAACAAAAAATAAAGTAGCTTCATAAATAAATATTTTTGGGTGAGCTATACCTTTAAAGTATTTTTTTTATATATGGAAATATGAAATTATTTTGAAAAAAATTATACTCTAAATAAGAAACTAAAACTGCCAGTAGGTGGCGGTAAATGTCTGATTGAGTAAGTCATTGTGTCATTTATTCATTCCTTGGATTTGTTCACATGACTGATTCATTCAGGAATTAAGTAGGGCTGCCACTAACGACTATTTTTTGTAACGATTAATCTATCGACTAATTTATTGATTAATCTTTTGACTAATTCATCACAATAATTTTCAACAATTTTACTTAAAAGCATAATTTAACTAGCAACTTTGGCATTCAGTATTGTACTATAAAAAATATAAATGTAAACAAGCCCTTGACAAAATGTAAAACTAAAATGTACACATTTGTAAACTATCATAAAAACAACAACAAAAAGAGAATTCCAGCAAATATTTTTTATATAGAAGTGTTGTCACAATAACAAAATTATGTAAAAGCAACACGGACTTGGGTGAGAAAGAAAATAACCTGCACATGTGTTTTATCAGATGACGGTTTATTGAGTTCAATAAAACACGTGAGGGATGAAAGCGTTGAAGATTTACCTTGGATAGCGAGAGTGAGCCTGCAGTTTAACGCCATTTGGGCGTAGTACCGGCGGGAATACTCGCGCTCATGCGATTTTGACTAATATCTTCAATTTTATGGACATTCTAAGGCGTCTATAGGCGTCATCACACAGTTAGTTGTTGCCATGCATCATATTCTTCATCAATCATCATCTGTATGAAGATGATCTAAGTAGGGCTAGGGCGGGGAAAGTGCGTTAAATGCGTAAACATTTTTAACGTGTTATTTTTTTGCGTAACTAATTAATCGAATTAACGTGTTAAATCGACAGCCCTAATATTAAAGGAACTGTATGTAAGAAATGTATTTCAAATAATCATAAAATGGCCCTGATATGTCAATAGACATTAATAAATCATGTTCATTTCAAATACTTATATCACTGATAACAGTTGTCAGGCCAGGATATTGTTATTTAAAAGTTGTTGTTGCAGCCCTCAACTGATGTAGATTTTTTGGCCTGAAGCTCCGCCCTCCACCTAATCGACCAATCACGAAGTGAGTAGTGTTTCTGCATCCGGGTTCCCAGATCTGCTCTAGTTACCACAGCTGCAGATCTGCAAACGTTCCTGCTGATCCTGCAGCCAATCTGGCAACCTCGAGTCAGGGGGAGGGGGATACACCTGCAGTACCAGTTTTGGCCACAATCTTACATACACTTCCTTTAATAAAGAATATATGAATAAAAAATAACAACTAAAATGATAATTAAAAACATTCATCACAGAGCTGGATGAAGCACCTCGGTGGCAGGTGACAGGGCCTCTGTGTTCAGCTTCTCGCGGGATGTCTGTGTTGGATGGTGTTGGGTGATGTGTTTGTCCCTCCAGACCATATGTATGGGAATGACCTGCGGCGTCAGGTGGGGTGACACTCGCACTCACTCTTCGCCCAGGTGAAGCGCTCTTACCACAGCGAGACGCTGCTTTATTTCTCTCACAGCAGTGAAGATCAATAGTGAAGCTTCCACGGTGGGTGGCGGATGGGGTTCAGCGCAGCTTCTCGCGGGATTGCCGACTCGTGTTCGGGAGCTGTTGTGCTGAGTGCCAGTGTGAACCGGTTGTCTGTGGGGGGTTTGGTGCTGGTCCTCTTGGGGTTTCGACCTCATAGAGGATCAGCATCAGGGGCTTCTCAGACCGCTTGGTGGAGCTGGGAGGAGGCCGACATCTGCCCGTGCTGTGATGAGTGACAAACGAGAAACAATAAGATCATTGATAATAATAAAAATAATAATAATAATAATAATAATAATAATAATAATATATGCAGATAAAAAGAAGTGATCCAGAGACTACCAGTAAGGAGTAAAGAAAGTGATTTGATGCCTGATTCGGTTAATTAGGACTAGGGTGGTATACCGGTACTGGAAAAATACTGGTATATATTTTATTTCAAATGGTACGATATCATGATTTTTCACATTTCGGTATATGCTGCTTTTCCGAAGTTCACCGCTAGATGTCAGTGCCCAAACTGTCGTGAAACCGTCAAATGTGACAACATAGACGAATAAAATGGACAAAGCAATTGAATCTTACTCAAGATGCCCAAAACGAATTAATAAAGAGAGGAGTAGAAGTGAAATTTGTAATTACTTTGCTTCTAAAACAGATGACGAACCATCAAACCTAGCCAAGAAGCGTCTTTCACTTTTCTGACTTTAAAGTAGATGCTTAAAGTGTTTTAGCCTATATCTATGGATTTTATAGGCAAGACAAGTCAAGAGTTTATTTGAGAGGCTAAATTGATTAAACGTGGTTAACTTACATGTCGGCCACTTTTCACTTAAAGGGATCCCATGGTGTTGAGACTTGTATGGCTTAATATAACATAAATGATGTCTCTTACTGAATTATGTAGTGGAAAACCCATGAAAGATCTACATTATTTAAAAAATAGATTTTATATTTGGACCATGGGCCGCGCCATTTTGTTTGCGTTCTAGGTTGATGATGTAGAGTGGTTGCACTCCTCAATCAGCTGGCATTACCCGTAGCTATTTTTACCACAACGCAACTCGAAAATTGTTTCAGAGTTAAACAAAACCAATGAATTGCTTTGTAATTGTACTTAAAACACACTCAAACATACATGTGCACACAAACTCACCTACACAAGTCACAAACAGATCGGCGGGCGGGCACACACACCTGACAGACTGCGCTGTCTCAATCGAGATGTTGGGCTGCTCAGTCTCCACGACAGGGGCTGAATCTGAAATCAACCCCCTATACCCTGAAATAGGGCATTATTTGAAGGGACGGCCATTTGTAGTGGACATGTTCGAGTGCAGTCATGTACACTCGTTATTGCGGTGCAACGTGAGACTGAATGACTGCACTCGAACATGTCCAATAGTGTCGGACAACACTACAAATGGCCGTCCCTTCAAATAATGCCCTATTTCAGGGTATAGGGGGTCGATTTCGGATTCAGCCCCTGTCGTGGAGACTGAGCAGCCCAACATCTCGATTGAGACAGCGCAGTCTCTCAAGTGTGTGTGCCCGCCCGCCGATCTGTTTGTGACTTGAGTAGGTGAGTTTGTGTGCACATGTATGTTTGAGTGTGTTTCAAGTACAATTACAAAGCAATTCATTGGTTTTGTTTAACTCTGAAACAATTTTCGAGTTGCGTTGTGGTAAAAATAGCTACGGGTAATGCCAGCTGATTGAGTAGTGCAACCACTCTACGTCATCAACCTAGAACGCAAACAAAATGGCGCCGCCCATGGTCCAAATATAAAATCGATTTTTTAAATAATGTAGATCTTTCATGGGTTTTCTACTACATATTTCAGTAAGAGACATTGTTAATGTTATATTAAGCCATACAAGTCTCAACACCATGGGATCCCTTTAAAAAAAATTTAAACTTACATTTAACAAACAAAAAAAATGCTCTAAACATTTTTCTAAATTAACTTAATAAAGAAACAAAATGAAATATAACAAATTTGGCATTAAAAACAAAACTGAACTTTTTTAAGGGCTGCAACAATGTCATAAAACACGTCTGTTTCACATTCCTGTGCCGGCTATAGGTGCTTGCTCAGATTTGAGTTTATATGCAATTTTTCGCTGTATACAAAAGTTTTCTTCCCTCGCAGTGTACAGCGAATTCATAATTCAAAAAAAAAAAAAAAAAAGTATAATTGTTTTCCCTCTCTCACTGCCATCTGTCCTGCACGCACGAGGGTAGTCCCAACCCAGGGGTTGTGCAGGAACTGCGTGCGGTGTTGGACATAGACGAAAATCACCGCACGCTCCCTGGGTCAGGCGATGTCCACACTAGTGGTCCAGGAACAGGGGGCTAACCTGGCAGATATGCGTAAGAAAAAGCCTGTCTGTCGGGCTGAGCTCCTTGGCGTCGCCATCGAGAACTTTGCCCAGCAGTTCTTGGTGGCCCAGAAACAGACGGAGGCGTTGCACCAAGGCGCCGACGACCAGCTGCTGCTTTCTCTTGGTCGTCAGTCGCATTGCCTCTGCCGGCTTGTCGCCAAGGGCATCCCCTCCTGCGTCCGCCTCCACCCTGCTAGAGCTGAGCAGCAGCCTCCACTGGAGGAGCAGGGTGCCGGACGCGAGGGAGGCGCCCAACCCTTTCAGGGTCCCGCTAACCGGCAGGCAAGCACAAGGGGACGCGGACAGGAGCTGCTCGGGGGGAGGTGATGTTCGCACCCCCCCCCCCCCCCCCCACCTTGCTGCTTCTCTCCTCCCCTCGCCAGGGGGCAGTAGTGTGGGCATCGAGACCGCCTCCGGGCCTTCTCACCCACACTCTGCCCCAACCGGGAATACTCAGACAACACTCCGGGCCGCCCATGGGCCTCCCAAGTCGGGTCTGAGCATCATACCTCTCTGCCTCCGGGCAGCAGGCAGCCGAGTGGGCTTCGAGGATGCCTCCGGGCCTTCTCACCCACTCCCTGCCCGCGCCAGGACTACTCTCGCGACACTTCGGGCCGCCTCCAGGCCTCCCGAGTCGAGCCAGAGCACTCCTTTGCGCTGCCCCACCCTGGGCATGTCTGTGGTGCCGTTGGTCCCGCTGGTACAGTCCCCGGGAGCTTGGCTAGTGCTCCCTCGACCGTCCCGTGGGCTCATCCGTACCATCAGACTTGGCTATGCGATTCAGTTCGCCCGCCGGCCACCCAAGTACAAAGGTGTCCTCTTCACCTCGGTGTGAAGCAGCGACGCCCAGGTCTTGCGGTCAGAGATCGAGGTCCTACTGACGAAGGACACGATTGAGCCGGTTCCTCCAGCCGAGATAAAGACAGGGGTCTACAGCCGCTACTTCATCGTGCCCAAGAAAGGGGTGGGCTACGACCAATCTTGGACCTGCGTGTCCTGAATCGGGCCCTGCACAAATTCCCGTTCCGGATGTTGACGCAAAAACGCATTTTTCAATGCATCCGTCCCCAGGATTGGTTCGCAGCGAACGACCTGAAGGATGCGTACTTTCATGTCTCTATCCTCTCTCGACACAGACCGTCCCTACGCTTTGCGTTTGAGGGGAAGGCATACCAATACAAGGTCCTGCCCTCCGGGCTGTCCCTGTCGCATCGCGTCTTCACGAAGGTTGCGGAGGCAACCATTGTTCCACTCCGAGAACGCGGCATTCATATCCTCAACTATCTTGACGACTGGTTCTTTCTCGCCCAGTCTCGGGAGCAGTTGTGTGAACACAGGGACATGGTGCTCAGTCACCTCAGCCTGTTGGGCCTTCGGGTCAACCGAGAGAAAAGCAAGCTCTGTCCTACTCAGAGAATCTCTTACCTTGTTATGGAGCTGAATTTGGTCAGCCAGACTGCGCGCCTCACAGAGAAGCGAGTCTGGTCAGTGTTGAATTGCTTGAATTCATTCAAGAGCAGGACAGCGGTCCCACTGAAACTTTTCAGAGGCTTCTGGGGCATATGGCATCTGTAGCCGTGGTGACGCCGCTCGGATTGCTTCATATGAGACCGCTCCAACACTGGCATCATGGCCGAGTCCCGAGGTGGGTGTGGCAGAGCGGCCAGTACCGGGTCCCAGTGACTCCGTACGGCCGCCAAACTTTCAGTCCTTGGTCAGACACGACGTTTCATGTCCCAGGTGCGCTCAACCAGACAGCCGAAGAGCTCTCTCGGCAGCCAGCACCGTCGGGAGAGTGGCGACCCCCAGGCGGTCCAGCTGATATGGGACCAGTTCGGGGCCGCATGGTAGACCTGTTGCCTTTCCGGACTCGACCCATTGCCAGTGGTACAATTCCCTGACCGGGGCTACCCTTGGCACAGATGCACTGGCGCACAGCTGGCCCCAGGCCCAAGCAAGTATGCATTTCCCCCAGTGAGCCTTCTTGCACAGACTCTGTGCAAAGTCAGGGAGGACGAGGAGCAGGTCTTGCTAGTTGCGCCTTACTGGCCCAACCGGACCTGGTTCCCAGAACTAGCTCTCCTTGCGACAGCCCCTCCTTGGCCGATTCCCTCGAGGAAGGACCACTTTCTCAGGGACGGGGCACTCTATGGCATCCGCGTCCAGACCTCTGGAATCTTCATGCCTGGTCCCTGGACGGGACGCGGAGGTTCTAGATGGTAGTGTTGTAGTACTTGAGATCGGTCTTAGTCTCGAGACCACTTTTTAAAGGTCTTGGTCTCGTCTCGGTATCGACCGCATTTTTACTCGGTCTCGTCTCGGTCTCGGGCGAAGATGACTCGGGATTTTGTCTCAAGACCGGTCAAGACCACAGCTCAAGGCACATAAAGAGCAGAGAACTCCACCCTGCGCACACTCTCTCTGTCTTCAAAATAAGCACATAAGCTCTCTCTCATACTTCACATATTAATCGAAATCAAAAGTTCAGAAAACCGAATCCATGTTGAACATTGCACGTTCGGACTTCGTACAACTGTTTTGAAGTACCGCTCGGTGTGAATTGCGCTCAAAAAACGTTTGACCAGCTAAACAGCTGACATAAATCATACATTAAATAAACAGGAAACAATTTCTATCCTTCCTTTACAAACCTTCCGCGATGTTCTAACAGCCGTGATTCACACACAACGGGTCTGCTAATGTCCGATTCACGACCAAATGACTCATTTGAACCGAATCATTTTAACGACGGTAATAAGAACTGATCTGTTCAACAATGAACTGAACGAATCAGTTTAATCATTTACTCAGAACACCTCAGAAATGAGAACACAAGTGCGCTTACCCAATTTAGCAAGAGTGGAGAGTAAGAATTATTAGTTTTAACTATCTACAGTATTTCAGCTTATGTATGTTGAATGTGTAGTAAAATAAATAGTCTAAAATCATTTAGTTTAGACTGGAGTGAGGTGAAAACAGAACAAAGTTGTTTTTTAGCTAGCTGATCATTTTATTAAATTGTATATGGCAGAAAATGTGGCTATTTGTTAACTGTTAATGCTATTTCTAATATTGATATGATTAAATACCAAAACAATTCAACCTGTTGGAACAAAAAAAAACATCAAGATAAGAGATCATACATAATATTATTATCTTATGTGAGATATAAGATAATAAAAAAATATTGTTTCGTTGCATTTAAAAAAAAATGTGTGTGTGTGTGTGTGTGTGTGTGTGTGTGTGTGTAGGTCTATCAGCCACCACCAAAGACCATTTTTGACTCAGGAAAAACCTTGCACATTTGAGATATTTGTTAAATCAAACTGTAGTTAATCAAAAAATGCAAGTACAGGGTTTATTTTCCTTGTTGTTGCACAATAAAGCTGCACATTTTAACATTTTCAAATTGTAAATGAAAAATATGTACATATATAAAATAATTTGCTTAAGCAGCATACTAATGCATATCTGTATGATACATATTCCACCTCCTGTTATTCACATTCATTTAAGACATAATGGACTGTCTGAGATTAATACCTCAACGAGATTAGCATTTTTAGGGAATTTTGAGTTTTAAAATGGGAGTGAGCGCTTTTCACAAAGCAAAACACAAAACTCTGTCAGTGTAAGTTTGGTGTTTGTGTCCACCATAGACTGTAAACAATATGGACATGTCGTCTTCAGTGCCTCCCTTTGACGAAAAGTTAAGTGTTATTTGCTTATAGAAGAAAAAGATTAATTCCCACAAAGCTGCAATGCCTTTTGATTATTTGATCAAAACTTCTCTCATGGTACACTTACACACCCACACATACGAGAGAAGTGCCAATCATATGCATATTACACATTTTATCATAAGTGTGGGGACTTGCACTGGTTTTGTTCTTGACTCGGTCTCGGCCTGTCTTGGTCTTGGTCTTGACTCGGTCTCGGCCCTTCAAAGTCTTGGTCTTGTCTTGGTCTCGGCCCTTCAAAGTCTTGGTCTTGTCTTGGTCTCGGTTTAGGTGGTCTTGACTACAACACTACTAGATGGACCACCACAAGCTGTCGTAGATACCATTTCTTCAGCTAGAGCCCCCTCTACGAGGCGCCTCTATGCTCTGAAGTGGAACCTGTTCGTTGAGTGGTGTTCTTCCCGCCGGGAAGACCCCTGAAGGTGTTCGATTGGTGTCGTGCTTTCCTTCCTGCAAGACGGGTTGGAGCGAAGGCTGTCTCCCTCCATCCTCAAAGTGTACGTCGCCGCAATTGACAAAATTTTGTTAATAAGGACGGTGCTCCTGACTGCATTGGCCTCTATCAAGAGGGTAGGGGACCTGTATGCACTTTCGGTCAACGAATCGTGCCTAGAATTCGTGCCTGGTAACTCACGTTATCCTGAGACCCCGGCCCGGATACGTGCCCAAGGTTCCTACCACTCCCTTCCGGGATCAGGTTGTGAACCTGCAAGCGCTGACTTCAGAGGAGGCAGACCCAGCCCTGGCTTTGTTGTGTCCGGTCCGCGCTCTTCGCGCTTACATTTACCGGACCCAAAGCTTTCGGACCTCAGAGCAACTCTTCGTCTGTTACGGAGGCCAGCAGAAGGGAAAGGCTGTCTCCAAGCAGAGGTTAGCCCACTGGATAGTGGATGCTATAGTCTTGGCTTACCAGTTCCAAGACGTGCCTTGCCCGTTCGGGTTGCAAGCACACTCCACAAGGAGTGTAGCATCCTCCTGGACGCTGGCTCAAGGCACCTCGCCGACAGACATTGTAGAGCTGCGGACTGGGCGACACCTAACACGTTTGCTAGATTCTATAGCCTCAGTGTAGAGCCGGTATCTTCCAGCATTCTCGCCCCAAGTGGCCAGTAGCGCTAAGTGTCCGTTCTAAGTGTCGGCTTGCAACGCCACTCCCTGCACCCGTATGCTTGTGGAACGTGGCTGTAGGCTGGGTATGTAGCCCTCACGGCAACCCCATATGTGTATTGTCCACTGTACCAGCTACCCTAACGGCTAGCCCAGTGACTTTCCCTTGACATAGCCTGCTCTGTCATCTCTGTGCGTTTTCTTTCCCCCCTTTAACTAGGTTGGAACCACCCCAGAGACTGCTATATGTTGCACTACCCTGCCAGGTTAGTCCTTATGTGTATTCCACCACCAGGCCTTCTCTGAAGGACGTGGCTCTGCAGCGTACCTTCTCCCGAGACGGGCATGCTTTCCCAGCGTTCAGTTGTCACACTGAGTGGGTCTCGCTGAAACAGCAGTGACTGACCTCCCTGCTTGGAGCCCTGACTTCCGTACCATACTCCAGTGCGCTCAAGCAGGACGCTGGAAGGGCCAGCATCATGGCGTTTTCAATAGGGATCCCAATTCGTCGGTCTAAGTCCGATGTACGTCGAATGTGACCGGCTGAAAGGGAACGTCTCTAACCCTCATTCCCTGAAGAAGAAAAAAACGGAGACGTACGTCCCGTCGCCAGGTGCTGTGCTTCCGCTAGGAGCCCAGTCACTAAGTCGGCTCCTCAGCAGAAAAAAGCATTGATTGCGGGGCGGAATGTGGAATGTGCGGATCACATGCCAATCTCCGATTGGCTCGTTTTTAGACACGCGAAGTGGATAGTGCTCTGAGGTCAGATCCCACTTCGTCGGTCTAAGTCCGACGTATGTCTCCGTTCCCTTCTTCAGGGAACGAGGGTTACATACGTAACTGAGACGTTTTATTAATTATATCTTAAAAAAAAAAAACAACAACTAAAAACTCACTTGGCCAGCATGTTCCTGCCCTGGCTTGGCCAGCATGTTCCTACCACAATCTTACATACACTTCCTTTAATAAAGAATATATGAATAAAAAATAAAAAAATAACAACTAAAATGATTATTAAAAACATTCATCACAGAGCTGGATGAAGCACCTCGGTGGCAGGTGACAGGGCCTCTGTGTTCAGCTTCTCGCGGGATGTCTGTGTTGGATGGTGTTGGGTGATGTGTTTGTCCCTCCACACCATATGTATGGGGATGACCCGCGGCGTCAGGTGGGGTGCTCACTCTTCGCCCAGGTGAAGCGCTCTTACCACAGCGAGACGCTGCTTTATTTCTCTCACAGCAGTGAAGATCAATAGTGAAGCTTCCACGGTGGGTGGCGGATGGGGTTCAGCGCAGCTTCTCGCGGGATTGCCGACTCGTGTTCGGGAGCTGTTGTGCTGAGTGCCAGTGTGAACCGGTTGTCTGTGGGGGGTTTGGTGCTGGTCCTCTTGGGGTTTCGACCTCATAGAGGATCAGCATCAGGGGCTTCTCAGACCGCTTGGTGGAGCTGGGAGGAGGCCGACATCTGCCCGTGCTGTGATGAGTGACAAACGAGAAACAATAAGATCACTAATAATAATACAAATAATAATAATAATGAAAATAATGATAATATATGCAGATAAAAAGAAGCGATCCAGAGACTACCAGTAGGAGTAAAGAAAATGATTTGCGGCCTGATTCGGTTAATTAGGACTAGGGATGTGTGGTATATCGGTACTGGAAAAATACCGGTATATATTTTATTTCAAATGGTACCATTTCATGATTTTTCACATTTCGGTATATGCTGCTGTTCCGAAGTTCACCGCTAGATGTCAGTGCGCGCTACCCAGACTGTCGCGAAACCGGCAAATGTGACAACATAGACGAATAAAATGGATAAAGCAATTGAATCTTACTCAAGATGCCCAAAACGAATTAATAAAGAGAGGAGTAGAAGTGAAATTTGTAATTACTTTGCTTATAAAACTGATGACGAACCATCAAACCTAGCCAAGAAGCATCTTTCACTTTTCTGACTTTAAAGGAGATGCTTAAAGTGTTTTAGCCTATATCTATGGATTTTATAGGCAAGACAAGTCAAGAATTTATGAGAGGCTAAATTGATTAAACGTGGTTAACTTACTGTCAGCCACTTGTCACTTAAAAAAAATTTAAACTTACATTTAACGAACAAAAAAAATGCTCTAAACATTTTTCTAAGTTAATTTAATAAAGAAACAAAACGAAATATAACAAATTTGACATTAAAAACAAAACTGAACTATTTTAAGGGCTGCAACAATGTCATAAAAACACGTCTGTTTCACATTCCTGTGCCGGCTATAGGTGCTTGCTCAGATTTGAGTTTATATGCAATTTTTCGCTGTGTACAAAAGTTTTCTTCCCACGCAGTGTACAGCGGACGCTGATGTTTTTGTCGCCTTTAACCGAGTCAAACTCAAAGTAGGCTAGTTTCGGTACTTCCAAGCATTAAACGCTGCATGGTCTGCTCTCTCCCGTGCTCCACGTTGTCTCTTGTTCAACACCACACATGTACGGTGCTGAGACCGTGTCAATTGGTGTCTCCTCTGAATTTGCCTCACCGGCAAAAACCCGCAATAACTCCTATCTTTCATGTATTCATACTCTTGTGTAATCGACGCACCATCCTAAATAAACACGTCTCTTGCGTGATACACTGAAATTTTTAACATTCCGATCTAATATGATTTCTGACCTGTAAGGTTGCCAGAATAATAATCAAACACTGATGGAGTTTTGGTTCCTTGCCACTGTCGCCTTTGGCTTGGCTTGCTCAGTTGGGGACACTAAAATTATGATCAAAGTTATTCAACTAATTATACATATAAAATGTATGAATTAGGTTTTAATTAATTCTATAAACTATAATACAGATCTGCCAACATTGTCGCTATATGATAAATTAAAATAAGCTGATAACATCACTGTTTTCTCCAGAACGACTGTACAGCCAAATCTAATTTTGTTGCAATACTGTCTACTGTGAAGCTGCTTTGACACAATCGTGATTGTAAAAGCGCTGTTTAAATAAAGTTGATTGATTACTGACATCGCGGAGCTCATACGCCCTTCTCACTCACGAGACAGTCTCAAGAAACAGTCGCAGTGTCCTTATTTGAAAACTTTTACTTCACAACATTACAAAACATAATATTGTAATTTTTACTGCACTATACAAATAAAACAAATTGATATAAAAAAATTTCTTAGCTTTCAAATTCTGTCATTTTTATTACAAAATTCAAACAAATACCTGAGTTTCAGTTAAATCAACCTTCTTCCTCTTTACTATTAGTTATAGCACCAAATGAACATGAACGGACATCGGAGAGGGTATGTTGAAGGATAAAGTACAACTGAAGTGTATATTGTCTCATGTAATCGCTCAATCAGTGTTTCAACCATAGACTGTAAAAAAATATTGACGTAGTGTCTGACATCACCCATAGGATTCCGATAAGCCGCTCTGAAGCGTAAAGTAGAGACGAGCTGGCCGTTGCCATTTTGCTAGCACGTCATCACGTCACTCCCGCACAACTGACAATGGGCAGAGAGGCGGGACGTGGGCGGAGCTTAGGTGATGCAATGACTAACAGACAGCAGACAAACAGCTATCCACCTGTCACTTAAAGTAACCATGCCCTTAATTATGCAGAAGTTTAAGGCTTAATATAATGTAAACGAATGAGTTATAAAAAATTCACCCCCCTCACAGTTGTCATGAAGGGCAAAATTAGCTGTATAGACCAAAACCAAAATTTGTACCAGGCTGTTTTTTCTGCTGTAAAGTTGGGGATTACTGCCGTATTGGCCTCAAGAGAGATCGTGGGAGGTTGACTTGGTTTCAACCTATTAGTTAGCTAGAAAAAAAATTACTCTAGAGAAGAGCATTTTGTAAAATATACACTCTAAATAATTCTGGGTTAAGACTTTTGGAATTTTTGTTGGTTTATTTGATCACATTTTAAACACCATTGGGTAATTTCAAACTTCCAGTCTTTGGGTTAAACCTGCTGGGTCGCAATGCTTGGTTGATTCTACCCAGCGCTTGGTTGGTTCACGTGCTTCCCGCCTTGATTCGTTTAAATTCGCTCCCAAATGTTAAAAATGTGACTGTATAGCATCGACTCACAAGTAGACTATATTCGGTCCTGCAGCTGCGTTCAGTCGCGTCAAGCATGGCTCCAGACTGTAAGCCGAAAATATACGAGTTTCTGTGTATATTACATACTATTTAAATATTACTCTTCCATGTTTTGCATCTCTATGTGAATGACGGGGGTGCGTCATTTCCTTTTTTTTTTACAGTCTATGGTCATATCATGAACACAGAGACTCAAAAGTCACGGCAACCCGTCAAAATAAAAGTTTGATTTAAACGTGAATATATTGGCAGAATATATTAGGTTTGTAGTTGTCATTGTTGCCAATTTTAACACGTTTGTGTATTGTGCCATTTGTCAAGCAATAAAAATGATTGTTTTAACAGTCTAAACATGCATTCTTCATTTGTTCTTTCATGATTGTCTAGTTTTACAGTAGGCTAATGCACAGGAGAATTTTAAAGAACAACCCAGCAAGAATAACCCAGAATAGCAAATCCATTAATGGTAAAAAATTGACTACATTTTGGGTTTTCTCAACAACCCAGCCTGCTGGGTTAAAATGCCACTGGGTTAATTTAACCCAGCATGTGTTCTGTCCAATATTTACCCAGCGCTGGGTTGCCAATTGGGTTGTTTTTAACCCAGCCATTTTTAGAGTGTAACAGTGCTACTGACACTCTTTGCTCCACTCTAACATCTTTCTTAGACAGCTTTTGCCCCTTTTCATCCAGTGGTTCAGGTCTTACCTCTCTGGTAGGTCCTACAGGGTGTCACGGAGAGGTGAAGTGTCTAAGTCACATCATCTAGCTACTGGGGTTACCCAGGGCTCAGTCCTTGGACCACTTCTCTTCTCCATCTACATGTCATCATTAGGCTCTGTCATCCAGAAACACGGCTTCTCCTATCACTGCTATGCGGATGGCACTCAACTCTACTTCTCATTTCAACCAGATGATCCTACAATTGGTGTTCAAATTTACAATTTACCTTGCATCAAAATGATGAGAATCATTTATCCATCACATAGACATCAAACAGCTTACCAACTACAGAGTAGTAAAGTTTGTTTCTATTAATAATTATTTTTTCATTTGATATTGGTCTTATTGCCTCCATCATTTGTTGCGGCTCTGAGCCAGCAGTGACAAATCCTGTCCGCTATGAAATTGTGTCCGCAAGGACCCCACGAGCGATTCTATTGGCTGAAAGAAATTTTAATAGGTAATCTGTTCAGAGCCTGATTACAATTCTAACAAAATCGCGTTTTGATTGTTGCTGTTTAAATTGTGTTAAAATAGTCTTAAATGTCTTACAAATCATATGTTTCATATATTAGTACTATATAACTGAAGCTATAAGTGCTTATATAAGTATATAAGATGTATACAAGCATATCTCGTATGTAATCTATTTATTTTGTGCACCTGTTCTGTATATTTTTTTATTCTTTATTATTTACATTATAGGTACATTACTATGTCATGATTTTGTATTGGCACTTAGTTTGTCAGTCGAAATAATTCAGAACATGTTTTTGCTCCCATTATAGCAATCAATTACATATTTCAAATAAATGTGTTGCGTGTGTATGTGTGTTCTTAGTATGGCAATGAACTCAGTTTATTTTTAAACAATTGCTTGTCCAGAACCACGTATAACAACTTTTGATCAGGCATTTAAAACCACTACCAGCGGACACGATTTCACAGGCGGACAGGATTTGTCATGACACCGGGAGTGACAAATATGGCAGCTTGAATGTCCATTGTAATTGAGAACACTGGGTTTTTTTTTTTTTTTTTTTTTTTAAACAATTAAAAAACAAAAAACAAAAAAAAAAATATTTATATAGCACAATTAATACAACAGGCGTTTCCCAAGGTGCTTCACAAACAGTATGATAAAACACTTTAAAAATTACACAAAAAAACACTACAATATAAAAACAATATCTCACACATTTTATGTTCTTATTCAATTAGTAAAGCAAAAAGTGTCATTTTTCATTTTTACAGTGTAGAGGTCATGATTACAGCAGGACTACGCAAGTGTAAGTCTCATAGACCGTAAAAAAATCTAAGTCTACACAAATACACAAACACGCACGCATGCACGCACGCACGCACGCACACACACACCTTTTTCTAATGCTTTGTTGTGTTCTAAATGTCCTTTCCTCTAATGTTTCCTATTGTTTTCAGATGTCTGTAATCTCACGCTAGATCCAAACACAGTAAATGGTCATCTCCGTCCGTCTGAGGAGAACAGAAAGGTGACACGTTTGGAGGAGCAGCAGTCATATCCTGATCACCCAGAGATTTGATTTCTTTCCTCAGGTTATGTGTAGAGAGCGAGTCTGTCAGGACGCAGCCACTGGGAGGCTGAATGGAGTGGGTGGAGGGGGGCTGTTATATCAGTGGCACATAAAGAAATGAGCAGGAAAGGAGGAAGTTTGCAGGAAATTATTGTAGGTTTGGATTCAATGAAAAGTTCTGGAGCCCTGTTTGTTCTGGTGGCATATTCACTTCCTGGCACAGACACACCTGATGCACACCCCTCTAAGAGAGGAGTGTATCTGGACTGCCCATACGGCACTCTGTCCTTCTACACCGTCTCTAAAACACACACTCTCACACACATATACACATTTCACTCCACATTCACTGAACCCCTCTGTGCTGGATTTTGGGTTTGTATAGATTCCTCATTGTCTCTTGTGTAAGTTTGAACAACCAAACACTGTTAATCTTGACCATGAAATTACTGATGAAAAGGCTTGCTACCAATGTTTTATTTATTTATTTAATCAACAATAAAGACAATTTGTAAATGAGAAACATGATGAAATTAAACATTTGAATTTGAATTAAAACAATAAGAGACAAAAGTAAGGTTGTTTCTTAGAACCCATTCATAAAAGAAATTGACCTGATCTAATTGAATGAACACAAGTATACTCAACTAACTCACCTACACATATGAGATTATTCAGATATACACATTTCACACAAATGCTCACATAAACTTGAACTGTTACATTAATTAACAAGTATTACATTCACTACATTCTTTTACAATAGTGAACTTCTAAAGTTGTAGGAAGAGTTCACATTTTCACAAGGAAAGTGTTTGTTTTTATTTTTGTTATTTAGATTTTAAACTTTTCTCAATAATTGATTTAATTCTGAACTTTGAAAACGATGATAGAAATTAGATACCATTTATAGAAAAAAACGATTAAACATGAGACTAAATATTGACTGAGTTAAAGCAAATCAGCATTGTTCTTTTTGTTCATATAATGCATTTTGTGTAACCCTAAATGTTTTTATTACATCTTTATCACATTTTTATGCATGTTACGGACATTTCCGTCACTAATAAAACAATCTGTGGCAGGAATTATGCTTCATACTTTAGACACTGTTATCCAGATTTCTTTCTACAAATGTAACATTTTCTTGTATGCTGTTGCTATTTTTATTGTATTTTTTCAATAAAATGTTATATAGTTTTATATAAAATTATGTTTGTTATTGACATTTATCAACATTGTGTTTTTACTCCTCATTTTCAAGTATGAATTTGTACCAAAAAACACATTTAAAAATACAGGTGTTGAGTAATTTTAGTAAGTAATGAACAGTACTAAATGTTAAATATATACAATGTATATGACTGTTGAAAAAAAAAAAAACTAACAAAAATGTAATAGTAACAATTGTATTCAAGATGAAGCAATGCATTCTATGAGCAAGCTGTAGCAATAGCAAAATAGGAAACAGCGAAAATGTATGCAGTCTTGCAGCTGTAAATGTTAGAAGGATTTACCATGGTAAAAAGTGAAATGATGAACAAAGATTACAGCTTCAGCAGTAATACATCCAATAGCGCCTAACATGTAGATCTGGCTCATTTGTCCTGATTGATTTCGGTGGCATCAGTTCAGAGGAGGAGTGTGTCTTACTGGGCAGTGCTCTAGATTTACAACATTGAAATCCCTCAAATATGCTTTATAACCATGGCAAGTTCAATTATTGATGGATCATCCAACAACTGTAATGGCTGTAGAATCATTTTTAGTGTTGCATGTTTTGTAGCAGCATAAAAGCAACATTTCATCGAAGTCCAGGGTGCCTATACCTCCAGTTTATTTACCAGTTGAAGCATCTGGAATTGAGACATGAATAAACACATATTACATTATGAGCTAATTTTAGAACACATTGTAGTCCTTTATTTACATAGCACTTTTTACAATGCCAGTTGTTTCAAAGCAGCTTCACAGTGTTAACAGAGAAAACTATTTTATCCAGCTAATTTAAATTATCATAGAGTGTCAATGCAGGCAGATCAGTAATATAGTTGAAATTTAAGTGTCAACAACAGAGCAAGCCAAAAGCCAAAGGTGATAGTGGCAAGGAACCAAAACTCATTCAGGGCCAGAATGGAAAAAAAACCTTGAAAGAAACCAGGCTCAATGGGGGTGCCAGTTCTCCTCTGGCCGACAAAAAAATAGTGTATGATTATGATTCTGGCAACATTACAGGTCCAAAGTCATATTAGATCAATAGATTTTCATAAGATTATTCTAAAGATTGTCTTCATGGCAGAGATGGGTTTAAACGAAGTCTTGTTGATGCTGCATTAACGGGGGGGGGGGGGGGGGGGGGGCTGTAGTATATAAATACATGTATTTAAAGGGATAGTTCACTTTGTGATGAAAAATGAAAATTCTGTCATCCTTTACTCACCCACAAGTTGTTTCAAACCTGTATGCATTTCTTTCTTCAGCTGAACACAAGGGAAGGTTTTTTTGAAGAATCTCAGTAAACAAACAGTTAACTGGAGCCATTGACTTCCATAGTATTTTTTTCCTACTATGGAAGTCAATGGCTCCAGTTAACTGTTTGGTTACTGACATTCTTCAAAAAAAAAAAATCAACCTTGTGTTCACTGACTTGCCATTGAAAAAATATATATTGTATATAAACTGTTCCTGTTCTATATATATATCAGATGTTTAAGAGTGCATTTTTATTTAAATGAAAGAAAAAAAGTCCTTCAATATTAAACTGATTGACCAAGCACTGTCAAAAAAACAACCCAGCAAATGTGGTAGTGTATTAAACCTAACAAGCTGGGTAAAATATAACCCAGCATGTGTTCTGTCCAATATTTAACGAGTGCTGGGTTGCCAAATAACCCAGACATGGTTGCTTTTACCCCAATAGCTTTTGGGCTGTGTCCAAAATCACCCCCAATACCCTTAAATAGGGCACAGAAATTTGTAATGGAGTCAGAAACCGTAGTGATGTTGGGAATAGTTAATGAGGATATAGATGTAGATTATTTCACATTTTCATAGAGCTTTCTAATGAGCTGATGATCTGAATCAGGTGTGTTTATTAAAGAAGACATAAATATGCAGAGCGGTGGCTCCCTGGGACTGGGTCAAGAAATACTGGTTTAGTGTATGAGGTCCAGATTAACCATTTACAGTACAGCTTTTGGCAAGTGTCTGATGCCTAGTTTTACGACCTTTTCAGATATGAAACGTTATGTCTATTCTAGGCTTTTTTTGTATTAAAACCATTTGTATTAAAAGATGGATGAAACAAAAGTATTAAACTTAATGAGAATTGATGAAAATGAAAAGTATTAATGGCAATTACTTTTTAAGTTATATAGATGAAAGACTTGTCTGTAGAGAAATGTTAAAATTGTGATTTTGTGCATTGTGCACAAATAGAGAATGTGATTTTTGAAGTGTATATTTAAAAAACACGTAGACATGAAATTCATGTACCATGTAAACATGAACTCACTCTAGTTTACAGTGTGGATTGTTCCGCAGATCATTAAGCAGCTTCACTCCAGTGTCCCCTGGCTTGTTTTGACTAAGATCCAGTTGTCTCAGATGTGTTGGGTTTGATCTCAGTGCTGAAGCGAGGGCAACACAATCCTCCTCCGTGATACTGCAGTTAGACAACCTGTATAGAGTTTAGATAAATAACAATTTCTCAAGTTCACCTGTAAACATGATAGTGAATGTAGATACCGCTAACAGACTAATTAGCCTACCACTAACAGACTTAGTCAGTTTCAGTAACATCTTTACAGTATGTGTAAAGGACTCATAATTGGCAGTCTGCCAAAGACTCTACAGACTAAAGATTACATACAAATATCTAGGCTATAGATACCATACATGAAGACAGTGAATTAAATTGACTACCAGCCTCTTTTTAAACTGCGTGTATTTGTTCATCTTTTCAACATTGATACTGAAACATGTATGCACATTTTTTGTGTTGTATTACATGGCAGGATAATGGTGTTCCCTACTTTAACAGTTAAATAATCATTCGATGCATTTCTGAATTTACATCATGTTTCTTTCTTTTTGTATGTGCTTTGGTGTATTTGTTGGTAAAAGAAAAAAAAAATGTTTTCTGTTTCTGTTTTCTGTGCTCTGTTCAAGAGACTTGAGTGCACTGATGAATTAGCCAGTACTGGGGGTGCTTAAATGTATGCATTCACGCTTTCTTCCCTTGCGTCACAGGTAGTCCTTCTTAAGATGCAAGGAAATAATACACGCATGATGTAACTTAAGGACAGAGGTATCAAAGCAAGGCATGTTTGTAAAATAGTGCTCGTCTCGTCACAGTGCATATTTTTAGTGGATGCATGCTTCTCAATGCTATATTAATGATATTTGTACTTCAGAAATATAACCATAATATCATAATAATGTTAACACACACCATAGTTTTTCCAGTTTACAGAGTGGATTCTGCAGTAGGTCAGAGATGTGTTTCACTCCTGAGTGCCCTAGTTCATTGTTGCCCAAATTGAGGAATCTAATGTGTGAGGGGTTTGACATCAGAGCTGAAGCCAGAACAATACAACCTTCTTCTGCAATACTGCATTCAGTCATCCTGCATAGAGAATCAGAAACAAATCATCATTCCACTGGCACTTTCATAATTCCATTATACAGCAAATGAGATTTGTGTATTTGTAATAGTACTTAAAAGGTGCTTTGACATTCTTTCTGAAGCCCTTTCCCTGTGATTCAGTTCTATTGTAATGATCCTTAATTAATACATTTGTTCTTTTCATCTATCAATCAATCCGTTTTGCCAAAATCAATGTCATTGCCAGCTCATTTCTCATACAACAGTGTCTTGTCCAAGTTCAGGCTGTGGTAGACTGTCCTACCCCCCTCACAAGGCCCTGCCGAGGATTATGGGCTATGCCAATTTGTACTATCAGTTTTTTTGGCAGTGACATCTAGTTATACTCCTCTGACTGTATTGACCTCCACTAAAGCTGTGTTAGTTTGGTCCAGTGCAGCTGAAGTTGCCTTTTCCAACCTCAAGAGCAGCTTTATTTTGGCTCTTATTCTTTTTGCCCCGATCCACCTTGTCACTTCTTGACTTCCAGGTTTCCATTCAGGTATTTTTGAACACAGTGTTTACTTTTAAAACCCTCCTGCTAGAATACTTACCCATATCAGGCACTCTACTCACCCCAATTTTGTACAATCTCCACTGGCTCCCAGTGGTTTATCGTATTAAATACAAATAGTTTCTACTCACTTTTTACATGGCTTAGCTCTAGGTTAAGGGGTTAATAGGTTAAGGTTAATAGGTTAAGCAAATCAAATGTGTTTATATCTAAGACCCTTTTATACACACACTTAAGGGTTCAGCAGGTTAAGTTGTGTTTCTATTCTATTCTGCTGTATGATACCCTGTCTATATAATGCTCTATTACTGTTATGTAGTCTTGTTACTCCAACCTACTAACTATTGTTTGTCATCATGGTCTCCCCTATTGGTGTTCTCCTTTCCTTGTTGCATGTACATTGTAAAGCGTCCTTGAACACTGGAAAGGCACTATATAAATATAGATTTTTTAATTATTATTATTTATATTATTTTGAGCAGCACAAATGCAGTTCTGTAGTCTGCCATTGTTGTACGTGCACATGCCTATAGACTGAACACGTAATACGCATGCACCCCCAAAACGACATTGCTGTGTAAATGAATGGCTAATAAAAAGTTTTCAGCTTTTAGGTGAAAATGGTGTACTGCAAACAACCTCTTAGAGTTGGGAGAGAGTAGGATCTAGGTGCAAAAAGTGAGGGAAACACAAGGATTATATACACAGGGAACCACTAGGCTAGACAAATGCGACAGAGCATATCCAAAACTGCAGCTCTTGTGGGGTGTTCCCGGTCTGCAGTGGTCAGTATCTATCAAAAGTGGTCTAAGAAAGGAACAGTGGTGAACTGGCGACAGGGTCATGCGTGGCCAAGACGCATTGATGCACGTGAGGAGCAAACACTGGCCCGTGTGATCACATTAACCAGACAAGTTGCTACTGTAGATACATGACATGTATTCTTTTACATCACATAGATGGCCGTTATGCGTTACCTGGGGAACACATGGCACCAGATGCACTATGGGAAGGAGGAAAGCTGGTGAAGGCAGTGTAATACTTTGGACAATGTTCTGCTGGGAAACCTTGGGTCCTGCCATCCATTTGGATGTTACTTTGACACATACTACCTACTTAAGGGGGACCTGAAAGGATACTGTGATGCCTGATTAATGTATCAAGGGTCTAAATACTTTATGAATCTACTGTATAGATTTTTAAGCAGTCACCCTCACATTTGTTCTTTTGTTTCAAAAATAAAAAAGTTGGTGTTGCATATTGCAATTAATGCAAAATAAACAAAGGCATAGAACTTTGCATGATCAACCAATGCACTGATTGAATGTGAAAAAGTAACAAAATTTGTCTTTAATACATGATTGTGGTGTGGCAAGCAGCGGGCCGAGGGACCGCGAGAGCGGGCCGGTGACGAGTGGTAATGAGTACCAGCTGCGTGACGCACCGGTCTCGTCTCGCAGCCAAGTGACGGGAGCATAAAAGGAGGAGCCAAGGCAGCGGAAGACGAGAGAGGACCAGGCCTGGATTGTATGTTGAGTTTTGTTTAAGTTTTATTATGTTTGTGTGGGCAGTCGTCCGTGAGGGGCTGCGCACGTTTTATTTTGTGGGTGTTCACGGTTTTACATTCGTTTTGTTTATTTATTTTGAATTAAAGTTTTTTAATGTTCGCCGGTTCCCGCCTCCTTCCTTCCAATCTACGAACATCGTTACACTGGTGCCAAAACCAGGGGGGAAGGAGGGAGGAGGGACATGCTGTCGAAGAGCCCTCACTGCTGAGGGGGATTGCGGTGCTGAGAAGGTTGGGCAGCGCGGATGAATGAGGACCGCGAGGAAGGTGGGATAGAGACCTCGCTGCCGTGCCCCTGGGTCGAGGTGGGGTGGCTGCCGTCCGAGAGGGAGCGGAGGAGTCGCCGCGCTTGCCGCTGGCCGGAGCCTGCTACCGTCCGCCGGATAGGGGAGGAGCAGGGAGCGCGGGGCTCGCTGCCGGGTCCCTCAGAAGGAGGAGTCACCGCCGGCCGCCAGGGGGCGGAGGAGGATCGAGCTGTCCACCAAGCGTCCAGTGCCATCGCACAGCACCGCGAGGAAGAGCCTCTCGGCGGGCAGAGGGCCGAACGGCAGTGTGTCTGGGAACCGGACCAGATTATTATTATTTTTTTAACGTTCAAAACTTTAATTCAAAATAAATAAACAAAACTAAAGTAAAACCGCGGGCAGCCCCTCACGGACGACTGCCCGCAAATACGCACAAAATAAAACGTGGGCAGCCCCTCACGGACGACTGCCCACACAAACATAATAAAACTTGAAAACTCAACATAAAATCCAGGCCTGGTCCTCTCTCGTCTTCCGCTAGCTTGGCTCCTCCTTTTATGCTCCCATCACTTGGCCGCGAGACGAGACCGGTGCGTCACGCAGCTGGTACTCATTAACACTCGTCACCGGCCCGCTCTCGTGGTCCCTCGCCCCGCTGCTTGCCATACCACAATGATATAATAAAATATACTTACAGTAGAGTCTCCACTTTACAGTGTGGATCCTGCAATAGACCAGAAAGAAGATTCACTGCTGAATCACCTGGTTTATTATAGTTTAGATTAATTTTTCTCAGGTGTGATGGGTTTGATCTCAGCGCTGAAGCGAGGGCAGCACAGCCTTGTTCTCCTATTCTGCATTTCCAAAGCCTCGATAGAGAGAGAGAGAGAGAAAAAAACATTTTACACTTACATTTTAGCACAGACATTATATTATATGTGGTTACTGTGTGTTATACAGTGCTTCAAATGGAATAAACACATTTATACTGTATCTTATGTCTACTTTAAAACAAAGATTTGATTTTATACTTGCGATAAAAAACCTGTCAAAAAGAAATTGTCATGGTTTGCAAGTCTGTATTTTTCTGTTTGTTTTGTTGTACGTTTGTCGCATGTCTTTGGCTGTCTCATGTTGCTGGACAACTAACGATCACTGATTAGCGATCAGTTTCAGCTTGTCAGCGCTGCTATGTCTCTGTGTTTGTTCGTTCATTTTTGGATTGTTCTTTGTGCTCATACTCTGTTCCTTGCCTTTATTCTGTCCTTCGTCTTCCTGAGTTCCTGTCTCTTCCCAGAGTGAATGTGTACCTGTCGTTCGGTTCCCCGTGTGAATGTTGTTCACAGATCTGCCCATTGTAGTCCCTGTGCTGCCAAGGACTTGCTGCACCACATTTTTCTGACAGTATCTAATATCAATCCGTGTTTTTTCTTGAATAAAGGATTTGATCACTTGCAATTGAATCTTGAGTTATTATTCCTGACAGAAATAAAATGTATAGAAATTGCTAGATTTTTAATAACTTTATACAGCCATTTAATCAGAAGAAGCTACTCTGTACAATCTAAGCAACTCTTAAAACACTGGTCCTTATGAATCATAAATAATGTTTTTTTTTTCCCCTAATAATAACTTTCCCATATTTGCCCATGAGTCATTCTTTTAGTTTTTTTTCATGGATCATTGGAAGCTTGACAAATGTTAAGATCAGCCATATTTTTTCAAAATTCCAATGATTGTACACTGCTGTACAATATAACCTTGCCGCACCATGTCTTTAAAATTTGAACCCATTGATTTCAGTAAGTATACACACACCATTGGCGGCATTCGGTGCCTGTCCGCAGTGACTCAGGAAGTTGTTTAAAATCCTGCCGTGCCACAGAGCGCCATTTCAAAGTTTTATATTACATTTATATTATATTTCCCTCAAATCGTCATTGTACATACTGATTTCACCCTGTGCTACAAGATACATCCATCGTGCAGCTCTTCTGTCAGAAGTCGATTCAAAATTGAGCTTGCGCGTATATAATGTGGGGGTCTGGTGTGAGATACCTGAGACGCGGCGCTGAGCTTCGCGTCCGGTGTGTGACCTCCTTTAGGCATAATAGGCATAAGAAAAAGGGTTCTTTTCCTCTCTAGGCAGGTATTTTTTTAGGTTTATAGATCAAAATCTTCTTTTATATATTGTGTGATGTTCTGTATTTCAATCGCAGCTTTTAAATGTTATGAGAAAATGTTTTACGAATGTTTATCCACCACATTACCTTAATTTAAACCTAAATAAGAAAGCCATTGTCAGTTCGTCTGTCAGTTGGCAGGCAGTTTTGATCGCTTTATTAAAAATTGTTGCTGAGTGCATTCCAACTTCAAATTTTTCTTGTGAATGTAATGCCTCCTCTGTGCTGCATAAATAATGTTGTTGTGACCAGAAGTGGTATATATGCCACTTTAGATATAGCTTCTGAGTCATCACATTGTATCATGCACACAAATGTTGCTGTCCTTTATAATTCCATAATGTATCTGTCCCATAAATAATGTATCAACATGGCTTCATGCTAATGGCTGGCAAGTGTTTGAAATATAATTTATTTTTTAAACATGGATAAGGAGACTGAATGTGAAAGGTTAATTGGATATAATCAGATATTCATGAAGTCCCTCAATAAAGACCATAAAAAGCAAGCCGCCTGGCAAAGCATCATGAAACTTATGAAATTACCTAAGAGCGTAAAATTAAGATGTGTTCTTAGTTTTACACTCTTCAGCTGTGTTTTGTTTTGAGTGTGAGAGATCGCACAAGCAGATTTATTTCTATTTGAATTTCTATTTGATAAAACACATTATTAATTAATAAATAATTACACTCACTTTATTGTCTCTAGTTTACAGTGTGGATCTTTCAGTAAAGCTGATAGCTGCTTCACCCCTGAATCTCCCAGTTTATTGCAGCTCAGATCCAAACATCTCAGGTGTGAGGGGTTTGATCTCAGAGCTGAAACCAGGGCAGCACAGCCCCTCTCTTTAATACTGCAATTAGACAACCTATAGCATGATTGAGAAGGTATAGAGGTATAATGAAAGGTATAATGAAATTTGAAGTAATATAGTTTACTACACATAATATGTTTACTGACATATGTTCATTGAAGTAGCCATTATCAAAGTCATGAAACTTTTCCAGATTCCCCATAGAACAATAATTGTCAAAAATTCATCCTTACAGTTAGGCCAAAAAACATTTGTATAATAATATATGCAATTTTGGCATTAGTGGCATCAAACAACTATTCATACATTTTCCAAACTATAGGTTCTATGGGGTAAATAAGAAAATTAAATTATGAATACTGACCGTAGTTTCTCAAGTTTACATTGTGAATCCTTCAGTAGAGTAGAGAGTAGCTTTATTCCTGACTCCCCTGGTTCATTGTAGTTAAGATCCAATTTTATCAGGTGTGAGGGATTTGATCTTAGAGCTGAAATCAGAAATCAGATCAGCACAATCTTCCTCTCCAATATTGCAATCAAACAGCCTGCAAAAACATTCTGTTACTACTGAACAATTCTCATCAAACCTTATCAATCCAAAGAAATGACTGAGAACAAAGTTATACATATAATTATACAGTTGTTAAAGTATGGTTGGATGCCTGAAAGTTATTAGAAAATATAATTAACCATGTGCACCAACATTAATTTGACCAATTTACAACGCTGATCCCTCAGTAGAGCAGAGAGTTGCTTAATTCCAGAACATCCTGGTTTATTGTTGTTCAGATTAAGTTCTCTCAGGTGTGAGGGGTTTGATCTTAGAGCTGAAGCCAGAGCAGTAGAGCCTTCCTCTCCAATATTACAGTCCCACAGTCTGTAGAAGGAAGGATAAAAGTTTCACACACTTACAGTATTTGATAATTATCCACAGCTCATATGTGCCCTATAAATGATATGGCATATACGTGTATACATTGTTTTATTATATTAAATTGAATTTCAGGTATACAATTAAAAATATGTAATACATCCGATGATCTGTCAGCTACATATCTGGCATGTTGATAGATCTGATATTGTTGATTACCACTTAAAATAATACTTGTCTCAATTTATAGGAACAAATAATGTCAAATGTCAACATAACTCAACTGGAGTCTGTTGCCAAGTCTGCGGTTTGAAGCGACCTCAATTATCTGATATATAGACCCAGGAATGCAAATTTTAGCAGGCGACCTAGCCAAAAAAAACTAAACATTTAACCCCCCAAATGCCATTTTTTCCCCTGAGAACCCCTCCGAGAAGCTATATTGTTTTGGGCTAGAAGTTCGCAGGTTTAGTTGTAAAAACTTGGCAACCCTGTCTACATGCATGCTGGAATAAATTTTTGCCAGTGTTGTAAAAAAAATAATTTAAGGATACACAAAGTACTTACCAAAATTATCATAATTTCTGAGAGAAATAGTGAAGGTAAATGCATATATGAACAAGTTCTCCGTTACGGATTTAAACAAATTCAACCCAAGTGCCTTTGATGACGTTGATGACTTAAATTATTTTTAACGTAATCATGCTGCTGTTTATCATCTGTCCGTCATCGTCTAAAGCTCGCCCTGACAACTTGATTGGTCTGAACAGTTTTTGTTTGAGCATAATTACTCCTCCATGGATCAAGTCCAGACTGAACTGCTCGAGCTCAAATGTTGTGGGTGGGGCTGAGTTCAGCTGGCTATCCAGCTAGCTTTTGTGGGTTGTAGTGGTCAGTATTTATCAAAAGTGGTCCCCATTAATGTACGTGGGGTGTAAAGGCTGACCTGTGTGGTCCAATCAAACAGACAAGCTACTGTAGCTCAAATTGCTCAATAAGTTAATGCTGGTTCTGATAGAAAGATGTCAGAATACACAGTACATCACAGTTTGCTTAGTTGCAGACCAGTCAGGGTGCCCATGCTGACACTTGTGCACCGCCAAAAGCACCAACAATGTTGGAAGAAGGTATTGGAAGAAGGTAACCTGGTCTGACGAATCACATTTTCTTTTACATTACGTGGATGGCCGTGTATGTGTGTGTGTCGCTTACCTGGGGAACACATACCACCAGGATGCACTATGAGAAGTAGGAAAGCCGGCGGAGGCAGAGTAATGTTTTGTCAATGTTCTGCTGGGAAACCTTGGGTCCTGCAATCTATGTGGATGCTACTTTAACGTACAACCTACCTTTCATGGAAACGATATTCCCTGGTGGCTGTGGCCTCATACAGCAGAATAATACTCCTGCCACAAAGCACAAATGGATCAGGGATGGTTTGAGGAGCCATCAACAAGTTTGAGGTGTTGACTTGGCCTCCAACCCATTGGCCTACCATCTGGGTGATGTCCAATTCATGGAGGTCCCACCTCGCTACTTACCAGACTTAAAGGATATGGTGCTAACATTGTGTGTGTGTGTGTGTGTGTGTGTGTGTGTGTGTGTGTGTGTGTGTGTGTGTGTGTGTGTGTGTCAGAGATGGGGACTCGAGTTTGAGCCTCAGACTCGAGTGCGACTTAAGTCGCACACACATTGACTTCAGACTCGACTTGAGACTCGTCCTCGAAAGACTTCAGACTCGACTCGGACTCAAGCTGCAGGACTCGTGAACAATGTTTATTTTTAGTAGGGCTGTCAAAATGAACGTGTTAACGCAAACTAATTTTAACAGCACTAATTTTATTAACGCAGAGCGCATTTTCTATTTGACCCATGGCCCGTAGTTGGAGAAATTGAGATCAGCCATAGATGTAATGCAGTAGCAAACATTAATAGGGAAAGAAAAGGGTTAGCAATAACATTAAACAAGTGCAGTTATAGCCTATACATAAGCTATCATATTTGACTCCAGGTTGAAAGAAAAGTATGTTTTTCACTGACCACATTCTCTGCAGTCCGAGCGCGATGCACTGAAGCCGAGGTATATCCGAGGTATATCCGAGGTAAATCATTAACACCATCGCCACTTACAGTACTTGTGTTTTATTGAATTAAATACATTACAATCGGCTAAAACGAACACGCAGTTTACTTTTCTGAACAAGAGCGCTCCAGAGTCCTTGTTTCTCACACTGTTTGTGTGAATCGTGGCACTGTTCGGCGCACACACACAAAATATCGGCAGTTCAATAGGGAAACGCGCAGCTTTTAAAGGGCCACACTTTCACTAGCAACACAATATTAGGAATGACTTCTCATTTAATTAGTTTGCATTGACAGAAATGTGTAATCTTTTTTTCTGTTAATTGACAACATGACAAAATAACACTTACTGCAGTTTCTCCAGTTTACAGAGTGGATCCTTCAGTGCAACAGAAAGAAGCTTCACTCCTGTGTCTCCTGGTTTGTTCCAGTTTAGATCCAGTTCTCTCAGGTGTGAAGGGTTTAATCTAAGAGCTGAAGCCAGAGCAGAACAACCTTCCTCTCTAATTAGGCACCCAGACAGACTGCAATGAAAAATTGAAAAAAACTTTAATTAGTTAGAGAACGAGCTAAAGCTTATTCGCAACTAGCCTGCATGCTGGAAAAAAAGCACTATCACACAAAATAAACAGAAATAATCTGAGCGATCACATTGTCACACTTGTGCAGATTATCCAAAAACAAGCTGAAAGCAAACAAAAGGAGTTTTAATGACCAGAGTACAGTACCACTAGCATAACACTGTCAATATAACATCAACTCAATGCAATGGACTGAAAAACTGAAGGCATAAATACACAGGGATGGCAATCAACAGAACAATGAAATTATGAAGACTAATCAGGAACCATAGTAATAAACAAGTGGCAGGGAAACTGATAACAAAGAAAACTGATTCAAACCAAAACACAGACAATAACTAAAGCAAAACAGAACATACATGTGACATGTGGCATGTACATTTTTTTTTTTTTGCATTTTGGTAACATATCATCTAAGTTAGTGGTTCCCAAGCTTGGTCATGAATTACCCTCAACTCTGCGCATTTTGTATATCTCCCTAATCAAATTAACCTGATTTAACTCATCAGCTCATTAGTAGATACATAGAGACCTGAAATAATTGTGGCATATTAGCAACACATTCAAAATTTGTGCTGTTGATGTACTCCATGCCCAGGGTTGTGACTAAGGTGTGAAAGTGTCAGATGACCCCTTTCTTCTTTTAATTATGGTGCGCCAGCTAAGAGTTTCATCTTAACAGTAAAGTACATGATTATACAAATTTAAGGGATTGTGTCAGCTGGCACCGAGGATTTCTGAGATATCAGATAACTTGTAGAGCCTTTGACTATATTGTTAACAGAATGAAGATGTGTAAAAAACTACATTTTATTAACAACATCATAAAGAATTGTAATCAAAGCAACTACTAAATGAATACCACGATTGATGAAATAAATTGCACAGGATGCATAAAATACAAGTTTGATGTCGCTATCGCAGAATTACATTATCTTATTGAAAGATAAACTGTAGTTTCTCAAACTAATAAAAAAAGAGGTTTAGTTAAGTCAGGGGTTCTCAAACCTGTCCAGGAGTACCTTTCTTCTTCATTTAACACATCTAATTCAACTAATCATCTCAGTAGAAGAAACTGCAAGATGTGAATTGGGTGTGTCAGATAATAATAATAGATTTTATTTATAATGCACTTTTCATTCCGAAGAATCTCAAAGTGCAACAAAGGGAAAAAAATAACAAAAAAATAATAATGTAAAAATATAGAATACTACAAACAATCAACCAACACAGAAAACAGAACAGAAACAGAGCTGATGGTGAACAGAAACAGAGCTGATGGTGAACAGAAACAGAGCTGATGCTGATGGTGAACAGAAACAGAGCTGATGGTGAACAGAAAACAGAGCTGATGGTGAACAGAAACAGAGCTGATGGTGAACAGAAACAGAGCTGATGGTGAACAGAAACAGAGCTGATGGTGAACAGAAAACAGAGCTGATGGTGGAAGTCTCTGTTAGCTCCGCAGCACACTGTGGTCCACTCCATGTTTAAAAAGATAAGGAAGATGCACAAAATGATAAGTGCTGGGATCCTCTAGGTCGAAAAAGGTTTGAGAACTGTGCTCGTCCATCATGATCTAGATGAAATGTAGTAAACCGTTCTCTAAAGTTGCAGTCAGAGAGGGACCATGCCATAAAATTAGGTAATGTGCTGTTAAATGTAACTGGAATGGACCAATGGGACTTCTAAAGCACTCCTACAAACTTAGTTTTGGCTTGAATTTGCTCAAAATAATCTCACAGAAGTTCGATCTGGCTTGATATACCTATATCAGGGCCTTAATTAAAGCTCACTTAACAGCACATACCAGGTGCAAAAGCAATGGTTCACCATTGTGACTTGGGTGGGCTTCCGAGTTCAATAATGATGGAATAAGATGCCTTCCCTGTCTGTGGTGCCTGTCTTGGTGTTTGATGAGTCCATTTTCTGAGTACTCAATTTTCAGAAACAATTTTCGAGTTGCGTTGTGGTAAAAATAGCTACGGGTAATGCCAGCTGATTGAGGAGTGCAACCACTCTACGTCATCAACCTAGAACGCAAACAAAATGGCGCCGCCCATGGTCCAAATATAAAATCGATTTTTTAAATAATGTAGATCTTTCATGGGTTTTCTACTACATATTTCAGTAAGAGACATTGTTTATGTTATATTAAGCCATACAAGTCTCAACACCATGGGATCCCTTTAACATTCAACAACTCTAACAAACAGAGCACTATTGTGAGGTAGCTTGAACAATCAAGTAATAAATAACAAATTCTTCACTTTTGGATTTTAGTGCAACAGTAAATATAAAAAAGTCCGGCCGGAGTTGAGCAGAGCTGGAAGTACAATGGCGATATAAAAAGCACACCCATACTCTCACAGATGCAGAACAATTAATAAAGTTGGTGTGAAATAAACAGTTATGGAAATTAAATTAAATAATCTGCTCCCAAAAATCCCCAAAAAAGTCTCTTAGTGCCTCAGTGACAATTTCACTCAGAGAAGACATCGATCTCAGCTGTCAATCATGACATCACACAGACGTTTTTTATAGCATCAAATAACTAACTCAAACTAAACTTATTTAAAAAACAAACACTTGAAATGAAATCATCGTGACGATAACTGCCTACAATGACATAAACTAACTTTGGGGAAAAAATATTTGAAGTGTAATTTGATTGAAGTGTAATTAACAATGCTTTTCAGGGTTTTTATGGGTCTTCCATTAGTTTTTAGGTAGAGAAATTGAATAAAGTAGGCTAATCAAATGTTATGGAAATTATTTAACTGTTTAAATTAAAGACTAATCCTTACAAAAGCTATTCAATCAAGAGCAGTGAGTGATTCCTTATCTTTTGTTTGACATTAAACAGACAGCAGTAAAGGCTACTGCCCCTTTAAGACCTAATGGAAGGCTCTGCGTCGTCTTTCTCGACTGTATAAAGTCCTCTTAAGGCATATTCAGGCTATGTCTGCTTGGATACTCATCAAGATGGACATGTTGACATACTTCTTGTGTGAGTTGGTCCGTTTAAGTGCAAGACTTGAAAGAGAACTCAGTATTTGCGCGCTGTGAGACGAGTGCGCGCTTTCGGATGATGCATAGAGACAGATCAGCGCGCGCGCTCTCATTCACATCGGGACATCCCTAGTTATTGTGGTAATTACATATGTACAACTTGTTTATATACATGTAGTGTGAGTTCTTTTTATTTTTCTGCATTTAGTTTTGTATTCTGAAAAGGGTTTTCCTATTGTAATATATTACAATTTTTTTTACATACTCTGCTTTTCTAGATGCTTTCAGTACTGGAAGCAGCCTCAAAAGACTTTCATCTGACGGATCATATTTACTTAGATCAAACTCCTCCATCTCTTTGTCTGAGTTTAGCAACACAAACACCAGAGCTGACCACTGAGAAGGGGAGAGTAGGGCTCCAGAGAGTCGACCTGTTTTGCTCAGGTATGTCTGAACTTCCTGTACTAGTGAATGGTCATTCAGTTCATTCAGACAGTGGAACAGATTTATGGATTTCTCAGGAGAGGAATTATCCCTGATCTTCATCTTAATGTGCTCAACTATTTCTTCTTGGCCGGAGGAGATGCCTTCTGTCTGTGCCATCAGGCCCTGTAGAAGAGCCTGATTGGACACTGACGAGAGACCCAGAAGGAATCGGAGGAAAAGATCCAGGTGTCCACTCTCACTCTGCATGGCCCGGTTCACTTCACTCTTTAGAAACTCAGATATTTCTGAATTGTGCTCTTTGTTCCCAAGAAAGGAAATGAACTTGAACAGGGCTGCAAGAAACTCCTGAATGCTCAAGTGCACAAAGCTGTACACCTTCCCCATGTAAAATTCAAATTCCTCTCTGAAGATCTGAGTGCAAATTCCTGAGTACACTGACGCGTCTCTGACATCAATGCCACACTCTCTCAAATCCTCCTCATAGAAGATCAGGTTCCCTTTTTCTAGTTGCTCAAAAGCTAGCTTTCCTAGTGACAGAATATTATTCTGTGTCAGATGAAGATCTACCACACATTTCCCATCATACTTTTCAGTCTTCAATTTGGTCTGGTAGATCAGGAAATGAGTGAACATTTGAGTGAGAGTCTTGGGAATCTCTGCACTCTCTGCTTCACACAACATTCTCTCTAGAACAGTGGCTGAAATCCAGCAGAACACTGGGATGTGACACATGATGTACAGACTTCTTGATGATTTCACGTGTGAGATGATTCTGTTTGCCAGACTCTGACTGTGTATTTTCTTCTTGAAATAATCATCCTTCTGAGGGTCATTGAACCCTCGTACTTCTGTGACCTGGTCAACACAATCAGAAGGGATCTGACTGATCGCTGCTGGTCGAGAGGTGATCCAGAGGAGAGCAGAAGGAAGCAGATTCCCTTTGATGAGGTTGGTCAGCAGCACGTCAACTGAGGCTGATTCTGTCACATCAAACAAGTTCAGATTTTTTGTGAAATCTAAAGGGAGTCGACATTCATCCATTCCATCAAATATGAACAAAACCTTGTAATCTTCATAGTCTGTTGGTCTCAGTTCTTTTGTGTCTTTGAAAAAAAGACGAAGAAGCTCCATGAGACTGATGTTTTTCTCCTTCATCAAATTGAGCTCTCTGAAAGGAAGTGGGAATATGTAGTGAACATCCTGATTATTGTTTCCCTCCGCCCAGTCCAGAATAAACTTCTGCACAGAGACAGTTTTTCCAATTCCTGCAATTCCTTTAGTCAGCACAGTTCTGATGAGTTTGTTTCGCCCAGGTAAGGCTTTAAAGATGTCATTGCATTTTATTGGTGTCTCTTGTGTATCTGGTCTCCTGGATGTTTTTTCGATCTGTCTCACCTCATGCTCACTATTGACTTCCCCAATCCCTCCTTCTGTGATGTAGAGCTCTGTGTAGATCTCATTAAGAAGTGTAGAACTTGTTTGATATAAGATTCCTTCATTAATTCTCTGATATTTTTCTTTAAGTCTGGATTTGAGTTTTTGTTGACATACAGGGGCACATTCTGAAACACCAAATGACAATCATAATATATGTTCTTTTTCACAAATATAAAGTCATAAATGTAGGAAATCCTCAGTGCAAATCCTTAATCTCATTTCTAACAAAAACTATTCTCATTAAACTAATATTACATTTAAGTTGCTTATATTATATTACTGGTAGAACACAAACATATGTACATTATTGAATGCCTTTATCCAAATGTAAAAAAATAATTCTCAAGTGATCATTAATTACAGTTTGCATTCTTAAGTAAATGTGATGAAATCTCTTACTGGTTTGTAATGTGTTTGCCAGGTCTGTCTGGTTCATCTCCCTCAACACGTGCAGTGTGATTTTTAGAATCCCCTCTTTGACTCTGTCCTGACCTTCACCATCATCCTCCTGCTCTCTCTCAGAGCATGCTGGGTAATCTGTGCTCAGTAATCTCTTGAACCTCTTCAGCTCTTTCTTCATCAGAGAGATAATTTTGGGCTTAAGCTCCTGAAAGCAGTAATCCCAGTGCACATTAAAAAAATGTATCCCCCATTCAGTAGCAAAAGCCGCATTTCCACCACATGAACTTTCCCCAGGAACTAGGAACTTTGGGGTGGTACTCGGTGTGTTATGACCGCAGGAACCAGGGTCTAAATAAAGTTCCGGGTAAATACTTTCCCCTCCAAACGGCCATGCTCGCAAGGAAGTACTTTCAAAGTTCAGGAACACAGCTGATAATAACCCATTGTCATTTTAAATCTAGCTTTACAAGCTTTTAGAATACTCTTACCCTAGAATACCCTAGAATACTAACATATCAGTGCTCTTTCCGACGTTTTGTTAATTACCTCTTTAGTAAACTAATACATAACCAGCAAAAGCAGTACAGCTTGAATCTCCTTGTTATTGTTGCAGAGAGTGTTGCGCAAAAATAATTACTGTCTGTTGCTGACTGGAAGGAGCAGTCACGCACAGTACTACATCACCGGACTAATTTGCCTAATCTTCACAGTACTTTAGACCGCGGTGAAAACGCAGACAGTAGCAGGTCTGGGGAAAAAAAGTTCCTGTAAAAAAAGTTCCTGGTACAAATTGTTTCGGGTTTCGGTGGAAATGGGGCCAAAGACTCAACAAAAACATCAGTGTACACAAGTCACTAAGTTCATGTGTGTTTAAATTAGTGCTGTCAGTGTTAATGCATACAGTTATTTTAAAGTTCATAACACGTTTAAATAATTTAACGCAATTAGCAATTAATGCAAATAAATTACATGAAGCTGCGCCATTAACATAATTTTTGTCACGCAGTTAGATGACCTTAAGGGGGGGGTGAAATGCTGTTTCATGCATACTGAGCTTTTTACACTGTTAAAGACTTGGATTCCTATCCTAAACATAGACAAAGTTTCAAAAACTAATGTTGGACGTTTGATGGAGTATTTCTTTGTTAAAAATACTCCTTCCAGTTTCTCACAAGTTTCGGAGAGTTTTTTTCGAGTATGGCTCGACTTGACGTCAATAGACCAGAAGGTCCTTGTATGGGCCGTACGGGCTCTTCTCCCGGTAGGGTGCGCTCGCGCGGGTGACTAGAGCGAGAGAGGAAATGCACGCCCGTAAACACTGCTCTCAAGCTGCAGATCCAGTCATCCGTGAACACTTATGTCGGTTATAGTCCGCGCCGCGCTCCACTTCATTCCTCCACTTTGACATCAAGCGACTTCAACGCTTCAGCACAGCATTCCGGGAAGGCAGCGCTGCATTTGAACCGATTTGAACGCAGAAATGACGGGAAGCTTCACAACATCGCATCGCAAAGTGGATCTCCACACTCCAAGAAGTGTGTTTTTGACGGAGCGGTCCCAGCGATAAAAGTTCGGTCCTGCTTTGGAAGCAGCCGGTGAGTAAAACTGCTTCAAATGTCTGTGCTGTTGCTTATCGTCGCGTGAGGAAACATCAGTAAACGACACGATCGCGTGCTTCGTCATTCAAATGCGCTAACGGACTTCATTGCTGTTCTATGTATAACGTTATACTAGTCTGACTTGCAAAACCGTTTTGCTTGCTACTGCTAAGGTATATTCCCATACAATATTCCATAAACCGAATCATGTCTTCATAAACTGCGAGTAAAGACACACAAATGTTGACAGGCCACTAAATACAGTACATACCACAGAGACAGACGTCCTGCTGTTGCTGTTTCTCCTGTTTAATTTATTTCAGCCTCCGAATAATTCTGGATCATATCTATTAGCTGAGAATCGATAGCAAGGGTTTCTCCACGCTTGAGGACGTCACCACTTTGCGCATTGGTCATTCTTTAGCTCCGCCCACACGATACGCCTCCAGGTTTTTTCCGCTCGTTTTTTTCCGGAAAGACTCGGTACAGCCCATATTTCTTTTATAAATATAATAAAACTAAAGACTTTTCGGAGATATGAAGGATGCAATACTACTCTATAGGTACTCAAGATTGACATGAGATTGACTGAAACTGAGTGTTTCACCCCCCCTTTAAGTTTATCACAATCACACTGAGCATCTACCAGCACCTGTAACCCTGGTAGGAGGAAATACTTTTTGTCCTTGTCTGTTAATTAGTTCAGTTCAGTTTTTCTCCACCCTCCTGCCTGTTTGCTACTGTGGTTTCTAATTGCATTATCACTGTCATCCGTGTCTTGTTAATTTGATCCTCAGTCCTGTCTTGTCAGTTCATAGTCTAGTTCAGGTTAACGTTTCATTGCATGTTTGGGTGTTTCTTTTTCTGTATGCTGTTTCTGTTCCTGTTCTATATGATTTTGTATCTGAGAGTTTGGATTTTAGTAATACCACTGCACTTGGATCCTGCGTCCTCATTTGCTCCTTAATTAATTTTCAGTCAATACATAGCGTAACAAGTGCATTTGCGTTGTTTGCACACACACTCAGGAAGGATAATGTTTGATGTGTCATGTGCGTTGTATGTTCAGGCAGTCAAGTCAAAGCGGTTGATTTAGGATTTTTTGGGGAATTCTCTGTGTGGTCCTGTTCGGTATCACAGCTTGGCTTAAATTAAAAATTAAAACTATCTCCTTGTTGTTGCTCTGTATACCATACACTGTCATTTTTTTCTGTCATTTTTTTTCCATAGGTGTTTAAGTGTGTATAATATAATATATATAATAAATGTGTACAATAAATGTATAACATAATTATATTGACTCTCTATATTTAGTTATTTTTTATCCTTTTAGAGTCTCCAATGATCCTTGAAGCTTGCAGAAAATCAAATTATATGTGACCTATCAAAATAACATAATTTGAGAATCAAATATGGGACACGTGACCATTTCAACGTGATGATGTTATACACTGTGACGAAGGACAACACATAAGTCAAGCATTTGAGGTTCAAAACTATATAAATGTTTATAAATGGTTTCGCAAGATAAGACCCTATTCTCGGCTGGGATCGTGCAGAGCCTCTGAAGACCTTCGAAGTCCTTTGAAACTGTATTTATTTGGACCTTCAGCCTGTTGGTTGCAATTAAAATGCATTATGTGTTTTCCTCTTAAACTTAATTACTTTTGAAGAAAGAATGACATGAACATCTTGGATAAGATGGGGTTAAGTAAATTATCATAACATTTTCATCTTGAAGTGAACTAATCTTTTTATGCTTGATAGTTATATTGTCTAATATATATATATATATTGTTATATTGTATATAGTACACCATACACTTATATGCATACATACAGTATACTCACATAAAGCAATATGTACTAAATACCAAAAATCTCTGCTGTGTGTACTTACAAATGATGGATGCTGCCTTTAGCTTCAGATAGTCTAAAGCCCTATTTGGACTGCAGTTGTTTCTCATGCATAAATGTGCATGCCACCTCAGTGATAAAACTCATGCATTTGGATATACTTCTTACGGGTGAGGCTTCCTCTTCACTTCCTTCGAATCACCAGAGGGAGATCTCACTTGAATATTGACTGCTTCCCTTTTGGACTGCATTTCCCATAGGCCCTCAAACCCTAAACCCATGCCTGACATTTCCTGATGAATTCAATGATGACCCAGTGAAATGTAAGGGCTTTCTATTACAATGTTCTCTGTTTGTAAATCAACAACCAGCCTTGTCTCCCACAGATTCTGGCAAAATCTCCTTTGTCTGCTGACTACTAACTGGGAGAGTGTCAGACTGGGTTACGGCCGTGTGGGAGGATGGAACAACCTTCCCATTCTTCTGTGTGTTTCTACAGCGTTTCAGAGAGGTGTTTGAGCATCCAGCTGGAGGGAAAAGTCCTGGTGATCAGCTGCTGACTTTACACCAAGGAGGGAGAACAGCGGCAGAGTATGCTCTACTTTTACGCACCCTCACAGCACAAACCAACTGGGTGGATGACACTTTGAAACTGCTTTTCAGGAGGGGATTGAATTTGGAGCTGCAGGCTGAATTAGCATGTCGCAAAAATGTATTAATTAATTTATGTGATGATCCAGATTGACAATTTAACGCAGACCCACTCGTACCATGTTTTCTGAACCAACGACCACAAACCCAGAGCCAATGCAGATTGGGTACACACATTTGAGTCCTGAGGAGAGAGAGAGAGACGTTTTCAACATCACCTGTGCATGTACTGTGGTCAGTCTGGTCATCTCAAGTCATCATGCCCTGTTCGTCCAACTTCGTCTAGCTCCAGAATGGTGAGTTCACAAGTACAGTTAAACCACTCCTCTTCATGTGTTCAAACTCCTGTGAAATAACTTATCACGACCGAACTACCTCTACTTGTGCTCTGTTTGATTCAGGAGCCGCAGGCAACTTTATGTCTTACGAGTTTGTTAAGGAACACCAGTTTTCCCTAACACAATGTAAAATCTTGTCTGGCAGTGGAGGCGCTAGATGGTCGTCCCATTGGTGAGGGGAGAATCACCGACATAACAGATGAGATGCTGGTGTGTGTAATCAGTCCCAGGTGTGAGGGCCTATGGGAAATGTAGTCCAAAAGGGAAGCAGTCAATATTCAGGTGAGAACTCCCTCTGGTAAACCAGAGGAAGTGAAGAGGAAGCCTCACCCGTAACAGTACTATTTATTTCACAAGCTATTGCCATACTACGGTGGAAACAAGCTTCAACAGTGGCCTTAAGAGCAGGATGGAGTAATAATTATTAGCTTAATATAAGAACAATGGGATGCCTACATCAAGTAGAAACCAATAGTGTGTGCCTGTATTGTGTGTATTATGAAATCACCACAAACACATATACAAAAAAAAGTCCCAACCAGAAAAAAAAAAAATCCTACCTTGAAAATAGAGTCCAACTGCTTCTTTTCAAGGGACTTTTCATCCTGTTTGTTACTGATCAGAACATTGGAAATTATTTATCAAAACATATACATATTCAAGTATTTAATACACAATACTACATCTATGTGTCACCATTGTGTTTTGTTGGTTTTTTTATCATGGACTTAAAGGCTTCAACTAAAGGCTGTAACATACTCCACAAGAACATAGAAAAAAGTTCTCGCTCCCAGGGCTGGAGAACAAAATGACGTCATTTTGTTCTCCAGCCCTGGTTTGGGAGTTTTCGCAGCTTGTTCTCGACACATCACCTGAGCAGAACTTTTTTCTTGCGGGTGTTCGAGAACTATTGTGTGATTGGTCAGACATTTAAAGTAGGCATGGTTAATGTGGAGAAACGCAGATGATCGGCACCTGCTTTTCTCGTGAAGTATGGAATGTACTGCCAGAACAAACTTTGTTCTTGTTCTTGCCACCTCGAGAAAACGAACAAATTTCTTTGTTCTTGCAGAGTATGTTCCAAGCTATACCCCGAAAGAACAGAGAAAAAAGTTCTTGCTCCCAGGGCTGCGAGAACAAAATGACGTCATTTTGTTATCACACCCCTGGTTTGGGAGTTCTTCAGCTTGTTCTCGACACATCACCTGAGCAGAACTTTTTCCTTGCAGATGTCCGAGAACTATTGTGTGATTGGTCAGAAATTTAAAGTGGGCAGGGATAAATCATTCAAGTGGATGCTGCACACTGGTGGTGATGGAGGAGAGACCCCTGACATGAGTGTGAAGCGCTTTGGGTGTACAGTAGTACATATGAAAGCGCTATATAAATGCCTCATTCATTCATTAATAAGATGAAACAGAGTTGTTTGTGTGTGCTGAAAAGCTAGCCTGCCTGCCTGTCTATTTGTCTGTCTGTCTGTCTGTCTGTCTGTCTGTTGACACCCGTGACACTATGGATGCATAAGTATTTTTCAGTGTTTTCCAACAATGTTTATGGAGGCACACCAAGAGTATACGATTCAACTCATCAGCTCATTAGTAGAGACTCCAAGACCAGGGCTGACTTCGAAATTGCCCCCTATACCCTTAAATAGGGCACTGTTTGAGAGGAGCCATTTGTAGGGGTGTCTGAAACCATAGTAGATGTTATTGAGTGTGCTCATTCAATCCCCCAATGCACTGCAATGACGAGTGTCCAACCAATGTATGCTTAATGGCTAGAGAATACCCAATGCACCGTGAGAGTCACACACTGAATGAATTCCCACATCTGAATTATTCATCCATTAATTTTACAAACCTATTATTTTTTAATTTTTTTACAAAGCTAATATAATACAGGTATAAATCTCATTTTACTTGATTATTACATTGTTTACGTAAGGTTTATTCCTTTCAAGCTGAAATCGCTGTGGAAATGCCTCTGCGTGATTGCATAGTGAACCACATATGGAATCAGTCCAATGGAGGGATATAACATCATAGGCGGAGAGCATTTCAGCTCACATTCCCCTTTAGTCGTGGGGATTGTAGGGGTTAGAGATGGGCCTTATCTCTGCCTTCACCTGTCAAATTCAGTTCCTCTATCCAGTGTTCGGAAGCCCATCCTGCGGTTTCTTCCACCTAGGTTGAGGCACCGGTACTACAATTATCTAGTTCCAAGGAATTGGATGTTGTTAGTATCGCAGCAGGAGGAAAATTCGCTGCTTAATTCTCCTGCCAGTGAGGAGCTGATGGAGGTTTTGAGTCGTGCAGTGGCCAAGTTGAGTTTAGATTGGCCACAAGAAAGACAGGAGCATTTATTTAAAAAAAAAAGCAAGCTGTCTGCACGCTTTCTGTCTGCACGCATTGCTCAGCCTGACCGTGTGGAGGTCATGGAAAAGGCCAGTGTCATTCAGAATTTTCAATTTACAGCAATATTGTAGGGCTATAAAAATAGGAATATGGGCCGATGCTAAGGGTGGAGGAGATGCTCTCGAGCTATCTCTGTCACCCACCTATAGAGTTCAGGAGGCTAAGAAGCAGGTGGCGGTGCTCCAGAAGTTCCTTCCCTGTAATACCCAGGTCCCAGCTGCTGCTGGGCGGGTTGCAGCAGAAGCAGAAGCAGGGTAGGAGCTCCTAGCACAGGGCCCAACAGAAGCAGAGCGTGGAAGCTGACATTCGCTCAAGGCAGAGGTGAAGGCCCAGGAAATGGAGACTCCACCCCGAGGTGGTGGAGCTCCTGTGGGATAATTTTGGCAGTGCAGAGGTATATCTGTTTACCTCATCAGAAACATCTCACTGTCATCTGTTGATCTCCCTATCTCATCCAGCTCCTCTAGGACTGGACACCATGGTACAAGAGTGGCAGTGGCGTCCCCTGTATGCATTTACCCTAATTGCCCTGCTTCCAGGAGTTCTAGAGAAAGTTTAATGGGACGGGGCCCATCTGTTGCTAGTAGCCCTGTACTGACTGGCCCAAGTATGGATCTTGGACATAATATCTCTTTTGATGGAGATTCTGATCGGGAGGCACTTGCTCTCTTGTATGGGTCTATCCTGCACCCTCATTAGTGGAGACCATTCTACACTCTAGAGCTCCCTCCACAAGTAAACATTATACCTGAAGTAGAGGTTATTCACTTCATGGTGCAAGATTCTGCCCAGTGGGTGCAGTGCTGGACTCCCTGCAGGAAAGGTTCTCCATAGGGTTAACACCCGCCACAATAAAGGTCTATGTGGTGGCCTTAGCTGCTTACCACACTCCTTTGGGTGGTGTATCTTTGGGTCGACACCTGTAGATTACTCATTTTCTTATTGGCACCTTGGAGGTTGAGACCTGCAGTTCGCACTAGTTTGATGGCCTGGGATTAAGAGGTCTTTCTGAGGCTCCCTTTTTAAGCTGATCAAAAACGGTACTGTGAAGTTTCTCACAATAACGATTATCTTTCTGCTGGCTATTATGTCTCTCAAAAAGGAGAGCTGAAGCAGCACGCGCACACATTCTGTTTGGTAAAAGTGAAAGTGCCCTTTTCGATCGCATTGCAGTGCGCCCGCGAACGCGATTTCCAATAAAGGGAACCCTCCCCCCTCCTTGGGCATCTCAAAATGCAGGCTCAAACTAAAATGATAATCTGATGACATTATTAACTGTGTTTATAATTGCTTTGGAGGGTGAAGCTCATGATTATGGTAAGGGCTGTTTCATTTACAACACCTGCTTGAGGTGTACGGTCAATCACAATGCACTGGGTCAGCTGGCCAATCAGAGCACACTACACTTTAGAGGAGGGGTTTGGTAAAAAAAAAAAAAAAAAAAAAAAGAACACAAAAAAGCTAGGCATAGAGGAGCTACAATAATGTACAGTATGTGAAAAAAAAATGTAAACATTGGAGCATGGTAACATATGTTATACCTTATACACAAAATAATATTTAAAAATAGCATTATATGATTCCTTTAAATCACATGCCCCAGGTTCTAGATAATGTACTCTTTGTATTTGCGTCTATTTCAAATAATGTAAAACATAAGACCTCACCTCACAGAAGCAAAATATTCCCTGAAGTTAACTGGTGTGCCCAGTGATTCAGTGCTCTTCATGGACAAACAGCTGTGTTCAGGAGATTTTCCTTCAACTCCCCTAAAACACAATAATAATTATGCAAAGTTAAAAATGAAGCCACACATGGATTGAGGGTTTCCCAACACATAACAAGACTATTAAAGAAAAAATTGCTGTGAAATTTCACCCAAAATTCTTTTTTTAGAGTGTGAGTAAAGTTGGAAAACCTGTTTGTTCTTAGTCTTCGAACTCTTCCCCCATTCTCAAACACATGTACAGCAGCCGATAAGGCCAGCTGAAATAAAAATAATAATCCTCCACAAATAATTAATGCTTCAAATAAACAATGGTCAAAAATTAAAAGCATTATTTTTTTAATCAGAAAAGGACGTAGTCATGGCAGGGTTTCACAATGAAAATAGTTCCAATGATAAAGAAAATAAATGTTTTACAAATTGCCAGATTCTTAAAAAAAATATTATTTTTATTTGTTTCACATAACCCTCACGAAAAAGAAGTTTAATCAAGAATTCTATTGGTGAACTTCTTTTAAACTAAAAATAAGAAAGTATACTTTCAGTCTACTTTTACTTCTCAGAAATATACTTCAAATTGCAATTAAGTATACTTAATCAGTATACTTTGGCCTATACTGGTACTCAGTCTTTTGATCGAGATATACTTAAAAATGTAATTAAGTATTCAAATTATACTTGGCTTGTAAATCCAGGTGTAGTATTTGACAAAAATATGATTTTCTCAACTTTTTGTTTAAAATGTTGCCTTTCTTTATGAAACTTACACATTATAGTGTTAATAAAAAGGATGCCTAAAGCTACAATAAAGCTACTAGTATACTTATAAGTTCACTTGTAGTATATATGCAGTGCAAATGAGAAACCTATTTGTGCAATTAAAGTTTACTACTGTTACACTTATAGTGCACTTAAACTTAAACAAATTTAGTCCCAGGTAGTACTGAAATAGGACACTTACAAGTTCACAATTAGTACACATTGATATTAGTATGCAGCATACATAAAGTATTCTGAAAAATATACTTAATAAAATCATTACTTAAGTATACTTCATAAAATGAACTTGAAGTAAACTTGGAGAAACTCAACAGCAGTGGAAATAAAAAAAGACAATGCAGGAAATCTGAATGCATGTGGCAGAAGACAAAACTTGAAGTCCATTATAACATCTATAATGACAGCCTTCATGCTTTCAATGTGGAATTAGGCAAAGCTAGACAGACCTTCTTCTCAAATATTATAAACATAAACATAAACAACAGACACAATCTTTTTGTTACTGTCGAGAGACGAACACCCCCCACCCCCCACCCCCAAGTCACATTTACAGCTTAATGCTCTCAGACATCAAATGCAGTCAGTCTGCTTCCTTCTTCTCCAAGAAAATCAATAAAATCAGAAAGGCGATCAGCACATCCTTGAGTTGCTCTGAGTTCAGACAGATCAGACCACAACCTCAAAAAGTCTGATTTCAAAGCAATTGACGGTCAAATTTTAGAAGAAACGTTACAGCACCTTAAAACATCAACCTATGCCCTTGACACACTCCCCACTTCTTTTTTAAAAAGTGTGTTTAACAGTTTAGAAGCTGATCTCCTAGAATTGGTAAACTCCTCACTTCTCTCTGGGACTTTTCCAAACTCCCTTAAAACCACAGGAGTTGAAGCTCTCCTGAAAAAGAGAACTACATATTGAGCAACTACAGACCAATAATCTTCTTCATAGGCAAGATCATTGAAAAAGTTGTTTTCAATCTGTTAAAATCTTTCTTGAGATCAAACGGATACTTTGACCATTTTCAATTTGGTTTCCAATCGCATCACAGCACAGAGACAGTGCTCATAAAGATTATAAATGATATTCGCTTAAATACTGATAAAGGACATCAAAACATCAATTCTGGTACTACCGACCTTAGTGCTGCATTCGACCACAACATAATTTTTGACAGCCTGGAAAATAGGTTCGGGCTTTCTATGATGGTCCTTAAATGGTTCAGGTCATACTTAGAAGGGAGAGGTTATTATGTGAGTATAGGAGACCATAAGTCTGAGTGGACATCCGTGACATGCGGAGTCCCACAAGGGTAAATTCTTGCACCACTCCTGTTTAACCTGTATATGCTGCCACTGAGCCAAATAATGAAAAATAACAAAATGGCTTACCACAACTATGCTGACGACATCCATGTCTACTTAGCACTATCACCTAATGACTACAGCCCCATTGACTCCCTGTGCAAATGCATTGATGAAGTTAACAACTGGATGTAACAAAACTATTTTCAGTTAAACAAAGACAAAACCGAAATCACTACATTTGGAAACAAAGAGGAAATTCTCAAGGTGAACGCATACCTTGAGGCTAAAGGCCTGATAACAAAAAAATCAAGTCAGGAATCTTGGAGTGATATTGGAGTCAGACCTGAGTTTCAGTAGTCATGTCAAAGCAATAACTAAATTTTTCATCATCTGAAAAATATTGCAAGAATTAGATGCTTTGTTTCCATGCAAGACTTAGAGAAACTGGTTCATGCTTTCATCACCAGTAGGGTGGACTATTCTCTTATATACTCTTCTCACCAGCCTTCCTAAAAAGACCATTAGACAGCTGCAGCTCATACAGAACGCTGCTGCCAGGATTCTGAGCAGAACCAGAAAAAATGACCATATCACACCAGTCCTCAGGTCTTTACACTGGCTTCCAGTTACATTTAGGATCGATTTTAAAGTACTATTACTTGTTTATAAATTACTCAATGACCTAGGACCTCAATACATCGCAGATATGCTGATTAAATACAAACCCAATCACTCAGATCAGCAGGATCAAATCAGCTAGAAATACCAAGAGTTCACTCAAAACAAAGAGAGTCTGCATTCCTGTACAGATCAGATGTGCTCCAACAGTAGCCACATTCAAATCCAGACTCAAAAACACATCTGTTTAGCTGTGCATTAACTGAATGAGCACTGTCACTGTACGTCCCACTGATTGCACCTTATCTATGCATCATTTTTTATTCTCTTTAAAACTGTTTTAGTTTACCTTTGTTCTTGTCTTTGGTTGTTATTTTATCTACTGTCTATATTATCATTTTATTCTTTTTAATTATCTTTATAACTGTATATTTCTATTTCTTATGCATCTGTTGATTATTATTTTTGGTTTGGATTATTTGGTGCTTCATTCTGCTTGTAGTAGCAGACAGTGTAAAGTAGCGGACTCAAGAAAGGGGAGGCCCTGCCTCATATATCCACTGAGGCGAGGATTGGATGAACCCAAGTGCATTTTCTTTTATTGACTATTAACATAAATTGACATCCAAAATATGAAACAAAGACTTGGCAAAAACAAACAAAAGACTTGCAAACGTTTTTAACATGGCTACAAATCTGGATGCTTTAACACGTTGAAATTGCAGCTTTTCGTTTTGATAAACGACTTAATCGTGCAGCTTGTATATCACTGCTAACTTACGTGCACGTTATCAAGGCTGAGACCACAATCGAGCTGTTCAATTATATAGGTTTTATTGACACCAATAATGATTTTATGACAACCAATCTTTTGTCTCGTTAAAATAAACAAATTATTGTTTAAAATACAAATTATTTTATTATAATAGTGATATTCTTATTATAAAAGTGTATGTGTATGTGTGTGTGTGTGTGTGTGTCTTATGTTGCCATTCGGTACACAGTTTTAGTAGCCTATATATTGATTTAACATAAATACCTTGTGTGTGTGAATATTCATTGCACCTATCTATTCCGTTCAATGTAACTTTCATATTGAAGTCCATGGTTATAATTATTCATAAGTATGTAATGTCATAACTACATCTCTGACATTTATAACAAATGAAACAGTTTGAAAATCGGTTGAAAATTGAGCAAGTTATGGTTATTTAAAAGTACATGCACCATTAAAACACACTGTTACGAGTGAGCGAGCTGCCTGTGACAAGATGGCGGCCAGTTGCGGACGGCGACCTCCATTGGCCAACAGCGCGCACAAGAAATCTAGCCTTTATTATGGATATCTATGGTGAACATGATAACTCAAAACATAAACCTACACCAAAACACCCCTGTGACACTGCGGGGCAAAGGTAACGTCACCTACAGGAGCCTGTCTTGGACCGACTTGTAAGGTCCAGGAGACATTGCGAACCTGCTCCATCTCTTCCATCTCAGATAGGGGTACCCGAATTTAGAATCAGACAGATAGGGATCTATTTATCACCATTTTATTATTATTATTATTTTTTTTATTATTTACTTTACAACTGTTTTATTTATCCTTGTTTCTATATTTCTTATGTATATGTTATCAGCATTATAATTAATCTCTATGTAAAGCACTTTGAATTGCCGTTGAAATGTGTTATAAATAAACTTGCCTTGCCTAAACTTTTTTTTTTTTTTTGTAAGGGAATGTACAAAACTTTAATTAAAATTATGATTTAACCACCATAAGACTGTCCTCACCCCTCATCAGCAGAAGATTCCCTGAAGTTAACCGGTGTACCCAGTGATTCATTGCTCTTTATGGACACACAGCTGGGCTCAGGAGATTCTCCCTGAATTGGACTAAAGCACAACAGAAATTAGACAGACACTGATTTCACCAAGTGCAACATGTTCGTGGATCAACATCTTTGTTGATCCTAGAACAACATTCCAATCAACCAATCAGATTCGAGAGAAAAGTTTACCGTTTATGTCAAGTTTAGGTTTAAAAGCAGGATTAGGAGCTTTACACGCAGAGGGGTATCAAATGGGCATGGCAGGGTATGGCCTGGTCAGCTCAATGCAAGTAATATATTTTTATTGCAGGATTAATGGGGATATATTACTATGTTTAACATGTATTGTTAAATAAAACAGAAAAGTCAACAGATTAAAGCAATCTGGTTGTTATGAGTTCAGTGGTGCTGCCAAAATTTAAAAAAGAAATTAAAAGAATCTATATACTAGGGCTGGGTATGTTAAAAGATTAGTAAAACGCACTTTATCAGATCTTTATCACATCACATGTAATTGCTTCTGAATCAGGGTTTCTTCCGTGGAAAGACGTCAATAAAACAGCTTGCAAACATTGTCACATACTGTCACATTTACCTCAGAAAAACCATATCCAGTGACCATAAACTCATTAACATGGAACGAGTCACCTCTCCACATTTTAATAGAGTTAATCTTGACTCCTGCCTTTTATTGCCTTTGAAATGTGTTATAAATAAACTTGCCTTGCATAAACTGTTTTTTTTATTTTTTTGTAAGGGAATGTAGAAAACTTTTATTAAAATTATGATTTAAACACCATAAGACTGTCCTCACCCCTCATCAGCAGAAGATTCCCTGAAGTTAACCGGTGTACCCAGTGATTCATTGCTCTTTATGGACACACAGCTGGGCTTAGGAGATTCTCCCTGAATTGGACTAAAGCACAACAGAAATTAGACAGACACTGATTTCACCAAGTGCAACATGTTCGTGGATCAACATCTTTGTTGATCCTAGAACAACATTCCAATCAACCAAAGTACTCTTTGAAATTAATTACATTGCATTATGTTGCTTGAAACTCCAAATAGTATAACATTATTCATTAGTTATTCAAAGTTATTTGTCATTGTAAAAAAATGGAAAAATAAAATAAAAAAATAAAAAGTAGTTTCAATGTAAGCAAGCTACTTTTTGATCATAACTTGTAGTGTAGCTGAATACTTTTTCAAAATGGTAGCTTAAATGTAACTTAACTACTTTTACTTACAAGTAGCTTGTAGCTTGTAAAGCTACAGTTTCAGAGTAGCTCCCCAACATTGTGTGTTTACTAGAAGCACGCAAACGCAACTCTGCCGTCATTATATTAAGCCCCGCCCACCGACTCTATACACAATGTGATTGGCCCGACCAGAGTTTGGCACATCTCAGAAGTGTATTGAGAGTTGCTAGACAACACTCGAGGCAGATTAGATTTGCTGCCACTAGGGTGAGTCTAGATTTCTAGGCTACAGCCCTACTAAATACAGTGTGATATTGCAGCGTTGAGTATTGTAATCAATAGCAGGGATTTCTGTTGAAAATAATGTCCAATCAGAAGTTTGTTTAAGTAACCAGTGAGAATATGCTCAGAACTCTCAAAACACTGAATGATTTTATATTTAACGCAAATTTGCTAAGTTCTGCACACGCACAAATCCTCTCATTATAACAAACAAAGCAGAGACACAATGCAAATAAAAGATTATTTGTGCAGTTTTGCAAATTTATTGATAAAAATGTTAGTTTTCACATTTTTGAGCTGAACTAACTAACATTCATTAATTACAATTTTAATACACTAGAAGCGATTATGAAAGTACATATAAAGTTGTATTTAAGTACCACTTAAGTTGTTCCAAAAAATCACTCTTAATTGCAACTTATTGTATTTTATTTCAACTTAATATGTGATAAATTTGAAATAAATTACATATAATGTGTGTTAAGTACACCGAAAACATTGCATTTAATTCACAATTAAGTGTATTTAGTATAAGTATATTATCTGTGTAATAAGTACACTTTATAAAAGTACACTAAAGTGCACTTTTTTTCACAAGGGTAACTAACATTCATTAATTTGTTTTGGAACTTAAAAAACGTCTCGGGTTACTATTGTAACCCTTGTTCCCTGAGAGGGAACGAGACACTGCGTCGTCGAGTGACGACACTCTGGGAACGCCCCCAGCGTGACGGCTCTGAAGTATGAATGAAATCAGCCACCAATCCGATTGGTGCAACGTCGTGACGTAACCGGCGACGGCGTACGCGGAAGCTATAAGAAGGCGCCGCCCCAAACAACAGACAGCCTTTGCGATGAAGCGAGCGCTCAACGTGTAGGTGTGGCGACGAGACGCAGTGTCTCGTTCCCTCTCAGGGAACAAGGGTTACAATAGTAACCCGAGACGTTCCCTATATCGAGGGAACTCAACACTGCGTCATCGAGTGACGACACTCTGGGAACGTCAATACCCACTATGCCACACCGAGACACGCCCATCCTGGTGTGAAGCTGGATCCCAGGCACACTCAGGACGCAAGCACTCTAGCACCCGGCGTAGCCGGGAGGTCCAGCTTATAAAATCTTATAAAGGTGTGTGGATTAGCCCAACCCGCCGCCTCACAAATCTCAATAAGTGAGGCTCCCGAAAGGAGGGCCACCGAGGAGGCCAAGCCCCTCGTAGAGTGAGCCCTCACGGCCATGGGTGAAGGCATATTGCGCACCCGATAAGCCGTGGCTATCGCCTGCACGATCCAGTTACTAATAGTCTGTCTCTTAGGGGGGCCAAAGCATACCAGAAGCTGGTCCGATTTCCTCCATTGAGCTGACCTGTCTAGATAGATCCTCAATGCCCTAACCGGGCAGAGCAGGTGCAGCCTAGCTTCCTCTACCGTCGCGTGAGGCGGAGGATGAAAAGCCTGAAGAAATACCGACCCCATCCCTGAAGAAGGGACCTTGGGCACGTAGCCCGGTCTAGGATGCAAGATAGCTTTCACCCCGCCTGGGGCAAACTCCAAGCAGGTAGGCGTAACCGCCAATGCCTGGAGGTCCCCCACTCTCCTCAGAGAAGTGATGGCGAGGAGAAATGCTACCTTCAGGGTCAGATTTCTCGCCTCAGCCGACTCCAATGGTTCGAAGGGGGCCTCAGCCAACCCCTCCAGAACCACCGCCAGGTCCCAAGCCGGGACTCTGGGATGAGCCGCAGGCCTCAATCTCCTAGCCCCACGGAGAAAACGCACAACCAAGTGGTGTCTACCCAAAGGGCCCCCTTCCAAAGGCGAGTGGAAAGCCCCTATGGCTGCCACATACACCTTCAGAGTGGATGGGGTCAAACCAGCGGAGAAACGGTCCTGGAGGAACTCCAGTACTGAAGCGATTGCGCAGTCAACTGGGTCCACCCCCCTTTCTCTACACCAGCTAGTAAAGACATTCCACTTTAGGCTATACAGTTTCCTCGTAGAGGGAGCCCTAGAGCTGAGAATGGTCTCAACGACCTCCTGTGGCAGACCCTCCTCTAGGTACTGTGCCCCCTCAGAGGCCAGACCCAGAGGTTCCACAACTCTGGCCTGGGGTGGAAAATCACACCCCCTGCCTGAGACAGCAAATCCCTCCTCAGAGGGACCTGCCACGGGGTCCCGTCTAGAAGTGCCACAATGTCGGAGAACCAAGCTCGGGACGGCCACCGGGGTGCCACTAATAGGAGGCTGATGCCCTCCCGGCGGACCCGCTCTAGAACTCCCGGGAGCAGAATGATCGGGGGAAATGCGTACAGACGCCGCCTCGGCCACGTCTGTGTCATGGCATCCAGCCCCAACGGGGCCGGAGGCCTGAGGCTGAACCACAGTGGGCAGTGGGTCGTTTCTACGGAAGCAAACAGATCCACTTCCACTGGGCCGAACCTCTCGCACATGGCCTCCACCACCTCTGGATGGAGCCGCCACTCCCCGGGCCTCAGCCCCTGCCTCGACAGGACATCCGCTCCCTGGTTCTGGTCCCCTGGGACATACATCGCTCTGAGAGACGATAGTTTCCCCTGGGACCACAGGAGGATCTGAAGCGCCAATTTGCATAGTGGGCGTGACCTCAGACCCCCCTGGTGATTGAGATACGATACCACCGACGTATTGTCGGATCGTATCAGGACATGGTGGCCGTGAAGGTCTGGGAGAAAGCTCCTCAAAGCTTTGTAAACCGCCAACATTTCCAAGCAATTTATGTGCCAGGAGGAATGTTGGGGTCCCCACGAACCCCTCATGAACCGGCCTTCCATGACCGCGCCCCAGCCCGTGAGGGAGGCATCTGTTGAAAGGATCTTCCTGCAACATAACGCTCCTAACACGGGCCCCTGGGACAGGAACCTCGGATCCTTCCATATAACGAGGGAACGAAGGCATCTGCGCGTTACCCTGATCATACGGAAAGGTTTTCCCCTCGAGGAAAACCCCTTGGTTCCTAGCCACCACTGGAGGGGCCTCATGTATAGCAGACCCAAGGGAATTACGTTGGATGCTGCTGCCATGAGTCCCAGCAGTCTCTGAAACTGCTTCACAGTGCGGCTGTGGCCTAGCTTCACCCCTGAGACCTCCGCCAGTATAGAACCCACCCGTGCGGGAGACATGCTCGCTCGCATTGAGGTTGAGTCCCATACCACCCCGAGGAACGTAGTCCTCTGGGCGGGTATCAACACGCTCTTGGCCGTGTTCAGTCTCAGCCCCAAGCACCTGAGATGGGCTAAAACGACATCTCGATGCCGAATCGCCATCTCGCGCGACTTTGCCATAATGAGCCAGTCGTCGATGTAATTCAGCACACGGATGCCCTGCAGCCTCATAGGGGCCAGAGCTGCATCCATGCACTTCGTGAAGGTGCGAGGGGAAAGAGCTAGACCGAAAGGAAGCACCCGATATTGGTACGCTTCGCCCCCGAAAGCGAACCTCAGGAACTTCCTGTGGGCAGGAAGGATGGAGACATGAAAGTATGCGTCCTTTAGATCTATCATGACGAACCAGTCCTCGAACTGGATCAGATTCACGATCATTTGAATTGTGAGCATCTTGAACCTGAATCTCCTCAGAGACCGATTCAAGTACCTCAGATCTAATATTGGACGTAAGCCTCCACCCTTTTTGGGAACAATGAAATAACGGCTGTAAAAGCCCGAGTCTCTGTCTGGCGGAGGGATCTTTTCTATCGCCCCCTTGACCAGCAGAGACTGTACTTCTTGTTCCATAACCTGCCTCTGGGCCGGGGGGACCACAGTCCAGACCACCCCGCTGAACTTCGGTGGTGGAACTCTGAACTGCAATCTGTACCCCCTTCCCACTGTACTCAGGACCCAAGCAGAAATATTCGGGAGACATATCCATGCGCCAATATATTCTACTAGGGGAACCAGCCTCTCGAGGCTGGTCTCTGGTACCCACCGAACCCCCTGCCCGACCCCCTGAAGCGGCCGCCCGGCAGAGCTTAGTCGGGGAGGATTTTCGGTGTGCGCACGCATTCGCTGCCCTGCCGCAGGTCGATTTCGAGGCGGCTGGGACAGCCCACGTACGCGGGATAACGATGAGGCCCGAAGCGTCTGGGAAAACATCGATTTCCCCAGAGCTGCGGGCTCGGAACGACCTCGGTCGTCCGCCCCCGGGAGGGCCAGCTCTGAGCGATCCCGCCGCAGCTAGGACCGCTAGCCAGAAGCCTTCTTCGCCTGAAGGACTTCCCTCAAGTCACCCTTCGGCTTAGAAGACTTCTGGCGAGAACGTCGCCTCCTTTGCCAGGCTCCCTCGGGAGGGGCGCGGGAAGCGACGCTCTCCTTTTGCGCCTGTCTGTGGGCGCTGGTGGAGGGCCGGGACTGGCCACCAGCGACCTCCCTGCTGGCTACAGGAGGCCCCTGGCGGCGAGGGAGATACTGCCGGAAAGCCGCCGACTGTTTCCTCACCTCCTGGAATCTCTCGACAACGCTATTGACTGCGTCGCCGAAGAGACCCACAGGAGCTATCGGGGAATCCAGAAGGAAGGATTTCTCCTTCTCCTTCATCCCCGACAGGTTTAACCAGAGGTGCCTCTCCACGCACACCATGCCAGCCATAGAGCGGCCGATAGCACGGGCCGTCTCTTTGGTGACGCGGAGAGACAAGTCGGTAGCTTTCCGCAGCTCTGTAATATCGTCCGGAGACGGACCCTCTCCCTCATCGAGCTCTTTGAGGAGCTCAGCTTGGTATGCCTGCAGTACCGCCATGGTGTGCAGGCAACTACCAGCTCTACCGGCCGCTCGATAAGCCCTGCCCACCAGGGACGACGTGTCCCTGCATGGCTTGGTGGGCAGGACAGGGGCTTTCAGGGACGCTGCTGCCTCGGGAGACAGGTAGCTCGCTAGTGCCTCCTCGACGAGAGGCAGCGTCCCATAACCAGCCTCAGCCGCACCCACGACACACCCGAAGTCAAGAACTGGGGGTGTCGATAGGCGCGACGAGTATGGTTTTCCCCATGATTTGCACAACTCATTGTGCAAATCCGGGAAAAACGGCAAGCCCCTGCGTGGCGGCTGAGCACGCTTTTTGAAGAAGCGTCCATCCAACCTGCTCACAGGCTGGACTTCCACCTCTTCCTGTGGCCAGTCGATACTGAGTTTGGCCACAGCACGTGTCAGCACGTCCACCAGCTCTTCTTGAGCGGGAGAATGAAGAGGTGAATTAACCTGCACTCCGCCCGCCTCCAGGCTGAACTGATCTGATCCCTCGGAATCAGACAGCATCAGCACTGGGTTATCGACCTCGTGGGAAGAAGCCGCAGCGCGGGCTTCCTCACGAGGCGGAAGAGCGTCTGAATCATCGGACGAGGATTGGGAAGATGCCTCAGCATGCCCGCCTCCCGTCGCGAGATCCAGTTGTGAGCCCCAGGATCTACGCCGCCGCGCTGCCTCAACAGACGCAGGACCAGACCCACGGGGCTCGCGAGCCTGACCGCCTTCGGTGAAGACGGCCAACCGTGAGCGCAGCACCCGGAGCGGCAGCCTCTCACACTCGCTACAGGCGGCACCCTCAAGCGCCGCCTGAGCGTGCTGCGCTCCGAGACACTGCACACACAGCTGGTGTGTGTCCGAGCCCGTAATGAAGCGCGGGCACGGATGAACACACCTTCTAAACTGCTCGCTTGCCATGCTTTCTTAGAGAGGGACTGATATCAGACAGACAACAGTAAATAGACAAACAATATTCACACAGAGCGCCTCGCTGAAGAGCAAAAAGGCTGTCTGTTGTTTGGGGCGGCGCCTTCTTATAGCTTCCGCGTATGCCGTCGCCGGTTACGTCACGACGTTGCACCAATCGGATTGGTGGCTGATTTCATTCATACTTCAGAGCCGTCACGCTGGGGGCGTTCCCAGAGTGTCGTCACTCGACGACGCAGTGTTGAGTTCCTTTGATATAGGGAACACATGAAATCTGTAGGAAGTGGTTACAATTCTCTCACCTCTTGACAGCAGGCGTGTTATGTACCTTAAAAAGACTTCTTTCGGCAGCCATACTGCTCTGTAATACATGCAGACAGTCGGTCACAGCCTTAATCACAGGAGAATGTGCTGTAGAACCACAGTGGCACTTTGAAGTACTTGATCCATAAATGGTTGAAGATTAACCTCAAAAGTCTAACAATATATATTCTGTTTTTCTACACATAAACAAAAAACTTTAACATTCTGTAGACTACTCACTGTGTCTCTCAAATGGCGCGACTTGAAATGACCTCCAAGCTTGGAAGCTGCTTATCGTCTCACATTGCTTGTTTAGTCAAAGTACAGAATTATCTGGATATAGAATCACAACTTTCCAGTTCTAAAACTCGTTTCAGCAGGCGAACTGTCATCTCAGGGGCGGGACATGCTGTTGAAAATTATATAAGGTAGCAAAGGATTTACATTATGACTAGGAGTGACACTTATGAGTGAAACAATAACACTAAGTAATAAAATGAAGAACTAATTGATCAAAATTATTAATTAAAAATGAAAAAATATATTGTTGTCGATTTTCTTATAAGAATCATAAAATCTAAGATTAATATTACTTTAACGTACAATGTCTCTGCACATACTGTGGTAGCCACAAGAGTTGCTAATGTGGGCGTGTTTATAGTCTTGATAGGCATAACAATAAAAAAAAAGAACATTCCTACATTAGAAACTAAATAATAGCGAAATGGGAACCATACAAATGTAAGAAGAATATTCTAGGATTTTACAGGTTTGTTTTTACAGGTTTGTTTGTCGGTTTGGTACATTTCTTGAATTTTTTTTATTTTTATTTTGCCGAACAATTCATACAAACTGTAACTTGCTTAACATCTTTAATTCATCTCTCAATATTAAGTATGTCAATGAAAATATCCATTGACATACTTAAGTTGTGAGTCTGATCGCCTTACTTCATTACACAACTGCAAAAAAAGAATACAAATAACATACCACATTAAAGAGTATTAGAATTAGGCAAAGTTTAAAATATTAATTACGACTAAATTCTATTTTGGTTGAATTATTAAATTAAAGGTTTGGAGAAAACAAAACAATAATGTTTGCATATTTACTTGACGATGCAATCGTCTATAAGTAGATCAAATTGAATTTGTTTAAATAAAGGAATATATCCAACCCATAGATGATTATTCAAAAATAACTTTACTGTAACTGTATGAGAATTTAACTTGTGATCTGAGAAATGCACCAAAATGACTGTATAAAGAATACACTAAATGGACCACCACTAAAGGGCGCCAAAGGACTTGTTTAATCATTCAGATGGGCCATTCATGTGATCTGCTGTGGAAACCGCTCTCACAAGACTTGACTATGAGGTTGAATTGCTTAAGAGAAATTGTATAGAGGTTGAATTTTATTTAGTGTTGCAGAACTGTGAAAGAGAATAGGTTTGACATTTCTGTCACAAGGGTCTTTGTTTTCTGAAGCTGTTTTCATTTGCATCACATCATCGTAGTGGACGTGGTTAAGCTTCAACATCTAAAGGCTGACTGTTTAAAGGTTTTATCAGTTTTCAAATGTTGCAAATCCACCCTATGTTTTGTATTTCTGTATGATTAAGAAATGGTTAAGATATATTCACCCTTTTTAATGCTCAATGTGCTTTCGAATAATGCCATTAAATATTACATAGGCCTATATTGTATGTATTAGAAAATCTATTAAAAAAAAAAGTATAACTGTGTCCTATAGCGGTGAGTCAGTATAATATTATATTGTGTTCTGTTAACACCCTGACAGAATCCTATCCCAGCATTTCAACAGTCTGTAGTTGTGATCACTGTCTTGCAAAGACATAATTTAACTCTTCAAAATTTTTGTCCTGTGAAAATAGATGACTGCTCTTTTTCATGTGGTGATTGTCAAACTCTAAGCCTGTGTTTGTTCTTATGGCTAGAGAAGATTTGTTTATCACGGTGACCACTAAGATAACAGCATTGTAAACAGATAATGCTCCAGGTACTGTAATGGCACATTGTACTGTCATTTCACGAGTTTGTGTGCCCATATAATCTTAGTGAACGTTGTAAACAGATTTGGCTTGTTGTCTGCTATAGAGGGGCTTCAGAGAGGATATTACACCCGAGCTCCGATTGCCCCCCTGTAACAGGCAAAATGGTACAAAAGGAGGAGAAGGGGAGGAGGAGGAATGCTGCAAGAACAATGGGAAGCGGTAACTGCTGGTTTTATACCTATGTATTAATTGGAAGATTAGATGGGCATACTCCTCCTGAAATTACGTGTAATAACTTCACTTAAAGGGATACTCCACCACGTTTTCATATTAAACTGTTATTCCCTTAACTAAAACAAGCCCACTAAGCCCAGTTCATTCACTATGGTACCAAACAGAGATCAAGTTAGAAGACCAAACACCTCCACGTTTCCCCTATTTAAATACAGTTACATGAATAGTTAAATGACTAAGTATTGTATAAACTATAAACAAATTGATTAAGTAATATAATTGTGGTTATGGGTTTTTAATTAATTTTGAATTAGTTAATAGTCATGTGCCTCAACAAGTAAAGTCATAACATAATGATACCTTTATAAATCATTAGCCAATGATTATTTAAAGCAGACCACTGGAAGTTGAAATGCATAGTTTTGACCGGTTGTGGTAATTAACATATTAATTTACATTTTTAGTTAATATAATATGTTATTAAGAAATTAATAGCCTACATTACGACACATTTAACTAATAACAATTTAATGATTACTTAATCTATTAATCATGTATAATTAATCATGTGTTCTGCCTCCTTTTTTAGGGCGACGCTGACGAGATTCCGGGACGCTCGTCACTATATACAGTGCCTTGCGAAAGTATTCGACCCCCTTGAACTTTGCGACCTTTTGCCACATTTCAGGCTTCAAACATAAAGATATGAAACTATTTTTTTGTGAAGAATCAACAACAAGTGGGACACAATCATGAATTGGAACAAAATTTATTGGATATTTCAAACTTTTTTAACAAATCAAAAACTGAAAAATTGGGCGTGCAAAATTATTCGGCCCCCTTAAAGGGTTACTTCAGCGATTAGCATATGGCTTTGTATCAGTAGAAACCCTGGAGTATATTAAAATGATTGCCCCCCCCCCCCCATCCCTCTGAGACAAGATATTTATGCATTTTATTTCTATGTTATGAATGTTTGGCCAAAGGCTAAAGACAACAGCCAGCAGAGGGAGCCATTTCCGCATGTTTTGAACCCGCACATGAAGAAAGGGGATCACACTTAGAGCTCAGCTGCAGACATTCATTTAAACGGATGCTGAGCAATGTAAGTGTTTTAGCTTCTCAAAGTAATTTCGATGACAGTTACGCTTCCAAAGGCATGAACTGAAACGCGCCAGACTGAACACGCATTGTGAATGTATGCCGCGAGTGTGATCGCGATTACCTCAGCTCTCATCACAAGAGCTCATCAGCTCATTTATCTGACTCCTGCAGTTACTGCTCAGTGCTGTGAGACTCACGCGGCGACTCGATAGTTATATTGAACACACGTTCAGTTTTTAATTGTGGTGTCACTGTCACAAAAAACTCAGTCACTGTAATCCAGGAGCGGTGGCTTTGGGAATGGCCTCAGCGAAGGACAGCGAAGCATTCTGGGAATTAGTCTTTCATCCCCATGAGACAAAAATACATTTTCTGTCTTTTCTCAGTCTAGAAGGCACCAAATTCAAAAATAATTTCACATTTCTACTACATTGATGACCCAGTTTAAATACAGATTCCTCTTCCCAGCGCTGAAGTACCCCTTTAAGTTAATACTTTGTAGTGCCACCTTTTGCTGCGATTACAGCTGTAAGTCTCTTGGGGTATGTCTCTATCAGTTTTGCACATCGAGAGACTGACATTTTTGCCCATTCCTCCTTGCAGAACAGCTCGAGCTCAGTGAGGTTGGATGGAGAGCGTTTGTGAACAGCAGTTTTCAGTTCTTTCCACAGATTCTCGATTGGATTCAGGTCTGGACTTTGACTTGGCCGTTCTAACACCTGGATATGTTGATTTTTGAGCCATTCCATTGTAGATTTTGCTTTATGTTTTGGATCATTGTCTTGTTGGAAGACAAATCTCCGTCCCAGTCTCAGGTCTTTTGCAGACTCCATCAGGTTTTCTTCCAGAATGGTCCTGTATTTGGTTCCATCCATCTTCCCATCAATTTTAACCATCTTCCCTGTCCCTGCTGAAGTCGGGATGGTGTGTTCAGGGTGAAGAGCTGTGTTGCTTTTACGCCAAACATAACGTTTTGCATTGTTGCCAAAAAAGTTCAGAGCACCTTCTTCCACATGTTTGGTGTGTCTCCCAGGTGGCTTGTGGCAAACTTTAAACAACACTTTTTATGGATATCTTTAAGAAATGGCTTCTTCTTGCTATTCTTCCATAAAGGCCAGATTTGTGCAGTATACGACTGATTGTTGTCCTATGGACAGAGTCTCCCACCTCAGCTGTAGATCTCTGCAGTTCATCCAGAGTGATCATGGGCCTCTTGGCTGCATCTCTGATCCGTCTTCTCCTTGTATGAGCTGAAAGTTTAGAGGGACGGCCAGGTCTTGGTAGATTTGCAGTGGTCTGATACTCCTTCTATTTCAATATTATCACTTGCACAGTGCTCCTTGGGATGTTTAAAGCTTTGGAAATCTTTTTGTATTCAAATCCGTCTTTAAACTTCTCCACAACAGTATCTCGGACCTGCCTGGTGTGTTCCTTGTTCTTCCTGATGCTCTCTGTGCTGTAAACGGACCTCTGAGACCATCACAGTGCAGGTGCATTTATACGGAGACTTGATTACACACAGGTGGATTCTATTCATCATCATTAGTCATTTAGGTCCACATTGGATCATTCAGAGATCCTCACTGAACTTCTGGAGAGAGTTTGCTGCACTGAAAGTAAGGGGGCCGAATAATTTTGCACACCCAATTTTTCAGTTTTTGATTTGTTAAATAAGTTTGAAATATCCAATACATTTCCACTTCATTCCACTTCATGATTGTGTCCCACTTGTTGCTTGTTGTTGATTCTTCACAAAAAAATACAGTTTTATATCTTTATGTTTGAAGCCTGAAAAGTGGCAAAAGGTCACAAAGTTCAAGGGGGTCGAATACTTTCGCAAGGCACTATATATATATATATATATATATATATATATATATATATATATATATATATATATATATATATATATATATATATATATATATATTTGTTTGTTTTTGAGGCAGGGGATTCCTTAACAGAGTTTTCACTCATTTCCTCCACTTCTGCAGTTATCTTTCTATAGTTGCTCTTGACTTACTCCCAAAGCCATCTTGAATGTTGAATGGTCAGTCTAACTATCGAACAATCTAAAATCCAATCCAACAATCTAAATATGTGAGACTAAGCTGACTTTCCTAGAATGTTTTTGTTTGAACTCACCATTATGGTGATCAGTGTTCCCTTTGGTTGAGCTCTTGGAACATCATTTATATTATTGTATTTCTTTTCCTAAATCACAGTTATTTGGGAATTTGGGAAGGAAATAAATAGGTTGGAATTTAAAAGGTGACCTAACTAAGTCATTATCTAGTCAAATTTTTATGTTGAATAATTCACATTTGCATATTATTTACATTTATGATTTTGCAGATGCTTTTATCAAAACAAATATCTCGAGGGTAATTTCTGGATGAATAAGAAATGGTTAATAATGATAAACACCTTGTGAAACGTTAAATTGGGTTGATATAATCCCTCTATACTTGAGGCAATATCATGCAATGGATCATGTCTCACACAGACTTCAACATTCAGCATGCAAAACACAACAATAGAAACAATTAAAACATTATTTTTTACTGACTTGTGTAAGTGAATATGAACTTTATGTGACTATGTAACTATACTAACTAAGCATTTGTCAGGACTATTCCTATTTCACTAAGTCTTTTAAAGGCAGTTGGTTTGCATGCTTTTATTAAAGGTCCCGTTCTATGCTTGTTTTCGAAGCTTTGATTATGTTTACGGTGTGCAATATAACATGAGTTCATGTTTCACGTGTAAAAAAACAGTATTTTTCACACAATTGACTTATCTGTGCAGCGCTATTTCCTCTGTCCTAAAAACGGCCTGATGATTTCCTTGTTTTATGAAGTCCCTCCTTCAGAAACACGTAACGAGTTCTGATTGGACCAGCGCTTCCCGTGCTGTGATTGGACAGCAGCTTAGCACACTTTGCCCGGAAAGGTCCCGCCTCTTACCATAACGGGAGATGAAGCGCTGAATGCGCGCTCTTCTCCACGTGGGAGAGCAACAAGACCACGCCCCCTATTTTGTGTGTTCTTGTGGACGGAGGGTTAGTCAACAAACCGTTCTAGTGACATCATTACATCCCTGCACTTCCTGCTGTAGTCCAAACCAGCCGTTCGCTGTAGGCTTTGAAAGGGAACTTCTGTTAAATAAAATATCTCGCTTGGCATTGAACTTTGAGCTTTATAATTTTACAGGTATTATTTATGCTCCAACAGCAATATTTCACACTAACTAAAGTTTGAAAGATTGAATCGCGAAGAACGGGACCTTTAAATTAAGTCTAAAATAGAACTTCAGATATTGGGTGGCCAATCCTGTTCCTGGAGGGCCACTGTCCTGCCGAGTTCAGCTCCAACCCCAATTAAACACAACTAAACTAAGTCTTACTCATACTATAAACTTCCAGACAGGTGTTACTGAGGCAAGTTGGAGCCAAACTCTGCATGACAGCGGCCCTTCAGGACACTCTATTCAGTTGGGAATATTCGATTACAGATTCAGTGAAGGTATTTAAAGTTACTAGAAAATTACAGACTGAGTGTAATAAGGTTTTGAGCTAAATGGTGCGGGACAAATTACATGTCAAATCAATTCAGAATTCAGATGGCTAATGTCACGTGATTTCAGCAGTTGGGCGTTTTGACACGCGATCCGAATCATGAATCAATACGCTGATTCATAACGGTTCGAAACTTTGTTTTGAAATCGGCCATCACTATATAAGTCATTATTTCGTTGTTTTTTTTGCGCACAAAAACTATTCTCGTGACTTCATAAAATGATTGTAGAGAGCTGTAGTGAGATTGGCTTTGTAACAACGTCTTTAGTGCCTTTATGGGTCTTGAGAGAGGAAATGACATTGGTGTCACTGAAGGCCTTTCTGAGCCATCGGATTCAACACTAATATCTTCATTTGTGTCTGAAGATGAACGGAGGTCTTTCGGGTGTCGAACAACATTAGGGTGAGGAATTAATGACAGAATTTTCCTTTTTGGGTGAAATAACCCTTTAATACTTGACATTTGGAATCCCTGAACTCAGTTATTATGATCAATGGTATGTTAATTCTCAATTTATGTATATACAGAGACTCTCTCTCTGTGTGAATATTATCAACAATCTTAAAGCTGTTTAACCCATGACACTTCACTTCTTGGCTTTCTTCAGGGTTACTTTAACTTTATTTAAGCTTGTAAAAATACCAAACAAAATCATGCTGATTAAAGTCTGTGGCTGACACCCAAAAAAAGGGGTGTGTACTGAGAAACTAGGAATTTGTGGGAAGCATCTTGCCTTCTTATTTTTATGACAGAAATAAATAGATGCACTGGTGACATTCAGAGAAATGTTCCTTAGAGTGATGTAAAATAATATTTATAATGACAGTATTTAAAATGATGTCTTCATGCCAGATTTATAGTGCTCTTTAAAACAGCCAGACTGCTAGACAGCCGGACAGAGATAGATAGATAGATAGATAGATAGATAGATAGATAGATAGATAGATAGATAGATAGATAGATAGATAGACAGACAGACAGACAGACAGACAGACAGACAGACAGACAGACAGACAGACAGACAGACAGACAGACAGACAGGGTTCTCTGTCTTTCTCTATGTGTGTGTGTGTGTGTGTGTGCATGTTTTTCTAGCCTGGTTGGGACTTCAAACTGAATGCACACAGACTCATGGGGACTTGTGTCACTGTGGGGGACCTAAACTGAGGTCCCCATGGGTACAAAAGCTTATAAATCATACATAATGAGTTATTTTGAAAATGTAAAAATGCAGAAAGTTTCCTGTGATGGGTAGGTTTAGGGGTAGGAGCAGTGTAAGAGGACAGAATATATGGTTTGTACAGCATAAAAACCATTACGTCTATGGTGAGTCCCCAGAAAGATAGCGCACCAGACATGTGTGTGTGTGTGTGTGTGTGCGTGTGTGTACTAGTTGGCAGCTGCTGCATTGTTTATTAGGCTGAACTCTTGATCAGTCCCATATGTGAATCTCTGTTGCTGCATGGCTGGGAAACTCTAGACTAGCAAATTATCAACGTGCTACACTCATCAGAAACATACTAATTATCAGAAAATGCCAGTATTCTGAGATTCATAAAAAAAACTGAATAACTGAGTCTAATAATTAGGGCCAGAGCACCGATGGTGTGAGGACCCTATTGTAATTGCTCAGCCATTATTATTCTTTTCCCAAATAAATCGCATTTTTGGGAGCCTAAACATGCTCGAAAAACTCTTAAGCACTTTAGAAGTGGTGATAATTTACGTCTGATATGGATTTCAGAATTAGGCGTGGCAAAATAGCTTGATAGCGCCACCTACAAAATTTAAATTAAGTGCCATTCGAGCTACGTTTCACATATGAGTATGAAATTCGGCACACACACATGTAACATCTCAATACCTACAAAAAAAAAAGACCCTTTGTGCTAAATCTAAAAAAACCCAACAGAAAGTAAGATATTTTGAATTTTCTCTGCAAATGTTTTGCAGTTTTTGCCATTTCCAGACGTCGTACTTTAACAAACTCATCCTACAGATTTAATCAGATCATCATCATATTTGCACAGCTTAATCAAAAGGCTTTGCTGATGTTAGATTGTGAAGATCTTGAGTTTTCCCTTGAGGGCGTGTCTGTGGTGGACTCACAAAGTTTGATGTTTCGCCATAAAAGAGGAAGTTGTTATAACTCGTGCATACAATATCCGATCTGCCCCACACTTCACATGTTTGCCAAGAGTCCTGACCTGAAGACATCTACATGCCAATATTCAGTGACAGTCATAGCGCCACCTGCAGGCAAAAGGAAATGCAATGTTTTACACTGTAATTAACTCCTCATTGAGATTTAACCAGACCAACATGAGGTTTGGTCAGTCTAATCTTAAGGCCTTGCTGATGTTAAATTGTGAAGATCTTGAGTTTTCACTGAAGGGTGTGTCCGTGGTGGCCTCACAAAGTCTGATGTTTCGCCCTGACATCACAGGAAGCTGTTGTAAGTCAGGCATACAATGTTCTACATGCCCCAAATTACACGTTTTTTTTTATTATAGTCCTGGCCTGAAGACACCTACATGCTAATATTCAGTTAGTCATAGCGCCACCTGCTGGCAACAGGAAATGGCATGCTTTACACTGTAATTTACTCCCAGAAACTCATTTAAATATGCGTAAAAGTACCAAACATGCTAGAAACACATTTGCTGCATCCCAATTCGCCTACTTATACTACGTCCTAAAAGTATGTACTCTTTTTGTGAAGAAAAGGTATATACTTTGAGTGTGTAGCAGAAAAGTATGCAAGCTTTGGGACATACTACTTCGCCATCTTTAAGGGACTCTGTCGCTTAGTTACGTGCATCCCGTCACCGTTTATCTGCCCTGTCAATCATCGTCAGATTCGTCACAGTTCAAATCCTCCACATTCAGTTTAATCTCCTGCCGTATCGGAGAGAAATGTAGCCGCTCGTTGATCTGTCATGTGTGGGTCTTTAATGCAGAGACTCTCCTCATGTGTTTGCAGTTTAAATATAATGACGCATTTAAAAGTTAATGGCCAAACGTGTCATTACAAGAGTTCACAATGCTGCTGCAGGTGAAATATAATGTGGACAGCACTGAATAAATATATTTTTGTCAGGTTAAATATTGATAGTTGGTCACTCAAACCCCTTTATCTAAACTTCTCTACTTAACCGTCGGACTCGCACATCCATCATGTTTGTAGTTTATAACGCTTTTTATCCGCGTTTATAGTTCTAATCGAATCCTCGTCCAACTCGCAATGGGTTGTGGGCAGATATCAGCCGTTAGAGTGCCCATCGATCCATACTTCGAATTCGGACCGGAAATAGTAAACCATCCGGGAATCTTTGGAATACTCTTTTCAACATACTACGATTTGGGACATACTAATTCTATTTTTAGGATGGATAGTATGCGAATTGGGACGCAGGGATTCAATTATGCAACACTTGGCTAAGCGTTAATGTATGCAATTAACGCCACAAAACAGGAAGTTGTTGTAACTCAGGCATACAATGTCCAATCTGTCCCAAACTTCACATCTGACAATAGTCCTGGCCTGAAGACATCACACAACAATATTCAGAAGGTAGTGCGGCACATCAAAATAACACTTACTATATATTTAAGTCATTTAGCAGCTGCTGTTAGAGAAACTAAAAAAAACTGTTGAAGGTCTAAAATAACAAAATATGCCTGAATTGTTTCCTTACAATCTGTAGAAGACTATCAGAATATCAACTTTCAGTCAGTACACCTTGCATTTGCACCTCACAGGAAGATTTTCCTGTTTGCTACAGATCAGAGATCAGCAATTCTGTTTCCCTCATAATGTGTAACAGCAAGCTAAAGTGTAGTAATCAACATAGAGTTCAGTGTACTTTATGTTTAGATGATTGGATGGATTAGAGAGGATGCAACTTAAAAACAATTTCAGGACAGGCTCTTCTAGCATTTTCCCACAGTCAAGATAAACAATTAGAATAGACATATAAATTAAACTCTGACTAATCAAAACAATGAATTAAAACAATGTCAGTCACATGACACAGAGATACACACAAGCATCCACAAACAAATATATGTCAAATCCCTTCTTCTTCCTAAACTATCCAGCTGTAGGGTATATTGGTACGCTTTGACAATGAGAGCTCAGTGTACCTGAATTCCCCCTGAAGCTGCATTAGGGATGTCAGACCGCCCATGACAGTGGTTATCAATGTTTTTTTTTGCATCAGAACCCAGATTTTACACAGGACATCAACTGGCATCTCAACACAACAGGCCCACCAAAATTGTTAATACTGTACACAATTAAACTTTGGTTGTTTCTTTTATGCTTTATGCAACCTGCATTAAAAAAAAATTAAAAACTAATTGTATAAAAACACATGTTGTCAATCATGTTCATCCCAAAAGCAAAACAATTTTAATGTAGTCTGGGTTGTATTTATTTTACTATGCTAGTTTATTATATATAATAATTATATGGCTAGTTGCCTTGCTTTATTTGCATTAGCATTGTTTTCTCCGGCTGTCCGCAACCATATCAGAACAAACCTGCCACCCATTTTAGATCTGCGACCACACCAGTTGACAACCACTGGCAACACAATTAGAAATTGCATGTGAGCACACATAAACATGAACATAAACATAAACACAGACACTCTTTCATTCCCAGATGCCTTTAAGCAAAGGAATATGAGTCTGTGCAGAGACATACAAACAACAAATCAAAGAGAGAGAGAACATAAGCAGGTGAGAGCAAGTGTTGAGAAAGTTAACTGGAGAGTAGTGAACCAAAAATGGGTCATAGGTCTGTGAATGACAGGAAACAATTCTAGGATAATAATATAGATACAATTTAATCTAATGAAATAAAATTAAATGCTTCAAGTGATTTTATTCTTTTCTGGTTTTGTCAGCTCTTTTTCAGTTTTCCTGTGTTTTTGATCAAGGGTTAATTAGTTCACACCTGTTCTGATTCTCTTTTGATTACCTCTAGTTTATAAGCTCTGTGTTCTTTCAGATCTATCCCAGGTAGCAAGCATGTTTGGGCCACATGTGGGTATTATCTGGCACATATGGCCCAGATATGGCATGGCTGAACAGATATGGGCCAGAATGTGACCATATTTGTTTTGCCATAACTTAAAATAAAGCGGGAACTGTTGTCTTGCTTTACAACCCATTTTGAGGTATATGGCCAAGATAACAATGTACACATGAGGGCCATATGTGTTTGAGCTATGGCAAAAAGTGAGAAAGGCTGACTTGTGGTAAACCTTTGGATTATATATATGAAAAAACACAGGAACACATCCGAGGTTTCACATCTCAGGTGGTTGCATCTCATTAGTGCAATGAATCTGACTGATACTATGGCACCATTTATCCGCTCTCATGAGTTTTTGGTCATGCATATCTTCAGGTAAGTGAGGTTTTGGCATTTCAAAGTCATTTAAAGGTTATTTTGTGCAGCATTATTTATTTGTTTGAGGAGGGTGTCGAATTAGCCTCAGTTGAGTGTATTTACCATTTTAATCCCATGTGTAATGCAGCACACAGTCACCAAACGAGTCATTGACTGATGATTTAAAACTCTGGACTAGTTTTCTTGCGTGCGTCCGTTTTTAACATACCTCGACTATCGTACAGTCTGACATTTATGACAATTTTGATCTTACAGTGTGACATGACTTACAGCACTGATTCTGTTTGTACAGCCTGACAAGGAACAATTGTGAAGGAGTCGGACTATAATAAATCTGACTCTGTGACAGGGTTTAGTTTTGTTATGGCCGCAACATAAATGATCTCGTTTGAGTGGTGGTAGCTCCTGTGTACCCCTTTTGGGTAAGTTTGAATTAAAACTAATCCTTGTTGAAGTTCTTTGTTGTGAGCATTATTTAAATACAACCACCCCATACGGAAATGTAATATATGTACATATATGTCCCTATATCCGAGTAGTGATGTCATATATGTTTCATATAAGGCAATACATTATTAGCACATATATCCATTCTCATGATATATGAAGATATAGGTTTATACCATTTATGAAATACCCATAGAAGAATTATTATATATACATATATTAAAATTATTTATATGTTGACTTTTTATATGGTACTGTATGTTAACGCCATATATGCAAGCAATATATGTTGAATTTATATATATATATATATATATATATATATATATATATATATATATATATATATATATATATATATATATATATATATATATATGTTTATTTAAACATAATGTATGCAAACATTCAGTATGCTTGTATAGGATTTTATAAGGATTTATGTAGTGGTGTTTGAATCCTGGCATTTCATTCTAATTTAGTTTTGGTTCAGGCTTCGGACATTAAAAGCTCCATGTGTGTTTTTCTCCCCGTTGTGAGTGTACAGTTTGAGCATTCACTTGGTCTCGTGAGCATCTAGTTTTGCTTGGACAGTATATACTCTTTTGTCCATGTGTTTAGGGTTGTTTGTTTAGCATGCGGCTTGTGCTCATCATTAGCCATGGCGTGTACACTCATGACATTTTTCATCCTGTCCTCTAGAGGGCAAAAAAGGGAGGAAGGGGTTTTAAGGTTACGAGTAGCATAGAGGAGAGGCATGGCAATGGAGCATGGGTGAAAATGCCTGGAATCACATTGCGTTTGAGAGTTAAGTGAATTGTACATTCTAATGCTTTACAAACTTATTCAAATGCACATTTTGATGTACCCATAAAAATGTTAATTCATAGTGTTTGGAAGTTTGCAGAGAAGCTCGCAGAGGACTCTGTTATGGGGCTTGAGTGCACTGATACCTACTTCTGACCTGTGTTGGATTGTGCCAGTGCCTAATCTAGGATTTAGTATTGTATATCTTCATTGCCTGCTTGGACTGGGCCTTCTACAACACTCATATAAGAGACTTGCATTGCAGACTGTATATCCTTTTCCCTCTACGGCATTTTGAATTGTTTGGTACTGTTTTTTGTTTGTGTATCACTAGTATTTTGAGTTTGGAATTGATGTACTGTTGTTGTTTTTTTTACTTATAGTGTTAAGCTTCGATATTCACAATGCTGTCTTGGATTTCTGTCCATGTGTTAATTGGACAGAATTGCAAGTCTCTTATATGAGTGTTGTAGAAGGCCCAGTCCAAGCAGGCAATGAAGATATACAATACTAAATCCTAGATTAGGCACTGGCACAATCCAACACAGGTCAGAAGTAGGTATCAGTGCACTCAAGCCCCATAACAGAGTCCTCTGCTAGCTTCTGCCTTTCATTGCAAAGACCCTTGAGCGAGTTGTGTTCAATCAACTCTCTATGTTTCTTGAAAGGGACAACCTCCTAGACAACAACCAATCCGGCTTCAAAAGCGGCCATTCGACTGAGACTGCCTTGCTCTCGGTAACTGAGGCACTGAGACTGGCAAAAGCAGCTTCCAAATCCTCAGTGCTCATTCGACTGGATCTGTTTGCTGCTTTTGACACAGTTAACCACCAGATCCTCCTGTCAACACTTAAGACGATGGGTATCTCAGGAACTGCCCTCCAGTGGTTCAAGTCTTACCTCTCTGGTAGGTCCTACAGGGTGTCATGGAGAGGTGTAGTGTCTAAGTCACATCATCTAGCTACTGGGGTTCCCCAGGGCTCAGTCCTTGGACCACTTCTCTTCTCCATCTACATGTCATCATTAGGTTCCGTCATTCAGAAACATGGCTTTTCCTATCACTGCTATGCTGATGACACTCAACTCTACTTCTCATTTCAACCAGATGATCCTACAGTCAGTGTTCGTATCGCTGCCTGTCTGACAGACATTTTCTGACTGGATGAAAGAGCATCATCTTAAACTCAATCTTGCAAAGACAGAATTACTTGTTTTCTCAACCAACCCAGCACTTCATCAAAATTTCTCCATTCAGCTTGGTTCATCGCCCATAACTCCATCAAGGACAGCCAGAAACCTTGGAGTTATGATTGATGACCAGTTAAACTTCACTGACCACATTACTGCAACAGCCCGGTCCTGCAGATTTGCTTTATACAACATTAGAAAGATTAGACCCTTCCTATCAGAACAGGCTGCACAACTCCTGGTTCAAGCTCTTGTTCTCTCCAGACTGGATTATTGTAATGCTCTTCTGGCTGGGCTTCCAGCATGCACTATCAAACCCTTGCAGCTGATCCAGAATGCAGCGGCGAGAGTGGTCTTTAATGAGCCGAAGAGAGCGCATGTTACGCCTCTCTTCATCAAACTGCACTGGTTGCCAATGGCTGCTCGCATCAAATTCAAGGCTCTAGTTCTCGCCTACAAAACAACCACTGGTTCTGCACCATTATACCTAAACTCAATTGTTCAGACTTACACACCCTCCAGAAGCTTGCGTTCTGCTAATGAGCGGCGCCTCGTGGTTCCTTCCCAAAGAGGCATGTCTCACGGACATTTTCCTGGACCGTTCCCACCTGGTGGAATGACCTGCCGATCTCAATTCGTGCTGCCGAGTCTGTAGCCATTTTTAAAAAACATCTTAAGACACATCTTTTCCAATTGCACTTTTCCTATTGCACTTGACCAATACAGAATAGCACTTACTGATCATATCTACGTCTCTCATCCGGATTTGTGCCTTCAGGCGGGTATGTTACATAGTTATCATAGCTACCAAAATCCAGTGTTCTGTATTTTGCGTACGTGAGTTTACGTGTGCTTCTATTGCTCTACCCTTTTTTGTAAGTCGCTTTGGATAAAAGCGTCTGCTAAATGATTAAATGTAAAATGTAAATGTAAATGTTAATTGTTACTATGTTATCTAATTCAGTGGTTAAATAGATACAATTTATTTCCACTCCCACATTTAGAATCTTACAGTTAGTTTGAACACAAACTATTGGCAAAAGTGAATTCCTGTTTTTTTAGGCTTTCTTGTTGTATAAAAAACTAAGACGAGCCAGTTACAAGCATGACAGGGTTTGTTTGTTTCGATTGTTTATTTTTGAAGTCTAATAAAAAGCCCATTAACCTCTGCACCCTTGAGTCCTTCATCTCTTGCCTCACCTGACAATAAGTAACATTATAAATATTTTATATTTTAAATGTCATTTGTTTTATACATAGTATATATTTTAAGACCCTACGACATTTGACATTGATAGTGATTTGTCACATATATAATTTAATCATATGTTGACTAAAGATATATGTCAATATATGGAATTTCTGATGCTGTGCATATATGTGCATTTATGTTTTTACTCTATATGAGCATATTAGGATATTTCATATATGAGACCTATATGTCAAAATATGTATTATACATTCATAAACATATATAATATATGGGATACATTTATATGTCAATATATGGAATTGTTCCAATTTCTAATATGTTTCATATATGTTTTTACTTTATATATCACATATATCGCGTATATTGATATTTCATATATACACATATATTGCATTTCCGTATGGGACGTGTTACAGAAGATTAAACCCATAAGAATAATAGATATGGACTCACCAGTTCTCCCAGAATATTGGAATTTACTGGATTATATGGGCTGGATGCTTTGGGACAGCGACCTGCCTCTCACAGCCGATAAGCCCAACATGCCCACCAAGCTCCTCCCAGAACCAGAGCCGACTTACATCAAAGCCTACGCGTGCTGTTCAGTCCATTTCAGAGCCAGGAGCTGACCTGTGCCTGAGAGATCTGGGGTTTTGCACCCAAGTCCCCACCCTCGATTCTTTACCTTTTTCACTGGCTCCCTTGTCCCTCCATATCAGCCTCCGTCGATGCTCTGCCTCTGTCATGGACATCTGGGTCTCTAGGTGTTCCTCAACCCTCCACCCCTCCAGCTCCACTGGGATTCTCCTTTCCTCACTCTCCCCGTCACTTCCCCGGTCTGCCAAGCCCCCATTTCTGCCTCAGCCCCATTAGCTAGCAGCTCTACCACACACCTTGCCTCCATCAATTAATCTCCAGGTTCAGCCTGCCAAAAGCTACTCCTCTTGCCTGCTCATCACCAGCTCCATGCCCTCCACCAAAACGTCCTCCATCCCTTCTCAGGTGTACTTGTTAAAGAGCAAGGATGCACCTTCCAGAAGGGGGAGCTACAGTAATGGTTTCATTCTGTTTTTTGATTTTGTTTGCTTTGTTTCAGTTTGCCTCTGCTCCTGTGTCTTTTTTTTATTTTTAGTTCTTTGTCCGATCTCGTTGAATTTGAGTGGTTGTAGTATATTGCTATTTTGCCACCTTAGAATTGTAAGGTTCTATCTGCATTCTGAGCAGTTTTAAGAAATTGTGCTTAAACTTTTTTGCATTCCATTCGACTATGTATACAGGTACTGGTCATATAATTAGAATATCATCAAAAAGTTGATTTATTTAACTAATTCCGTAATTTTGATGATTATAACTGACAACTAAGGAAAATCCCAAATTAGAATATTGTTAAAAGGTTCAATATTGAAGACACCTGGTGTCTCCACCTGCAAAGGCCTTTAAATTGTCTCTCAGTCTATTTTTCTAGGCTACACAATCATGGGGAAACTGCTGACTTGACAGTTGTCCAAAAGACAACCATTGAGACCTTGCACAAGGAGGGCAAGACACAAAAGGTCATTGCAAAAGAGGCTGGCTGTTCACAGAGCTCTGTGTCCAAGCACATTTAATAGAGAAGCAAAAGGGAAGGAAAATATGTGGTAGAAAAAAGTGTACAAGCAATAGGGATAACCGCACCCTGGAGAGGATTGTGAAATAAAACCCATTCAAAAATGTGATGGAAATTCACAAAGTGTGGACTGCAGCTGGAGTCAGTGCTTCAAGAACCACTGCGCACAGACGTATGCAAGCCATGGGTTTCAGCTGTCACATTCCTTGTGTCAAGCCACTCTTTAACAACAGACAGCATCAGAAGCCTCTCACCTAGGCTAAAGACGTTATGTTCAAAGTTATGTTCTCTGATTAAAGTCAATTTTGCATTTCCTTCGGAAATCAGGAGTCTAGAAGAAGAGAGGAGAGACACACAATCCACATTGCTTGCAGTCCAGTGTAAAGTTTCCACGGTGCCAAAGCAACCAGTACCTGGTCTAAGGACAATGGTATCCCTGTTCTTAATTGACTTGTAAACTTGCCTGACCTTAACCCTCTAGGATATCTATGGGGTGTTGTGAAGAGGAAGATGTGATATGCCAGACCCAATGCAGAAGAGCTGAAGGCCACTATCAGAGCAACCTGGGCGCCCATAACACCTGAGCAGTGCCACAGACTGATCGACTCCATGACGCGCCACATTACTGCAGTAATTCAGGCAAAAGAAGCCATAACTAAGTACTGAGCGCTGAACATGCTCACACTTTTCATTTTCATACTTTTCAGTTGGCCAAGATTTCTAAAAATCCTTTCTTTGTATTGGTCTTAAGTAATATTCTAATTTTCTGAGATACTTTCAGTTATAATCATCAAAAAAAAAAAAAAAAAAAAACATTTGAAATATATCAGTCTGTGTGTAATGAATTATTATAAAAGTTTCACTTTTTAAATGAAATTTGTGAAACAAATCAACTTTTAGATAATATTCTAATTATATGACCAGCACCATAACCTTTTTTTTTTTTCTAAACAAAAAGTCCCAAAATGGACAGAACATAAAAAACCATCACAGAATGTTAATAAGTATATAAGAATATGTGAATTACTAAATTGACAAAAATGTCAGATAGAACCGTATAATTCTAAGGTGATGATTTTTGTATTAAAAAGCCTAGGCTCTTCATGGTAATAATAGCTTAATACATTTCAGTACTTGGTTTTAAGGATGTTCTTGTTTAAGAGTTATTTTTTTTTTTTTATTTTTTTTTTGATACTGTGCTGAGCCACATTTCCTGTTAAATATGTCTTGATGGAAAACCAGATGTTCTCAAATTTAAGATGTGAGTTTTATGTGAATCTCAACTGAGGTGAGAGTTAAATGGAGAAACTGTGATTATGTGAAATGATACTGTGTCCTAAAATGAGTACTCATTTGAGTGTTTGTTTGAACTTGATAAATGGGGAGATTCTGCCAACGTGTGCGTGTGCATGTGTGTGTGTGCGTGTGTGCCGAGGAGGGAGGGAGGTCATTCAATTAAATTACTTTTGTGGTCTAAAACCTCAAAGTACTTTTCTGTGCTAGATTTGATGCTAAGTGGTTACTAAGGTAATCTTTTTATCTTTTGCTTTGATCAAAAGAGCTCACCCCAAGTCTCAGTGATATAGATTGGGTCCTACAATGTTCAGTAAGTGCATTTCACTTTTTCAACCTGCTCGCTGGGTTCAACTCCCCTCAACAATTAGATTTGAGGTGTCGTTCATGTATGTAGTGCTGCTAGTGCATATAGTGTAGGATGACTTGCATGCTGAAATTTTCTACTTAGGGCGAGGGATATGTTGGAGACCCCAAACCAAAGTTTAGCACACCCTTAGAACACAACGTGAAATTCTTACAGTTGTTTCGACTGGGACAGTGCATTTCAATGACAGCATGTCAATGTTTGCAAAAACAAATGTCAATAGTAAAAAATAACCTAGCAAATTATCTTCTAACAATTATTATGCACATGTGAGAGTGAGTGTTTGTATGTCAATAATGACACAATCCTTGAGGTCGCTGCCATTAGTGTGAATCACAAAGAACATTCTCATCACCATGATCCTTTAATTTATCTTCCTCTTTCATCACTGACAGTCATCTAAACTGTGATTAAGCACACGTGTTGATGTGTGCATCAGCCACACAGTTGATCATGCTGGAGTGGAAATAAAGAGAGAATGTAAGCGTGAGAGAGAGAGACAAATTACAGATCTTGCTGAGTCTGTGTGTCAGTCATCTGCCTGGTCATGGTTTGGGCTTTTGGGCCACGTACGCAAGTTCTGTGAGCAAATCCCCTGGGGATTTATGCGGGAGGTTATGTGGAGGAGACAGCAAAACATAGAATTGAGATGTAATGGTCGGTTAAGCCTGCAAAAAAAAAAAAAAAAAAAACGTAGTAAAAAGTTCTGCTGAGAAAATCTAGTTCTTTGATATATTAGGCCCCCTTGGGGTGACTGGGTCCCTGGATTTGTAAAATCTGAAAACCCCTGACCTAAGTCTAAATTTTTCTATTTTATTTTTTAGAATACATTAATACATGTAACAGGGATAACCATTACAAACGTTAGCATCTGACTGGCAAGACACATGGATGACAACAGTTTAAGCCGACAAATGTTAGCTATTTTTTGATAAAACAATCACCAGAAATGCTTTATCATTTAACAACTGTTAATAAACTCCTGTCAACAGTGTGCTGTGTTTTGTTTATGCCTATGGAGCTATCTCTTTACTGTTATGGGTTTGTCTCAACAATGCAGGATTGGTGTAAGCATCTACATTTCTGAATCAAGACACGTACCCCTGTTTCTGTGATATTTTAGCACTGCACCTCAGGTGACAGAAAAGAGTGATGTCACTGTATTAATAACTAGTTGTTTAGTTTGGTAATGTCTACATGTTTGGAGGAGTGTGTGATTCCAATGGCAGTCCTGAAGGTCAACATCAGAGGCTTGGATTTGTAGAAGGGCAGCTACAGGTAGCTAGTGAAGTGAAACCAGGTGGGGTTGACAGTAGCTTTATTCGGTTTATTGAAGACCATGTTCTGGATTATCTGCAAAAGCTTACTTATAGCCAAGGCAAAAGGAGATAAAGAAGATAACAAATGCCCAGTTAGGTTATGGAGATAAAGAAGATAAGCGGACCAAGCACTGAGGCCTGAGGTACCCCAGTGGTAAGCTAATGTGGCAAATCATTTTGAACAGTGAAATTAGACACAGTAACATTAACTTGTTAAGATTACCTCCATCTTGCTGATGGAGAGAATGGATCCAGATGGTATTATATTGGTAGTCACTGCATTGCTGCATACAGCATAATTCCAGTGTAACAATATTGCAATGTAACAGATTTTGTTGCAATGTAACATATACTGCTGTCACCAGTGGCGGCTGGTGGTCTTTTAAATAGAGGCACACAACATTTCTGCAGTCGGATCCCCTCCCAAGGACTTTAAAATGGCATTTTTTGGTCACTTTTAGACTGAAAATGTACAGAAAATGATACACATACACAAAATAATGAATCCCACGTGTTTCCTGGGATCGAACTCACAATGCATGATCACATGTTGTTGTTGTGTAGTGCAATGCTTTACCAATTGAGCTATGCAAAACCTCAAATATGATGAAAAATGCTTTAAAATGAAAGTGTCCTGCTGTCAATAGGAGGAAAACTTTAGAAAACGCTCCTGTGCGTCGTACCTAATTAATTAAAATATTGTCGATAGGGGCGCAACTTTAGTAAACGCTCATATGGGTCGTATTTCAAGGAAGTGACAAACGACCTATATAGGCGTATTGGTTTGGAGGACATGTTGCATCTCTACCAGGTTGCCAAGTTTTCACAACAAAAGCAGCCCAATTGTTACTCTAAACTAGCCCAATTGCGTTTTGGGGGGTCCCCCAGGGGATAAAATCCCTGCAAAAAATTTTTTCCTGGGGCTATATATCACATTATTGGGGTCGCTTCAACCAGCTGACATCAAAACCTCAGACTTGACAACACTGATCTCTACTCTCCGTACGTGGTTGTCCCATAACATCTCATCAGATTTATCACATTTTGGGAAGAGTGCGGTGGTTACACTTACAGAGGTAGAATTACAAACAATAAATACAAAAGCTGAGACATGAACTGCATAACTGGGAATTTTATTAACATTACATTACATTACATTTTCACCTCAATTTTTTGGGAAGGCTGTGCCTACCTTGCCTCCCCTGATGATCCATCACAGAACTTGCCTGCAACACATTCACTGTCAGTTACGCCAAATCTCATTGAAAATTACTGATTTTGGAAGCTTTGTTGCTCAAAAATTGTATGTGAGCACTCGTAAGTCATTCCTATGTAGTCTCATGGAGACTTTTGACTTAGGTCATAAGGTCTGGACCTTTTCGCTGATCCTTCTGGTCAAGAGCCACCCACTTGTACTGTCTGGCTAACATCTTGAGTAAACAACCATAATGTGACGCCTAAGGCTGGTCTATACCAGATATTGACTACAGTGTCTGAACAAACATGCAAACAAGACTGTCTTGATTTTTACTGTCTGTTTTATCCAAGTATATTGTAAATGTCCGGTTCAAACGTTCAGTGTGTGTGTGTTTGTTTATATATGGAAGCGTCACATTTATATGACCAGATTCCTCGGTTTGACCTCGATTGCTTTTGTTTGAGATAATCTGCACCAGGCACATGCACATTTGCATGGGATAGACTTTTAGTGACCTTTAACTTCAAAATTGTTTGTGAGAGAGAGAGAGAGAGAGAGAGAGAGAGAGAGAGAGAGAGAGAGAGAGAGAGAGAGAGAGAGAGAGAGAGAGAGAGAGAGAGAGAGAGAGAGAGAGAGAGAGAGAGAGAGAGAGAGAGAGAGAGAGAGAGAGAGAGAGAGAGAGAGAGAGAGAGAGAGAGAGAGAGAGAGAGAGAGAGAGAGAGAGAGAGAGAGAGGAGAGAGAGAGAGAGAGAGAGAGAGAGAGAGAGAGAGAGAGAGAGAGAGAGAGAGAGAGAATTCATCAAAAAATCCATTTGTTTTCTTTTGGTGTTTGAAAATCTGAATTGGACAGAGTTTAGTTTTTCCTGGCTGATAAACAGATATTTGTTCTTTTGTGCTATTGTGCAGGCGTGTATAATTTTCCTGCATAATTTATCCCTTCATAATTTACCTTTTAGTGAATCAACAGAAATATATAATAAATACACTCCTGTAAAATGTAACTGTATCAACCAAATGTTGAAACAGGTGACACTGATCTAATTACTCACATATATGGTTCATACAAACCACCAAACATATGAGTTTGATTCATTTATAGCACAAATAGAGGTTCATAAATCATGATATCTCAGGTCTCTCAGTTTTCTGAACTTTTCAAGTGTGTGTGCGTGTGGTCCTGGACCAAATGTAGTAATACCAGTAAAGTCTGACCTTAAGGAAACAACTCAAGGTTTGACCTTGAGGAGGAAACAAGCTTATAAATCATGTGTTTGTGTGTGTGTGTGTGTGTGTACAATCAACTGTAGGAATGTGTCCTCTTTTAGATGAAAGCAATCTTTCTGAGAAATAGCTGTTTTAGCTATTATTTTAATCAAGAGAAGCAGGCACGAGAAAACCACAAACTTTTATTCATAAACAAGTCACACTTGTTCCTGATTCTGATTATATGAGTAATTTTCCTTCTATTTATGAACTGGCTGTTTGAATCAAAATTCTAAACAGATTGATTGAACCTGCAACGTTGTACTGACAATTCACAGGCTCATAAAGACATAATCAGTTGCAGACAAAAACATCATTATTTATGCTGTAGCCGGAGGAGATGTATGCGTCAATGCATCTGTGTGTGCTATTTTGCTAGCCTCTGCAAAACCTGTTTATGTCTATTGAATTAAGTCTAGTTCCGCATGAGCCATGGTTAGGAACTGAGACCTGAATGATTTTCATGAATCTGGGTTCAGTTAATGGTTCTTGAAGGTCTGTCTATGTGGGCAAAACTGCTGATTCCTGTGTACTTGTCTATAGTGCCATCGGAAAAACAAATTATCATTCACACATTCGCATATGATTCTTAAGATTTTGTTCTTAAAATAAGTTGATCAAAAAAAGTTTTTGGTTACCAACTCATTCACTAAATTATTACTGAACCATGACATGAACATATATCTAGGGATGAATGAACGTTCAGTTGCTTCACTGAAGATTATTGTATTATGTAGAGTAGAGTTATACCTGCATTCAATTAATTGTTCAGGTCGATGTCCATAATATCATATCCATTAAAAATTTAAATTTGAATGTCTGCTGAGGAAAGCAATAGTTTCCCTTAGATTTTAAAGGTGTGATGAACTGGCTTTTTTAAATATATATATATATATATATATATATATATATATATATATATATATATATATATATATATATATATATATATATATATATATATATATATATATATATATATATATATATATATATATATATATATATATATATATATATATACTGTTGTCTGAGGTCAACTTATGACGTTTCTGTGTTTTTTACTATCAAAAAGATCATATTGAATTGTTAGATAGGTGTACCACACTGGAGACTTGGAAGTAAACGCCTACGGCTAGGATTGGATAAGATATGCATATTTAATGAGCTTCCAGCTCCCCTGTCAGTACATGTGGGAATTGTTTAGAAAGCGCGTAGGGAAATGGAAACCGGAATGATTCGTCTCACAAGGCTGGCAAAAACAAAAACAGTGTTTTTGTTCTCATCCACCCGCGATTGATTGGAATGTTATTTTTTATTACTTGGCCCGCCCAATCCCAGTGGATTTAAGCACAATGTTATTTAACTATATTTAAAATAGCTCATCTGAAATACACAAAGCCCTGGGATTTTGGGCTTTACTACCCTGGCCCATACATGTCTGAGTCTGATCCCGAATAGAAATGGACCAACAACACCACCACAAATAAAGGATTCTTCAGCCTTGGACAGAACCTCACTCCGTAGATTTTGACTGCTGTCACTACTTATTGCGTTTAATTTACCCCATCACAAACAACTATTATGGGATCACATTTAAAACAACCCAAACACATATAGAATGCTGCGTTAAACAATTTCGTAAGGGGAATAAATGATAATGAGTCAACTCCATGGTGGATTCCAAGTGATCAAGGGTTATGTCATTCCAGTTGAGTCCATTGCAAAGCTTTGGCCATTAGTGGGCACTCATACAAACGAGTGAAGGGCATGATAAAAACCAACTGGAATGCAGCATAACTCTTTAACCCGATTCTGATCAAAATATAATATAAATAGAGACTTACATTGTGTTTTTAGTATATTATATATTCCAGTGTGTGATTTGCTTTAAATCAAGAGCTCTGTCGTCTGTGTGTGGCTGCACGCTATCAATTACTGATCGCAAGCTGCATTCATGTACAGACACAGTACATTTTGCGTTGTTTCCACGTCAGGAAGGATAATGTTTGATTTGTCATGTGTGCTTTGTTGTTTAGTAATCGTAGGTTTTATGCAGTCAAAGCGGTTGATTTATGAGGGTTTTTTTGGTGTCTCTGTGTGTTCCTGTTTTGGTATCTTGACTCAGCTAAAATGAAAATCTCTTTTGCCTGGATATAGCAAATGATGACACAATTAATGATGTTTAATAAGATAAATGGCGTATATGCTTAATTTTACAAGTGTGTGATTAAGCGCTGTATCATACAAATAAATAGTTTCAAAATATCATATATTGTGATTTCTGGGTTGTTGTTTTTTTTAGATTATGTCGCTCAGTGGACCTACGCACCTACAATTACAATTTCAGACCCCTCCATGATTTCCAAGTGGGAGAACTTGGGAGAACTATATATATATTTTACATTATATAGTTATTAGTATTTTTCTTACACAAATCTATTGTTCAACTTTAAAGACATTGATGGCCAATTACTGTCATTTTCATTTTCTGGGGTTTTTGAAGTGTCAGCTTTTAGGTTATTTTGTTTGGTTGGAGTTTGTAAATGTTCAATGTGTTTTCCCTTGAAGAACATTTTGCAATATTTTGTCATTTCCGTTGGTCTGTTACCGCGTACATTACAAAATTATACTCCTTACATATAAAGCTCTAAACAATTTGGCACCTGATTATCTTTCGGACCTTCTTCATCTGTATACTCCTGTTCGTTCTCTGAGATCATCTAAGGCAGAACTATTGGCTGTTCCAAATTTCAAGCTGAGCTCTTTTGGTGTTAGGGCTTTTAGTCGTGCAGCTCCCAAGTTATGGAACTCTCTACCATTAATCATTTGACAGTCGGATTCAATTTCCCAATTTAAAGTTCAGATAAAAACACATCTGTTTAGATTAGCTTTTAATGATATGATTGATTGATTGATTGATTGATTGATTGATTGATTGATTCATGTGTAAGTTGTGTTTTGTTTGCTTTATATTTTATTATATCTTATATCTTGTCTGTACGGTGTCCTTGAGTGTCCTGAAAGGCGCCTTTAAATAAAAGGTATTATTATTATTATTTCAAAGTTTGACTTAAAATATATTTTCAATTTGAAAGGTAGCAATAAAACCACAAGGGGAAAAGCAATTTATTCCTCTGAGATTTTTTCTGAGCTCATAACAACCCCTAAACCTTAGTCATAACAACCTCTGCATAACCCCCAAAAGCAACCCGATCACACATACATAGACATGACTTTTTGCTTTGTCTTTGCAGGTTTGATGGTGTTTTTGCCCAGTGATTGTGCGCTTTGCATCAGTGCGGTTCTTTCAGATGGCTCATCATAATTATTACACTTTTTATTTTGGCTGAAAAACAACCTGTCTACAACCACAGTCAAATTAAACAGAACAACTGATATCTTCTGCAGTAGAGCGAGAGAGAGAGAGATCCGGTAATTACATTAATGATATTTTATGATCTGGTTAACCAAATAATATTTAAGCTAAACTTGTGTTGTTGATGCAGAGATGATTTTTGGCTGTCAACAACAAGATTCTGGTCAGTTAGGAAATAGATGTGCGTCAGAGAAAGTCATGATAACATTTAGTTGTATGTAGAGTAAAGCAGCTTGTGCGATATGCCTGAAGCACACAAATATTTGCTAAATACAGTCATATTTATAAGCGTATATTGTATGTGCTGTGTACAAGGGTATGTTGGGTTGTATGGTTGTTATCTTCAATCAAAGCTGTAGTGGACACACCATAATTAACCTGGGAATTTGCACAAGGATGAGATGGCAATAGGTTGGATAATTTGCAAGCAGCAGATGTGGTCAGACAGTTGCATACCTCCACAGTCCACACATGAAAACAAGTCATGGTCAGGCTCTGGCTCTAAGGCGGAATTTAATTGTCAAGACAAACACTGGACACCACTACATTAGTTTTTTGGCATCTTCATGCTTTATGACCGCAGAAATACCTGATCTAGCAAATTATGGTAAGATGAAAAGGAGAGAAAAACAGTGGACAGAAAACAAAATAGCTGAGCTTCAGTCACCATGACTGAATATCTGTAGTTGGCTACACACACTATGTATATGAAGGCCACATTAAAACCCTCTTAGGAACATTTTACCATGCCATCCTGGACTCACACATTCAATATTAAATAATAAAAAATCGATCATACATGACACAAAATCTCATCCCAGCACTTTTGATGAATGGCTACACTATTTTTAAATAATTTCATCAGAACATCAACATTTGTAAGATTTAGTCAGTCAAAGCAATTTTGAGGTTAATTGATGTAATTTTGTGTCTCTGGAAAATATTGTTTTAAGACACTGAACTATTATGAATATCAACGTTTTTTTGCATCTAATTGGTAATGAGGGATTTGTGGACATATTTTTAAATTTGTGGAGTAAAAGTTATAGTTTTTATTTTGAAGTAAAAAGATAATATTAGACCACTGGGCTAAGATGGGCAATCACAAGGACCTGCTTCCAAACCTTCAGCCTGTGATCAGACCCTTTGTTTCTACGGGCAGAGGTCGCCCTAGACCAAGTGTCCAGGCATGCTGTGTTCTCCCGGATGCATCTGCCACTGGCTGAGGGGCCATGTACAACGTCCGCCGGCTGCAGATAATCCTGTTTTCTCATGTCCAAGGCTGTCCCCCTGCTGCCGCCTCCGCTCCTGCTAAGCCCCAGCAGGAGCCTCAACCTGGACCGCCCAGCCCTGTAGTTGTTAGCAGTACGTCCAGCACTATGGCCGCTGCATACATCAATCGCCAAGGTGGTCCGCACTCCAGTTGCATGTCACAACCCACCTGCCATCTACTCCTGTGGAGACAGAAGCATCTGAGGTCGCTTCAAGACACTCGCATACCGTGCCGGCTCAATCATGCAGCTGATGAGCTCTCACGACAGCAAGTGCTCCCGGGAGAGTGGAGACTACATCTCCAGGTGTTCCAGCTGATTTTGAGGCGCTTCAGGGCCGCACAGGTAAAACTGTTTGCAACCCCAGACACGTCACATTGCCAGTTGTTCTATTCCCTGAATGGGGGGACCCTCGGCACGGATGCCCTGGCACACAGATGGCCCCGGGATCTACGCAAATATGCATTTCCCCCAGAGAGCCTTCTTGCACAGACATTGTGCAAAGTCAGGGAGGACGAGAAGCAGGTCTTGTTATGCACCCTATTGGCCCAACCGGCCCAATCCTCTGAGGAAGGACATGCTTTCTCAGAGACGGAGCACCCATGGTATGTATGGTGGTTTTTAAATGGATCCCAATATGTCTTTACGGCGACATAACATTGAACATGACTTTTGGAGGGACCAGAGACGTCCCGTCGCCTCAGTTGCTGCACCACCGCTGGGGGCTGAGTCACGTCTCGTACGTCAATGGGCATTAATGTTCTGAGTATACTCAAAGATGCTTGGGCCTCCCTGAAGTGATCCCAATACATCTGTGACATCAACTTAGCATCAGGGAACGAGGGTTACGTACCGAGACGATTTGTGAACATTAATGTTTTTAGATTTGAGGAGTAAAAGTTATAGTTTTTATAGTAAAAAGATAAAATTAGACCCTTGGGGTAAGATGGGTCACCTTAATTGGCACAGAAGGCCATCATTTTACAAGTGTTACTTTTTTACAAATGAATAATTATTGTAATTAATTGGGTTATTATTCAGTATTTATATTAATTTCATTTCAGACATCTTTGCTTTCTTCTAAACCTATAGGCTAGTTGAGTTAAATAATTTACTTTGCATTCATAGTAGGCTATTGCTATTATGGCATATCTTCAATAAAACATGGGCAATAAAATATGTACATATTCATAAGCCTATAAGAATAGTTATGTTGTTACTGCCATTCATTCAAATATTATCAACTAAATTGTGAAAATACAATTTTAAATAGAATATTTGATTTAGTATTTTGCCTTATTTACTGACATGCATATATGCACGTTATAGTAATTAGCCTAAACAAAAATAAATCTTCCGATCTATTCGCTGTAAAGCCTATAGCTATATAAATATAGCCTTTATATACAAAGCTGCCCGTAGCCTCGTTAGAACAGCCTGGGTGTGCTTGCCACAAATGACTAACTAGTTATGCGCTCGCTTTCTCTCTCTCTCTCTCTCTCTCTCTCTCTCTCTCTCTCTCTCTCTCTCTCTCTCTCTCTCTCTCTCTCTCTCTCTCTCTCTCTCTCTCTCTCTCTCTCTCTCTCTCTCTCTCTCTCGAACTGAACGGTCTCGTGTCTCCCAGTCACAACACAGTCAGCGCGCGCTGCTCCTCAACACATCCATCCATCCGGTCTGCTCCTTGTCAAAACACTTGGATACATGCAGTTATAGAAGACTTCACAGATTTCGTTCGCAGTTTTCTTCTCTCATCATTAACTTTGAGGGTGAGTTCGTTTTGCATTCATTTGTTGGAAAGGACTTAAAAGGAAATTATAAACATGCAGCGAAACACGTACCAATTTAGACGGAGACAGTTAAATACAATAGGCTAAATACTACACGAGTAGCCTAGTATTTAGCCTATTGTATTAAGTAAAAATATTATTTAGTCAGTACTCAGTGCTATTCACTAATAGTTGAGCTGCAACCTAACACTTTTTGACGTTTACATACAGTTTGTGTAAATCCACTTAGGGATCAGAGTATTATTTTTTCCCCACATTAATTTTTCTAGTTATATTTTCTAGTTACATTCAATTATTTGTTAGTGCAATTATTATTTTCTAGTACATTTAATACAGTGTTTACCTCATGATTTAGCCTACCCCAAAAGATGAAGATTAAAATGTTATAATAGGGCTATAATGACATTGTAACGCGTGTGACAACATGGTCAATCTTTTTTTCTATATAGTGGAGATATGGCAAATACACCAAATTTTGTCATGGCTAGCATGTGTGGAAGTATTTAAGTGTGTTACAACTATCCCCATCATGCTCACCGTAAATGAATATCAGTGATTCTCTTAACCCTCTCTCACTATTCACTGAATTAGCAATAACAATTCAGCAATAACACAACACAAGCCTTGTCTACTCTGCATTATTCATGTTTAATTCAGCAACAATATGACTAATTCTCTGTTCTTTTAGGTTGTGGCTTAATTAGTAGACACAGAATAAATTTAAACATTTAAACTTCCCCACTGGCACCCCTGAATTCTAAGTACAGAATTTAGAACATCTTCAGAAAAAAAATGCAAATTAACCAATTTATGTATACAGTTATTGAACAACAAAAAGGCTGATTGTTTGCAGTTTCTTATTCACAATAGTGGAGACGAGAGCTATGTTCAGAAACATAACAAACTCAAAGCTTACAAAGCAATTGGCAAATATCTTGAAATCCCTGTTTCAACAATTCATAATCAAGACGTTTCAGTCACAAAACTGTTAAGGCACTTCCAGGATGTGGCGCCAAGAAGATGGGAAGCGAGGGAAGGCTGCAAAGGTTGGTGCAGACTAAGCACGACATCTAAAGAGCTTTAGGCTAACCTAAAGTTATGTGGAGAGCTGGTTTCAGCCAGTGCCCTACACACCGCTGTACACTGAGCCAAGTAGGGCTCCATGAGCAAAGACCAAGAAGAACGCCACTATTGAAGAAAAAGACAATACTAACAATCTTTCATAGATAAGCCACAGTCTTTCTGGGATAATGTTCTATGGACAGATGAAACCAAAGTAGAGCTCTTTAGAAATGCGGTGCATTCGTTTGTTTACAGATGGCCAAATGAAGCCCTGGTGTGGGAGCGAATTTTGTTGAGTCACAATTGACTCCATCAAAGGAATGATGAAATCAGAAGATTACCATTAAGCATTTTAAAATTAAATGTGTTAAACAGTGCCAAAAGAAAAACTAGATTTGAGCAGGAGGTTTTGGGTCTTTCAGCAGGACAACGGCCCAAAGCATACATCCACCAGCACCAAAGAACAGCTGAAAAAGCCAGACCTAAATCCCATTGTAAAACTTTAGAGAGACCAGGGTGCCTTTGCAAAAAGTACTCCTGTAAACTTAAAGAGCTTGAGTGCGTAGAAATTGAAAATACCAGTAGACAGGTGCAAGAAACTTCTGTATGGCTACAAGAAACATTTAGAGAGGCTGTCATTGTAGCTAAAGGTTCTGCAACCAAATACTTTAGTAAATAACCTACAGTATATTGCCCAAGCTTTGGGATGCCTGCCCTTATATGCAGATTAACTTTAATGACATCCCTTTCTTAATCCGTAAGATTTAATATGGAGTTGGCCCACCCTTTGTAGCTACAGCTATAACAGCTTCAACTCTTCTGGGAAGGCTTTTCACAAGGTATAGGAGTGTGTTTATGTTTATTATGTTTTTTGACCATTCTTCTAGAAGCACATTTGTGAGGTCAGGCACTGATGTTGGATGAGAAGGTCTGGCTCGCAGTCTCTGCTCTAATTCATCCCAAAGGTGTACTATCGGGGTGAGGTCTGGACTCTGTGCAGGACAGTCAAGTTCCTCCACAGGCCAGTCAACTCGCTCATCCATTGGAGTCGCAGCGTTTTTTCATCTGAGATGCTTTGGTCGTAATGATTTGGAATAGCCATGGCAGTAAAATGTTACTAGTATCTAATTTTAAAGAATATTTCTGAATATAAAAATGCAGTAACCAGCAATATTAACTTCTCTATTGTTGTTTAGTCGTTGTACAAGGATGATGGTTGGTAGTATTTGTCTTGCCCCTCCTCCACTGTGACAAGCACTGTTTTCAACTCTCAGCTACAGAAAATACAAACAAAAACAGGGCAAACAAACTCATGAAATATTATTACATAGTGTTATCAAAATGCAGTGTCGTCAGTTTGCCTAAAAGAACACAAAACCATTTACACGCGGTAGGGAGCAGGTGTACATTTCTTTCGTACCAACTAACGTTTTGATAATATGAACATTTTCACAGACCCAAAAGTTCTTTCTGAGGGGGAAATCTTTACCCGCAACTTCAATTAGACTGGTTCCTGCAGTCGAAACACATAGAGCACCACCCCCAAAGTCCTTAGTTCCTGGGGAAAGTTCCTGCGGTGGAAATGTGGCTAATGACATCCTTCTTAAAGCACCATCTGGAGTATTTTATTGCTGGCTTCGCACACTATTTGCCTTTAATCAGCTTAATCCTTTTCTCTTCCAGAGAGATCATTTAAACTGCATTACAGTTAGATAAAATGCAGTTCAACTACCTATTATTTCTATCCTCATTTACACATTTGGGTGGTGCTTTTATCCATAGAGACATTCAATATATACATTTATGGTAAGTAATGCCTTGCATTACTTTTTCCTCACCTGACCTGTCTCAGCCTCAGATGTCACGTCCACGGACTGTTGGAAGAAGAACGCTGTTGTATTTACAAATGTGACAATGAGCGCTTACCAGGATCAACTAAACGCTCGACTTCAAAAGTATGTGAAGTTCACAGTTCCATTGCATAAAGTTCTTGAATTAATACTTTTTTGATGCACGCCGGTCTGTTATTGCAGGGACATCGACTTAACATTTTCACAACCCTAAACATGACGCGGAACAAAACGAACTGTGTTTACATGTCAATCAGGCGGCATCTGGGCGGTCCTTGACCAATGAAAGCCGGGATAGAGTACAGACCTTCTGACCTCAGTCTGAAACATGGGCTGGGCTTGCTTGATTTTTTAATAATAATAAAAAAAGGGTTACTTTTGCCAAATGTAAAGGCCTTTTCACACCAATAGTGAAATGAATAAGCCCCAGGCTGAAATAAATGCAAATTCAAACCTGTAAAATTCAGAGCGTAGTTGAAAAAATAAATAAATAAAACCTTTCAGCAGCTCTACTATTCTGGAATGAAGAATAGGATGCAGGAGAAGAAAGTTCAACACTTACTTCAGCAATAAAAGTGTTAAAAGAATGAAACACAAATGTGATGTTTATCTAAACCCATTTTTGCTTAGTTAGGTTGAAGTCGATCATTGAAGGTCAGCAGCAAACACATTGATTGATAAAGTGAGATTAAATACATTAAGTATCTTTGTGTAATTAATTAAATATATGTATTGTAGGTTTTTGTAATATTCTGAGATTGCATTTTACTTTTTTATTTTATTTTGAGTAAATACTTAACCTGTTTTAATTTGCAAGTGAGAAGAGTAAATTCCTGCTCATATTTAGTCTACCATAATTTTTAAACTCGATGCATTTCTCTCAACATGTGGACAGGAGATCTGTCAGTCAATAAATGTTTCCATTTATTGACTGACAGATCTAACATGTAATGTAACATCTAATGTAACTTGTGTTACTTATTTTAAAAAGTAACTGATATTTTTTTTGACAATTTAGAAGTAGTGCATTACTAGTCACTTGAAAAAAGTAATCTGATTTGTTTGTAATGTGTTACTTTCAACACTGCCATTTCTTATGACACCGTCTTCACATAATGGCTATGTTTATCTAATTGGCTCCTGAACTCTTGTCTCTTTACCTTTAGGTAGAGCAAAATGACAGGCCTTCCATCTTTGTTGTTCAGTCTGACTGCTTTGGCTGTATCTTTGGTCTCCACTGGTGCTTCTACCACAAACTATGAAGATGACTGCCACTTGACACAGATTAAAGTCCCAGTGATCCTGGACGAAAGCACAGTGCGGCTTCAAAGCCCAGAATTCACTGCCGACGACATAAGCGAGCCAGGAGTGATGTGTGGGATTGAGTGCCAACGAAAGCTGCCAGAACCGGGGCCTGCTGAACTGGAACGACTACTGTCTTATGAAACAATCTATGAGAATGGAACACGCATCTTCACCAAAGTAACACTGCAAGGGGACACTGAATTAAGAAACACATCCTCTTCCGTTGTCTGCAAGACAGGACACCTTACACGGAGAAAACGGCATGTTTACGGCATGGACGGGCGCTTTGTGATCACAGATAAACACTTCACCACCAATTACCCATTTTCTGCCTCAGTCAAGCTCTCTACGGGTTGCTCAGGAATCTTGGTTTCTCCAAGACATGTACTGACTTCCGCCCACTGTGTCCATGATGGACAAGTCTATTTGAAAGGGACCAAGAGGCTCCGAGTTGGTATCATGAAGCTTCGCTCCAAACGCAGGGGCGGGCGCCAAAGAGGAGGCAGGAGGGGAGGAGAAAAGAAAAGAGGAAGTGAAGATGTAGCCACTGAAGGAGAACACAAGCAGAAAAGGAAGAACCGCTTTAGGCGAGACACAGACTCCAGACAACCAGTGTTCCGGTGGACACGTGTCAAACTTACTCAAGTGCCAACAGGTTGGATGAGGAGAGCAGGCAAGGAGGTCTCAGCTGACTACGATTACGCGCTTCTGGAGCTCAAACGGCCCCACAAGATGAAGTTCATGGAGTTAGGTGTCATTCCGGTAGTCAAGGACATCCCAGCTGGAAGAATCCATTTCTCTGGTTTTGATAATGACCAATTAGGGAAAGTGGTCTACCGCTTCTGTTCAGTTTTAGAGGAATCGAACGACCTAATGTACCAGTACTGTGACGCGCAGAAGGGATCGAGTGGAGCCGGGGTGTACGTAAGGCTACGCGATCACGCAGGAAAAGGGAAGTGGAAGAGGAAGGTAATTGGTGTGTTCTCTGGACACCAGTGGGTGGATGTCGATGGGATACAGAAGGACTATAATGTGGCAGTCAGAATAACACCCAACAAGTATGCCCAGATATGCCACTGGATCCATGGAGATGCTACTCAATGTAAACTGGCCTGAAAATTGAATTTACAATTTTTTTTGTAAGTACCTAAATTTATTACATCCAACTTGCCAATAGCCACTTTTCCACTTTCGGGCCTGTGTGAGTCAGGGCTAACAACATGCCGGGCAAGGCCAATAGGCTCAGACCTCAAGCATTGAGTCCAAAATTACGCTGTTTTCATTGTCAGGCCAGTAGCCCTGTGGCACTACCCAACAAACTGCCCTTAACAAGCCCTACATAGACCGTTACATCACCTCACCATTACACCAGCTGACACAAAATTAGCTCATTTTCAAAATGAACAGGACAGAAGTGACCATTTGGTCTTTACTTCAGATTACAGAATTGATGGCTTTGCTCAGGATCACTCCTCAAGCCTCAGTTGGTCTACTTTGGAACAAGATATTTGGCAGGTCAAAAAAACCCTGGCCATTGGCCCCAATGCAGCCCCCGGAAGGGACAGTGAAAATGCGACTTGCCTTAGCATGCTATCTTTTAGCCCAACAGTGGAAACACGGCTACTAAGTCCTCCAGACTGCTGGGACGGTCTTGATGCAACTTTATAACTGGTCATATCTGTGACCGAACGGAAAGTCAGTGGCGAGTAGTTGTGTAGCACAAATGGAGCTTTTTTTCTCCACAAAATGAATTTGGATGCTGTATATTTATTTCTGTTTTTGTTGCCAACATTTGAGACTTTGCAACATCATGTTCAGGCCATGTTTATGCTTTAAATGCCAACATCATCATCTGAGGCCAAGTAGTTAACTACTGAAAAAAGCAAAACAACTTGACATTCAGTATGATTCCTGTTTAAGTTCTTGAAGTTTCCCCAAATGTGTAACTCAGTTGCATGTTTTCTAAAGAAAAGTGGATGGTGATTCATGCTATCGCTGAGAAAATTAAGATGTGTGAATAACAGCTTAAAAGTTTGAGAATAAAGTGATGTAAATATATGATCTACACCAGGGTGTCAAACTCAGTTTAGCTCCAACTCTGTTCAAACACACATACCTCTAGTTTTCAAATAAGCCTAAAGGACTTGGATTAGCTGGATTTAGGTGTGTTTATTTAGGGCTGAAGCTAAACTCTGCAGGGCTGTGGCCCTCCAGGAACTGAGAACACTGTAAGTAAAAAAAATATAAGTTGCAGTTTTTACATTGCTTTAAATAAGTTGAGCAATTTTCAATAAGATTCAACTCTTTTTAAAGTCAGTTTAATGCAATTTATGTTCATAAGACTTAAACATCAAAGTTGATAGTACTTAAGGCAGCAACTTGTACAATACTTTTTGGAGCCTGCCAGTATAAATCACCATCCGGTTTTGCTGCATGGAAAGTAGTAGCTCAGACACTCATGGCTTAAAAGGAGGTAATTCTTAACTGGGGTGATTGTTTTGGTCTTATTGTATTTGTATTTATTTAAAGTTAAATGACTTTGTCTTATGTCCATTCAGTTAAAATAGCAATTCATAAATGTACTGTAAACTCAGCTTCTGTGGTTTTGATTCATAATACATGGTTTAAATATCTTTTACAACAAAATGTCAAACAATTTGCCTTTTTACACCATTCTGGTTTATTATTTTTGAAATGGCAGAAAAGGAGCATGTTACATTACACATGACACAAAGCCATGTTGGCAAAAAATAAGTAACATAAACAAAGTGCACATTCTACACTAACAGCTCATCTGTTGGATCCAAATATAAATACAAAGCTGAGCGGAGTGACACCAGAACCAGCCAACTGATGATTTGATGCAGCTGGACTTTAATCCTCCAGAGAGCCTGATTGGACAGCATCCTGGTAGGAGGGCCCGCCCTCTTTCTGGTCAGGGTAGAGCTTGATAAGGTCGTCGATTCGAAGGATAGTGATGGCTGCCTCTGTGGCGAACTTAAGACTCTTGGTTTTGACCATTGTGGGTTCATACACTCCGGCCTGCTTGTTGTCTCTTGGCTTTCCATTTACCAGGTCCAACCCGATCCTTAGAGCGCGCACACACACAAATAAACAGAGTTAAACAGAGTAATCCATCTATTTTTAAACTGCACTGGCTCTCAGTTTGATCCATAATAGGCCACATAACTTCCAGATTATTGTCAAAATCCCATCAATCAACAAAACCATTGGAAAAGCAATTTAGGCAAGTAAACCTAAACCTTACTTCTAGACACCACATTCTTTTTTATTCCTGATTGCATGTTTAACAGTGCAGTCGTATTTCTAAGACCTGAACAGGTTCCCTGTGTGATGAGAAGAGAGTGACACCAACCATTTGAGGTTCTTGCGTTCAGGGTTGACTTGAGCCTCGTTGTGGAAGGCTCTGAGTTTGGCCACCAGGTCAGTGGAGTCTTGCGCAGCGTTGACTGCCAGAGTTTTAGGAATGATGAGCAGAGAGCGAGCAAATTCAGCAATAGCCAGCTGCTCACGGGAACCCTACAAACACACAATTGTTATATGCATATGCACAACTTCAAGTAAATAATAAAAAAAAGCACTATTACTGTGAATTAACAACAGTGCTCATTAATGGCCACCTGATTTCCCCCCAGAATACTGAAACGTGTAAAAAGACTGGTTCAACTACTGTTTGTATTATAACATAGACTATTCTTTTCAGGATCATGGATTTAATGGTCCATTGAGAATTAAGCAAATAAATAAAATAAATATCTCAGATATAAAGCTTAAAGGGTCATGAAACCCCAAAACACTTTTTTTGAGATGTAAACAGATATGTATAGGCTGCACATCATTGAAAACACTAAGGGTACTCATTAATGGTATTCATATGTGAAAATAGTTATTTTTGCTTTTTTCAGAGTGATTTCTGTCTTCCGGTTTGAAAAGCTTAGTCGGAGCAACGTCACAAATGGTGACGTCGGCGCGGCCTTTTCGGCCCAAGTATGGGCTGCTGGGCACATGCTGACGTCGACCGCTCCGAGCGATTCTCGATATATATTATATAATTTAGTTAATATGCATGAGACAGTCACTTCTGTCAGGCTCGTCTTACATCATTATTGTAGAGATATGGTGGGGAAGTTTTGGAAGCAGCGTGCGGAAAAGTCACGGAGGAAAGCTAGGCGTTGTGCTGATACGAAATAACGTAAGGGCGCCGAGCGAGTTGTAACCAGCGCCGTCTGTGGAAGCCTTTGCTACAAAGGCTCGGTAAAGTAAAATTAACTTGAGCAATCGCACGCCGAACCTGCAAGCGTTGACTATCTAATTTATGTCAGGAGTGCAAAATAACCAATCTGTAATCTGTAGGATAATGAACAAAAGCCACGTCTTCTCCGTTTTATTTGTGGTCACAGCCATGCACTAAACCGCATGTGTTCGGGCTCTTAGTGAAACAGTGTACTGCATATTTGGACAAATATAGATTTAGCTGCCGAGTGATAGACAGCCCGGATCGTCACGGCAACCCAGCGCGCGTCGCTCTGTGCTTCAGATGCGCGGTCGAGACTAGCCTCAAACCCCTTCGCTTTTACCCCGATCTAGAATTACACATATCTATCACATCGCATGTTGGGGTTCACGTTCTCTTATCACGTCGGCGCGTTGTTCATCTTGCCAAACTGAATGTAAGATGAACTGCTGAATGATTTGCGATCTCTGCTGCATGCCACTTATAGCTCTCTCATTCGCTGTACTCCTCCATCATTTAATCTCACTGTTGTAAACAATGCCAACGTGAACCAAGAACATGTCTCAGAACCGCTGTAACTGCTGCTATTAGTATCGCTAATCAACCTACTGACACTCCCCTATTTATGCAAACCATTCCCTCTTTCCACACAATACCATCCCACCTTTTCACAGTCGACCACTCCCCTTTTAACAAGCCTTTTCAAATTGAAGGTGTGAAAAAACACCGCTGCAGCAGGGGGGTTTCATGACCCTTTAATTTAGCTTTAGAGCTAACAGTAGGTCCGTGAAAGGTTTACAGATGAATTATTACCAGGGTTCCCACTCTTTTTCAGCGACAATTTTTCAGGACATTTTTTATTTTACTATGACGGGAAGAAAAGAAAACAAGGATCATGCCAAATATTGCTCTCCAAGTCTATAAAAGGCGTACAGTTTATTGCAATGACTTAACTGTAAAAACAGTTTTTAATATGAGCTCTTTATCAAACATTATGACTATGGAAGCTTGTTTACACCAAAGAATTCAATTTTAAAACACATCTTAAAACATTTTTTTTCTAGGATTGCTTTTAATAAATTTTTATTTGTTGTTTATTTACTGTTTTTACTTTTTTATATTATTTTAATATATATTGTTGTGCTTGTTTGTAATGTGAAGAGCTTTGAGAAAGCAACTTTTAAAGGCGCTATACAAAATACATTTCTTAAAATATAAAAATCATGCAATTCTAACTTTAATACAATTGGCAGTTTATATTATGCAATTCAGACTTCATAACAAAATTCAGTTTACATTAAGCAATTCTAATATCAAAAACCAGTCAGTATCTCCTTTGCATAGAGCTGATCAGGTCGTTGATTGTGGCCTGTGGAATGTTGGTCCACTCCTCTTCAATGGCTGTGTGAAGTTACTGAATATTGGCAGGAATTAATACGTGCTGTCGTATATGCCAATGTCGAATAATAACATTATCTAACCGCTGCAAGTGGCAACACAAGATTAATCATCGTCGAAAATACTACTCTCATATGTGTGAACATCACACTTTCTGCATCCAATGGTAATTGTTTTGGGCCAGTGACGAACTCGTCTAAAGAAACTTCTTAAATAAATTTCCATGACAACAAGATTTTACAGGACATTTAACATTTTCTGTAATTTTCTGTGTTTTCAAAACCTGGAAAATTTCATCAATTTTCCAGGTTTTGCAAGACGAGAGAAAACCTTGCACTACACATCTATTTCTCGATGGAGAAAACAAATTAATTCTGTCTGTAACAGATCAAATACAGGCCTAGTGAGGGTTAATAATTCTCAATAATAAATTAGTCATGTTTGTTCAGAGCAGAATGGATGCAGCTGTCAAGCAGAGCTGTGTGTGTGTGTGTGTGTGTTTGTTTCCTCACTCGTGACTCTCACCGTGTAACCACACATGCCATCTATAAATGCACCATAGATTACACGCAACTAACACTAATGTACTTAATGTTACTCAGTATTAAATGTAGTTACAGTGTAGCAAACACATCTTTAAATAAAAGTAAATAACAGTATTTTAAGGTGTTATTGTTACAGGGTGATTATATACTAAAGTACAGAGTAATATTAGTTAACATGTGCTTACTATAGGGTTAGGGTAGGATTAGTTGCATGTAATTATGTATCATTTACTGTTATTACTATGGTAAGTACATGTTACATATGTAAGAAGAACACTACATGTAAGAAGAACATTTTAAATAAATGTGTAACAGCAGCTGTAAAAGATGTGGTCCTCACCATGCTTGTTGCATAGTTCTCCAGATAGATCGAGAGTGCAGCCTCTACAGCGCCACCTCCTGGCACCACTGATTTGGACTCCAGCACCCTCTTCACCACACACAGGGCGTCATGCAGCGAGCGCTCCATTTCATCACACATGAAGTCGTTCGCCCCGCGCAAAATGAGAGAGGCACATGTACGTGCCTTTGTGCTGAAATACAAAGAGGGAAAGAAAAAAGGCATGAAAAGTTTATAAATCAAAGTTGTTTACAATGCAAAACTTTTCTACAAGGTCTCATGCAGTGGAGTTAAGTGCAAATTATGCACATTATCTAACCAAAGCAACGCACGCAAATCCCACAAATATACACAAACAACATTTCAGTTCTAGCATTACCAACCCGACACCGCAGCCATATTTATCATTCAACCTTAAGTATTGTCAGCCAAAGCTAAAAGTCACACAGCTGAAGTAAATGTGTGTGTTGTACATCAGGGCTGCTCCACTGTGACAACAGCACCTCCAACAGGTGCAACAAACACATTTGGTAAAGTTTCTGCTTTTTGGGGATACTGGGACAAAGCCCATACATTTAGATTAAGCCAGTTTCATGCACTGTTAACAATACTTTTTTACTTCTGAGGCAAATATTCATAACCTAATGTAGGTGAAAGTCTGTATAAATGTAAAATAATAAAAATCAATGTTAAAATGTATCATAGCAATTTTAACAAAATATAATTACTATTAATGCTATATGTTTGCTTGCTGTTTGTTTTAATATCAAGTACGAGCTGTGAGTTTGCTAAAATCCTACTTCATGCAGATTGTTTAATCAATATTATGAATAAAACATTGTATTATATAGATATGAATAATACAAATTAAGAATACAAATAATACAAATGCGAAACAAATTTCCATGACTTTTTCTTCAAAACTTTAGGAGTTTATTTAGGCCTGGACATTTTTATTTTAAAATTCTATTACTTGTTTTTATTTATTCCACTGAACCACACAAGATTACATTTCTCTTCTTAAATCCAGACTCACGTCTGACCCTTGTCTTTTCATTAATTGAGGTAGGAAAAAAAAAATATACTGTCGATCCGGTATATTTTACTTGACAACCGACCAGGTGCAGTGAATAACTCTGATTATCTCTATCACGACACCTGCTAGTGGGTGGGATATATTAGGCAGCAAGTGAACAATTTGTCCTCAAAGTTAATAGAACCAGAAAAACAAAAAAAGCAACTGTAAGGATTTGAGCAAGTTTGACAAGGGACAAATTGTGTTGGCCAGACGACTGGTTCAGAGCATATCCAAAACTGCAGCTCTTGTGGGGTGTTCCCGGTCTACAGTGGTCAGTATTTATCAAAAGTGCTCCAAGGAAGGAACAAATGGTGAACTGGTGACAGGCTCATGGGTGGCCAAGGCTCATTGATGCACGTGGGGAGCGAAGACTGGACCGTGTGGTCCGATCAAACAGACGAGCTACCGTAGCTCAGATTGCTCAAGTTAATGCTGGTTCTGACAGAAAGGTGTCAGAATACACAATACATCGCAGTTTATTGAGTATGGGGCTGCATAGCCACAGTCCAGTCAGGGTGCCCATGCTGACCCCTGTCCACCGCCGAAAGCACATGTGAGCATCAGAACTGAACCACGGAGCAATGGAAGAATGTGGCCTGGTCTGATGAATCATGTTATCTTTTACATCACGTGGATGGCCGGGAGCATGTGCATTGCTTGGGTTCTGCCATCCATATGGACTACTTTGACACGTACCACCTACATAAGCATTGTTGCAGACCATGTACACCCTTTCAAGGAAACTGTATTCCCTGGTGGCTGTGGCTCTTTCAGCAGGATAATGCTCCTGCCACAAAGCAAAAATGGTTCAGGAATGGTTTGAGGAGCACAAGTTTGAGGTGTTGACTTGGTCTCCAGATTCCCCAGATCTCAATCCAAATCGAGCATCTGTGGGATGTGCTGAACAAACAAGTCTGATCCATGGAGGCCCCACCTCGCAACTTACAGGAATTGAAGGATCTGCTGCTAAAATCTTGGTGCCAGATACCACAGCACACCTTCAGGGGTCTAGTGTAATCCATGCCTCGATAGGTCAGGAAATAGGTCAGTTTTTGCAGCAAAAGGAACCAACGCAATATTAGGTGTGTTATAATGTTATGCCTGATCGGTGTAGTTTGTGCTGTGAAAGTTACATGTAATGAGACAAGTTTATTTGTAGTGCATTCCCAACACAGCCATTCAGTTTTTAATTCAGTTTTACTTTAAATTCGTTTAGGCTTATAAAACCGTTTATAAAACATTTTCTAGTGCCATTCATCATTATTTACTGTTAAATTACATGATTTCTGAATGGCATAACAAAATGTGACTTTACACCAATACGAATTGTACTTTAAAACTTTTACAAAGTTTAACTTTAAAAGTTTTTGAGACTTATCTTCTGTGTTTTTTTGGGAAAATCTGTTTAAATGCCATTTCTTTAACTTAGGACATACAGATAAAAACATTTAGCGTTCGTTTAAACGATAATAATAAGCTAGAATGATCAAAAGGAACCAGCAGGTGACTTCATGAGCCACACGTTCACTACACTGGCTGTGTGGATTTTGGCTGGAGGCAGGTATACTTAACATGCCTCTTCAGAATCTAGTTAATATCAGTGATAAGCTCTGTCCTTTTGATAACAGAAAAGGAGCATGATCTCACTTTTTGACAAGTATGAGCTCGTCGTCACACACTCTCTCCTGCACCACCTCCTCCGCCTGACCCAGCATGGCCACCTCAAACGTCTCCTCTCCCTCCAGGTTAGACAGAGACGAGCAAACAGTGGCTATGGGGGAAAAGTGGATATACTGACATTAAATAAGGCCTAAATTTAAGCTTAAAATGTAGATAAAAGCAAGTGTAGTCAAGCTGACCTCCAGTTGCTTTGGCGATGCGTTTGAGGTCCTTCTTGAGCACTCTCCTCACAGCCATGGCTCCCACATCTACAAAGTACTTCAGACACATGTCATCAATGCCTCCAGTGGACAGAATCACATTAGCTCCAGACGCCAGGATCTTCTGAATTCGCTCCTTAGTGATATCCGACTCCCTGAGAAACAGATGCAGAAGAGGCACAGAATTACAATAGGAAATTAGGTGTAAATTATACCGTGACAGTGTAATTACATATACTCTGGCTGCATGCCAATCTCATTTGTCCTACCACAGTTTCAGAATAAACCGAAAACTTCTCATAACATAAAAGGTCTCTAACGTTGAATTTTGCAGCATTGCTTTGACAAAGTATCTGTCAAACAAACTAAAATCAAAAGCGTGATATGGCTTTATGGCCTTATGAAAATGTGCTTTTTTGTGATGCATGTTTCAAAGCGAAGCGTACATTCGTCTCACGTGATCAGCTTATGTGCTTTCCTGTAGCTCAACCAATAGTGTGGTGCTACCAACACCAAGGTCATGGGTTCGATTCCCAGGGAAAGCAAGAACTGACAATAATGTCAAAATGTGTACCTTAAATGCAACGCAAGTCGCTTTGGATAAAAGCGTCTGCCAAATGCATAAATGTAAATGTAACAAGTCTCAGTTGACAGTGAATGAATGCATGGAAATCCATCTTCAGCATGTGAGCTTAAAGGTGCCCTATAATGCCCTTTACAAGATGTAAAATAAGTCTCTGATGTTTCCAGTGTATGTAAAATTGTACCTCAAAATATTGAAACACACAACAAAAAAAACTAACAAAAAAAAAAAACAATCGACCACTATCAGCAATTATTACACGGCTCTGTGAAATGCTTGATTCTGATTGGTCAATCGCACATTCCAGCGGTACGTTATTTCCAGATAACACCCGCTCATACGGGTACTACGAGTTATCTTGACCGGTACTACTTCTATGCTTAACGCTGGCGCCATCTTGTGGCTTAAATGGAAGACTTCAAGGCAGGTTTCCTTTATAATGTTTTTAATATAGATATTTTTCTTACACAAACGCATCGATTCGAATCAGAAGGCTCTATTAACCCATCGGAGTCGTGTGGAGCACGTTATTTGACGGACAGCTGCATTTTTCATGGACTTCAAACACAACTACAACTAGGCTACTGCTTGGATTAACGTTAGCCTGGACTTTTTAAATATAACTCCGATTGTATTTGTCTGAAAGAAGAATGTCATATACACCTACGATAACTTGAGGGTGAGTAAATCATAGGCTTGGTTTCATTTTTGGGTGAACTAACCCTTTCAGCATTCATTTTCAACATTTAGCAAGGGCATATGGCAAATCTTCAGCAATAGATAAAGGCTTAAAGCAGGTTGTAACTGTTTTCGTTCGCGGAAGCTTTGCGTAAGAGCTAATAAAATATTTAATTTTAAGACAATATTTTATGTCTAATACTTATTTATTTGAGACTAGTAGCCGTGTAATAAGCGGGATAATGTACACCCAGCCGGTTGTTATCGCAGAATAAACCCCTTCAGAGTGATACAAGACCCCGACGCGATCACTCTGTCAGGGTTTATTCTGCGATAACAACCGGCTGGGTGTACATTATCCCTTACTTATCAAACCTTTATGAGCTGCTTCAAATTTCTGGGGGAAATTAACGTCTTTACCATCACTTTTGATTAATTTAATGCATAAAGAATTTCTTTAAAAAAATAAACACAAAATAAAATATTCTTATAGACCCAAACTATTTAGTGAGGGATATTGTTTTTTTTTTTTTTATATAACAATGTGACCTCACCTCTGTCTGATTTGGTCAAGTTTCTCTGGATCATTGATGAGCACCTGAACACCCATTTTCATCTTGGTTTTCTGCAGGCTGAAGTCCAGACAGGCTATCTTGGCATTGGACACGCGCTTTACCATTCCTAAACAAATACAAGACATTTTACCACAGTCACACTAACATACACTATGTAAACGGCAATAAAACCAGCAGAGCACAAACAGACCTTGTGATCCGACAGTGCAGTTAAGTGCATATCCGTTGACGAGGAAACTCTCCTTCTGGCTGCGTCCGTGAGCCTTCAGCACATTGACGGAGTTGATGGGATAGCGAGCCACCCCTTTACCATCAACAAACTTCACCGCCAGGGCAGCATCCACCACCATATTAGCAAAAAAATCAGCATCACTAACACAATGTCAAGGAACAACATCTTAATTTAAAACAATTACTCATGCATGTCAACCTCATTTTAAGGAAAACACTCTCTTTATAGTAAGCTACTTTCCCTTACAGATGTTTAAGCATCAAAAAAAGTATCACTGCATTATAGTTTTTTTGATACCAAGAACTAGACGTAACAAATTTTTTTTTTGGGACACTACCATGATAGTAATCCAATTATGTAATTAGCAGAAATTAAATAAAAGAACACAAGTATCCTATACACATAAATCAAAGGAATAAATTACATTTTTAACATTGCTGTATTGTGTTTTATTACTGTGTTATACTTTTTTTTTATATTATTAATATCATTAACTTTATAGATCAACTTTTAAAGCTATATATTAGTGCTGTCAATCGATTTTAAATAAATAAATAAAATGATTCGCACATTTTTTCTGTAATTAATCTTGATTAATCACACAATTACGGTTTAAATATTTTTATATTGTAATAATTTCACATTTAATCTCCAAATTAATGTGAAAACAACAAAGACAGTAGTCTATATTTTAAATATTTGTTTAAATGTCATCTTTTGATGAATGAAGGAAAGTATCACTGATATCAATACTGCTATTGATGTCTCTATGGAACAGATTTTGTTTTCTAAATTTTTGATAAATTGAAATTTAAAAATTTGTAACATTTAGTAGGCATTAAATAATACAATGTTTATTGGAAGTAAACTTAAAACAATCTCTACATAAGCCCATTATAATAAATGCTACATTTACCTGCTTTTCAATATATCAGGGCTCAATGTTGTCATACCAGTTCAGATTTTTCCTTGCACTGTCAAAATGCACAAAAATATAGTTTTCATTGTTTTTGACCCATGTAACCTTGTAAACAGTGCTTTAATATTTTTATATAGGTGTAACAGGTAGGAAATATATAGAAATTTAATAAAGTTATCAAACACTTAAGTCTTCACTGCATAAATTCTAAAATAATAGATTATCATCAAAGTGAGCAATGAGTGATTTTCTGATTAACATTAATGACAGACAGCAGCAGGTTTATTAGGCTGCATTAACTTTAAGAGCTGACGCACATGACCCGGATTTCCTCACTTTACTTCTAAGGCTTCATTTACCTCATTTAAAACAGTGCTTCAGAGCATACTCAACAAAAACAGTATTTTGGCATAATTGTGTGTTTTAGTTTGTTCAACCGCTGTCTGAAGAGGTTCTCTCCACACAAGTGTGTGTGTGTCACACAGACAAAATATTCACATATGCGCACTGCGTTGTTTCTGTGTTATATCTCACTTGAATGGTTTAAAATAATTTGTATGAATACGATTTTTTAAGGAAAAAAACAGATGCTGCGCTAATTGCGTTAAATATTTGCATAAATAATTATCAAAAGATAAAATCACACAATGGACAGCGAACAGCACAACACAGAGGATACACTCCAATGATCTTAGAAGACATGGACGTCTTGGCGGCATTGATGAGACACTCTCTGCCCAAGTCATCCGTGGCGATGGTCAGATTCTCATTGATGTATCTGACCGCCTCCCTATGAACCACAGCAAATCAGACCGATTAATGCAAATGTCCTCCTGACTCATGCTTAAACATTAACGGTACAGGAAGTGACTCTTACTTGCAGGCCAGTCTGTATCCACTGATGATGGAGGTGGGGTGAATCTTCTGCTTGACAAGCTCGTCGGCACTCTTCAAAAGCTCAGCGGCAATGATCACCTAAACACACACACACACACACAGATGAGTGGTTTCTACAATACAATCCTAAACCTTTGAAATTGAATCAACATTGTCTAATGTACTGTTAGACATGTGGAAGCAGCAGGGGAAGACCTGCATGTCCCACAGTTTGCAACAGACAGATTCTGTGTCCTGTTAGCATAGCCACACACACTGACACAGCCCAGATGGATGGTACTATAACAGGAAAAGTTTATATAGAACAGACACTGTCTAAAGCCTGAAGTAACAAATGTCTCACCACTGATGTTGTGCCGTCTCCAACCTCTTTATCCTGCAGGTCTGCTAGTTCACAGAGGACCTTCGCCGCCGGGTGCTCCACCTCCAGCAGCTTCAGGATAGTGGCCCCGTCATTGGTGATGGTCACGTCCTGAAACACAGATCTGCCAGCATTAACAAACACACTGAAACATGTCATCTGTGTGGACACCGGATCTGGATTAACATTACTCTGACAGGGGGAAACGAGTTTAAACTTACACCGATGTCGTCCACCAACATCTTGTCCAGTCCGACAGGGCCGAGAGAGCTCTTGACGATGTTAGCAATGGATGCAGCGGCCATGACTGCAAATGAACAAAAACCACATCAGCATATGAATTTTATTTTTCTGCTCAAGATGCAGACAGTTCAGTGTTGTCTGCACTCCGAAACAGTTACCGTGCATGTTTTTAACGCAAAGTTAAATGGTTAGTGAAACGTGACTAAGTCATTTAAAGGCACAATATGTAAGCTTTTTAGATCAAAATATCCAAAAACCACTAGAACAGTGTTATATATTTTGTTGACTTGTGTACTTACATTATCCTACAAGTTTCCAGCAATATTCAAACACAGATTTTTTTTAGCATCACCTGTCAATGACGTCATATACACACTACCCTTTATTTCCATAGAAACAACACATATATTAAAGCACATTTTATTATACAGACAAGCAACTTTCTGGTTACATTCATCAACAGAATTGTTATATATCTTTACTAGGTTAACATTACTGTTTGAGATTTACCACAAGTAACATGTTTTTACCACGCCTCATAGACGCTAATTTGTCATGTGTCTAACAAAGCATAATCAGACAGAGCTTTCTCCATGATACAATATATATTACAAAATGAACTGCATGTCATTAAGCAACAGAAGTCATCAATACTGAGCTAGATACTGCAAAGTGCAATACGTCTCTCATATCAGCCACAGAGTACCGTTAATACATAACTTTCAACACCCTCAAAAGTATTTAGTATGATTGTTTTAAACATGTACCCCATATACGCTATGAAAAGAGCAGAAGCGGTGACTGTAGCAGTAGCATAATAAAAGCTCTGCTAGTCTTGAGATCGGTGAGCGTGCAGGTGTCTTTCAGAAACAATTGAAGTTTCACAAACTAATTTCGGGAGAAGCACGTGCAAACAATTAAATCTAATTAAACAGGTGGAGCAGGCTCAGATAATTAACCCAATTGGAACACAAGAGCACATTAAACTAATCAGTTAATCAATGATAGGAGGTGTATATAGACAGCCGATTTACCTTCCTGTCATTGACAGTTTCTCAGCATCCCGCCACCACCCCTTCTCCGCACTTACTTAAATCAACTGCTATAAATATCAAAACAAATCACAAATTGCAATCTAGTTCTAAACTATCCATGTCGGGGGGGGATACTCTGGGTTCGGGCAAATTTTCCGAGCCCGGAGCCCTCCCCGGACAGCACGCCAAATACACATAATCTTTACTCTATTTAATTGATGTAAGTGTGAACTCGTGAATCACTCACAAGGGTCTCGTGTAGCCAGAGCTTCAGACTCTCGGTAGAGATCTGGACTATCACAGCTCTCATTGGTCAAGGACCACCTAAGAGACGTTTGACTGACATTTAAAGTAACCATTCACAGGGGCATGAAATCGATGTCCCGATATCCCAGGGAAGTCGATGTCCCTGCAATAACAGACTGGCGTGCATCTATAGAGTATTGATTTAAGAACCTTGTGCAAGTTTACTGCAACAATGGAGCCACAAACTTTACATTCTTCAGAAAATTCAGCGTTTGGTTGATCCTGGTAAGTGTTCGTTGTCACAGTTGTAATCGACAGAGTTTGCCGTCACTGCATTTGTTTTCATGCAGACCGTTAAAGACAATGGAGCAGTGACCTTCACCTACTTCAGAAAATCCAGCATTTAGCAGACCGTTAAATAACGCAAAACAACTCGCGCACATCCTGTAGAATTCAACCAATCAGATGATGACTACAAAACTCTTGAAGTGTTTTCAGTTGTGCGCGCTATATGCAGACGTTCAGCCAACGGTCTGAGGCTGAGACTAGGCGTGTCCAGCTTCATACCATTACTACAACTTTAATAACTTTGCTCATCCCTGAATATGACTTCTGCCCAAGTCGGATGCCTTTGCATCAGCTGTGGAGCTGAAGACAACTCCCATGATCCCACACTCATTCAAAGCATCATCAAGCTTTTGTTACAAATAAGAAAACTCTAGTGGCGAATACTTATATACTGTGCCTTTAAAGGGGTACTTTGGCAGTCATTAATGGGTCAATAGAAATATTTTTTTTATTTGGTGCTTTCTAGACGGAGAAAAGACAAAATGTATTTGTCTCATGGGGATGAAAGACCCAGAATGCTTCGCTGCCCTATGAGGCCACTCCCAAAGCCACCGCGACCACGATCATTTACATAATATCAGTTCAATTAGAGAACAGACAATACAATTAAAAACTAAAGCGTCTGTTTAATATGTGATTTAGCCGCTGAGGAAGTGTCACAGCGCAAATGCTGCAGGAGTCAGATTACACTGGGATGAATGAGCTGAAGGAGCTCTCCTGATGAGAGCTGAGGTAAACACGATCACAAGCACAATCATTCGAATATACTCCAGAGTTTCTACTGATACAAAGACATATGCTAATCGCTGAGCTAACCCTTTAATACATACCAGGCTTACATGGCAGATGTATGAACTAAAATAAATGGAAATTATGCCATAATTCACTCACCCTCTTCCACCAGAAATCGACTCGCGTACAGGCGTTACCGGAAGCCATTGATTATAGTGTACAAAGTTATAAAGATTGATATTTTTCTTACAAAAACGCATCACTGTTTCAGAAGGCCTTTGTTAACCCCCTAGTGATGTTACGTTCGTGAACGAATCGTTCTTTTTGAACGAATCGTTCTCGTTCACGTAGTCTATTGACTCATGTTTCTCGTTCACTGAAATTCCTCCCTCCACCGCAGCGTGGCGCTATTAGCAGCGAGCGCATGCGCAGCTCTGTCGACTGTTTCATTCAGTCAAAGAATGACAAAACCTCAAGCCAATAGCGTTCGAGTATGAGATGTGACGGAGCATGTGATTTGTTGAATTCAGTGAACGAATACGCCCTTTACTGACCGAGAGGCTTTGAGTCTGACTCTGAACGAGAAATGTCGTTCGTGAACGAAATGAACCAGTTGTTGAAGGATACTGATAGCGAACAGCTCGGCTCGTGTAGGTGGCATATTTGCAGCAAAAGAAATGTACACTTTCCCACTGTAATGAAAACAGTGTAATAATGCAGGTTGATGGTTAAATGATTACTACAGAGTAAAGTGTGTTTGCATTTTATTTTATGTTTGAACCGTTTTCTTCATTACGTTTGAGTCATGTCATGCACTTCTCTAAAAACTAAAACAAATAAAAAATGTGACAGTGGCCTATGGTTAAAGAGATCTCGTGTGTCACGTCAGTAAATAGCATTCTGAGCTACTGAACGAACTTCACTGACCGAGTTGCTGTTTTGAGTCTGAACGAGAGAGAGATCTCGTTCGTGAACGAACTGGTACTTCTCGTTTGTGAACGAAATGAACCAGCTCAGAACGAGAGAGAGAGAGATCTAGTTTGTGAACGAACTAGGCTACCTCGGTCATTTAGCATGCGTGATCAGTCTCGTTCAGCAATCAGCAGATGCAAAGCACAGTTATAGACAAACCTCATGTTTATAACCCCATGTTTACAATAATCCCAGATATATGAATGTCTAAATGTCTGACCAAACAATTAAATGTTAATCATGCAAGAAAACATGCTTTGGTCATCTGAACCACTTATTTAGACTTATTTTATTTAATGAGTTGATTATGTACATTTTAATAAAGCCAAATCATTTTTTTAAAGTAAATACGTTCGTTGACTTAAGACATTACACATAAAACACTCTTTTTCGTCACCTGCGGTCATATTTATGTAATATTTTAAAAAAATGTTACTGAACGAATCATTTTGGTGAACGAACTGAAAATGAACGACTCTCTTAAAAGAATCAAAATTTCCACCACTATAACCCCCTGGAGTCGTATGGAGCATTTTATGATGGATAAAAGATGCAGTTTTATGGGAATCAAAATCTAAGTTACCATTCACAAAGCTTGGAAGAGGCAGGGTATTTTTTTTTTATTATCGCCGCTTGTATTCGTCTGAAAGAAATCTCTCATATACACCTTGGATTGGGGGGGGGGGGGGGGGGGGTATAATTGATGGTATAATTGATGGTATAATTTATTAATATGATGGTATAATTTTGGGTGTACTATCCCTTTAAATGACACTAAACGGGGCGTGGACGCAGCATCACACAATAGCAGAAGTCTTCAATAAGCAAAGCCATACATGTAACGTTATGTAGATATGCATGCATTACATCTGGTTCTTCCTGGTTACTGTATTGTGTGGTGCAAGCAAAGCTTTTTACCCATCATGGCATCACTCAAACTTTTATCACATGTATTAATTTGTCTGATAGAGTGCACATGCGTCGCAGTGTCAGTGATGATCATCTACTGCCTAGAGAAGCACAATCACAGTACCGACAACGTGCAGACCCAATAAATGAACCTATCAGCCACGTCTTTTGTTGTGGATCCAGTATTAAACGCACTGTAAGCCGCACGTGCTGCTCGAGACACCGGCCGCAGCCGCTCTTCCGTTAAAAACATCGCAACACCGGACCTGTTTCTCGCGCTTCTCTGTTTGTATCGCGGGCTAATATGCGCTCATTCAAACTCACCGTTTTGAGCCCTTACGGACTCGCCGCTCGTCCTGTGGCCGAGCACGGTTAACGGACCCTCTGTCATGGACATGTTGAACGGGAGAAGAGAATGGAGATGCGCGCGGTGGGTTATGGGTAGGGTGCGCGCGGGAGGGGCGCATGTGGAAAGTTCCAGATCAGTCTAGATGAACAGCTTTCTTTCCGTTCACACTTGCAAACATGAACCACTTAACCCCTCCAAATACTCGACTCTACACACTGATGTCTTTAAAGAGTTATATACCACGCGGATTAAGCCAAAGACCGTGAAAGTTATAAAAAACTACAGTTCCCTGTTTGAATATGGTGATTCATTCTATGGTTTTCGTCAGAGCATTTACTAAGAATGAGGGACATCTAGTGGACTGGTAGAGCAGCGGCAGTTCTTTTATTACAACCATTGTGACGCTTGGCAAAATGATTCGAATCGTTCACTGGTGATCCCTGCTGGCCAAAACAGTGTAAATGCAGTTGTGGGCTGTCAGGGCCAGCAGGGCCTTCTCTGCTGGCCCTGTCAAAATCATTATTATATATATATATATATATATATATATATATATATATATATATATATATATATATATATATATATATATATATATATATATATATATATATATATATATATATATATATATTAGGGCTGGGATAAACGATTATTTTTTAAACGATTAATCTAGCGATTCTTTTTTCGATGCATCGATTAATCTAACGATTAATTTTTCCTGTCCGATTCGGTTACGATTCCATTCGATTATCGATTATCTCCCCATTAATTGCCTAATAGCAATTTATACATGTTGATTTAATTATCTGAATGAAAAAATAATAATTCCTTAACATTGCAATATATGTTTATTGCTCTTAAAATTCCAAAGTAAAAGACTATACAAGAACAATGCATTCAATAAAATCATAACAAAGTGCACACACACACACACACACACACACACACACACACACACACACACACACACACACACACACACACACACACACACACACACACACACACACACACACACACACACACACACACACACACACACACACACACACACACACACACATTGGTCTATGTGGTTTACAGGGACTCTCCATAGGCGTAATGGTTTTTATACTGTACAAACCGTATTTTCTATCCCCTTACACTGCCCCTGCCCCTAAACCTACCCATCACAGGAAACATTCTGCATTTTTACTTTCTCAAAAAAACATCATTTAGTATGTTTTTAAGGCCATTTGAATTATGAGGACATTTGATATGTCCTCATAAACCACCTTTATAGTGTAATACCAGTGTAATACCCATGTAGTTATACAAATTTGTGTCCTCATAAACCACATAAACAGGCTCACACACACACACACACACACACACACACACACACACACACACACACACACACACACACACACACACACACACACACACACACACACACACACACACACACACTATTTTGAAGTTACTGCACTCTGCCTTTGTATTGTCTGCAAAAAATGTGGAGTCATGCCAATGCAAAAGGCAGTAACTTCCATATTATCAATATTTGGTTGCTGATCACCATTTACAAAATCAATATAGTAACACCTGTATAAAATCTAATGATCATGGCATTTATTTTGGATGATTTACAATTAATTATAGCCATCTTCTTATTGCCATCATGTGCTTTGGTTGCATTCTGATGCCAATATTAAGGACACAATACGTCTTGTAAAGAGTATCTTCATTGGTGTGCAGCAAAACTTACAGGTTTGATAGGTGACACTGAATTATATGAACAAGATAAGATTATTTCTTATGAGTAAACATTTGCATATATAATGCAAAGATATAAAAAATAGAACAAATAACAAATCATGTAAAAATGCATGGGATTGGAATAAGATAAATAGCAAACAGTGCCGCTGGTTAATCAAGGGTTAAGTTTGGCTATCACGCTCTAATGGCAGCACTGACCGGATCGGATTGCCCATTCATAGGCTAAACAGAGTAATTATTTATTACAATATGTTTTTAATGTTTTTATCTAGTAAAAAAAAATGATACAATAGGCTACATAGCTTAATTACTTTTACATCTTTGAATGAAAATCGCCTATAGCCTAAAAGGACAACTTTTAGATTGATGTGAACGACAAGTAGGAATAATTCTCAGAATGCTTGTGGATTAAACATCCCCGATGACGTTCATTGCCATGGATTTTATCGGGTTTACAAGAAGGTAGGATATATGGATATAATTGCGAACTGTTACTACTGATTATATGCGTGAGCGCACGCTGTCGAGTGCACACAGTCGGGCAGCCCCAAACTGCCTGACAGCGCGCTGAGTGAATATTCTGCATTATGAAAACATGTATCGCAGTACACAGGCTACACCGTAACTTAAACACGGCAGACTTTAATAGACAGTAAAATAAAGGCGGGACACCATAACTGGATGTCGGTACCGTAACTTAAAGGGGGGGTGAAACACTCAGTTTCAGTCAATCTCATGTCAATCTTGAGTACCTATAGAGTAGTATTGCATCCTTCATATCTCCGAAAAGTCTTTAGTTTTATCATATTTATAAAAGAAATATGGGCTGTACCGAGTCTTTCCGGAAAAAACCGAGCGCCTGGAGGCGTATCGTGTGGGCGGAGCTAAAGAGTGATGAGCGCGCAAAGCGGTGACGTCCTCAAGCGTGGAGAAACCCATCTATCTCAGCTAATACAGATAATGATCCACAATCAAATCTGAGGCTGAAATAAATTGAACAGGAGAAACGGCAACATCAGGATGTCCATCTCTGTGGTATGTACTGTATTTAGGGGCCTTTGTGTGCAGTTTATGAGGACATGATTCGGTTTATGGACTATTGTATGTGACTAGACCTTAGAGGTAGCAAGCAAAACGGTTTTGCACGTCAGAGTCAGAATAGTGTAACGTTATACAGAACAACAATGGAGTAACCGTTAGCGCATTTGAATGACGAAGCACGCGATCGTATCGTTTACTGATGTTTACTCATGCGACGGTAGCCAATAGCAGAGACATTTGAAGTTGATTTACTCCCTGGCATCTTCCAAAGCAGGACCGCTCTGTCAAAAACACACTTCTTTGGTATGATTTGGTGAAGTCCTGTGACAGCAGTGACCGTGGAAATCCACTTTGCGACGCGACTGAAGCGATGCCTTGAAGCTTCCCGTCATTTCTGCGTTCAAATCGGTTCAAATGCAGCGCTGCCTTCCCGCAATGCTGTGCTGAAGCCGCTCGACGTCACCCATAGGAATAAAGTGGAGCACATAAGTGTTCACGGACGACTGGATCTGCAGCTGAGAGACTGTTTACAGCGTGCATTTCCTCTCTCTCCCTCTAGTGACGCGCGCGCACCCTTCCGGGAGAAGAGCCTGTACAGCCCATACAAGGACCTTCCGCTCTATTTAACGTCAAATAGACCCATACTCGAAAAAAACTCGCCGAAACTTGTGAGAAACCGGAAGGAGTATTTTTAACACAGAAATACTCCATCAAACGTCCAACATTAGTTTTTGAAACTTTGTCTATGTTTAGGATGGGAATCCAAGTCTTTAAAGGTGTAAAAAGCTCAGTATGCATGAAACAGCATTTCACCCCCCCTTTAATTTAAACATCTGTCTTCCTGTGTGCAGAAATTTGTTTATGTAGCAGTGACAACAAAACGCGTGCATGCGCACCTGTGTTAAGAGCGCTTGCTCCGTGCGTGCCGCGCGCCAACCCGCAAGCCTTGCACTTCTGAAAGTCTGAGGAGCCACTCGTGTTGCTACCATAGATATACATAATAAATAATATACTTAATTACATAATATACTTTATTATGTATATCTATGGTTGCTACTACTCTCCGGCGCCACCATCTTTATTTTGAGTCTGACGAATTGACGCGCATATTTTGCTTCGACGTATTTTTTGCGTCGACGCATTGTCCCAGCCCTAATATATATATACACGAGTGGCTCCTCAGCCTTTCAGAAGTGCAAGTTACATAGTTACGATTATATTTCCAGAAAGAATGTATTTATTTTTGGTGTATTTTCCATATGTCATCATCTAAACGCATCACAGCCCCGAGGACCAGCACTAGTAGAATCGCTTGCCTTCCATTGAAGCTGCTATTTTCCATTGGACCATAGCTTTGACTGACGTGGGTCATTAGCTAATCAAAATTTGATGTGTAGTGATAGAACGGCCCAGAGGCCCAGCGATGTGTCGGTGTGCTACCCCCTGCTGATGTCATCAGCCGTCTGAACTTTTCGCGGGTTGTGAGAATTCTGTGTGAAATAAACTATGGCCGCCCCGGGATGACAGCAAGGGGGTAATCTAGCGCTCGGAAAGCGTTCCACCCATAGGGGCGGCCATTGCTAACCAAGCCATCACCTGCTGTTAGCATCCCATTGACTCCCATTCATTTTTGAGTCACTTTGACAGTGAAAAAACTTTAGATCTGAGACGTTTAAAGACTCCATTTGTCCATTGTTTATTTCTAAAGAAACTTGACAATGAATAAAAGGCTCCATTACCTTGTATCTTACACTATCGCCCCGTAGAAGCTGTTTTTGTAAAAATAGGCTAACTATTGCGTCATAACCAACGCGACTCTGTCGCACAGTTGAGAAATTACCGTATAGACATGAGGAGACGCTCGCAGGCAATCTTTTACTGTCTATGAGACAGTCTGGGGGACGTGGAGACATGTCCTGGAGACTAGTCTGATAAAGTCAAGGGAGAAGAATGGGGATAAGCCCATAGTGAGCCAAAAGCAACGGGAGAAAATATTTAAACAACGTGATTCAGCTTTCACTTTCCACATCTACTAGAAGACCTACAGCTGTCAGACAGGAGGCTCACGTCACAACTACGTCCTCAAGCTCAGTCTGAGCCTGCGCAGTTCGCTCAGCCATCAGGAAGTGAGTGCCCCTAGGTGGACTTCATTATTTCGCCGTTGACGTAATGGGATCGCTCGGTCCATTTCTTTTACTGTCTATGGATGACAGGCTGCGTGCGAATGATCGATCCTGATGTCAAGCCGGTAATGTTAGCTAACAAGCAGTGTTTTTTCTGTTTCTTTGGATGTTCTGTTGGTCCGTATTTTTGTTTGTTTAAGAGTATTTGTGCCAGCTGATTTTGATTCTTTTCACCATTTGCCTAAACGGTGACACGTGAGTGCAGTATCATCAATAAATAGTCAAATTGCCTTTTTGTCTCGCGTGTACTTTTTGCTTGACCCCTTCCCAACGAACACTATGAAAGCAAAGTTCGTAGTAGTATTGCGTACAGTGCATTATTGTATATTGCGCGCGCGTGTGTGTGTGTGTGTATTATGACACACAGGAGAGGGTGAAATATGAGGACATTGGCCATGTCACTTTTCAAAATGCTTTTAAATCATACAGGATGAGGTTTTTTTTAGAAAGTAAAAATGCAGAATGTTTCCTGTGATGAGTAGGTTTAGGGGCAGTGGCAGTGTAGGGGGATAGAAAATACGGTTTGTACGGTATAAAAACCATTGCGCCTATGGAATGTCCCCATATGTCACAAAAACAAACGTGTGTGTGTGTGTGTGTGTGTGTGTATGTGTGTTGTTATGGCGACGGCGTGGGGCTTGTTAATCGTGTGTGTGTGTGTGTGTGTGTGTGTGTGTGTGTGTGTGTGTGTGTGTTGTTATGGCGTGGGGAGTGTTGACCGTTAGTGAAGGCCCTGACTGAAACCCCACGGTACGCTAGTAAATGTAACAAAAACTGAAGCCAAACATGCATAAAACCATATTTTTTTACAGTCTATGATAAAAACTTTTACGCTGTGCAAATACATCTAATGATGCTACTGGACACATCTTCAGTGATGTTCCTGGAATCATTGGGTGTTTCGGGTCTTTCAACATCATACACCCTCATCCAGGCGACCCAGCTGAGGCTGATCAGACCCCAGCTTGTGTCCAGTTGGCAAATCTAGCTACTTTGCCCCCATGGATCTCCTCTCTTGAGCCATAGCCATCTTGAGGCTTTCTCTGCTGCTTCGGTGATGTTGTAGATGGCTCTTCGCCTCCTCCCTCCATCAATGCCTAACAGACTGAAGGCTCTGCACAAGGATCGGGCCGCAAATCCCCTACTTCCGACTTCAACTGGGAGACACCTTGCTCTCCATCTTGCTTGCTGACACTCACTGACCAGTCCCTCATACTTGGTGAGCTTCCTTTCAAAGGCCTCTTCCAGGCGATCTTCCCAAGGGACTGTTAGCTCCAACAGAACCACTTGTTTGGTGGACTCAGACAAGAGAACAATGTCTGGTCTTAAGGTGGTGGTTGCAATGTGGTTGGGGAACTTGAGTTGCTTCTACAGGTCCACCAGCAGCTGCCAGTCCCTTGCAGTGGCCAAGATGCCTGCAGATGTTTTTGCAGCTGGTCTTGGCTGCTCTCCAGCTCTGATGAAGATGATGGCTTTCTTACTTCTGGAGAGACAGGAGCGCTTGGCCCACTCGACTCCTGCAGCAATGGCTTCAGCGATGGCCTTCAGCACCTGATCATGTCTCCACCTATATCTCCCCTCTCCCAGTGCCTTTGGGCAGCAACTCAGGATGTGCTCTAGTGTTCCACGCCTGGAGCACAGTGGACATGCTGGTGACTCCACCTTGCCCCATATATGAAGGTTTGATGGGCTGGGAAGCACATCATAAACCGCCTGGATGAGAAACTTGATCCGCTGTGGCTCTGCCTTCCACAGCTCTGCCCATGTCACCTTCCTCTCAATCACATTCTCCCATCGTATCCAGGCACCCTGTTGCCTCATTCCCACTGTCCTGCAGGTTCTCTCCTCCTCGACCACTGCTCTCACCTCCTCCTGGACTAGGCGACTCCTTTCCTTCCCTTTGGTGGTGTCAATATGGGGAGTTGAAAAGGAACCCAGTCCAGCCCTGCCTCTTGTTACCACTCCTACCAGCCTGTTGTGATGTAATCTTGCTTCTGCTTGTTGAACAGCCCCCTCAGCCTTCCACTTCCGGCCAGTCCTAACTTCAATTCCAGCCTTTGCCACCTTTGCATCTCTTGAGTCTCTATATTGCAACACTTCCCTGGCTCTCGTTACCTTGAACTCTTCTTCCAAGGACTTGAGTGGCAGTTGCAGTTTGTTGCGCTGCCCATAGAGTGCGATGCTACTTAGACTTTTTGGAAGCCCCAGCCATTTTCTGAGGTGGCTGCTGACCTTCCTCTCTAAGGTTTCCACAGTCGAGATTGGCACTTCATAGATGAGGAGTGGCCACAGGATCCTGGGAAGAATGCCATGCTGGTATAGACTTCGTCTTGGGCCCCCTGCACTCTGGTTCAGCAGACTTGAGCAATGAGCATTTTCATGGCCAGGGAGAACAGAATTACGGAGATGGTACAGCCTGTTATGATACCGATCTCAATCTTGTGCCAGCCTGATGTCACTGCCCCTGATGAGGTTCTCATCCTGAAGTTGTTGTAATAATCAGCGATGAGGTGTCTAACCCTGGTGGGGACGTGATGTTTTGTCAGAGTGAGCTGCACAAGTTTGTGTGGTATTGAGCCATATGCATTTGCCAGATCGAGCCACAGCACTGAAAGATTGCCCCTGTTCTCTCTGGCCTCTCTGATAAGCTGTGTCACCACACCTGTGTGTTCCAAGCATCCAGGCATACCTGCAACTCCCCCCTTCTGAACTGATGTAAAACCCATTTACAAACCCATTTACAAACCCATTGCAAATGTTTTATTGAACGTAAAATCTATCAAATGCAATTAACTAGTAATAATAATAATAATAATAATAATAATAATAATAATAATACATTTTATTTATAATGCACTTTATATTAAACAAAATCTCAAAGTGCTACAGAATTAAAAACAATCAACAACAATAAATAAATAAGTAAATGAATAAAATAAAATAAATAAAACTGAAAAAATAAAGAAGTAACAAGTCAATTAAAAGCTCTGCTAAAAAGGTGGGTTTTAAGACCACGCTTAAAAGCATCTACAGTCTGTGGGGTCCGCAGGTGGTCAGGGAGAGCATTCCACAGACTGGGGGCTGCAGAGCAGAAGGCCCGATCTCCCATAGTACGCAGATTGGTCGAGGGAGTTTTAAGACGAAACAGAGAAACAGAGCGGAGGTTACGAGTGGCTGTTTGTGCAGTGAGGAGTTCTTTAAGATAGGAGGGAGCATCACCATGGATGCACTGGTGCGTAAGGAGAGAGATCTTGTACTCGATCCTGAACGACACAGGAAGCCAGTGGAGTGATTATAGAATGGGGGTGATGTGGTCGTATTTGCGCACCCTCATGAGGATCCTAGCAGCACTGTTCTGAATATACTGCAGCCTTTTGCTAGGGATGCCGATAAGGAGCGCATATCAGCAGTAGTCCAGCCTGGAGGAGATAAAGGCGTGGACAAGCTTCTCCACATCTGCCAATGTTAGTATGGGACGAAGTTTGGCAATGTTTCTGAGGTGGAAGAAGGAGGTCTTACACAGGTGTTTGATGTGAGCTTCAAAAGTAAGCTGCGATTCCAATCTGACCCCTAAATTGGTGACTGAAGTGGAAAGTGGAATTACCTGATCAGAGAAAGCAATGCTGGTGATTGAAAACGGACTTCTGGACCTGAAATGGAGTGCCGACTAGGATAGCTTCAGTCTTAGAGCTGTTTAGCTGCAGAAAGTTTTGCTTCATCCACACCTTTATCTCATCCAGGCAAGTGATCAAAGTGGATGGTGTGAGGTCAGCAGAGGGAGATGAACTTGTCCTGAGGTAAAGTTGAGTGTCATCAGCACAGCAGTGAAAATAAATCCCATGCCGGCTGATGAGACGGCCAAGGGGGAGCATGTTGAGGATGAACAGGGTGGGTCCGAGCACTGAGCCTTGAGGGACACCGCAGATGACAATGTGTGACAGGGATGTAGCTTCTCCTAACGCAACATATTTAGTTCTCCCAGTGAGACAAGAAGAAAACCAGTTGTGGACCGAGTCAAAGAGACCGATGGTGGAATGTAAACGGTAAAGGAGGATGTTATGGTCAACTGTATCGAAAGCTGCAGTTAAGTCCAGGAGGATGAGAAGGGATGGGGAACCAGCATCTGCCGCCATCAATAGATCATTTGTGACCTTGACCAAAGCTGTTTCTGTGCTGTGTCATGAGCGGAAACCAGACTGAAATTTCTCATAAAGATTGTTATGCTCCAAATGGACCTGAAGCTGTGCAGCAACAACTTTTTTCAGCACCTTAGAGAGGTATGGGAGGTTGGATATGGGCCTAGTTGTCAATAACATCTGGGTCTAAAGTAGGTTTTTTAGAAGTGGTCTGATGATAGCAGTTTTTAGAGATGAAGGAACAAGGCCAGCCTGGAGGGAATTATTAATAATCTTGGTTATAAATGAATTTAAGACACAGAGGTTAGATTTTACCATGGCTGAAGTAAAAGGACCCAGTGCACAGGTGGATGGTTTCATTTTTCTGATGATGTCCTCAACCTCGAGCTGTGTGATGATGGAGAAGCAGCAGAGATGTTGGAAGGTCCCTGGCTGTGGATCAACAGACGGGACAGGCATAGCGGAGGTGCTAGACAGAAGCAAGTGGATGTTGTCTACTTTGTTCCTACAAAAGGTCATGAACTTATTGCACCTCTCTTCTGTGGCTTCTGAAAAAGAGTGAGTTTGCGGTTTGAGGATGTGATTTATAGTGGAGAAAAGCTTCTTGGAGTTTCCAGGGTTATTGTTGATGATGATGCAAGAGTAGAAATTATCTTATAAACTAGTCATCTAATAAGATTAAATATCAAATGTCTGTATAATATGTATTCTTTTATCCCTTTTCAGGCCAATAAGAGCAGGGTTTCTGTTGGTTTTATGAAGGTAAATTTAAATAATTAGTTTACCCAGAAATGAAAATTATTTAATTAATTACTCACCCTCATGTCGTTGGACACCCGTAACAACTTCGTTCATCTATCCACAACTTTCCCGAACTCTAACCTTTCCCCTAATCGCTATGGCAACGTAGAACACGCCGGTATCCAACTTCCGGTTTACGTTAGTCTGTACTGTTATCAGATAAACGCTTGGTTGTATTATGAGGATTCAGGAGTAGACTTTTACAACAACGCTTCAGGCAAAATGATCAAATGTCCCAGATGGTCGCATGGATCTGACTATCTTACAAGAACTTACTAATATCTGTAGCACTAAGCGTTTTACCTGAGTTATGCGGTGCACACATTTTGCCACTGTGTGGTAGGCTGTTCCTATGATCCACGCAAGAATTACCTTCCGTCCATGCGCCTGTAAATTGATTTTATTTTATTATAAATAAAGGTTTATTTGTTTCTAGTTATTTATTTTGTTAGATATTTCCACTTTGCGGGAGTCCCGCAAAATAATTTTATTTTCCTGCGACACGCACACAATAATATCTTGCCACCCGCATCTCACCATCAACTATGATCCCGCGCCGCACTCGGTTGTGCTGGGTCCCGCGTTAGTGCATGTCTCTATTTAACGTTAGGTTGTTAGAGCGGTCTTGCTACACAATAAATCTGTAAATTATTGAAAACAATATATACCCCTTGCAAACAATATACCCCTTGCAAACAATTATACAGTTGTACTGCAGTATTTTAAACAGGCTAGGTTAAACTAATATATTATATAAACTCAATAATTAAATTTACAGCAATTAAATGTTAATTTGTATTACAATGCACTTAAATTAATTGAAGTGCATGCATTTTTTTCATGTTGATTAAAAAAAAGTCTACTGACAATGTCTGACATGATTTCAACAATTACAAATATTAAAATATAAATATTACTTCTACATCACAATTCTTGAGTTTATTTGAAGCTCGTTGGGCATTGAATGGGTGCGTATGGTGCTAGGCAACATGTCAAACGGGTCCGTTTATGTTGCATGGTTTATGGAAGCAAGTAGGTTTCTGAGGTGAGAGACCCAGGTGCTCAGCGCTCATTAACCCTAGCGAGAGCAGCCTCAACTCGGCTCGTTCTTCTGACGACTGCCCCTGCCTGGTAGAAGCCCCTCACATGACGCAAATTCGCGTCTGTTGTGTAGTGAATGAAGCGAATGGAGTCAAAATGTTCATGCGTCCATGTTCGCACGAATAGCGCTATTTATTCGCGTCACTCGCGTCTGATGAACGCAGCATAACTGTTATGTGTGCTAAACCGGAACTGAGATGCCGTCAACCGGAAGTATCGAGTGTCATGGCGACGCCCACTAAGACTTGCAGGAAAGTTGTGGATAGAACACAAATGAAGATATTTTTGTTGAAAGCTGATGGCTGAGAAAGGCTTCAGATAGGCCTCCATTGGCATTCAGTACATTCCCACTCACAAGACCCATAAAGGCACTAAAAACGTTGTAAAGTCCATCTCACTACAGTGGCTGTACAATAATTTTACAAAGCGATGAGAATAGTTTTTGTGCGCAAAAATAATCTAATTAATTACTTTATCCACCAAGTTATTGTCTTCCGTGTAGGTTTTGGACGTGAACTCACGCGGTAGCGGCGCTCCTCCTCTTCCGGGTCATGGATCTGAACGGCAGAGCTGTGTCATATTCTCACACGTCAAGTTCACGTCAATAACTTGGTGGATAAAGTCGTTATTTTGATTTTTGTGTGCACAATAACTATTTTCATTGCATTGTAAAATTATTGTACAGCCACTGTAGTGAGATGGGCTTGTATCTATGTTTTTAGTGTCTTGTGAGTGGGAATGTACTGAATGCCAATGGAGGCCTTTCTGAAGCCTTTCTCAGCCATCAGCTTTCAACAAAAATATCTTCATTTGTGTTCTATAGATGAACGAAGGTGTTACGGGTGTCCGACGACATGAGGGTGAGTAATTAATTAAATCATTTGTATTTTTGTGTGAACTAACCCGTTAAGATCTTTTTACGACCATTAAAGAAAGCACACAATGAGTTATATTAGTGACGCTTCAAAGTTTGAAAATACAATTTTAAAAGGTCTTCATAACTTTTACAAAAAATAGCTTAACGTTATAGATAAGAAATCTTGGGAAATCTTGTGAAAGTGATATCTGATACCTTAGACGATTTCCCGGCTGTGCTGGCTTCCATTAAGAAGGTACCATGCAAGCATTTTCGGTCGATGGACCGCACCTGGAATTCAGGTCAGCCAACTATCCTGAGACCCCTGCCCGGATATGTGCCCAAGGTTCCCACCACTCCCTTCAGAGATCCCTTAGCTGCCCCAGGAGAAGGCAGACCAAGTCCTTGCTTTGTTCTGTCCTGACTGCGCTTTGGTCGTGGACCAAACGCAGAGCTTCAGGACCTCAGACCAGTTCTTTTACTGTTACTGAGGCCAGATTTTTGTGTACATAGAAAAAGTCTTAGATCTTTGAGTTTAGCTCATGAAAAATGGGGGCAAAAACAAAAGTGTTCTGTTTATAATTTTGTTCAGTCTAGATTGCATATAGGCTTTACAGCCTTTTAAGTTCAAGGTGATCCACAGGGGACACAGATGTTTGTGGCTGACTTCCTCTCCAGGGGAGGGGCTGCAGAACAGACGGCTTCCCGGCCTGAGTCGGGCGGTTGGGATATGTGCCGGGAGTTGCGTGGTTTAGCGAGGTCTGTGAAGGGAGAGAGAGTTCGGAGACAAGCGACATAAGTGGATCAAGTTCAAATGAATAACACCTGTGTCTTGTTCCAGTAATGGGCGTGAAGATGGCATAAAATCAGCTCAAGGAGCATATTCAAGGATAGAGACTTGAGCCCCTTTCACACTGCACGTCGGACCCGCAATATTCCCGGAACATTGCCGGGTCGCCTTCTGTGTGAAAGCAACCACGTCCTTTCGTGGATTGATTACCGAATAATCGGTATTGGGATTGATTACCGAATTCGACCCGGGTCGGGGACCTAGTAACATTGCGGGATTCGACCCGGGACAAGCGCTGTGTGAACAAAAGCCGAAACTAATGCCGCAACGTGTACGTAGTTATCGTGCGACTCCTAGAGCTTGTTTTTTCAATAATATAACCCTGCAGTGAAGAGCTAGTCGGTGTTTTAAAGGCAGAGAGTGTTCGTATACAAAAGAAACTAAAATTAAACAAGCAGAAATGTGCGCAAACTGGACACAAGTCGAGACCACGGAGCTCCTTACTATCCACGCTGAAGCTGAGATCGCTCGCCATTATACGTCACATCCAAATGTCACGTGTCAACTCGACCCGGGACCGTTAAGCGTTGTGTGTGAAAGCGCACATATTACGGTATTTCGCTGGCAGTGTGAATGGACCAAATCTAGCGGCCCGGGAACAAGTGCCGGGTTGCATTATCTGTGTATTTGCCGGAATTGCAGTGTGAAAGGGGCTTTGCAGGAGATTTGGAAGCTGTGGGAGAAGCTACAGTGAGTAGACTGACACATGGACTGATTTATTGAAAATGTTGTTGTATTGCAAAATGCTAATTTCGCAAATGTCTTGTTGTTTTGTTTGGAAATAAACACTTTGAGTCTCCTGAAAGCCGACCCTGTCTTCTTCCGTCCTTCCAAAACTGACTTTTGTTACATCCCTTCATTTCCTTATTGTTCAAAATTAAATTAAATTGTTCCCTAATTGTTAAAAGGTGACTGATTAAATGTAAACAAAAACTGAAGGCAAAAGCAGTTTTGTTTTATTTCAAGGTTTATTTGTTGCCTACAATACATCTTCAACCAGTTACTACAAGGCAGATATAAAAACAAAACAAATGTCAAAAAATTAAATTAAGATCATGAAAATAGGTAAATGGCAACATTCATAAATATGTACATCTTTACAAACAGAATGTTTAAAAGGAGGAAAAGTGCAAAAGTAACAATTCCAATGGATAACAGTCCCCACCAGTGAAACAAGAAACAAAATGTACAACTAAAAAAAGGAGACTATAGAAACATACTTCATTAAAAGCTTCCGTCCATATTTATATTCCGTTTATTTACACTAGTAATTTTATTTAAATCATTTACTCCTGGTTTCAGCTTTCTTATTTAATTGTAACATTTTGTTTTGTAACATTTTGTAATGTAACATCTTTGAACAATGCTTATTCAACAACAGAGCTACACAATATAAACCTTTTTCCAAAACCATACCAGCTGAACAACCAGACAAACACAGAGTGGGGGGAATAAATAAATAAGAAAAATAAACTGAAATGTGCTGTGAAAATCACTAATAAAAATATCTAAATCTTTGGGATGACAGACAGTGTGTAGTTTGAATGCGGAGACAGGGTGGGGACAGCCAATGCTGAATATTTTAAACACTAAACACAATTAAATTATCAAACAACAGATAATATTAAACTCAAATTTACATCAAATTACAGTACTTTTCTGACACCTCAAACTTCTCATTCTGCAACATGGTCCCCTGAACAGATTAACCTAAAATTAACACACTATAAATTATATTGTCATGTGTTTTTTGCCAGTTACATCTTCTAGTGGTGGTCCTGACATAATGCTAAATTAAATTCAATCTAAAAACAGTATTGCAATTTTACTCCATAGTTACTGATAAGACTATGCTAATTTGTTTGTAACTAGGATTTTAACAAAACTTTATCACCTTTTAAATATACTTATGACTTTCCAGTCTGATAAATCTATATCTATATCTAATGTACAGCATAGTAAAATATATATGGATTCTATATTCTTGGCCTGGAGAAAATGTGGCATGCAGATATTACAAATTACACACTGAATGGTCATTGGCTGATGTTAGCATAGTTTCCTGTAGATGCAGCCACCTACACAACCAAATTTACTAACGTTTACACCATTACAAGGGAAATATTGAATTATTGGCTGAAGGAACTTTCAACATGTATACACAGAAATTATGGCAGATAATTTAATTAACGTCACCAGGCATGTGCGCCTTAGGTGGCTTATCTTAAAGCTTGTATGACAACATTTATATACATGTACTAGAATATTATAACCAGTAGTTTGAGAATATTGTAACATTTTAAGAGAGAAATAAGTGAAAGTAATGTCTATGATTTAAGTGTAGCCAGTGTTTTTCTTCCATTTTCTTTCTTTTCTTAATTACTGTTCCTTTTGAAACTTAGGTCATGGTACAGGTCAGATCATGATGATGAAGTCATGTGACAATTATTGGGTCTTAACATTAAGGAAAAGATATAATTTAAAATATGTTGTGTACAATGTTCCTGTTTGGATTTGTGTTCAAGTGTATAGATGAGCAAAGTAATGCTTTAATCTATAATTTGCAAATTGTATGATGTGCACTGAGAAAGTACAATGAATTACTGTTAAAATATATCATGTGCTTAGTGTTGTGCTTTAAATTGTGTAACATGTTCCATGTGGACGTTTATGTTTATTGTGTCATTTCCTCCTTGTATGTTCTGAGCAAAGAACATACATGCATGACATGTTGTCCATCATTTCTTCTTCTTATGCAAAACTGCTAGAGCTGAGACACTGGAACTTTTCCCTCAGTGACTGGACAATCGTGGGCTGATTTGCGTCCTGCTGGCTGCAATCCGGATCATTCCACAAGTATTCCTGCAGAGCCATATCAGGGTTAGTGGAAACCTGCTGTCCTTTTACGAGGGTACCTTCAGGCGGGGTGCAGTACTTCACTGCGGTTTCCGACAGACTGTGTGGCTTTGCTATTTCTTGCTTCTGTTCTTCACCCTCATCTTCTGAACGGATCTCTACATAATCATCATCATCATCTCCAGTGTCTTTAAAGTTGGCCAGATAATTCTCAGTGGCACTTTGCGCATTCAGAGGCACATTTCTGTTCAGCACAAGTATTTGCTGGGAGTCACGTAGTGTGATATCACATGGCAATGAGAGGTCTGAAGATCCTTGGACTTGGCATTCTGGGAGGCTGTGCTGTCGAGGCATCTGTGTCCTTGATTCTTTTCCATTCACTTCCCACACCTGATTACACAGACCCCTGCCATTTTCTTTTCCAGCCTGGTCGATCAATGAAGATGAGGACTGGCAGCGATTATATGAAGAAACCTTAGTGTTTCGTGGTCCAATTGAAGAGTAAATGTGATCAGAGTCATCTTTACTTGGTGCTACACAAGCACTCCAACGTTGATTGGGTGGAGTACAAGGAGTAGGTGGGAGGTTCTTCAAAGCAGGGGTTGAACTTGCAGGGGTCAGTCTTCTCTGTGGGGTTGAAGTACATACTGCTGTTTCTCCTGACCAAGGCACAAAATCAGCAAGTTCCCCATTACTATAGGTGCAGTTCAACCAGTCAGACTCTTGTGTAGAGCTCTCAGATAAGGAGCTGGAGCTGGGGTAAAGTGGATGAGGGCCAGCAATACTGATAGATGACTTCAGCACTGGAGGAGTGGTCGGGGAACCCTTAAAAACCACATGTTCATACAAATGGGAGTACTCTGCTATTCTTGCACCTAAGCATAAGAAAGAAAGAGAGAAATAGGCATTCATAGACCAATGTACCACATTGTTTAATCTTTGCATCTATGAGTAAAACATTGTAGAACAAAGAAAGAATAACATTATCCATAAAGTGTCTTACCTATTGCAGTGCCACCTTGTTTCTTCTCCTCCAATATAGATGCTAGGTCCTTTTGTTTGCTTAGCCTTAGCTTAGCACAACTGGGTTCATGGTCCATGCTCTTCATCTTCAGTAACTGGTTGGCCCTTTTTATCTTCTGACTGTACTGTCTAGCCATGAGGAACACTCTGTTTTTGCCCTTCTCCCCAAGATCAAGAACCTGGTCCCCAGCTTCCCCAGCCATCAGCAGACTAGAGGATCCAGAGTCCAAGCTAGTAAACAGGGTATGCAGCTCTGAGTCCTTTGGTGAAGAGATGTCCTCGTCATCCATCCGGAAGCTTCCACTGCTTAGTCTTGCGAGTTTATTGCGAATACTCTTCACTGTGCCTGGTTGAGGCTCAGGGGTAGGGGGCAGAGGAAGGGAAGGGGCTCCATCATTCTCATCCAACCTAGTTTCTGGGAGCATGTCTGGAGTGTTAAGGATGGGGATCTGGAAACCTGGAGGGGGATTCGAGGCTGGTGGGTTGGGTGATCCGGGTGCAGCACAAACAACAGGGATTGTTTTTAAGGGTAATTTACATGAAGAATCACTTGACTTTTGTGTAGAATTAGCCTTCTTATTTGGAGATTCTGGTGCTTTGAATTGGGGATCATTACTTCTCTGTTGTAACACGTTCACTTTACTTGGGGAGTTGTGTGTTTTTCTTGGAGAGTCTTGTGCTTTGTTTGAGGAATCATGCGTTTTTGGGGGACAGTTCTGTGTTTTACATGCGTTGTCTGTTCTGCTTACAGGAAATGCAGCTGGAAGTCTGTCCGGTTTCTTTTCATTTTTTCGGATGTAGTTTTCCAAATCTGTCCAGATTTCATCAACTTTCTCCAATGTATGATCAGTTGTGGAAATCTGAGATGTTTCTGAGTCTGAAAATGCAGCAGAGGAATTGTGGGGCTGATCTGCCTCTGTCATAGTTGTAGGACAGATTTTGTCCTCAGATACAAACCCTCTTAAAATCTGGCTAGCCATGAGATCTACCTCAGATGTCTGCAAACTGTCTGGCTTTCCATCATCCATCTCAGCTGCAAGGACTGGGGGCTCCCGAAAGACAATGGTGTCGTAGACATTCTCCTCATCCTCAACGATTTGCAGCTCACATGTCTCAAATGGTTCCCCATCTTGACCAGAAAACCTATTGCTCTCACATGAACTTTCAGTTTCAGTTGGAGTTATGACAACTTGAGGAGCTATCCTAGATTTGACCTCTGCTACCTCAGGGAGTGCATGGTTAACTTGATCTTTGCGGATAAGCCCCATGGCCTGAAGCTCCTCATAGCTAATGTTGTCATAAACATTTTCAATATCATCAATCGTTAACTGCTCGGCAGATGATGACCCTGAGATTTCATTGCTTGAAGACTCAGTCTGGTTGTTAGTCTCTTCCTCTTGTAGGGCTCGCTTGGTAGGACTTAGTTGCTCACTTTGGTTTTCTCCAACACTGCTGGCCCTGCGAAGTATTCTGCTCCTGCTTGTAGGAAGGTCTAGGCGTGATGCTTTATTCTGTTCAACATGCCAACTACAGGGTCTTTCGGAATGGTCAGCAGTCTCATGGTCACTCTCAGCATCATGACTGCTTATCTCATTCTCCGTTGGCAGGAACATCTGATAGATGTCTTCATCATCATCAATTTGAAAACTCTTTTGACGAGTGGGAAACATAGCCCTCCGTACTCGATGGTCTGTCCATATGTTGCGGAAAGAAGGTTCCTGTCCAGTTGCCAGCATGTTGCGTGTGTTGTATTCATTTCCATCTGATTCAGGAGGTGCAGTCACCCGTAGGATAGGGGGGGTGATAACCTTATTTTGCAGGGACTCTTTAGCAGTCTGAATGAAAAATTTAAAATAAAACTTTTTAGCATACATATATAAGATTAGTGCTGCCAGAACTAAAATAAAATGTGACCCGTGCTAGCAAAACGAGTTGGAATGCGCTCAGGCTAAAGGGTCTTGCACACTGTGCGATTTTTCAAAATCCTTTGCGAATGTTGCATGTCAGACTGTACGAACATGATCCCCGATGTAAGCCATGTCACACTGTAAGATCTCAGTTGTCATTAATGTCAGACTGTACGATAGTCAAGGCATGCTAAAAACGGATGCGCACAAGAAAACTCGTCCAGAGTTTTATATCATCAATGAATGACGCGTGTTCGGGGGCAGTGAGCTGCATTACACGCGGGACTGAAATGCTGGCTACAAAGAAATCTTTTAGGATTTGCAAAATTTGTCTCAGACAGCCAAATCGTGGGCAAAATGGCACAGTGCATCCATCTTCATTTTGAGCTACAGGCAAATAAGTGAAAAATTTACACTTCGAATTTGAATTTTTATTTTATTTTTTTTACAAAAAATTAAGCCGTCGTCTAGCAACCCCAATGCTCCACATAGCAATTAAATATCTAAAAGTAACTTTATTTGTACGTTTTCTGAGAGGGGTACCTTTCCTTTGTCCATTAAAACTGTCAATTTTCTCTGCTTGTTTCTGGACAACTGCTGCTGCCTCTCAGCCTAAGTTTGGAATTGTTTTAAAGCACAGTATTCCAACTTTGTTAATATTCATACCAAATTCTCAATGGCATAAGTCTGAACCAATGAAATGTGATTTTCAAACTCATGCTGATGTAAATAAAATGATCTTCCTCGCGTTGACTGACAGATCAGAAGCGTGTGCTTAAAGATGCCTCAGGCAGTGCGATATATACACAGAATTACAGTGTTTCAAAATATCTTTTTGAGCGCGTATTCACATATTCATGCAAATCTGTTATGTCTTAAGTTAACGTTTGGTTAACTGTTGTAAAAAAACATCAGAATGTTTTTTTTAATAGAGAATGTGAAAACAACAAAAACAATATCGTTTTTTGAAAATGTGCTCAGTGTGATTCATTTTGCCAGCACAGGTCACAAATATTGATAACGACAATTTGTTGATATATTGATTAGTGAGATTTTATCAAGTTTTTAAAGTATAGGAGCAACCTATACTTTGTGTAATGATCTGTTTGCTTTTTTTAAGTACATGCAAGCCAAATTCATTCTTTGAGGCATGTTGCTAAATCTCAAAATAATTATTTAACAAAATAAGTAGTGATGTGAACTATTTCCCAGCCACATCATGTGTCACCATGTCCTTACCTGAAGGTCTGCATGAGTAAGGTTGTGGTTTCTCCACTGGTCAATGCTGTCCACCGACACTTGCTGGTTTAGTCTTTTCCGGCTACCCTTCCCTGGCACTCTCAACTTGCCCCCAGAGCTCTGGTTGTGCAAAATTTGTCTCTTAGATTTCATTTTCATAATCATTTTTAAATTTGAAAATAAGAAAGGTGCATGTCCTTTGCAAAGATTGCAGGCACAATGCTAGGCTATGACGAGTCAGGTGCCTTGCACAAAAGACCATAGTGATGAAAAAGACTGAAAACCTGATGTCAGAGGTTGCAGTTTCTCATCATTATGTCAGCAGATCAGATCCTACACCCTTAAGGCCATGATATACCCATGGTGAAGTTCTTTTTTGTTCTTTGTTTAGGTGTAAAACTAAATTTGAAATATGTGAGCAGCGATATACGGTTATCGAACATCTGATGCCGCCCACTCTACTGAGATCAAGGTTTAGATGAATATGTAAATGTTAGTTGATTCGAACTCCCAAAACGAACTTTGTTTTGGCCTGATTTTGTTCTAAATAATGTCACATAAGTTCATTTTTTGATTTCGCTTGAAGTATATCGGGGCCTTTAACCTACTAGCATCTCCTTGTTTGCTCCTATTTTAACTGACCTATAAGTAATTATTAATCGAGTGAAAATAAAAACATCAAATGTCAATCCAGACTAACCAAACCAGTATCATCCTCATCATCAGCATCCTGTGGATGTGGCTCTTCGTCTACATCACTGTGGTCACCAGGGTCCAGAGATTCCTGTGATTCGCTGACAAGGCTACGGGATCGGCCAATAGAACCCAAATGGGCCACGGGTGACAGCAGAGTGACTCCAAAACTAGAGCGCTGTGAGGAGCAAATACATTTACAATTTTTTGTATTACTTGTTTAAGATTCCTCATTAGATTAATGTTTGCATGTTATGTGTGGTGTTCTTTACCTTCTGAATATCTGGACTGGATACTACAGCAACAATAAGGAAGACAGAAAGAAAAAACAACAACCAATCAAGACAATGTCTAAATGATTAACATTATTTGCACGCATATTTTTTCTCAATCATATTTGTTCAAACAAATGCCACTTACTTATATGTTTGGAGTTTTTCAATAACTTAGATAGGGGCTCTGAGGAGACAGAAAGACATGTACAGCAAGACAGACAAAAAGAATGAGTAAAATGATAATTAATGACAAATGTATGTTTGTTTGTTTGTGCTGTGGGCCTCACCAGTCTTCCTGCGTACTCTCCGGGGCGAGGGACCCTCTTTAGTGTTCACTCTCTTGTCATCAGAGTTGTAGTTTAAACTTGGGTGGTCTGAAAAAAGTGAACAAAAGTGTATGAAATCAAGTCATTGCTAACACAAATTAAGTACCAAATATAGAGGAATATGGCTTTCAAGTTTAAATAATACTTACTTGCGGTATCCATATCCAGAATGGCCTGCTTAGCCTGTGGACAGACAGAAAGAAAACTGACTTCCTCAAATACTTCCTCAAAGTATTTATTAGTGTGTAGTATGTGTGTAGTATTTTTGATGTCGTACCTTGAATTCATGCTAATTATAATATTTTGAAATTGTATTATTTTTTACAAAATAAAATCATTACGAATTATTCATTTTATTATTTAAACTATTAAAATAATGTTTCTAAAAAACTGCATGTTCTTAATGCAAAATGTTCTTTTATTCTTGAGGCAAAATATGAGGCAGATACAATTAAAGGTAAATTAAATGTGCATAGAAAAAAAAATCTGGACTTTATAGTTAAATCATTTAAATGAGTATACAGTCAGTATACCTTTAAGCATACCTAAATAAGAGTAAACTGAAATGTACACCTTTTCTAAATGCCCTCTGGGTGGCGTTATGCCTTCACTTCTGTAAGTACAGAAACTTCTGCTTCACCTTCGAAGTTCTTTCATTCTATTTAAGATGTGAACTACTTTATCATGACATAGTTGAGTGTAAATGAGTGCCACAGCTGCCTAATCACTGAGCACATTGAACAGAAGTAGAGTTAGGACAATGTGTCTATGCGCACGTTCTTACCTTGGCCGGTATTTTGGCGGGATGGTTTTCAAGGATCAGTCGTTTTAGATGCAGGACCCACATTCTCTTGTCCTGTTGAGACTTTGCCTGAAAGAGGATTAGCGATATATCAGCACAATCTGCAAATTTAAGATAATTTACTGACACACCTCTACAAAACAACTGTGACCGAGCCATCCCGCAATCAAAGAACATCAACACCAATCATCAAAATCAAAACAAACACTTTCATCAACCGGGTGAACGTCAGCACAATCAGTAACTAACATACAGATGTGATCGACTGGAACCGCCACTCAGCAGTGACGCACTTTACACAGTTCATTTGAAAAGAAGGTAAACTTTCAGATTTTTTGTTATAATGACACAGGGTCATGGATGGATGGATGGATGGATGGATGGATGGATGGATGGACGGACGGATAGAAGGCTGCATGGATGTTCTATTACATAACATCTTAGGGTTAAAGACGACCATATGACTGGACATGTACTATCTGCTGAGATAACAGTGAGCCACCCAATTATAGGAGACGAGGTGATTTATGGCCATTCTGTTGGTTCTGTGGCACACACTGCATCATATTTATGACTTCTCGGCTCAGCTCCAACATACAGGTCAGATGTAACAGCACTGGCTTTAGGCGAGACTCATACTGTGACTCTCTCACACACACACACGCATGCACGTAGAATTTCCATGTTTTATGGGAACTTTCCATAGGCTTAATGGGTTTAATACTGTACAAACCGTATTTTCTATCCCCCTACACTGCCCCTGCCCCTAAACCTACCCATCACAGGAAACATTCTGCATTTTTACTTTCTCAAAAAAAAAAAAAAAAACTCCTGTGTGTTTTATAAGTTGTTTTCCTTATGGGGACCTAAAAATGTCCCCACAAGGACAAGGATTTCGGATATTGCCATCTTTGTGGGGACATTTTGTCGACACACACACACACACACACACACACACACACACACACACACACACACACACACACACACACACACACACACACGCTCATGTGTGCGTATATTCATACATGCTCAAGCCTGTATGTAGATGGGTGTGGTTTTACTAGGGTAAAGTTCGCGGTGATTGGCTATTTGTCAGAAGCCTGGCCTCATGCAGAACAACTGTGTGTTGGACATAACCTGCTCATCTTCAGTTACATGGCGTGTGTGTGTGTGTGTGTGTGTGTGTGTGTGTGTGTGTGTGTGTGTGTGTGTGTGTGTGTGTGTGTGTGTGTGTGTGTGTTTGTGTGTGTGTGTGTGTGTGTGTGTGTGTGTGTGTGTGTGTGTGTGTGTGTGTGTGTGTGTGTGTGTTTGAAAAATTACCTGCACAGTGTGTTGAAGTTTGGGGTTCTTGTAGTGAAACACGCTGAAGCTTAGAGGTTCTTTAGGAATGACTTCTACCAACATTAGGTTACAACACTGTAAAATTGTAGAGATGGGAATAAACATAGTCAGATATTATAGTCACTAAAAATGTATAGCACCATGAACTTATACAACTTTTTATACTGTCAGAAAAAAGAAAATGTACTGTAACAGTTCCTTACAGGGTACATTGGCTTCTCACTGAGGTAATACCCTCAAAGCAACACCTTTGTACCTTCTTAACCCGCAAAGGGTGTATATTAATATTTTGGAGTAGTAATGCATTCCTAGTAAGGTAGTATATTCTCTTCCTAGTCTCGGTTAACTATAGACACAATAAAGTCCGGCTATGAGTAACCCACTTCTAGCCAAAACAACATTGAATTTGGTTTCATGTAGTTTTTACCAAAATAACTTGCGAGACGTATGATATTCCAATATGTAAGCAAAGTAAGCAATGATTACAAGGTGTTTGCTTTAATTTTTTTGACATGTTTACCTTCTAGATGAGTAGTCTATTCTTGGGATATGGTTAGAAACAAAGGTGTCACTTGGAGGGTACTACCCCAGTGACAAACTTGAACAGTTCAGCTGGTCAAAAGCGGTAGAAAAGTGTTTTCACAACTGGATCAGTTACACAGTAGTCCAATCAGAATTTGCTTCCATCCCCTCTGCCCTTGCCCCTTCAGGTCTATTTTCACACTAGTACTATTTGGGTCCACACCACGGCATGTTTCATCATTGTGAGAGCTATCTACAGCTGCTTACTAGTAGCTACATAATGGCTTATTTGTGCCTTTGGATTTTCCACCAAATTTTAGATGCACAGAATGTCACTTGTGTTTGCCAAGGATACACTGCAAGAGATGCAAAGAATGCAAGCTGCTTTCTGAAGGTCATATTTCGGTGACAAGCAACAATGAGAACCGCATTATGACCAGTAGCATCAAAGATCAACTTGTACATCATCATTCACAGTTTACTTGGGCGAGTGAGGCCCAATCCTATTTCTACCTTTTTGCCCTCTCTTTTCTACCCGTTTTGTATGACCACGTGAAGGGGTTGGGGAGTCTCTATTCTCTTTTGGTTGGAGGGGTGGGGGTAGGGGTAGGGGGGAGGGCCAGATAGCCCCCACTTGGTATGGTAAATTTCCCTGGATAATAAATGTAAATATTTTTGCCATTATTAAGGATTAAAACGATAAATAATTATTAGTTTTGTGTTACATTCAATTTTGTTTTCATATTCACGGTCACGTTCTTCAATGAAACGTTGGCAAAATATTGTTAAAGTTTGCTAACGTTACACCATTAACTGACTGACGATAGTCCCACAAAATATTGTTTATACCTGTTGACTTAACAGCATACCATGTCATAAATAAAAGTACAGTAGCAACAAATTTGCTTATCTTTTACTACACTTCTGGTATCAATGCATGTTTTTTTCTGGTTTCGTCCATGAATATGTAAATACGATGTAAACGAACAGTGCTTACAGTTTCGTGCTTATTGTAACATGATCCACCCGTCTTGTATGTCCTGTATCAACCAGGGGTGCCTGAGGAAACCCGACGGCATCTTGGAAGTCTGTGTTAAACATTGGCGCATCTCATTTGATGAGCTAGCAACGACATATGAGGATGTGTAGTAGTGGTGTCCCATTTCTTACCTAGCTGCCTAGCTGGTCCCTACCCCTAGCTGCTCTTTTTCAAGGGGGAAGGGAAGGGCAAAGGGGTATAAAATAGAATTGCGATTGGGCCTAAGTTTGGATTCCTTTTGTACCAATCATGAACAATGCAAGGTTTCATATGCTGGGTTTATTTGAACCCAATTACCCTCTACCACCATTTGAAGTGGACTCAGTGCCCTTAAGGACTGTAAGCTGGTCCAAGTTGGTCTAATTTGTTAATCAGCAGGTAGAGCACGGTGGCAAAGTCTAACTACCAGCAAAAAGGCAGCCATTGTGAACTGGAAAACAGCTTGACCACCTTGACCTGGTTGTCCAGTAGGTGAAACTAGAAGGTGTATGGGCTCTCACCAAGATGTGAGCCTTGTAGGTGTAAGTCTCCTCGCGCTTCTTGGTGATCAGCAAAAGTTTGTCGAACAGGAAGAGCGTCCGCTCATTTTTCGCTCTCTGGATACGGAATGTTCCCTCGAGAACCAGCTCGCCATAGCCAATCAGATCAGGGCCTTTCCAGTTAGTCAGCAGACTCTGAATCTCCTGAGAGAGAGAAAGGAAGAGCAGGAGAGGAGTGTTACTTTCCACGTACATGACTTTAGCCGACAGGCAAGTTGAGAATGACGCTTATGTCTGATGAGTCTCAAACATAATGTTCTATTATCCGTTACCACACTCCCATAAAAAAGCGTGCACCCTGCAGCTATAAGCAACTTAATGTAAGTTGGTTTTAACAGATCCAGGCTGGCCATTTATGACCATTTTTCTGTTCAATGACAGAGTCTTAATGTTTGATCAACTGCATTACTAGCTGGTGGCCTTGTGTGGTGCTGTCATAGTAGACTAGGGGTGTCCTATCCTTCTTCAGGAGGGCCACTATCCTACAAAGTTTAGGTCCAACATGCTCCAACACATCCGCCTGGAAGTTTAGTAATCCCGAAGACCCTGATTGGCTGGTTTAGGTGTGTTTAATGAAGGTTAACCCCTCAGGAAGATTGTCTTCCAGAGGTAGAGTAGGACACCCCAGTTGTATAACCCCCTGTTTGTTTCTAGGACTGAGTTTCCCAAATGCATCACAGGCCAAAATGGATAATAGAAACTATTGACACTATAGGTTTCTACTTCGGCTTACAGCTCAGTGTGTATATGAGTGTGTGTAGGGTACACAAACCTGCAGCCTCACTGCATGCTCGTGTTTTCTCTTCATGTCATTGATGTGCCAGGCCACCCTTTGCATGGTGTCGATTGCCTCCTGGATCACGTCATACATCTCCGAATCCTTCTCCAGATGAGTGGCAATCTCCTGCAAGACACCAGCACATCTCTGACATCAGATCAGTGCCGTGGCCATCTCTATGTGTGCGTCTTTATGTACAGGTGTGCTACAGTCTGTGTGTGTAAACGAAGGTCCTTCTGTGTGTGTGCTTACATGCAGTAGTAGATGGTACTTTAGGATCCTCTGGACAGGTTTAAGCAGGTAGGAGCCGAGAGGAAGGGAGTGTTTAAGACTTTCCTGGCGCTCTCGCAGAAACTTTGCCACCGTTTTGTTCCGCATGCACTCTGTTAAGACAGCAACGGACCTGCAGATGCACACAAGCACATCGTTAATTAAAATGTTTATTTTTTATATCTACTCACAGACTTCAGCAGATATGCAGAATATAATCCGGTCACACACATATTATTGAATATATACATCTCTGACAACAAAAAACGACATAACGCTATGTAAAACTGAATGGCTAAAAACCACTTAAGGGCATTTAAAACGTCTGATTGACATTAGATAAAAAATAACTTTTAATCAACTGGTGTTTTGGAGATTTTTGTTGTTGAAATGAAGTCGATTCTGCTCACGTTCACACAGGTGCCCTAGCAAAGTAACCATATGTGTGACTTTAACCATATGACATTAACTATGAACGGGATCCATCAATTCACAACCTGAGTGTGACAATTCCCTTGAACAGTATAGACCAATTTGGGTGTTTGCAAACACAGATGACGTGTTTTGTGGGCGGAGCTACCTGGTGGCAGAAAATGACTATCTATGGAAGCCACACAATAAAACTGAAATTTCTATTTTGATTTTAAGCAATTTCTATCTGCTTTTTACAAGGAAAAAGTCAGAATTGTGAGATAGACCTAAAAATGTTATGTTTAAATGTATGCTATATAAATCGTTACAGATTTAAATATTATTTCATGCTGTAACTGTAAAGCTATTATGCCCCTTATGAACTACATATGTAAATATTATGAAGATTTATTGTTTACATCAAATCCATGCTTTAATAGTAGACTAATCATTGCAGGTTTAATCAGTCCAGTTTGTGGCTTGCAAACATAAATGTCTGGGTTTAGCTTCACAGAGAGTCTTCAACGACGATATTTTATAAATATGAAGATGTTTTGCATTCCGATTCTGATATCCAATGGCACAATAAGATTTTTTTTCTCTTATTCTGTGGATTTTGCCCATTTTCCTCCAATTTGCCAATTTTCCACGCTTTTACCATTTAAAACCAAACAAACTTCTTTTTGTGAAATGTACAGCTTGAAACGTGTGTATGTACTATCTTACACTTGGTTTGATGCTATTTAATGTAGTTACGTTCAGAAATTTTCAAAAGTGGCTTAAAGGCTTAGTTTACCCAATAATGAAAATTATGTCAACATTTACTCACTTATGTTACTTATTTGTCGGAAACCTGTGCTGACTGTTTAATTTCCTATATACCATGAAAGTCACTGCGGTCCTATGTTGTTTTGGACCCACCTGATTTTTTATTGTATGGCTTTTTTTTTTCCATGGAGAAAAAAAAAACCATGCCGTTTGGAAAAACATGACGTGAGTAACTGATCTCAGATGTATTATTTTTGGGTGATCTAGTCTTGGATGATCAAGGGTCCAAAATGGTTTTGGGGGCAATATACAGTATATTACTGAATACATAAACACGCACGCACGCACGCACGCACGCACGCACGCACGCACGCACGCACGCACGCACGCACACACACACACACACACACACACACACACACACACACACACACACACACACACACACACACACACACACATGTATACACAGTTGAGGGAGTAAGGTCGGGCCCTTCTGTTAAAACACAGATTTTACAGTTTATTGGATCTGCTGCCACGCCTCATGAAGCACTGGGACAGAAAGATGTGTGTGTGTGTGTGTTTGTGTGTGTGTGTGCATTCCAGTGTCCTGTGCACAGACTTCACATTGTCCCAATGGGAAATATGACCCGAGTATCACTGAGATACAGCTATTGCTTTCAGGAGCGTTACTGTATGTGTGTGTGTGTGTGTGGGAGAGTGTGCCATATGACCTTGATTAGGGTCAACAGCTGTGTGAGGGTGTGGAGAGAGGGTCTCAGTGGCCCAGACAAGAATCCATTCATACACACACATACACACCTTGCAGCATCTGATGAAACTACTACTGCTCGTCACTTTAAATTTCTCTAAAAAAAAGAAATAGGACTCGTGACAGCACGTGCTGCACCAGTGTTTGTGTGTCTGCATCTGTGTGTTTGATAAAAATGAAAAGAAAAGTGGGTGTGTGTGACATTTTTCTAGGAAAAAGTTATATATCAATGCTTTTGTTGAACTTTTGTCATATTTCAGGCTTGTGTATAGATTCAAATCTCCGTGCACATACATGCAGCCAAAGGCAAATATATTTGACATATACTCACATTAATCTCCAATAACCTTTATTCAAGGCCTCAACAATGTTCAGCTACAAAAACAGTGACCTACACTTTATATTTCCCTCTCTGATTCTCATTTGCTCACCTATTCACACACCAAAACAAATGTTTGTGAAGTTGCTCTCTCGCCAAGCACTTTAACAGCGACTAATACACGATAACTGATTACATTCACTTAAGTCATAAATTAATGTTTACTTGCAAAGGCATGGTCACTTTGACACATAGGTATGTGTATTTAACCGTTCAAGCCGAATTAGTTGACAAAAAGCCCTCTGTTCATTTCTCACACGCTCTTATAAGCTGCGGCTTCACATCGCACGTCTCCAAGAGAGCGCGTGCATATCGTGAAATTAGTTGTCTTTCGCTGCTTACTACACTTCAATGGTTTAAAAACACTTGTTTTTAATCCGCAATACTTAAAAGCGCATGTAAACGATAAGCTTTTGTGACCGCTTAGCACAGCAACTAAGCATAACCGTGAAAGAGACCACAAATGTGTACCGGTTAATCGTGTCTACCGGTATATCACCCACCCCTAGAAGCTATATATTGTACTGCATATCAGCTTATTTTGCTCAAGAGCATGATCTATTTCAATCCATATACTAATAAGAAATGATTTGTTTGTGACTATAACTTTGCCATGCTACTTAAGGGTCCGATATATACGTCAAGCAAAACCCAAGGACGAACTGGCGTCATTTAGAACATAATCAGGCCAAATTGAAGTTTTTTTGGTCTTCGTTTCGGGAGTTCAGCTGGTAAACACCTTTTAAATACCATCGGTCAGTGGCTATGATGTAATAGGTAGGTGTGTCTCTGAGGCTTCCTCCTTCTGTTCAATCCGTCTAGGTCGGACGAACACGAGTAAACACATGAACACACTGGGGAGCTGCTTTATAGAAACTGAAATTGTATTTCTAACTGAAAGAGATTTGCTTTAAAGCAATCTAATGCAAAAAATAAAATAAAAAATATGCAATGCAACTCTAAAACATGACTTTATGGAGTGCTGAACTGGTGCACATTTCTTTCCACATCGCTATGATCAGATGCTTTCTGAACTGCTGTTTTCTCACTAATGTCCTTTTTTGTGTTTATTTAGTTTTTGAGAGTACAGATTGCAACACGTTACCCTGGACTACAAAACCATGGTACATTAAGGTCATAAATGTATAAAGGCCATTTTTTTATTTAATAAATAATATTTCCATTGATGTATGGTTTGTTAGTATAGGACAATATTTGGCTGAATAACAAATATTTGAAAATCTGGAATCTGAGGGTGCAAAAAAGAAGTCTAAATATTGAGAAAATCTCATTTAAAGTTGTCCAATGAAGTCCTTGGCAATGCATATTACTACTACTAATATATATATATATATATATATATATATATATATATATATATATATCCTAAAGATTTTTTGGCATATATATATATATATATATATATATATATATATATATATATATATATATATATATATATATATATATATATATATATATATATATATATATATATATATATATATATATATATATATATATATATGCCAAAAAATCTTTAGGATATTGAGATCATGCTCCATGAAAATATTAAAAAAATGTCCTACTATATATATATATATATATATATATATATATATATATATATATATATATATATATATATATATATATATATATATAGTAGGACTTTTTTAATATATATATAGTAGGACATTTTTTTAATATGTTCATGGAGCATGATCTCAATATCCTAAAGATTTTTTGGCATAAAAGAAAAATGGATAATTTTGAACCATACAATGTATTATTGGCTATTGCCACAGATATACCTGTGCAAATTTTGACTGGTTTTGTGCTCCAGAGTCACATATTTACATTAATCTAAACACTGTGGAAGTCAGTAAATCTCTGGTCAAGTACTTCAAATTTCTTTTTACCCACAAAACAAAGAAAAGTGAATATATTGGGCCTTCATAAATGTTCATTGCTACTATGTTTTCGGGCAACCGCAAATTGTTGAGCTATGATGGTAATGATCCAACTTTCTGCCATTTGGCTCACTATGATTTAGGGAAGCACACCCCTGGTCATCTTGGCGGCCATCATAATTGTAGTGTTCATCTCATCTTATCGGTAAAATATGTGCAAAAGGTTACTTTGTGCACTTTAGATGTAATAGACAAAGGGCCAGATTGGACAGGTGATAGAGAGAGACAGTCAGACAGTAAGACAGACAGGGGGTTTCCCTCAGGGGTGAACATATAGAAACAGACTCCTAGACTCCAGTGGTGTTATGCACATGCACACACACAGCATATAATATGACCACACACTCTCACATGTCTCACATTCCACACAGACACACACATACACAGGCATCCGAGACTGCCATTGCTCTTGAAGTCTTATAAAGCTCTATATTGAGTGAAAGATGGTGACACACAAACCACAGGAAGTGAACTACAACCACAAACCACAGGACGTATTTCATACCTTGGATAATTTGTGCAGTACTGTGTGTATATGTGGAAGTCTTCACTCTGAAAAACAATAAGGAAATTAGAGTTGGTTACTCAAAGGAAGGCATGGGTGTTAGCCAAGGAAAATGACTAGATAAACATAATACCTTAATGAAAAATAATGCAGAAAGGTTTGTGTGACGGTAAAGAACACTTGTTTAATACTTTAAAGGGTTCATTTACTTAAAAATAAACATCCTGTCATAATTTACTCACCTGCATATTGTTCTAAACTTATAAGACACATAAATAGAGCTCATCAAATATTGCAAATGCAAGGTCAACCATACTTGCTTGACATGCTTGAGGTTTGTTCTTGCGTGCCAAGCAAGTTTGGCTGAGCTTCTATGTGCCATATTTTCTGAGCTTCATATATGTTTATATCTAAATCAATTCTAAATTAGATGAATGAAAGCACACACAAAACGAAATTGACTGACAATAAGTCTGTAATCATTAATCACTAATATAATATTAATACTTAACCCTTATGCTCTCTGGACTTTAGTGACTCGAGACATCATTCACTACCTCATTCTCTTTTTCAAAGCTAGACATCAACCTTCTTAGCATTCCTCAATCAATTCATTATAAACAATATAGCAAGAAAAAAATAAAATAATAAAAGAAGGTCCATTTTCCCATTCATTTTTTGTAAAAAGGTGCATTGGGTTGCTAACGAACTGAGGTGCGTAAGAGTACGTATATTTATAACTATCATTTAATCTTTGATGACTGAATAAGTGCATTTCATCTTTATTCCACAAGGGGCACTGTCTGACACACAGTGAAGAAGTGACGTTTCACTCATAGTTACCGCAGGCAGAAAACAAAAGAATAGGAAGAATCATCAGCAAAACTTGAAATGCCTCAGCAATTTACTGCAGAGCAAGAACTGAACGCAGTAAAATATTACTGGCACTTGATGAAAATTATAGTTTTGAGAATATGTTTGAGATGGTCACTTGGATGGAGAAGTAAACGTTACACTTTAAATACAAAAGAATTATAAAATTACATATAAATATGTTTTTAAGTCCTACTTAAGTGGGTCAAAGTTCAGCTAATTATATTAAATATAAATGCAATTAAGTAAGCAATGTATGCTAAAGTATACTTCTTTTTCACAAGGATATGTCTACATTTAGATGGCTGTGTTAGTGTGTGTTTGTCTGTTTTTGCACATAAGCTTGCTTGCTCTGAAAGGTCACATCAGGATGGTGTGTTACACCACAAGGTTCACAGGGCCAGCGCACACACACACACACACACACACACACACACACACAGCGGTCGCACTGACTGTAATAAGAGTCCTGATGTTATGTTTACAGTAATGCTAGATGTGAGTGTGCTCTGATTAAATCTCCTCTTCTCCTCCTTCATCTGGAGTCTTTTGCTCTCTCATTCCGCCTATATGAACTTCAAAGAACTTGGAAAAGTACAGAGAGTCTGAGTATCAAAGAACCATTTATCCTCTTCCTCTAGTATCCCGTCTCTCGCCGCCCCCGCCGGCTTTCACATCTGCCCTCTCGCTACACACACACACACACACACACACACACACACACACACACACACACACACACACACACACACACACACACACACACACACACACACACACACACACACACACACACACACACACACACACACAGGTAGCTTTATTAATGAATGTGTCCTGCATAAATGTTGTGAGACCGAAACACACACAAAAACACACTGAGTGGAAGGTTCTCCATTGGAAATGTTCTCCTGTTTGCTAGAACCAGATGTGCGCTTACTGTTTGATAACAATAGTTGTCTTCATGACATACACATGTTCTACAATATTATTATTAATGGTCAACTTAGTTTTGTGTGAGAGCTGTACTATATCATGCATTTTGGTACGAATGGGCCACTGCATTGACCAGTCAGCATCCAGGATCGACACTCTTTGTTGTATGAGTTATATTTATGGCTGTATATGCTTCTGTCTGAACTGCAAACAGCAGGTGGAGGATCCTTACTGTTCTCAGAGAAATACACTCAGTCAGCGTTTGGCATTAAGAGAGAGAGAGAGAGAGAGAGAGAGAGAGAGAGAGAGAGAGAGAGAGAGAGATTGTTCTCAGGAAAGCTTTTGATAGGAATCAGATGTAATAAAACCCCTCACTTTTACTGGAATCCTGAAGCTCCTTTGTGATATCAATAGCATAGAACTGAGTAATGCCTTTAAACAAACACACACACACACACACACACACACACACACACACACACACACACGCGCACACACACACGCGCACACACACACACACACACACACACACACACACACACACTCTCACAAACACACACACACACACACACACACACACACACACACACACACACACACACACACACACACACACACACACACACACACACACACACACACACACACACACACACACACACACACACACACTTCTGGGATTATTTGTTAGTGATGACTAACTTCGGCCAATAAGCAAACCCCTATAGCTTTATACGCTGTAAATCTGCAAGTGTGGCTTTAAAGAGCTTTTTTCTACCTGATTTAACATATAAAGTGCTACAAATGAATGTGAATGTTGATTCAGCAATATTTAATAATATGTATGACTGGAATAAAACCAGTTTGTTTAGATGTTGCCATTATTTCAGTATAAAACACTGTAGTTCACTGCTGTTATTAAAACTAAAACTATTAAAAATAGGTAATTTGAATAAATAAATAAATAAAATAAAATAAAAATATTAGATGAAACTTAAACTTAATAAACTAGATGAGCAACTTAAGATAATTATTTTTGTTATGTTCCTTTCTTTGGATTAGTGTCATCATATATTGCGTTTCTATAATAAATACAACAGTTATATCTACAAAATGATGGGCACAATGTCCCTGTAATTAAAATAAAAATAAAAAAAAATATATTTACATTATAGACGTAGTTAATTCTCTTAACTAATAGATGCACTTTAAAATCCATCTGACCCAAATACAGACTAACCGTAACTATTATTTATTTACAAAAAAAATAAATACTTACTTATTTATGGATTATTCATTTTTACCCTTGAGGTAAGTGTTTTTTCAGATTTGAATGACTTCTAAGAACACCTTTTCGTCCCCATATGCACAGATTTAGATTCCTTTTATAAACTCAGAACCATTTGATTAATAATCGTTGTGTGTCTGAGTGAAAGCCTGTGTTAGAGTATGGATGCAACGAGAGCCGGAGGAACTGAGAGGAAACCATGTGTCAATCAGAGTACCAATGTGTGTATCTCGCTGTTGATTCTCAAACGGTGTTTCACAGACCTGAACATATAACCAGAACAAGAAGACCTCTGAAGGCCGGTTTGACGCTCACGCCTGGCTTGGGTGTGTGGGTTTTATTTGAGTTCTCGGCCATTTGCACTGTGTAAATTGTCAGCCCCCTGCTAACGCCACATTAGCACAACAATAACCAGAACAAAACAAAGCAATTATCACACAAAACTACAGGACAGAAAACCACAGAAACCCGTTCCATTCCAGCAGCTGTTAATTACAGCTATAAAACAGCGAACACGTCCTCAAGTGTGTGTTATTACGCCAGTCAATAGAGACACTTGAGGTAGGAAACTAATTCTAACACATAATAGTGTTGATGCTTGTTAATCTGTGTGACCATGTGATAGCTTTGAGCATATCAGAGTAAGCATTCGTCATCATTTCTCCATTTGTATTTCATGAAAGTAAGAAAGTCTTAAATATGTAATGGGGACTTTTGAGTTATCTAAATGATCTGTTTAGGTTTTGTCTACGTGAAGATGAAAAAAATCACAAAGAAAAGATAAGAGCTTTACCTTGGCTACGAAACACTTCGCAATGGCAACTGGGTTGGCGTTACACTTCTCCAGGTCGTGAAGCAGATCACTAAAACACACACACACACACACACACATTGATTATAAAGCATTTCTCACATCCATGTTGCCGGACTTAGCCATTATGTGGTAAACTATTGAAAATCTCTTCCAGCAATGTGCTGCATTGTAGGCCATGAGCTGTAAAGGAAATACCCACTTCCATGAATTGAACAGCATTGTGAATGCATGTGTGGTCACTTTGGCATTGCAGTCATATGAAGTAACACCGAGTGAGTGTGTGTGGGCTGATTTTGGTGTGAGTCTGGAAAAATGTGCAGGTGTACGTGTGGGTGTGTGGTCCGAAGTAAGAGAACTGGGGGAAGAGATGACGACAAAAACAACAGACAGTCAAAAACAGAAGATCTTCCCTCAACAGGACACTTTCTCTAAATAGGGCACAAAGGCACTCCTAAAATAAGCCATGTTGCTCTTTTTTGGCGAATTGTCAGTGAAGGGAGATGTTTAACCTCCAGGGAATAGTCAACCTAAGCAGGGCCAAATATATATATAAGTTGTTGTTTTATCTTTACTTTTATTAATATGAAGTCAACAACTTAAAGGGATAGTTCACCCAAAAATGAAACGTAAAAGTTTGAATCCATATTAAACCCTGTGGCTCGTGGTGACACATTGGTATCTTAAGACACCAAACGATACTTTTCAGAGAGAAACCAAACAGTGTTTGTTATTTTTTTTTACCTCATATCAGACGAATATCATCTACTATTCCCACCGCAGGCACTAATGAGGAATATATATTATATATATATATATATATATATATGCTCGCCCCTGATTTTTGACCTTCTTTGATGGAAGTAATGGTCCTAGCAGAAACCGATCGTTTCGTGTCTTAAGACATCAATGTGTCTCCATGAGCCACAGGGTTTAATATGGATTTGAATGTCTATGTGTTTTTTTTTTACTCTCATAGAAATACACCCCATTGACATGCATTATACGAGCACCGGTTAAAGTTAAAAATCTTAATTTGTGTTGTACTGAAGAAACAAACACACCTACATCTTGGATGCCAAGATGAGCAGATGATGGTTACCAAGATGATAAGCAGATAAACATCAAATTTTCATTTTTGGGTGAACTATCCCTTTAACTTGAAGTTACCAAGGTGTGGGACATCTTATAATTTAAAACTATAGTTCTAATAATACACATTAATAAACATCATAATAAAAGAGACCAAATTAAAATTGAAATAGAAAAATGTACCACATTGAATGGTTTTGCAAGTAACAGAGTACATTTATCTTAATCTATCACTCACTAGATATTAGTTGTTTTGGGATCAAATTTTAAAAGTAGTTATTGATACATATTGCGTGAAATTCAAGAAATTTTCAAAAACATTTGTAAGTGGTTGTACTTATTGAATGGGATTTGTTTTTTTTAATAATGTGCCTAATATTATGAGGTAACAGGACTGCACACACCGGTAGCTAAATGTTATTAAAAATAGTTTTAAAAAAGTCAATTAATTGAATAGCAAATTATTAAATGGTCACACTTTAAAATAGGGTCCAATTCTCACTATTAACTGTGACTTTTGCCTCAAAAACTTTTGAATGTATTTTATGTATAAAAAAATACTTATGTATGGTTACTAAGGTAGTTAAGTTTAGGTATTGGGTTGAATTAAGGGATGTAGAATAAGGTCATGCAGAATAAGGCATTATTATGTGCTTTATTAGTACTAATAAACATCCAATATCCAATTAATATGCATGATTATAATAACTATTGTGAGAATTGGAGTATTATTTTTATTAAAATTGTGACATTGATGTATGATTTTAAAGGTGCTATAAGCGATGTCACGCGTTTTTTTAGGCCAAATTTTTTTTGTCACATACAGCAAACATCTCCTCACTATCTGCTAGCTGCCTGTCCCCTGAACCCACTGTAAAAAAAAAAAACACGGTCTCTGTAGTCAGCACAAGCTCCACAAATGGCAACAAAAACAAACGTGGGCAGTCCGGACCACGGAACATAATAAACAATGCTCCAGCCAATAACCGACAATGGGGGGGAAGGTTTAGGGTTAGTGCGCGTGCACATGAAGGGGAGTGTGTAGAAGAGAGACGCATGCAGAGGGAAGTTCGAATGATATGATTTTGATATGGCCGACACACGACCAAAGAGAAACCATTCTGATGAAGAACGAAAAGGGAAAAGGAGAAGGAATGCGCAAAGTCCCGAATTTACATCGGAAAAGCCTTCGAAAGGTGGTGCGAATTGGGGTGGCAGAAGGGCTTCCAGTCATGTTTCAGGAAGCACGGAGGGGAGGAGGGTCTAGCTAGCCCCACCCAGGATCGTTTAGTGCACCTTTAAAGTAACACTTTATTTTAAGGTTAAGTAGTTGCACGTTACTTCATGCAGTTACAAGTAATACATATAAATTATGCATAATTACAAGAAACTAACCCTAAACCAAACCCTAACCCCAATCATAACACTATAGTAAGTGCATGCATTAATATTACTCAGCACTTATTTGAGTAAGTACAATGTAACATCACCTTATATAAAGGGTACACTTTATTTGATGGTGTCTGTTACAGTGTAATTATACATTTAAGTACCATTGAGTAGCCACATACATAGTACTTACTATAGGGTTAGGGTTTGGTTTAGGATTGGTTGCATGTAATTATGCATAATTTATCATTATAGTAACTGCATGGGACATCTGTAACAAGGACACTGTAAAATAAAGTGTTACCTGATTTGGTGGAAATGATGAGAGCTGTTGTGGAACAGGCCAAAATCACAGTATGATAGTTTAATTGTTTGTTTATCTAAAATATGTGCACATTTTTTAAAACCTAATATTTCATGGAAAGTGGCCTTTCTTTTACACTTCTCTTAACGGATGCTTGTGTCACTGAAGCTAGCAGGATGTGTCTGTGTACCTGTTAAAACGGTAGATGTCCCGGATATTTCCAAATAAAGAATTCCTCTCTTCATCTCCCAACAGCAGAAGTGACTGGTTGCTGATGCAGTCCAGGTAGTCCTGTAGAGAAACAGATGAAAGGATGAATAATCTCATCAGCGGTCATGTGAGATGGGCAGCCCGCCTGGCATCAAACAGGGTCCTGCCCCCGACCGGCTTTGAGTTCTTCAGGGTTTGCCGTATTTGGACAGACAGACAGGCAGACCTGCTTCAGCTCTCACATCTGATATTAACACACACATCAGATTAGCTATGTCCGCGAGTTATGTAAAGCACTTAGGGAGCGACACTTTGATGCACATATAAGCATCAAAGAATGGTATTTGCCATATCCATTATGCAAAAAGTATACATAAAGTCATCTTTTGAATGATCTATGTGAATCCTCTTATGGAAATGTACCTTAAACATTAATTATTTCAGTTTTCTGTGATATACGTGTGACACAGTACATGTACATACATAAAAAGATAAATGAGCATTTTTGTTATATTGAAGCTAACGGGAAAAAGTGCTAAATCTGCTGTTGTCTCTGCAATGAATGCAGCTTCCATTCATAAGCATTTGTTGTAAGGTGAAAACACACACTCTGACTAAACTGCAAACCTTAACGCTCAAAATACTTACATTCTTTTTACAACACGGGCAAAGATCATTTAGGGCCGTTACATACTCCGCAAAAACGGAGGGAAAAAATGACATCATTTTGTTCCCGCAGGTCTGGTTTGGAAGTTTGTCGCAGCTTGTTCTTGTCACATCATCTAATCAGAAATGTTTTCTAGAACTATTTTCTGAGAATGATTGTGTAATTGGTCCGAAATTTAAAGTAGGCGGGGATAATGTGGAGAAACGGACATGTTTCGGCGCCTGCTTTTCTCGTAAAGTATGGCATGTCTTGGCCAGAGCAAACTTTCGTCATGTTCTTTTTGTAGAAAAAAAAATTGCATTAAGTATGTACCAAGCTTAACACTCATTTTCTTCTTCTACTTCTTTTAGCGTGTGTGCAGTTGAGTTCTGTTGACAACTGTGCAACGCTCAACAAACGTCACTTACTCCGTTGCTCTGATTGGTTGTAGGTCTATCCAATTGAGGGCAGAGGCATTTTCTTTCCTGGTTCGGTTGAAACGCCCCATAATGGACAGCCCAATGGAGTAGTATCAGACTAGAATCTTGAGTATGACTACGTCAGGCTATCTTGACTTAGTATAGCTACCATTGTTGTAACCATTCTTGTGTTTTGCATGCTGAATGTTGAAGTCTGTGTTTGACTTAAGCATGATCAAGATATTGTCATAAATATAGAGGGATAATAGCCACCCAATTAAAAAGTTTCACAAGGTGTTTATAACCCAAAGGTGCACTATGTAGGATTTTTGCAGTAAAGTATCCAAAAACCACTAGGCCAGTGTTATATATTTTGTTCAGTTGAGTTTGTACAATTTCCCAAATGTTTCCAACTATTTGTAAATTGTGAGAAAATTGCTATTTTAACCAATGAACCGGGACGTCTGAGGGAGTCGCCTGTCAATTGCGTCAGTTGTCAATTGTGTGTTACCCTGTTTCTGGTTTTATTCTGCAGAAGCGCTTTCCTCTTAGCAGTGTGAACAAGTGTCACAGCAGCCGCTGAGTGAACGCACAGAGTAACGTCAGAACATCATTTTAAACACACTTACATGTATCTAATATGTTACCTCATATGTCAGAGCTGCGTTACCTCATACTCATGACCAGAAAAGCGAAAATGGCGCCGTCGACTGTGTCCCGTCATAATAAAAATCCCATTGCATGCAGGCTGTATTTTGCGTAACAATCGCTCCAGCGGCCTTGCTCAGCTCCACATAACACTCGGTCTTGCTCTGCTTCACATTACAGTAACATTAATAATCACATCTATTAACATGATACAGTACGTATACCATGCTATTGTTAACATGTTAGCAAATTAGCAAGTTGGCATTTTCTGAATGAGTTTGTAATAGCTAGCAAAATATTTAAATACAAAATCAACTTTTATGAGTTCTGTCAACTTATTTGATTTATAGTAAAATAAATAACTTATTTGACTAGCAAGAACTCAAAATAAAAAAAAGTTAATGAACTAAATCCTTAATTTTAATTACTATCAGAATGTATGAGTTAGCTAACGCAGTACTTCAAGGAGCAATTCACTTGCATGAGTACTATCCTAATCCAACCCAACAAAATCATACGTATTTGGAGAGTTGCCCAATTCTTATGATTTTGTACGAATGACCTAACCCTAACCCTGCCCCTAAACTTACCCGTCACTTCGGTTTTGACAAATTGTATGAATTCATACGATTGAGGTCGTACAAATTAGTAATAATGTAACTTTTGTAGTAACTGAAAGGTTGTTTGTAGACTATTGAAATGTTCCCTGAGGTTATTATACTTTAATTAAATTATACTTTAACCCATAAAACCTTTTGTTATGATTTCAGAGGCTGAAGCATTGCCTGAGCATTGCAGTGCACAAATATTTTCATAATAACATGATCTGGATTAAAAAAGGTGTCAGCAAGACTGATATGTAAAATAGTAACCAAGTGCTGCTATGTTTACGATTTGCATATCTGCAGTCATAGTTTCAGTTTCTCTTTTTGAGTGATGAATTTAGACTACTGATACTCGCTGATATAGACAGTTATTTCCAAAACGAATGTGCTAGTTGACAGTCGCATAGACGGCTTTCGTTGCCACTTGCTCTTTTAAGACGGCTTAAGAAGTGTGTCACAACCTTACAGATAGAGGAACAAATTGTATGGACTACAGAATCCCCCAGTGGGCTTTCACAAAAATATAAGCAAACAAAGCATGTCAGAATCTGTATTTATGCTGTGTCTTCTGCTCTGCCCTATATGTGAATGTCTCTCTCCTTGGTTGACAGACGAGATAAGTGATTCTTTCACTCTGATAGAAATCTTTACCTGAACACCCCCAGGCAGTGTAAAATAACCATTCTGTGTCTACTCTAAAACACACCCTGTGTCAACACCCTGCTCACAAATAAACGCAGATGTAAAGCTTGTGTAATTTTCAAAACTGAAAAATAATGTGATGGTATCACTCCAGGAACACAACAACAATAACAACAACAACAACTCAATTACTGTATGTTAGTTTCAGTTTTTGTTTTAATAATTTTAGCATTTTAACTTATTTTATTCTTAGTTGCTAAGGCAATTTCTAAAATGTCATATTTCATTAAATATTTATATTTTATTGCATTTATTTAAATGAAAGAGAACTAATTTGAAATAATTTTGCTTAAGTTAAAGGTGCCCTTGAATGAGTTGAAACAATATTTCAAATTGTTCTCTGATATCTACATATAGGGTATGTGACTTATCTAAGGCTTAAAATTGTCCAGATAAAGTTGTACAGGTCCGTTTACATCCCCAGAAATTTGCCCTAGGATGTAATGCTCTGTTTTTGCCTTAGTTGGAAGGGTCATGAATATTAATGTGGAGTTCGGCTCTGATTGGTTTCACTGCGGAGCTCAGTGACAGAAACACATCTTCCGTATACTGTCAATCCAATGTCAACCTTATGTTTGATCCTGTTTCTGACGAAATAAAGATTTTGAGGAACAAGCAATTGTTTTGAGATTGGAAATGGATGCTTTTGAGTAGTAAGTTTAGTCTTTATTTTCAGTAAGACCTGCAAAACGTAACGTCAGTACTATAACTTCAGCCTACATGGAACTAGTATATAACATTAACTTTACACGTTAACTCATATAGTCAGCAGTCAGTCACAACTTTGTTTTTAGCATTTTAAAAACATTTTAATCACTAATGCGTCACCGTTTGATTTTACAATGAAACCTTCTTCACTTTGAATCACAAACTCTAAACAGTGAACTGGGTAACGTTAGTGGACAAATATGCTGTTTGTACAGTTCAGTAGCCTACAGTTTTTTTATTTATTTTTTAAACAAATTACGATGCCTTGCCAAATTACTACCGTTTCAACTTAAGTGGTGGAGATGACGTTAGCTAAAAGCATCAAGTGAGCGATCTGTAAGCAAATAAACTATAATGTTAGTTAGCTCCTGAGTAATGTGTTGTTGATGAAAATAGTCTATAGGCTAAATTATAATTCTATCCGACAAAAGGGATTGCCATAGGTATCTACGGTTGTATTTTGTAGATTTGTATGACAACAGTGGCAGGAAATAATATTAACTTTGGCATTTGTCATACTGATGTATACTACTTGGAGTTTCCTATTGTTACTGTACTAGCATCTATCGTTGGATCTAGACAACACAGGGGATATTATCATTAATGTTGTCTCACTAAGAAACTTCCAGTTTAATCAGAAATTGTTTGACAGTCAATAAGTGGATAAAATCACTACTTACTGCTTGCGGGGATATAGTTTGAATTGCCGCTTCTCCAGTATCAGACGCTGAGTGAAGCCTGCTATTGTCCAGGTTATAAAAACTGTCCGTGGTGAAATGGGACGAGCAAACGAACAACTTTTAATTACATTTTTGCGCTATCCGGTTATAGATAAACATGCCTGTTGACAGTTTTGTTCAGTGGGAAGGGTATGAAAAGTCCCCCCGTCCCCTGCACAGCCTGGAACTTAACATCTGTTTCCATGATCTGCCATTTTCACTATCCTTGCCTGACGCATGCGCTGCCGTACACAAATGTTGGGGGCGTACATATTAATGATCCTATCGATTGTGTCACAGGTGCCGTTATGCAGAGAATCGCCTGTTTTTCCGTGGTTTTTTTCACAAACAAGATTTACATATGAAGGAGGAATTAATGGTTTTTGAGACGCACTGTATATGACGTCCATGTACTGAACTCAATTTTTCATTCAATTTTTCATTCTAGGGTTCCTTTAACAATAGCAACACATACATGTCTGATTCACTGCGAGAATCATTGAGACAAAATATGCTCACATTTTTACATTCTTTGCAAAAAGGGAGCAAAACTCTGCACATTGGATATAAACATGATAAAATTTGTTAAACCAGGACCTGAATTATAGTAGGGCTGTACTAGAATAATCGAATATTCGAATATTCGTTCGGTGAGGTGGCATTCGATTTTCAGTTTTGAGATTCGAATATTCTTTTTTTTTTTTTTACACGTACTTCCGTCGCGGACTCATTCTCACTCATGCTTGAACCACCCATTGGCGAACGTAGTGATTTATTTAATCTCATACTTAATAGGTACAAAATGCCCAAGACCTCAGCTCTTTGGGAGCACTTTAAATTAAGTGAGGATGACAAGACAAAGGTAGTGTGTCAAATATGCGATTTGAAACTGGCCTACCACAGCACCACAAGTTTGAAAAATCACCTGAGTTCTGTAAGTAGCACGCGGCAAAAAAAAAAAACACATAAAAAAACTGCTTTTATGCGCTTAATTTGCTATGATAAATAGGCTAATTGCAAATACGACACTATTTAAAAACATACAGCAGCACAGGCTAATAATAATTTGTTTATAGGTACATCCACAGGTATCGCAGCCATCAACATGCTCAACAAAACCCAAACCTTCACAGCAGATCCTGGAATTCCGAAAACCGTTAACAGAGAAAAGAAAGAGAGAGATAACAGATGCCATAGTTGAGTTTGTCGCTATGGATATGAGGCCCGTTAATGTTGTTGAATTAATGAAGATAATGGAGCCTGACTACACTACAGTGTTTTGTATCACTTGTGCACTGTCCGTTTTCAGAGCATAAACCTGCCGTGTAATGCGTACCGGAAACTGTTCTATTTAAAAGATTATTAAATGTTTATTAATATTTAAAGAATGTGTGCCACCTGATCATATTGCACCAAATGCAACACTGCACTCCACTGGGTCTGCCGCAAAACATTTACGATGCCGAAGAGTGAAACGTGAAGTCGTGAAAGATGATACAAATGCAAACCGACACTATTATTATATATTTAGCCTCACCCACCGAAGCTTCGAATATTCGATATTGATTGCCACCTAAGCTTCGAAGCTCAAAAAATGGCATTCGAAACAGCCCTAAATTATAGGGGGTCCATCATGGTTCTGCAGGGGTCTGGCAATTATTGTTATCTCAAGGTAATTTTAAGTTAAGAGCGTGCCCATCACTGAGCTTTGTTCGGGTTACGGGAGCCGTCGGCAGCACAGTCATTTTATATTTAGACCATGAAATCAACAACGTCCCTAAAGAAGTGTGTTTTTGCTTGTGAGGGAAGGATAACCTTGTTCAGCTTCCCAAATAAACCAGCATTAAGGAAACAGTGGATGCATTTTGTTTTTCCAGAGCAGCAGTCTGTATTTAGAAGGATCGGTACAGCGTATCTGTCTTTTATAAATACTCTATAGTTACTTAAGATTAACATGAGATTGGCAGAAACTGTGTGTGTTATGTTTCCTTTATGTAAGGTTACAATGTACTTTGACTTTATCAGGTGGGAGACCAGTGTGAAGAATACTACATTGCTATTTCTAAAAGAAAACATCATCAAATTACATAAAATATTTAACATACAAGGTAACAATTATAGATCAGAAGAAATAACCAGCTATCAGTGCACAATCTAAAGTTTTTTTTTAACATCCTTTAGCTCACAAAAATGTTGTAACCAAGACAAAAGAACAAGAAATAATTAGTAAGTGAGAATATGTTGCCTACAGAGATTCACTTTACACACACTCGCGCATATTTTCAGCAGTCTATTGTGTTTCTTTTAAAATTGTTTTCCTAACTTTCCTCTCCTTTATCTGTCCTCTCCATCCATCCTGCCTGCTTTCCTTTTATTCCATTCTCTCCTGGAAACATCTATCATTCTCTTAGTGCCAGGGGGCCTGTGAATGTGTATGTGTAGAGGAGTAGGTTGGGAAGGGGGTTGCGACCCCCTCAAACTCTCCATCCCCACATTAAGCGAGAAAGAGTGAGAAAATCAGGGCAAGGGTGAGAGGAAGAGTTAAACATTCATCCCTTCGCTCTCTGGGTCAAATGACAGCCATGTGCACTTTATAGTTGACAGTCATATAAATCATACACAAAGAAACACACACATGCCTCCCTTACTCATGCTTTACAGGGACTCGTAGCCTGATGGTTAAGGACAAAGGTTCAAGGTTTGATCCCAAGTTTAGGAAACCCACACACTTGACAATCACTATCATAAGGTGCTGCATTGGATAGTTCACCCAAAACTAAATGTTGTGTCTTTATTTATTCGCCATCCCGTCATTCAATAGAACACAAAAGTAAATGTTCTGGAGAAAATGTTAAAAGCCATCAAGCTTTAAAATGACATTAAAAAAAAGTATAATCCAAAGAACTGAATTTTAAGTCTTTATCAAGATGTGTCAAACCAGGTTATGTAATTGGTTATTATACATACATATACACAACACCACAAGTTTAAAGAATTACTTAAAACCTTTCCTTTTTGGAAAGAGCACCGTGAACATTCCTTAAAAGTTTTCCTAATGTGTTGACAATATGACAAACAAAAACAAGAAAGGATAAAAGTACCGTCAAACATGTTTGGTAATGATACTGAATGCTTTTTTGATTTCATCAATGAAAGCATGCCTTAGTGAAAAGATTTAATAACAAAAAATATGTGATGGTGGAAAGATATTAATAATGGGAATTTTTTGGGGGAGTTTTTTATTTTTTTATTTTTATTGTCAGGTTTTCTCAAATTCTGAAAATTCGATTCCAATTTAATTATTGATATAATAAATAAAGCAATAAATTAAAGGCGCAGTGTGTAATATTTATGAGGATCTATTGACAGAAATGCAATATAAATTTTTTTCAGTGGTATATAAAGACCTTACATTATGTACCGTTATGTTTTATTTGCCTTAGAATGAGCCATTTCTATTTCCAAGGATACAGTGAGGACGCCATTTTGAGCTGCCATGCTTCTACAGTACCCCTAAACGGACTAACTGCTCTAAAGAACACAATTCACTCTCTTCTGTCTAAGACGATGACATCTGTCCTGTGTCGGCCACTGTAGCTTCTCTATGTGTTTCAAAAGGGAGGGGTACGGTGGCCCAGTAGCGCAGCCATACTAAATTAAACCACAACACAACAGAATCGCCACAACACAACGGAATTAAACCACAACAGAAACAAGCCACAACACAACAGAAACAAGCCACAACACAACAGAAACAAGCCACAACACAACGGAAACGAGCCACAACACAACGGAAACGAGCCACAACACAACGGAAACAAGCCACAACACAACAGAAACAAGCCACAACACAACGGAAACGAGCCACAACACAACAGAAACAAGCCACAACACAACGGAAACGAGCCACAACACAACAGAAACAAGCCACAACACAACGGAAACGAGCCACAACACAACGGAAACAAGCCACAACACAACAGAAACAAGCCACAACACAACGGAAACAAGCCACAACACAACAGAAACGAGCCACAACACAACGGAAACAAGCCACAACACAACAGAAACAAGCCACAACACAACGGAAACGAGCCACAACACAACAGAAACAAGCCACAACACAACGGAAACGAGCCACAACACAACAGAAACAAGCCACAACACAACGGAAACGAGCCACAACACAACAGAAACGAGCCACAACACAACGGAAACAAGCCACAACACAACGGAAACGAGCCACAACACAACAGAAACAAGCCACAACACAACGGAAACAAGCCACAACACAACGGAAACGAGCCACAACACAACAGAAACAAGCCACAACACAACGAAAACGAGCCACAACACAATGAAATCGCCACAACACAATCTAAACGTGCCACAACACAATGAAATCGCCACAACACAATCTAAACGTGCCACAACACAATGCAATTAAACCACAATACAACAAAATCACCACAATACAACAGAAACAAGCCACAACACAACGAAATCACCACAACACAGCGAAAACAAGGCACAACACGACGGAAACGAGCCACAACACAGCGAAAACAACGGAAACGGGCCACAACACAACGAAATCGCCACAACACAACGCAAATGCTCCCGACCTCGAGGGGGCTCTCGGAGTGCAAAAAAGTTAGCCCAAGGGGGTAACATTGCACTCCGAGAGTCCCCTCATAGTCGGTAGCATTTTGGTTGTGTTGTGCCTTGTTTCCGTTGTGTTGTGCGATTTCTTTGCATTGTGGTTTAATTCCATTGTGTTGTGGCGATTTCATTGTGTTGTGGTTTGATTTAGTATGGCTGCACTACTGGGCCACCGTAGAGGGGTGAGCGGTGGACGGTTGCAATTTGTTTTATGCTGTTCAGAGATTTGCATGAATATATGAAATTATGGTAATGACAGTGATACTTTTAAATATTAAACTAGAACCACCAGTAGGTGGAAGCAAGTCACTCTCAATTACATCTCAACATCTCAATGAGTGAGTCATTTCACTATCTTCATTCATTCAGTAACAAATAAATTGTCTTTATGAATGGGTCATTGACTCATTGACATCGCCATTGATTTGTTCAAACTGCAAACTATCGGATGCTGCTTGTGTGGATGCATTCAGGTAGGTCATTTGAGTGGATGTCATGTATTTGACATTTTATTACCTTAGTAAATATGTTTAAGATATTAAAGGGTTACTTCAGCGATTAGCATATGGATTTCTATCTGTAGAAACCCTGGAGTATATTTGAATGATCGCACTGTGAATCTATGCTGCGAACACGGACGCGATTACCTCAGCTCTCATCAGGAGAGCTCATTTAGCTCATTCATCGCAGTGTAATTTGACTCCTGCAGCGTTAGTGCTGTGACACTCCCTCAGCGGCTAAATCACTTATTTAACAGACACGTTCAGTTTTTTATTGTAGTGTCTGTTCTCTAACTGAACTGATTTTGTGAAAATGAACGCTGTGGGAAAGTGAAAGTGATCCAGTCACAGTGATTCAGTAGCGGTAGCTTTGGGAATGGCCTCGTAGGGCAGCAAAGCATTGTGGGAATTGTTGTCTTTCATCCCCATGAGACAAAAATATATTTTCTGTCTTATCTCAGTCTAGAAAGCACCAAATTCAAAAAATAATTTCTACTACATTAATTACCCAGTTTAAATCCAGATTAATCTTTCCCGCGCTGAAGTATTGCAGATTATCCCCAACCTAAAAAGCCTAGGCATGACCAGAGGCATAATAGGCGGGTAAATCAAATTAAATTGTAAGGCTCGACATCTTCCATTGTGAATTGCGCTCATTCCTATTGCATCCTCAATCTGACAACCAGTGTGAGCATCGAGTTTGAGGAGGAGGGGTCGGAGAAAACAACTCTCTAAAATAGTTTGAATTTGAGCTGCAGTACTCATTTCAACCACTAGCTGTAAATATACATTCTGCACTTTGAAGAAAGTTTTAAACCAAATGTAGCAACTACTATACAGTAAGCGATTTCGGATGCAGTGATCGGCTATATGTCATGCTCAAGAAGCTTCGTGTCTTTCATACCTGGACTATACTGCGAAGGTCCTGGACATATGTTTTTTCTGTTTCGAGAATTTCCTCCACCACTCGGTCCACGTACTGCACTTTGCGTCCTTCTGGTGACTGAATATCCGCATCCCCCTGATTGGTCGGTGTAGGTGTTTGTATTTCTGTCTCCTCCTCCTCCAGCTGTCGGGCAGGCACCAGCTCTAATCGGATGGCTCCAGAATCATGATCCCGCTCAGGGGCGGAGCCTAATACTGGTCGACCCCCCAGAGAACAGTGACTGTCACGGGAGGAGGCGGACGAAGACGTGGAGCCGTAGCTCACCGGCCGGTCGTTGCAGTGTGTGGAATCCATGCTGCGTGAGGAGCAATATCTTAGAGCAGAGTTTCTGATGGGACCTCCCACCTGGCTCAGGACCGCCCCTCCAACAGGGACCTCCGGGAGTGGCGGTAAAACATCAGTGGAGAATGGGTAATCTTCTGAAAGATAAAAAATTCCAAAGTGTTAGACGATGTTGAAGAACATTTCTATATGCCATAGGTTTTTAAATAATGCTATAATGTGAAAAATCAATTTAAATTATATGTTTAAATGATATAACCAACATACACATTTCACATTCTTTCTGAGAAAAGAAAATATCATTACAACATCTGAAAGTAAACAGCATTATTTACTGTAGCATTGCATAAAAAACACAAAAAAAAAAACAACAACCCCCAAACCCACTGCAATTACATATTCAGTTCCCTCAAGAGGAAACGTACACAAAAACATTCTGAAAAAAACCCACAGCAATCTCTGGCATTCCTGTGCGGTAATCGCCATGAACATACACTCACTCAAAACAGTTTTGGCTTCTGCAGACAAAATGCTCTGACAAATGAGGAGAAAGCTAAACTTTAACCTTCTTTTAGATACTAGTAGCTATAACTATTTTTAGCCTCCTGTCCCATTATTGTTGGGGAAAGTTACTTAGGTATTTCTTAAGAAAAATAATGTGTTACTTTTGCATTACTTTTAATTATTGGTTATTTTCTCATATTGAAGGTATTCAGATTTTTCATTTCACTGACTATACATTTTGAGGAACAACCTACTGATTTTATGTTTATTTATTTTTTGCAAGAGAGATGACTAATGTTAATTTAATCACATTTAGTCTAGAAGTATAATAACCATCATGTTCACACTTAAAATGTAGACAGAAGAGCTGTCAGTCAATAAATGGAAAACAAAGTAACTTGCATTTCTTATTTGAAAATGTTACTTTTTTGTAAATTTAAAAGTAATGCGTTACTTTACTAGCAGTGTTGTGCAAGTTCCAAAGTGTAATACATTATAGATTACTTGTTACTGTTATTTAAAAGTAATTATTTACATTACAACATTACTATCTCAGAATTGTAATGCGTTACATTACTTCTACATTACTTTTGATTTACTTTCACCTACAGATCTTAAAATCCTAAAATAACAAAATGTAGGCTAGAGCATAATCCAGTAGAAGGCGATATGATGTAGCATAATGACTGTTGGCTATCCAGGCTACTAACAATATAGCATATATTTGACAAAGTGAAGGCTCACGACAATGCAAGAAAGGATGACACAGAGTCGCAAACTATCCAAGTGACTATTTGGGAATATCTATTCATAGACACAACAGAACTGTATAAACTCTAATGCTATGGCAAGATGCACATTTGCTATTTTCTTATTGTTGCCATTATTTTATTCTCTTTGAATTCAAGAGGTTCACAACACAAAAAACGACATTGTTTGCTAGTGCTGTCACGTCGATAGTTTTTTCAGTTTTTAGACAAAGGTTGCATTTGACTGTTACATTTTGTGTTGTTCTTGTCCTTAACTGACAAACTCGAGGTAATGCGTAGCCTATACTTCCATCTCGTGAATGATCGTCTTCTTCGTCTTCTTCTGCCACCCAGTAACCTTCCCTGCGTCCCAATTCGCATACTATCCATCCTAAATAGTATTCGAAAATAGAATTAGTATGTCCCAAATCGTAGTATGTTGAAAAGAGTATTCCAAAGATTCCCGGATGGTTTACTATTTCCGGTCCGAATTCGAAGTATGAATCGATGGGCACTCTAACGGCTGATATTGCCCACAACCCACTGCGAGGTGTATGGGGATTCGACTAGAACTACAAACGCGGATAAAAAGCGTTAAAAACTACAAACATGACGGATGTGCGAGTTCGACGGTTAAGTAGAGAAGTTTAGATAAAGGGGTTTGAGTGACCAACTATCAATATTTAACCTGACAAAAATATATTTATTCAGTGTTGTCCACATTATATTTCACCTGCAGCAGCATTGTGAACTTTTGTAATGACACGTTTGGCCATTAACTTTTAAATGCATCATTATATTTAAACTGCAAACACATGAGGAGAGTCTCTGCATTAAAGACCCACAAATGGCAGATCAACGAGCGGCTACATTTCTCTCCGATACGGTAAGAGATTAAACTGAATGTGGAGGATTTGAACTGTGACGAATCTGACGATGATTGACAGGGCAGATAAACGGTGACGGGATGCACGTAACTAAGCGACAGAGTCCGTTAAAGATGGCGAAGTAGTATGTCCCGAAGCTTGCATACTTTTCTGCTACACACTCAAAAGTATATACTTTTTCTTCACAAAAAGAGTACATACTTTTAGGACGTAGTATAAGTAGGCGAATTGGGACGCAGCACTTGTTATTCCGCTGACTGCGCGCGCGCCTTGTCCTTTTGGGCAGGTGTTTGACGCGTGCTATTCTTTGAAACGACAGAGCCTTTTACCCGCTTTTCCACTGGCCCAGCGCGAGTACAGAGGCCGAAATAAGCGTCGCGGCACTCCTGTAAAACCCGCCCTAAACACGCCTTCACTGGACTATATCACACAATACAAAGGGATTTTCATTAAGTCTTTATTTACTAACTTGGACACCACACTGACTATTGACTGACCACGAACAGGTACATTTCTTGCATTTATTATTATTATTCGTGTCTCGTGGTACTGCTGTTTGTTTGTTTTTGAACAGTTATATTTTGGGCTAAAAGTGTGTTGTAGTGCAAGCATTTCTAAAAAATGTCGTCTACAGAGTAAAATATTACTAAAAATTGATTATGCCACTACTGCGTTACAGCAAAACGTAATACTGCAACGCATTACTTTTGTAAGTAAAAGTATTTACTAGTTAGCCTATTTAAAAAAGTAATCTGATTACATAACTTGAGTTGTATTGTGTTACACCTCAAGATTGCCTGTTATCTCAGAAATGTAACACCAGTTATAACAAAAACTATTTTTTTTTTTTTTTTTAATTGTGTGGAAACTTGGTGCTTTTATGTGCTTGTTAATGTTTTTTTCAGCATAATGCTAGATGATAGCCAGGGTAGTTTGGGTGGTGGCTAGAGAGGGACTCAAATGTCTAAATGAGACTAATGCTGCATCACAATTCTTAACTTATTACGACCTAAAAGTATTCTTTTTGTGAAGAAAAAGTATGTACTTTTGAGTGTGTAGGAGAAGATTATGCAAGCTTTGGGGACTTTAAACTGCCCTGTCAATCATCGTCACAGTTAAAATCCTCCACATTAAAGGGGGGGTGAAATGCTGTTTCATGCATACTGATCTTTTTACACTGTTAAAGACATGGAATCCCATACTAAACATGGACAAAGTTTCAAAAGTTAAGGTGGACGTTTGATGGGAGTATTTCTTTGTCAAAAATACTACTTCCGGTTAGTCATAAGTTTCGGCAAGTTTTTTGCGATCATGCGTCCCCATTGACGTTAGTGGGGGCGGAATTTCCTTGTATGGGCCTTACGGACAATTCTACCGGAAGCGTGTGAGAGAGAGAGAGGGAGAGAGAGAGAGGGAGAGAGCGAAAGCAACAGGCTATGCCCATCAAAGCGCTCGTAGGCTGCGCTGCACAGGTAATGTGCACAATTAACAATGACATCAAAAAGTGCGTTTTTGGTTGCCAGACCAAGACAGTCCTGCACAGATTCCCCCAAAACCCCGCGGTAAGGCAACAGTGGATGTAATTTGCTTTTCCGGATCAGCAACTGAGTTGCGCGAATGTTTATATCTGTTCGCTGCATTTCGGTGGCGACTGTTTCATAAACATGGCCCAGCATGACGCCGGATTTTCCAATAGCCTAATGCTGAAGGATGGAGCAGTCCCAACGATAAAGGTCCCAACGTTAGAACTGCGGGCGGTGAGTTAGACTGCTTCAAATGTCTGTGTCTATGCTCATCAAGTAGCCCAAACATGATCACGTATAGTTACTATATATATTACTATATATAGAAATTGATCAATGGAGCATGCGATGTGTAGTGCGTGTACATTTGTTTAGCTGGCCACTATATGTGTAACTTTATGTTTGTGTATTGTAAAAGCACTCAACAATACACAAAGAGGGGGGAAATATGTTGAACTAAATAAGCACGCTTCTTCATTCAAATGCGCTACTATTCCGTGTCTATCTATGTAAACACTAACTTAGCCTGTCTACACAAACCACGCGTAAACACACAAACACACGTGCACAACTGCACTTCCCACATGTACACCTTCAAAGACAAAAATACGACGATATAATTCAAGTATAAATATGTAAATAACACAAGCCGCTAAGCATATTATATAGTTAGTGTATATCGTACCACATAGAGACGTCCTGCTCTAGTCGTTTTTGCTGCTGCTCCTGTTCAACTGCAGCCTCTGGGTCTGATTCCGGATCATAGATGTATGGCTGTATCTGATTAAAAGCCATATTTTTATTTTGAATAAAGTTTTTTCCCCGCTGTTAGGGATGACACAGCTTTACGACGCACTCGACTCAACACAATAGCAGCAGCAAGCACACGTCATTATTTAGCTCCGCTCACACGACACGCCCCCACCCGCTCGGCTTTTTTCGGAAAGACTCGGAACAGCGCATCTTTCTTATATAATTATAAAAAAATAAAGACTTTTCGGAGATATGCAGGATGCAATGCTACTCTATAGGTACTCAAGATTGACATGACACTGACTGAAACTGAGTGTTTCACCCCCCCTTTAAGTTTAATTCCTACCATATCGGAGAGAAATGTTGTAGCATATTAATTTGCCATGGGTGGGTCTCTCCGCGTGTGCTTGCAGTTTAAATATAATGTTGCATTTAAAAGTAAATGGACAAACGTATCATTACAAAAGTTCACAATGCTGCTGCAGGTGAAATATAATGTGGACAACACTGAATAAATATCTTTTCATCAGATTAAACACTGATAATTGATCACTCAAACCCCTTTGTCTAAACCTTTCTACTTAACCGCCGGACTTGCACATCCGTCATGTTTGTAGTTTATTTTAACACTTTTATCTGCATTTGTAGTTCTAATCGAATCCTCGTCCAACTCGCAATGGATTGTGGGCAACATCAGCCGTTAGAGTGTGCGCCGATCCGCACTTCTGACCGGAAATAGTAAACCATACAGGGATCTTTGGAATACTCTTTTCAACATACTACGATTTGGGACATACTAATTCTATTTTCACATACTATTTAGTGTGGATAGTATGTGAATTGGGACGCAAATGTCCTTGGGGGTGACTAGAGGGTGGACTTGGCGCAGTTAGCAACACCCTAGAAACCTCTCAAAAGACCCTAGCAACCGCACACCAACTCCTAAAACATCTTCAAATGTGCAAACTCTTGTGTTTATTTTATTGAATTGTAAGAGATTTTACTGCTAGGTAGAGTGTTTGCATGTGTCTCTCAAGTTGGGCATGATTCAGTTGTGTGTTAAAACAGCAGTTGACAGGCACTCACCATATCACTTCAAGTGAATTGCCATGGGAACACACACATGCGCGCACACACAAAGACATGCACACACATACATACAGAGCCTTTCATACAAGAGAAAGGCCAGCACTGAAAGAGAGAGGCTTTAATGAGCAGATTAACGTGTAATGGAGACATTTTACTCTCTGGGTGAAATGAAAGAGAGCTCTGTGTGTCTGTGCGTGTGCACGTGTGTGTGTGTGCAAGTGTGTTATGTTTGTGTGCACATCTGTGTGTAAGTGTGTGTGTGTGTGCAAGTGTGTGTGTGTGCACAAGTCTGTGTGTGTGAGTGTGTGTGCGCATGCACGTGTGTGGTTGTGGACTGTCTATTCTCAGACTCGCTAACAAAACACCGTAAGACCATCCAGACACACCCACTCCACACACACTAGCACAGGTGTGCACACACAATTAACTCAGTGTAACACGGTAATTTTTACACTCCGTTGACACAATAGGTAGATTACGACAGTGGAAAGGGGTAATATATACTGTACATATGGGACAAAGTAAAGTGTTGAATTACAATATTTCATACAATTCGCATTAAATCACATCATGGAAGCCAGTCAAATGCAACAAGTAATCGCTTTCTCACAACAAAACCAAAGGATTCCAGGGAATTTAAGACTTTCTTTTTGTCTTGCACTCAACCACATGTCTCCTTCTCAGTTGCCAGTTATGAATAATCACCGTCATTACTCACTCAACACGGAGCCATCTATATTATCTAGGGCTCCAGAAAAAAGCCACATGATTGGCTTCTGATTGTCTAAGCAAGCTTCTGATTGGTTAATTCCTGTGCATGCCAAATTCACACACTGACCCACATTCACTTGACAAACAAGCACAAAATGAGATGTGGCCACCAACAAATACAGTCTGAAGTAAATACACATGCCTTTGTTGCGTGTTTACTTCATTTTGAACTAGTGGATTGTGTCTGCATATGTTAAAGCCTTCATGCATCAGGTTCACTGCTGATTGTGTCTTTTGGTTGGTGGGGTCATGTTCAAGTAAAATAAACTTCTGTGGGTGTGTTTGTACACTGTTCACGCATGAGTTTGTCTGTTGTATGCAGTGCTTTCCTTAGTCTACCTCTTGTAGTTCTGTTTGAAATCTATTTGCAATACTAAAATCCATGGGATGTAAAAGAAAACGTGATTCATCAGACCAGGCCACCTTCTTCCATTGCTCAGTGGTCCAGTTCTGATGCTCACGCGCCACTGTTAGTGCTTACAGCGGAGGACAGGGGTCAGCATGGGCACCCTGACTGGTCAGTGGCTTTGCAGCCCTATACACAACAAACTGTGATGCACTGTGTATTCTGACACTTTCTATCAGAACCAGCATTAACCTCTTGAGCAATTTGAGCTATAGAAGCTCATCTGTTTGATCGAACCACATGGGTCTTCGACTCCCCAAGTGCATCAATGATCATTGGCCACCCATGACCCTGTTGCCGGTTCACCACTGTTCCCACTGACCACTGCAGACCGGGAAAACCTCACAAGAGCTGCAGTTTTGGAGATGCTCTGACCCATATTGTAGACCTGTATTTATTGTAAAAAGCATTATAAAATACAGTTTACAATCCTGTCAAATGCAATGTCTCTTCAGGAGAAATGTACACACGCATACATACACACACGCACGCATACACACACACACACACACACACACACACACACACACACACACACACACACACACACACACACACACACACACACACACACACACACACACACACACACACACACACACACACACACACACACACACACACACACAAAACCCCCCACAAAATAAAAAAAGATATCCTTGTGAAAAATAAATGCTTATCTTATTGTATTGAACAAGTAGCTTGTACTGTTTTTTTAACTCTACTTTAACGCATATAATATAATAACTAAATAAAAGTTTAAGTGTAGTGTACTTAAAGAAAGCACACTAATAATTAACTCCATGCACTTACTAAAGGGTTATGGTTATGATTTAGGTTTAAATTGTAAAATGTAGTTATGTATCATTTATAGTTATTAAGTAAGTAACTAGCACTAGCACACTGTTACCCTAGAATTTTTTTTAACACACTCAAGTACACTTTTTTTTGTTGAAAAGTGCATGTTGTAACATTGTCAAATTACATTTTAAAGTACATTTTAAATAATTATGTTTTATTAATCTTGTCATGTTTTAAAGAAGTACACTTGTTATGATGTTTTGATTAACATACTAAGGCACATGTTAAGTACTTGATTGTAATTTTAATTGCAGTGTGTGATTTGATATTACGTTTAAAGTTGATACATTTTAAATGTACAAAACTCCAACTTAATTACAAATGTGTAATTACAAATATATTTAAACACATGACATACAAGTTTATATAGAAATGACATTAAATATTAGTATGCTTATCAGTAAATTTAGCAGTACACACTCACAACATATGGATTATGTCTGACACAACAGAATTTACAAGTTTCAATAATCAGGTCAGAAGCAAATCTCTCAATGAGGTCACAGACAAAAAGAGCTCAAATTTATTAGACGAACATTTTTAATAAACTAAGTAGGGTTGCATTTGACTATGATTTTATCTTGATTAACTTGACCTGTACTCTTTATCTGTACAGTACTGATATACTGTGCCTGTACAGTGATAGTATTATAACATAATCAGTCCCCTGTTTTTGGCTTCTAGCAGGTGAGGGGACTGATAGGAGCTAGGAGAAATGGGATGCATGGGGCGGCGTGACCCCAATCTCATGAAGCTGAGCTAGAAAATGGTGCTGTTCTGTGTTAATTATCACAGGATAAGCTGTGGTTAAGGATAAGCTTTGGATAAACATTGGATTTGTTTTTCTGTTAACAATTTTAATAAAATTAGTTTTGCCAGACGGCCCATTGAGAAAAGGTGAAGTACTCCCATTCCTCTCCAGATTATTTGCTGTCATTCCTAACCATAAGAGGGGAAAGCCATGAAAGACCAATACCAATCCAAACCAAAACATGGCAAATGAAACCATCACGATTCAATGGTTTGTCATGCTGGGGTTGAATGAAGACATGAAGCAGTTCTTTTAATGAAAACAAACTCAAACTCACTTTTCAAGAATACAGAAAATGAAAACACGTAGAACAGAACAACTACTCATAACATACGAGATCTGACAAAGAATAACTGGAAAAGAGTGATAGAGAGAAACACAAGGGACTAAACGAGGTAATTAACAAGACACAGGTGAGACGCAAGAGGGCAACTAAAAACAATGGCAAGAGAAGAACACAGGAAACTGAACTGAGAACCGAGCGAAACTGAAAGTCCAAAGGATGCAAAACACAGATCAAACATGACGCAGTTATCATGGACATCTTTTGTCAATGAAAAAGAAGCAGAAGAGTAGGCAAGCTTTAGGACATATTTGGACCAATCACAAACCGGCTTATTTACCTGGTGCGCTATTGGCGGGTTTAACACAATGACGGACAGAGAAGCGATGGATCGTTGGTCTGATTGGTTGAAGGACTTTCCAATTGAGTACAGAGTCAGTTGAACTATGCTCGTTTATCACGCCTCTTGTGCTGTAGAAAATACAGAGCAGACTCCCAGACCAACGTTCAATCTTAAAAGATTGAGCTTGGTCTGGTGATAGCCAGACAACATCCGGGTATCTTTGGAATACTAATTGCAGCATACTACAGCCTTACCAAACCAAAAGTTGAAAATGGTGTCATGAAAACAGCTCCTCAGGGTACTTTCACACTTGGCTTGATTGCCTGGTCCGAGCCAAGCTTAACTCGAAACTTAAAAGTGTAGACATTTGCTCCCTCTCTAAAACATTTTCCATTTCAGTTGATGTGAATCTTTGAGGCTTTGAATGGGGCTTTTGTCATGATATAATTGATTACTTTACTATATACACACAGTTTGAGCTCATTCAAACTAATCACTGAACAGCAGTGAGAAACAGACAGTAGCTTGTGCTTCTTTATGTGCATTTGTATAGACTGCTTTTCCTGTTCCAGAGAAACTCCAACTGTCACATGACTGGAACTACTTTTGTTTGTCCATGTTTCACTCTTTCATCCACACCGTCAGTGTCAGTGATACACCCTGTAAAAAAACAGCTGCTAATGCCTTTACAACCTTATACGAACACACACACACACACACACACACACACACACACACACACACACACACACACACACACACACACACACACACACACACACACACACACACACACACACACACACACACACACACACACACACACACACACACACACACACTATAAACAAGCATGCCGTGTGCTGTTGAACTTCAAAGGCTAAGAAGCTCAGAGGTAACCGGAAACCAAGCAATGGTTTAAGAAGAAAACAAGGTGGTGTGTGTGTGTGTGTGTGTGTGTGTGTGTGTGTGTGTGTGTGTGTGTGTGTGTGTGTGTAATAAATGTAAAGACATTTGTAAAAGATCATGTTCACTTTGATCATTGCAACCAAACACATCAGCGCACGAAGACTTTGGTTTGTTTTGCAGAGGATTCTGGGTTTCACCAGTTTAAATCACAGCTAAATCTGATATCCACTGATCTTTTGTTATTTTGACCCTTTGATCTGTGCAAGTATAGCAATATAGTTTATGGTATTGTAACATATCCGTTGCTTGTTACATAGTTGCTAAGACATCCTGTTTGATTCTAAGTAGTTGCTTGAGTGTTCTGGGTGGTTGCTAGGGTGTTACTAAGGGATTACTAGTTGTTTTCTAGGGTTTTCTAGATGATTGCTGGAAAATGGAAAGGTAGGTTGCTCTGAATGGTTGTTATTGGATGTTAGGCGGTTGCTAGAGGGTTGTCAAGGTGTTCTGGGTGATTGCTAGGGCAGTGCTAGGTGATTGATAGGATATTGCTTGATGGTTGTTATGTGTCCGATAGGGTGTGTTGACTTCAAATTGCTAAGTGGTTTCTAGGGTGTTCTAGGTTGTTGCTTCACGTCAAAGAAACGCACCTTAATTCTCCATGATATTCTGGCCCAGTTCCCTGCTTTAATATAATAACAAGTCTATGGATATTTTCACCCTTTTAATCATTCAGCACGCAAAAATCTTTACCACAATTATGGGCTTTATTTATTATTTTAGTCATGTGTGTGCGGATTTGTTAAGTTATTTGCTGAAGCCTTATGAAGCTCTATGTAGGTCTTAGGGAGCTTCATTGCTCACAGTGTGACTCGGAGGTAAAATCAGAAGGTGGGCAGCTGGACTTAATTTCCCACTCTGTTCATATCACAGTGCTGGCTTACACACACGCACACACATGCACGCACGCACACACATCCATTCCTCCCAGTGAATAGTAGATGGAGGATAAAGAAGGGGGAGAGAATAACTAAGGGGGTTTAAGGCCGATTAAGTCTCCTGTCTGCCCCCCTCTGAGTGCTACTGCTGGGAGACTCAAACATGACATAATTCAGAGGAGACTAAAGGACAAAGACCTCTCTCTCTCACACACACACACACACACACACACACACACACACACACACACACACACACACACACACGCACACACACACACACACTCACTCACACTTTCTGCCTCGCTCTCGACTGCTCATCAGACAGACAAGATCAAATAGTTCCCCCCAACAGCCCTCTTCAGATGAATGGTGCACGTTTTACAGTTGCACACACATTCAGAGGGTTGAAGGAGTTCAGGCCGGGCGGCCTGTGAATGCAGAGCTTTTATAGTTTACTAGAGGGAGAAAGAGATTTTGAGAGAGTCCCAAACTTAAGTCGTGCATGTGTGTGTTTATATATAGCAAGATGTCAATAAAGTTTTTAAATACAGACTTTGAGCTGAAGTCCATCCAGCTGTGAGCTAAGCTGTACAGTTGAGCGTTTCCTGAGGCCTGTACGTCCCATTTAAACCTATTTTTATTCTATCTTTACTCAAAACACACTAGTGGTCAACCAGTAAGGGGTTTTCTATGGCTGATATCATGGTGACTTATATAATGCAGATATACATACACAGTGCATTATAATTAATTCACAGTAAACAAGATGTCTATCACACACTTTGCTGCGCACACACACTAAGTGAGAATTAGTTTTAAATAAAATATCACATGAACATTGAGTCACAAAACGAAACATATTAACTTAATTTTTAGACAGACAGATGGACAGACAAACATGGATGGAATGATGGATGGATGCATAGTGTGATCAAAGGTACTTATAACACTAGCCTAAGCTAAATGAATGGAAAAAAAACTAAACAAACATGTACTTCCACCAATTTTCAAAAAATAAACAAACGTACTTCCACCAATTTTCAGAGAGATATACATTAAACACAGTGAAATAGTGTGTGTGAGCTGTAGACTGACAGTTGTATAACTGCAGGCTCTGTGCATTTCCGCCCTGTCATTATGCACAGTAAGCAGTTCCTACCCGCACGTATACTGTACAGTAAGCATACATAATCATTCCCAAACACACACTCATAAACATGTCAAATAATGGTTGCCTATCAGATATCTCAATCAGATGTACGTATCTGAATTGAGCAACTAATGTTATTTATTGTATATTGCTAACTGGAAGGCCTACATTAAAATCAAACTGTAAGTCATGCTTCGACACACACGTCCATCTGCAGGGAATGTGTGTGTATTTCTGTTCTGACCAGTGGAAACTATTGCAGGAACTGAAATTAGAAGCTTGCGAGAACATCAAAGTTTAATATTAAACATATTAAAGATGGTTGACTCCAGATGACTTCTGAATGGTCCATTTAGCAAGTTTTTATTAAATTCTGCTGTCATACAATGATCAGGCATAACATTATGATTATGGTGAAGTGAATAACTCTGATTATCTCTTCAACACAGCACCTGATATTGGGAGGGATATATTAGGCAGCAAGTGAACATTTTGTCCTCAAATTTAATGAGTTAGAAGCAGGAAAAATAGGGAACATAAGGATTTGAGAGAGTTAGAACAGGGCCATATTGTGATGGCTAGACGACTGGGTCAGAGCATCTCCAAAACTGCAGCTCTTGTGGGGTGTTCCCGGTCTACAGTGGTCAGTATCTATCAAAAGTGCATCATTGTTTGTTGTGAATGGGGCTGCATAGCCACAGACCATACAGGGTGCCCATGATGACCCCTGTCCACAACCGAAAGCACCAACAGTGGGCACATAAGCATCAGAACTGGACCACTGAGCAATGGAATAAGGAGGTCTTGTCTGATGAATAACATTTTCTTTGACATCACGTGGATGGCCGGGTGTGTGTGCGTCGCTTACCTGGGCACACATGGCCCCAGGATGCACTATGGGAAGAAGGCTAGTCTGCGGAGGCAGTGTGATGCTTTGGGAAATGTTCTGATTATCTTGGGTCCTGCCATCCATGTGGATGTTACTTTGACACATTCCACCTACCAATGTATTGTTGCAGACCATGTACAATTTCATTTAAACGGTATTCCCTGGTGGCCGTGGCCTCTTTCAGCAGGATAATGCGCCCTGCTACAAAGCAAACAAACAAAAAAAAATCAGGAATGGTTTGAGGAGCACATCAAGTTTGAGGTGTTGTCTTGGCCTCCGAAATTCCCCAGATCTTAAATCAATTGAGCATCTGTGGGATGTGCTGAACAAACAAGTCTGATCCATGGAGGCCGCACCTTGCAAAGTACAGGACTTAAAGAAACTGCTGCTAACATCTTGGTGTCAGATGCACAGGACACCTTCAGGGGTCTAGTGGAGTCAATGCCTCGATGGCTCAGGGCTGTTTCGGCAGCAAAAGGGGGACTAAAAATATTAGGAAGGAGATCATGATGTTATGTCTGATCAGTGGATGTGATGTGACATAACAAGTTTACCTACAACATTCTGATTTATAGTGGCTTACTCAAAAAATTAAAATTCTGTTACTCATTTACAAACCAATATTGTATCCTTTCATAATGTAAATGATATTTGGTAGCTAGAGAAGACGGGGAGCTTATCAGTGAACTTCGATCTTCACACAAAGATATAATATGGCTCTTGTAATAACACATGCATTTTATGGACTACTTTTATGGTACTTTTATGGTACGTACGTTTTCCATTTGTGTTTGTGAAAAAAAAAAATCAAGACAGTAAGTAAATGATTTTTTTCCTTTAATTATCAGTTTTCACTTCTTTTTTTGTTTTTGCTCTAAGCCTTGTAGCTTATTCTGTTAGACTTGTCTATCCGCTCAGACTGATAGGGTCAATATTCATTCTAAAGAACTCATTATCTTATGTGGCCTCAAATAAGTGTGTCCGTTTGCAAGTTCATCCCCAAACTCTTTCCACAAAGTTGGGAGCATGAACTTGTCCAAAATGTCTTAGTATGCTGAAGCATTAAGAGTTTCTTTCACTGAAACTAAGGGGCCAAGCCCAACTCATAAAAAACAACTCCATACCATAATACCATACCTCCCTCCACCAAACTTCACACTTGGCACAACGTAGTCAGACAAGTTCCGTTCTCCTGGCAACTGCTAAACCCAGAATCATCCATCGGATTGCCAGACAGAGAAGCGTGATTGGTCACTCCAGAGAGCATATCTCCACTGCTCTAGATTCCAGTAGCGACCTGCTTTACACCACTGCATCCCATACTTTGCATTGTACTTGGCGATGTAAGGCTTGATGGACTTCTCGGCCATGAAAACCCATTCCATGAAGCTCTCTACACACTGCTCTTGAGCTAATCTGAAGGCCACATGAAGTTTGGAGGTCTGTAGCTATTGACTGCAGAAAGCTGTTGACTTCTGCGCAATGCGCACCTCAGCATGCGCTGACCCCGCTCTGTGATTTTATGTGGCCTATCACTTCATGGCTGAGTTGCTGTTGTTCCCATTTGCTTCCACTTTGTTATAACACCACTAACAGTTGGCCGTGGAATATATAGTAGTGAGGAAATTCCACGAATGGACTTATTGCACAGAGGCACCCTATCACGGAACCATGCTTGAATTTACTGAGCTCCTGAGAGACCCATTATTTTATAAATGTTTGTAGAATCATCTGCATGCCTAGGAGCTTGATACACCTTTGGCCATGGAAGTTATTGGAACACCTGAATTTAATGATTTGGAGTGGTTTCCTAATACTTAATTTAACAGTATAGTGTATGTTTAAAATGATGTACCACACAGTGCATTTTCAGGTTTTAACACTGACATTTGTGTGTATTCATTATAAGTGAATCCTACAGCGTAAAACATATGCAAACAGAAAGATTTCACACTGTCACGTTTGCTTTAAGAGATCTCTGATCACTGGACTTGAAAAGAATCAGACACATGCACAGAATCAGACAACGCTCTCATGGTCTTGATATCTCCATGACAATGTGTGTTTTGCAGCCAAGAGCTGCGTGTCCATAACCAACGGGATTAATTCTCTCAAGCACGAGAGCAGCACACACACTCGCGCAAGCAACAGACGGTCTATTCTGGTCTCTGAAACATGTTGGAACGCCACCACGATTTCTGGAGCTGGAATGTCTGTAACGGATTCGTAACACGCAGAAACCATTCCCAAATTTCTCCTCCTCTTCAGACCCTGAGAAAAATCTGCTTTTATCTCTCAATCGAACATAATGACTCAGAGTAATCATCTCTATAAATAGCCCTTCTTCACTGCCCATTTCCTGCAATCAAACCAGACTTTTATCTCTCAAAAGTCCTCAGGCCAATCGAAGAGCTGATAGAATGTTTTTAAAGTTAGGCATTCTAACTCATCATCTCTTAAGTTATATGTAAAACCTTGATGCACAGTAGAAAGAAAGAGTTATTTTATACTTCCCCCCATATGTTTTACTTGCAGACAGACACTTTATCTACTATAACACATCAAAGAATGGGGAAAGACAAAACAGCCTGACTGCAGTCCAAGAAAAATCTTAAATATCAATTTATCAACCACAAAAAAAATATTCCATACGGGAGAAAGACAGATGCATTCACGCTCTTGATGGATGGCTGATCATAGATCAGACTTACTCTAATGATCTATGCAGTCATCTGCAAAGCGCTGCTGTCCGGTATGACATCTGAACTGTGTTTGCCCTGTCTGGAGGATCATGGTCTGTTATGTATGCGCTTCTATTCCCAGACAGCAGCAATGTGATATCATTAACATGTATGATTCACTTTTCTGCCTCTCTCGGATAAAATAACACACTTGCTTTATTACACATGTATAACACACACAATGGGATAATTACACATGTATAACAATCAATTGCTGACAGGTTGGTAAAAGGTTCTCTAAGAGGACTGAATGCATTTAAAGAAGAGAATGTGACAAAGGGACTTATCCTGCATGAATGAACACACTAATACACACACACACACACACACACACACACACACACACACACACACACACACACACACACACACACACACACACACACACACACACACACACACACACACACACACACACACATATATGGAGTGAATGTCCGCCTGTGACCTACTGCCCCAGTGCTACCCACAGATTAGATTTCACTGAGACAGATTTGCTTCAGAGAAACCTGACATTTATATACGGCACACATTTATAACCCCAGAACAAAGAATGTGAATAAACAGACTTCTGCAACTGTCTGATTTTCAGTAAACTGCACATTTAGGGGTACAACAGCTTGCCACTGGTGCAGTGCCATTAAAAGGACACATTTGCACCTAATCTACCTCTATTAATACCGAAGAGTTATGATATGTACCCTTAAGGTATGTACCATTTTAGGGGTAGATGAGGTACAAAGTTGTCCCTTTAGCCCTTAAATGCATGAATGTTTCACCAATCATTATTACATAACCAGGTTCTTTAGTGACCTGGATCTATATCTAAAACAGATTGATCTCTACCTGTCTTGATAATAAAACTCTCCTGATATTAGTGTGACAATTACAGAATAATACAATAAAGCATGTTTTGTTACCTTTTGGATGTTGGAAGGGTTTTCAACAAAATCAACATTTGGATCGCTGACAGCTTCTTCACCAGATCCACCATCAAGTGACAGTGACAGTAATATTTGACTGCGTTCAGATTTTGCTCTGCAGTAAATCACTGAGGCATTTCAAGTTTTGCTGATGATTCTTCCTATTCTTTTGTTTACTGCCTGCGGTAACTATGAGTGAAACGTCACTTCATCATTGTGTATTAGACATTACCACACTGTGGAATAAAGATGAGATGCACTTATTCAGTCATGACAGATTAAATTATAGTTGACACTATAATTACACACTGTTACACACCTTGGGTCGTTAGCGACCCTATACAATTTTTTTTTTTTTTTTTTTTTTACAAAAAATGATTGGGAAAACAGGCATTCTTTTATAATTTTTTTAATTTTGTTCTTGTTATATTGTTTATAATGAATTAACTGATGAATACTAAGAAGGTTGATTTCTAAATTAAAAAATGAATGAAGAGAAGGGCAGTGAATGACGTCCCAGGTCACTAAAGACCCAAGGAAGGAGTTTAAGAGTTAATGGTACTGGCCCAGTGACAAGGTGTTGTAGTCCTAAAGGTAAAATCTTTGTACATTTCTATCTGACAGTGTACTTTGAAAATGCTGAATGTGAAATAGCTATCATGAAACTCTAAATAAGAAAGGGTAAACCCTCATAGGACGACTGCTTAAGTGTTAGTAATTGTTATATAAGTTCATGCAAAATTAATTATTCTATGTCATCTTTCAAACACACGCTTCAAACTCTTTCTCGCCGTCTCCAGCTGGGTCGTGTCCCGGGGTGTGTATTGCTTCAGGGACAGATGTCCTGGGGGGGTCGGGGGGTTATTGTCTAAAGCAGACTCTAAACTGTTATTATCCCCCCAAAAAGCCTCAACCCATGGGGGACTAATTTAGGTCAGGGGTGGGGGTGAGAGAGCCAGAGGTTTCCTCACAACAACAACAGGATAATCGAAACATACACTTACTTAATACAATACACACATCTACACTGAAGAAAATGGAGTAGGATTTACATTTTCACTCATAAATAACAAGTAAATTGCACTAATAATTACAAAGACATGGCAAGTAACACAGTGAATCAAAGATGGAATTTAGAAGTAATACAAACTTACTAAGTTGTGACTTTATACAAACCTTCATTTTGGCGAGGTATTCAAGTAAAGGTTTTTCTGATCTAGCTAATGTCTGGAGACAATTTGTACCTTAAGTACAGCTAAGTAAACCAACCCCCACACACACTCACACACACATATGCACTTACAGACATCTCAGTCAGTTCAGGTTGTGTAGAGGACTTCTGTTTGGTACACGCGCCCACCAGAATATACCAAGCCAAATAAATACTCTCAGTTCACAACTTGCCAAACACACACACACACACACACACACACACACACACACACACACACACACACACACACACACGCACACACACACACACACACACACACACACACACAGTTAAACAGAGAGCGCATTCACACACTTAACTCACACCAGCTCTGAAGCTTTGACAAGAGCTGTTCAAGAGCTGAACTTTCAAAAGCTGACATGACATTACAAGCCGTAAAGACACCTATAATCTGATTCTACACATAACCAACATGTATAAAGATCTCAAATGTACACAAAAGTCACACACCAAAATAATAACAGTAACAACAAAGACTTTCATCTGTTTATGATGCTTACTGAAAGAGTGATCTCTTACCCGTAGGCATTGCAGCTCGATCCAGATTTGATTACATATCCACTTAGTATTCCAGACCAGTGCCACACACACACAAAACACACTCCTTTAATCCTTCAATTCACTTTACATTCTCCCTGAGACACACAGGATTGCTCCGTCTGTGTGAGTGATACTGAGGGTATCTGCACACACACACACACACACACACATTCAGTAAATCCTTGGTTCACACACTCATAGGCTCTGAGCCGCACTGCAACGGTCTTGACGGTCTGCCTGTCATTGAGCAGTTCTAGATTCTCTTCCCAAATCTCCCTCCCTGTGGCTCCTCCCTCTCCCACTGCAACAAATTAGCAGCTCAGACTTCCACAAAATCTCTCTCTCTCTCTCTCTCTCTCTCTCTCTCTCTCTCTCTCTCTCTCTCTCTCTCTCTCTCTCTCTCTCTCTCTCTCTCTCTCTCTCTCTCTCTCTCTCTCTCTCTCTCTCTCTCTCTCTCTCTCTCTCTCTCTCTCTCTCTCTCTCTCTCTCTCTCTCTCTCTCTCTCTATCACTTTCTCTTTTGTGAGCTCCGGGAAATTTCGTTTTACTTTATGTCATGTGCCTTATTTTAAGTATTTGTATTTTGGCACGGCAAAAGTTTGACATCATCATGGCCATTCCAAACATTAATGAGGCTGTATGACACTGTATCATTTTGGATGGGAATTGTAAAATATTCCTTTCATGAAGTCTTTAATTGTTTACTGTGACATGCTCACTGATAACACTGACAGACAAATAACTGCAAAGCATTTTTGGCTCTGATGAAGTCTCTACTTATGGTCAAATTTGAAAGTAAAATGGGGCCTCACTTGTGATAGATGTAGAACACACTACATGCTGTATAGGCAACACTGCGTCATACAAATGGTACTAAACTGTAAAAAATATATATGACCAATACGTTTTACATTGCTTTAAAGGTGCAGTGCCTAGTATTTAAGACGATCTATTGACAGAAATGCAATATAATATACATAACTATGTTTATGTTTGGTGTATGAAGACCTTACATAATGAAGCGTTGTTTTTTTATTACCTTAGAATGAGTCACTTCTATCTCCAGAAAATACGCCGCGGGTCCCCTTACAGTGAAGTTTGTGCTGTCCTGTTTCTACAGTAGCCCTAAACGGACAAACTGTCTACACTCTAGAGAGCATTAGTCACTCTCTGCTGTCTCAGATGACCTCATTTGGTCCTGTGTTTGCCACCAGCTTCTCTATGTGATTCGAAAGCGTGCTTCCGCTCGTTGCCTCTAAAATTTACAAAGTGCTTTAACACATTTTAAAAATTGTGCCAATGCCAAGCTCTGTTCTCATTGTGAATAGTCTCTCTCGTGAGTCACTGTAAAATAAAGTTGCTGCCTCAAATTTTTAAGTAAAATCAACTTGGATGTTTAAGTAATATAAAATCTTGAAAAATTCCCCCCAAAAAGTTTGTTGAATCTTGTATAAATTCTTAAACAAATTTAGAAAATTGTAGCCTGACAAGCCAGACCCACATCAAGATGTTTGGTCTGGAAACTCACCAATGACAGGGCTCAATCCGAGGGGCGGGATAAACGGTTGTCTTTCAAACTCTCTCTGCACGCGATAGGATAGCGCTACACCAACCAGAGCAACGAAGGTGAAACAGAGCTAGCTGACAGATTAAACTTTCTCCGTACCCGGTTGGCAAAACTCAGAACAAATCTTCCCTTCTTGATTTTTGATTTCAATTAAAAAATGATTTCAATGTCCTTTTCTCAGAGAAAAGCTTAACTCCAAGTCTTCCAGAGTAGCGGTCAGAGCTGATTCGAAAGACCGCCGTTCGCCAGTTTCTGTGTTTACTAGAAGCACGCAAACGCAACTCGGCCAACGTCATTATGGCCCCGCCCACCAACTCTATACACGATGTGATTGGCCCGACCAGAGTTTGGCTTTTACAGCTCAGAAGGGTATTGAGAGTTGCTAGACGACACTCGCGGCAGATTAGATTTGCTGCCGCATCTAGATTTCTAGGCTAAGAAAACTGCTTAATAAACATACAATACACTTCACACACAAATATTATGTGAAAAAAAACTCTTCATTATATGCTGAACAATTTTTATCAACAAATGTCATGATTGAATGAATCATATTTAACATTTCTCTTGCTTAGTGCACCAACTTGGATACTTTTTGTTAAAAAAAAGTACACTTAATTGTTTTGAATATGCAATTGTAGTGTATTTCAAATCTTAAAGAACTGTTCTTGCAGATAGTATTAATGAAGTGAAAGGCAACTTAAGTGTACTTAAAGAGAGTACACTTTTATGATGGTTTCATGCACTTTTTTATGATTTGCACTTTCTAATATTGTTGTAGTTTTACTTAAAAATGTACTTACTAAGTGTGTCCGAAAAAAAAAAAAAAAAAAAAAACACTCTAAAGTTCCGCTTATTGCATATAATATAAATTTAAACTATACTGAAATATCTGGAAAACATTACAGTCAGTTTTTTTACTTAAGTATATTCTTTTAAAGAATATAATTTCTGCAATAAAACATTTTTTTTCACAAATGTATTCTGGGATTGTCTTCTCTACAAATACATAAGGCATGCATTAATATGTTATACTCGGCATTAAGCACGGTTTAAAATGTCGTCTACCTAGGCAGCGCAATAGGATTTGGACTACAGCTCAGGTAAGAGAGAAAGAGAGAAAATGATAGCACATGAATTTTTATTGCGTTAGTCAGCTTGTCCACAGCGAGCTGACCCTCTTACGCACACACACATTCTTTGAAACAGTAGTAGGGGGTTCAGGCCCGATCAATAGCTGAGAACAGCCCCACATAAAGATGGCCTCCAACTCCCCCCGTTCTCATAGGAGCTTCAGCTGAAACAAACAATACACCACAGCCACTTCATCAAACACCATCAGCCAGGGAGATTCTCGTCTGTCCTCCAATGAGTCTTATCAAATCATTCATCTCTCACTTATTTTAGTTCATTCATTATATCTTATTATCTAGATAGCTGTATATTTCGTCCCCTACATAAACTTAATACATTTTTAGATTAAAAAACAAACAAAAAAGAGTATGAGTGCAATTACTGCCATCTTTGTTGCAGCAAAGTGACAGCATTTTTTCTCAGCTTAAACGCAGAGAAAAGCAATAATCGCATTTATAGTGTTGTTTAGCAGATAAGGCGTTCACAGGCATTGATTATTTCCCCGGCATTGAAATCAGGTACATATACAGTAGATGTCATGAAACCCGATTCCTGGCCACATGTCAATGTCCATGGACCACTGGTTCTTTGGTGAGTTGTGAGGGTGACTGTCAAGTCCAGCTACCTTTAATTTAAGCAGATAATTGTTTGAATGATGAAATAGCAAGCAGAATCCATGACCAAACAGCCATTTAGAGTTTCCAGACTGAACTCCAAATATTACATTTAATCACCTATATTTCCATATATATTTTGCCAATTTTTTTGACAACTTTATTTATATTTTGCTAAATATATTTTGCATTTTCCTAAAATGTGTTTTAGGATTGGAAATATGCTTCATTGCTCCTTAAAGTTAATTTTGTGACACATTTTGGCCTTTTGACGGTTTAAACTAAAAATAAATTCTTAAGCTGTGCTGTTTACAGCATACATTTAGCAAATATTTTAAATACATTTTAGCCAGATTTTTAAAAATGGGATTAACTAACAAACTGACAACAGTGAAAAGCAAGCAAGCAAATAAGAGATGCAAACAAACTGACAAATGAACACACCAGAAAAAAAGGTGAGAAGGGAGCTTTTGAAGGAGGGTATGAAGCAAACAAACAAGCAAACATCAGCATCACATCATTTTCTGTACTTCTCTCGTGCGTCACATCGATGTCTTTGGTCTGCGGACAGTTAACTAAAGTTTGAGTAATGTTCAGGGTTTCACTGGATAATTAGTATGTGTGAAGTAAACAGATTTGTGGCTTTGAGTTCATTCAGAATTGGCTTGAGTAAAAGAGATTAAGCCAGAAGTAGATAACAGAGGTACATGCTAGTACAAGTGACTCTAACACACCTTAAACACACACACGCGCACACACACACACACACACACACACACACACACACACACACACACACACACACACACACACACACACGTTTGTTTTTGTGACATATGGGGACGTTTCATAGGCGTAATGGTTTTTATACTGTACAAACCGTATTTACAATCCCCCTACACTGCCCCTGTTCCTAAACCTACCCATCACAGGAAACATTCTGCATTTTTACTTTCTAAAAAAAATGAATCCTGTTTGATTTAAAAGCATTTTGAAAAGTGGGGACATGGCCAATTACACCCTCTCCTTGTAATACCTATGTCATACCTATGTCATTACACACACACGCACACGCACACGCACGCACACGCACGCGCACGCACACGCACACGCACACACACACACACACACACACACACACACACACACACACACACACACACACACACACACACACACACACACACACACACACACACACACACACAGAGTAACTAGTTTGACTATCCTCATTCAGCAGGGCTATTCATATCCAGTGACCCAAATTAAAGAGTGACCACCTCTCAGCTCTATCATGCAGCTCATCACACACAAACGCGCACACACACACATACGCGCACACACACACACACACGCACACACACATGCACACACACACACACACACACACACAGCACACACACAACATGGTTGAACCACCTCAGTTTTCACTGGCAGTATTTGTAACCTGGTCAAACGTGTGTGTGTGTGCGTGTGTGTGTGTGTGTGTGTGTGTGTGTGTGTGTGTGTGTGTGTGTGTGTGTGTGTGTGTGTGTGTGTGTGTGTGTGTGTGTGTGTGTGTGTGTGTGTGTGTGTGTGTGTGTGTACTCCATTGTAACAGCTATAAGACCTTGTTGTCAGTTAGAATTGATGGATTAAAGTATCTCTCACACACCCAAATCCAGCCCCATTCACAGTTTCAGAATTTGGAGCTGCAGTCTAATCCCTGATCACTCAAACAAACTGAACAACCCCCCTAGCTAACAGGAAGAGGGTGAGATTTCACACAAACACACATGCTCCCATTCACCCTTATGTGCTTACATGTGTAGTTCACACACGTTTAGTGTTAACTAAGGGCATTGTGTACTCTGTAATATTCACACCAACAGATATTGTATTAAAAGGGATGTTTGTGAAAAAACATACAGTAATAATAAAATAATAAACAGCACAATATTAGGACTGCATTATTTAAAGGATAGTTTGGACATTTGCATAACTCCAAAAAGGTTTGCATATCACATTACCAAAGCTTATGTTACAACAGAGGGGGAGATGACAGCACTGCTGCAGATATTAAATGAGGTGAAAACACAAACACATTTTCTTCAACAGGATTATGCTGTATTCGGTAGGAAAGTTAAAGGGGTGGTGAATTGAGAAATCAACTTTCGCTTGAGCTTTTGATATATAAAAGCTCATGGTAATATAAGAATATATTTTAAGGTTCAGAGCTGAAAATTTCCTTGTTAGAAAAAAACGAGCTTTAAGCTTTAAAAAAAAAAAAGCTTTAATAGACACCAGGCTCAGCAAAGGTCCTGTGCTTTATACTGACGTCAGTGCGTGACGAAACACCGCCTCTACAGAATCTACAGCGCGTCTAATCTAGTAGCCCCGCCCACCGACTCATGCAGTCGGTCAACAACAATAAACATGCCGAGGAAGATTAGGATATTGTGCTATTCCTGGTTGTGGAAGAACACAGTCGCTGCATAAGCTTCCTTCTGATCCTAATATTAGGAATGAGTGGTTGAACTTTATTTTTAATGAAGTTCCAGCTCACATGGGGAAGACATGTTCACTTCGGTTCACTGCGGGATCGTTTTGTAAACAAATCTCCGGTCGATGCTGGATTTGGATCGGACAGGAATGGTGCAACACATGTACGTGAGTAAAACCTGTTTTTATTACATTGTTATAGATCGTTTTGATTATGTGTCTAACAGAGCATATCTTTAGCACACTTGTGGTGGGGGTGGGGGGGGGGGTAGTACTGTCTAAAGCAGACTCTAAACTGTTATTATCCCCCCAAAAAGCCTCAACCCATGGGGGACTAATTTAGGTCAGGGGTGGGGGAGAGATAGCCAGAGGTTTCCTCACTATTCCTCCCTATATTCTGTTCTTGTTCTGCTATTCTCTCTCTCTCTTGATTCGACATCTGAAGGGCAACGCGCCGAACGTGTATGTGTGTGTGTGTGTGTGTGTGTGTGTGTGTGTGTGTGTGTGTGTGCCGTTCGCGCTTATATCGTCTGATCTTGCGGGCTATGTGTAATATAAAAATAATAGTCCAATTAATCACGGGTGGATGAAAAGTAAATAAATCATTGTGTTTGTTTGATAAAGACGTTTACGAGCCCTGTGATCGAGAAAATCTTCTCCAATCCTAGCCGTGGGCGTTTACTTCCAAGTCTCCAGTGCGTCACGCCCATCAAAACCCAGCGTTCAGGAGAGAGCCTCAAAACCAGTGCAGAAAATAGCCTATTACTTATTATTTATGATGTTTTTGAATGTAAAAAACACACAAACATCATTAGTTGACCTCAGACAACAGTATAAAAAATACAAAAAGCCAGTTCATGACACCTTTAAGGAATTACTATAATACAAAATTATGGTGAAACTATACAAAAAGGGTTCATTTGTGAACTATGGTTAATGCTTTAAGCATCATGAATTAACAAAATAACAATACAATCTCATAATATAATTTAAATTAATTTCTCAAAAATACTTTTCACCAAGAAATTGCTAATAAAAAAACAACAACAAAAAACACTAAATGGCAAGTAAAACTTTATATCAGGTGGCCTTACTACTATGTACTAACATTTAAATTAATAATTTGATACAATTTTATGTATTTATTTATTTATCTATTTATTTATTTATTTGTTTGTTTTTATTATTTTTTATTTTATTTTATTTTTTATTCTTGTTTGTTATCTAGGAGTGGGGGGCGTCAGGGTCTGGGACACCATGTAATTATTATGTAAATAATAATAATTTGAAACAATGCATATATAGTGTACATACATGTTTTTGCATTGTACTTATGTTTGTAATATTACCTGCATGTAATCTGTAATAATTACATTTGTAATTATACTGTTGACCCTTCCCTTACACCTGTCCCTAACTTTACCTGTATCCCACCCCAATATCAGCAAGTGTTCTGCAATACAATATAAACACAACATTGTACTTTTTTTTAAATGTGAGTACCTATAGTTAAGGACACCTAATATAAAGTGTGGTAAAGTTCACACATTGAAACATGTGAATAGTATTTTCTTGTTACCTTGCAATAATCTTTGTTTTATTTACAACTTTTTTTCTGCGTACCGTTAAAAAGTTTTGGGATCAATCATTTTTTTTTTTTTTTTCAGCAAGAGCACATTTCATTGATCAAAAGGCATAGTAAAAACTTTTTCTAGGACAAATTTCTCAATATTTAGGTCACTTTTCACAAACTCAATGATCACAACAGCAGTCTATTTGGGCTAAACTGCAAATAATTTATCATTGCTTTGGCTCAAAATACATGCAGTGAAGACATCTTTCAAATGACATTAATTATTTTCTCATTCAGATACAAACATCACCAAAACTCTATGTACCTATACAGGCCAATTTGCACATTTACATGCTCTTTTCGCTTTTGCGTCACAATACAAAAATGAACAAGATAAATATTTTTAACAGTAGCTAAATAATGTAAATGTGACTATTCTTACAATGCAATTTACAATGCAAAAGACAGGTCGGGAAAGTTTGACGGACCAATGCTGCATTGCCACCAAATTTTAAGCCTTGGTAAATTACACAGTCAAGCGCAAGAAGACGCAAAAGCATTACTCGCATCCAAAGTTCATGCCCAGAAAGCTGTGTCTCAGACAGCGCACAAAAATTGAACTTTTCTCGTCTTCTTGTGCTTGTCTGGCATTGTTCTTATATGCCTATCTCGGTACGTATCCAAGTAAACATTAGCCCTATTCTGACTGGATTCGTTTTATAAGAGCAGAAGTGATGTAATTCTACTACAGGACATCTGTAATATTAATGGATAACTCACACAGGATAAGAAATCTCTGTAAAACTAGCAGAAGAACTCAATTTACACAACGCTGTCACCTCCGCTGTCACATTGATTTCATCATGTGTGTGTTAAGTTGCTTTCTGATATCACAATATATATATATACTCATTCTGTTTACGCCCAATTCTGACTCTGACCAATTCTGTGTGACGCCCAATTCTGACTCTTTTGCTGTTGTAGCCCATCCCAGAGTCCTGCACAGGTCAATTTTTGGAGACCCGCCCCCGCCCGTACCCTCAAGGTTTAGCACCAGATCCGACCAGTGACCCGTAAAAATATCAAAATTAAATCCGCACCTGCCCAGACCAGTTAATATTTGGCCCGTTACCTGACCCGTGCCCCCGATAAATCATACTAAAATAATTTCAATTAAAATGCTTTATTATTTTTTTTTTATCTTGCACCGCTCTCAACATCAACAGGTTTTGCCTTTAAAGACTCGTCAACAATTTTTTATACCCCACTCACCAACTTTACTTTTACTTCATCCATTGCTACTCCTGCATCGCTCGCTCCTTCTGGGTGACGAGAGGCATCAACAAACGTTTCAATGTCGCAGTGGTGGTGACGTGATGGGTCAAATGGCATATCGTTGTTGCGTGTATCTGTAATGGTAATTTGGACATAGAAATTTTAATACAGTATGTTCGGAGGGGAAGAAGGAGGCGGGATCCGGCGAACATTTAAAAGACTTTAACCAAACAAAACGAAAGTAACGTGGGCAGCCCCTCATGGACAACTGCCACACGCACACACATAATAAAAGGTAAACACAACTCAACGTCAAATCCAGGTCTGGTGACCTCTTGCCCTTATATGCCTCCGAGCTGCCTCAAAGGCTTTGAGACCGGTGTGGCTTGCTCTCTCGCTCGTCCACCTTGCGAGCGAGAGAGCATATTTTTCATCCACGCTACTACCCGCTACTGCCGCATACCGGATGTTTTTCCCTTTTCACACCTTTCTTTGTAAACCCTAGAAATGGTTGTGCGTGAAAATCCCAGTAACTGAGCAGATTGTGAAATACTCAGACCGGCCCGTCTGGCACCAACAACCATGCCACGCTCAAAATTGCTTAAATCATCTTTCTTTCCATTCTGACATTCAGTTTGGAGTTCAGGAGATTGTCCTGACCAGGACCACACCCCTCAATGCATTGACGCAACTGCCATGCGATTGGTTGATTAGATAATTGCATTAATAAGAAATTGAACAGGTGTATAATAATCCTTTAGGTGAGTGTTAATAATATATATATACACTGTATTTCCTCAAATAAAAGCCTGTAGTTGATTAATAATAATAATAATATGTTTTATTTATATAGCGCCTTTCCAGAGCTCAAGGACACTTTACAATAAACAAACAACAATAAAGCTAATTGACAAACAGAGTAGACAGAACAACAGTAGGCAATTGAGAGTGCAAGTACAATAATTGAAAAATCGGAGTGAAAAAAAAAAAAAAAAACTTAATTAAAAAATTAAGATTAAACGCCGTGCCTCTGATAGTGGCCAAGGGTGTGGTCAGCACGAAGAAATAAAGGCCAGTCTCAAATAAAGGCCGGGGGAAAAGGTGTGGATAATCTCCTAAATGCCTTTCATTTAATGTGCATTCAAGTTCATTGTAATTTTCAGTAGGATTGTGTCGTGATGGCCGATGACCGTCATCATGATGGAGCGAACCAATCATCCTGATGCCACGCGCCTCGATGCGAGTCTTGCGAGCGCGACACACACTAATCCTGGTCTCTTCTATAGTAAACCTTAAAACTTTGCAGGGATTGCTCTGTAAATTAAATTGAGAATATAACGGATGCATGTGCCATTTTAAATAGGCTAATGTAGTCTATGATGATGATGAGATGCGACATCTGTGAAAATACTGTGTCAGGAAGGCTAGAAATATCGATCTTCACAATGCGTGCATCTCAATCTGCTCCTTTAGTAGTCAGGGCACTGATGAGGGAGTCAGTCCATTGACTTATCCTGATCAGTGCCCTGACTACTGAACTAGGGAGCTGATTCACGCACCCAAGACGCACCCAAGCCTCGAAGCTCAGCGGCGTGCAGCGCCACGTCTCAGAATCTCACACCAGACACGCACATTATATACGCGTAGCTTCAACGTTTAAATCGACTTCTGACAGAAGAGCTGCGCGATGAGTGTATCTTTGAGCACATGGTGAATTCAGTATGTAAATTGACAATCTAAAGGAAATATAATAGCCTATACATTTTATATAAGACCTTGAAATGGCGCTCTGTGGCGCGGCAGGATTTAACAGGCACCGAATGCCGCCGCCGGTGTGCGTACCACTCATTGAAAATAATGTGTTCGAATTTTAAAAACATGGCGTGGTGCTGAGCTTTGCGTCCGATATGCGACCCTCTTCTCTGCATTTAACTTAAAATACAAAATAAACTATATTGTTGAACTATTGTAAAGTGGTCATATGAACTAGGCTACACGCCTCAAATGCAAAATCAAAATGTTATATCTCCATGATGGATTGAGAAAAGTGCGTGCAAACTATTGGAATCATTAGCGGGGCGGCAGTGGCTCATGTAGGTTGTCTACAAACCAGAAGGTTGGTGGTTCAATGCCCGGTTCCACTTGACCAAGTGTCGAAGTGTCCATGAGCAAGACACCTAACCCCAGCTGCTCCCGACGAGCTGGATGGCGCCTTAAATGGCTGACATCGCCGTCGGTGTATGAATGGGTGAATGTGAGGCAAAAATGTAAAGTGCTTTGGATAAAAGCGCTATATAAATGCAGTCAATTAAAGTAGAAAATAATATGTATGTAAAGAGATATATTAAAATAAAAAGTTCTTAAAGCCTACACAGCTATTCTTAAGGAAGCTTTTTTTTCCTCACGTGCAACAATAAAGCACCGAGTCATCCGTTGGGTTAGAGGCTCACGTGCAACCGCAACCTATATAGAAATTAAGCGCAGAATAAACATTTTACATTTTTCAAACTGACTCAATTGTGGTTACCGATTAGGCTACCGTAATTCTGACCCAAATTTAAACCAATTAATTTTCAAACAGATGAAATTAGAAATACAGGCCTGCCCCTAATAAAAGCCTGCTTCAAATAAAAGCCGGTTCCCATCGGCAGTTCAGGTAAACAAAGACCCCAGTCTCTATTTGAGGAATTACGGTACATATAAATTAGGTCAGGCTAAACGATATATTAAATAAATAAATACAATTCTGATTGGATTCTGTTGGTGATAGGCTCCTACCTAAAGCTAAAATAAGTTTTGTGCCTCTGATAAGTGCTTTCAACCTTCTTTTTGATCTGAATGGTAAGCAGAAAACACTTGAGGTTTGTCATAGACTCGCCTACAACGCAACTGAAAGCTTTTTCAAGCACCTATATACTTGAAAAACCATGGAAAACTACTTTTAAACAGGAAAATATTATTTTTGTACATGCTTACAGGTCTATTCTCACTGGATTAGCATGATCTGAGGTAATTTTTACTGACCTTTTTACAGAAGGTCACTGTAATCTACTGATGTGGTCCATAATGATTACTGAGATGGCACATTTGGATGGGACTAAAATGACTGAGAAGCTCCGGTAATAATTACTTTACCCAACCTCCCCATACCACAAGGCTCATTACTAGAACTGTTGCTTTTCACCCTGTACATGCAACCCCAGGGAGATATCATTTGGAAGCATGTCAATAGTTTTCATTGTTATACTGACGATATTCTCCGAGACGAAACTTACCAATTCACAAGATTAAAGGAATGCATAGCTGATATAATGATGGAGGAATTTCCTGCAACTTAATTCAGATAAAACAAGAATTTTTAATTATTCGACATAAAAGCTCCACAAGTAGTAACCTAAAATACTGTCTAACACTTGATGACTGCTCTGTCAAGCCCTCGTCGTCAGTGAGGAACCTGCGTGTGCTCTTTGATACCAATCTTTTATTTGAAAGCCATGTTTTCTAGCATCTGTAAAACCGCAATCTTTCATTGTAAGAATATATCTAAATTTCGACATATGCCCTCAATGCAAAATGCTGAACAGTTAGTTCATGCGTCCATGACCTCAAGGCTAGATTATTGTAATGCTCTACTGGGTAATGCCCTGCACACTTAATTAACAAACTCCAGCTAGTCCAAAACACAGCAGCTCAAGTTCTTACTAGAACCATGAAGTATTGAAGTATAGCACTGGCTCTCTCTTGGACATTTTTAAAAATGCTTGCCTATAGACTAATATGCATGCCATCAGATTCTCCTAGATTCACAAGCATAATAACGCCAACAGCACTCCTAACGTATGCACACTAACTTGAATGGGTTAAATGCAGAGGACAATTTTTGATTATCGGTTTTTATACTTGGCCTTCACATTTCACTTATCAAAGTAAAACACAAACAATGCAGATGGGGGGAGGGGCGGGGGAGGGGGGGATTTGCCAGGAAGACAGCTGTTGTTATGACTGAGGGGTGAGGTCCACACATCGTTAATAAATGAATTGGTCCCTCACTTTCGCATCGTCACACTCCACCAGATGCAAATCTAAAGCAAATTTTCTCAGATACATCCTTGTAATAGACAACATTTCATCAGCTGACTGTGTATGCATCCGTCTTTCTGTTTGTCTTTGCATGACTGTGCTCAAGTGTGTGTGTTTGTGTGAATGTCAGATGTTTTTTTGATGATGAATAAAAGCCAACGTCCATGACCCCAATCCCTAAAACATGTCAACAGCTCCCACCACACACACACCTTCACACACACGTAGAAAAATGAACACATGCATTTTCAAAAATCAGCAACACAAGTGCACACATACACTGATTCTGCAGCATGTAGAATCATATACAGTACATTGCTAAATTGACTGAACTGTGCTAGTTTAATTTCAGCTGTGACAGACATTTCAAATCAAATCAATTTATTTTGGTAGCCATGTAATAAGATGGATATTGTGTGTGTGTGTGTGTGTGTGTGTGTGTGTGTGTGTGTGTGTGTGTGTGTGTGTGTGTGTGTGTGTGTGTGTGTGTGTGTGTGTGTGTGTTTGTGTTGGAGGAAGTGCTGTTTGGCCTCAGATGATCATGCTGGGTGAACAGTCAACAGGAGGTGGAAATGGTCTTCCTCTGACTAATATGGACAAAATGTGTGTGTGCTGAAGACGAATGAAAAATTGTTGCACTTTATTTTACAGTATGTGCACTTTAAATGTACTTGTGATGTACTTACCCACTAAAATCGTGAAAAATGTAACTACAAGGGTTAAGGTTAGGTTTAGGGTTAGTTACCTAAGTTATTACCCAGTTGATGTACATAGTATGTAGTGGCAAAATAAAGTGTTACTGAAAAATCTAAAAAACATCACAGAGCTAAGAATATAACAATAATTTGACACTGACTTTGTGTACATCAGCAGATCAACCAGGCAGCCCATTCACACACTTATTTAATGATGTCAGCACATTTCCAGTACTTTAAGTAAATAAGTAGAAACGGTATTTTATTTTAGTCCTGTTCCCCATATGTACTTATTATAGTAATTGTAACAACTGGGTTATGACTATGTACTAACCCTGAGCCTAACCTTATCCCACATAGTTACCATATATATTACCCAGTACATTCTTATGTAAGTACACTGTAAGTACACAGCCGTAAATGCTAACATAACAATGCTGCGTTTGAAATATTTTTCATATTGATACAATTAGACTGGTTTTGTGAAACTCCAGAGAACGCAACCACACAAACTCAGAAGACAGTTATTTCATGACAAAACATTTATTAAATTCGATATGATATCAATTAAGATATCTTATCGAATTTATCTTATTTCGACAAGATATCTTATTTTTAGAAAATGTATAATAAATGTAATAAAAAGTTATATTTATCCATTTTAAAAATAATCATCACTAAATGTATCATATGTTGTGTCCAGTTGGATCCTGTATAAATTGCTTTATGAAATAAGCTTTCTAAATGACATCTTAAAGCTCTTTAATACTATAATTCATCTGCCAACACAAATAAAAACACATGAATACTCATACAGCTACACATATCAGTACAACATGGCCAAAGCAAGAACCTGATAACATGCAAAGTTAAGGAATCTCTCTAAGTGTCCTACATCGATCTGCACAAGCACCATTACAATACAAAAACAGTATTTGGTTGGAGTCGCTAAACATTTAGTCTAAATAAATGTCGTTATCATTGCGAGTGAATAAATAGCAGCCATAAACTCACCTTTTAAACAGCTTTGCCACTGTCCCCTGCCCTTTGGGCTGATTCACACAGTTTTCTTGAGAGTAAAATCCTTTGTAAGTTTAATTCCATGTCCATAGGCTCAAGCAGTCTTGCTTGCTGTCAAACACACACACACACAAATTGAGTCTGAGTCTCAAAGTCAGGCTGTGCGTCCACACCTCTATGAGATCAGAGAGAGAGAGAGGGGGGAGAGAGAGAGAGAGAGAGAGAGAGAGAGAGAGAGAGAGAGAGAGAGAGAGAGAGAGAGAGAGGGAGAGCATTTATCTGATGATCTTTCTCCTGATGCACCATCATATCACAAGACACACACACAGTCAATCACATTTAGTGGATGCAGTAACTGGATCATGGTTAATGCTGCGGGCAACGCAAATTGTAAAACATTACTGGAACACAAGAAAGAGTTTGAGAGAAAGAAAGTTGGAGAGAAACGGAGGGGTTAAGAAAGCGAGAAAAGAGCCAAGGGCGAGCTGTCCTCTTCTCTACACACACATGCACACAACTGGGTCACTTTAAAGAGGCTACAAATACAGAAATAGATCTAAAAACAGTCTGAGATAGACATAGAGATGGGATTTCTGCTCGGCACTCAGTCAGGTGCTTTGAAAACACACACACGCTTAGGATGTAAATGTAGGAACCAGGCACTTGGTTGACCTTAAGTCAACAGAAGAGAAGAAAAAACGTTACCTCATACATAACAAGAGGAAATAAGCGAAATTGTATGAAGCACAAAACTTTATCATGGTGTAAAACATGGGCATTGTTTCGATAACCGTTGCACACTCTTGAGGAAAGTCCCTTAGTACAGTCCAACAGTCATTCCTGCTTCCTGAGACTTAAGTGTTTCCATCACACTTCAGTTTTATAATAAAACACACACACACACACATGCACACCAAGCATATTTATGACCTTATTCATGGCAAAAGATACAATGCAGCATAAATAATAATAAATGTCCTTGTAAAAATGCCATAAGCACATAGACACACCCGCACAGGGCACACAGGGGCAACACTGTTTGAGTTTGTGTGAGATTCAGGTCACTGTGTGTTATTGTAAGGTCTGGCCCACCCTACATGGGAAACATAAAGATAATTAAAGCTGTAAATTGATTTAAAACTTTTAATTATTCACAGATACATTTTTACATCAATATATTATTTACACATTGAATTCCCAAATGAATGTAGAACTAACATCATACATATATTTTTAATAATACTTGTTTAAAAGCATATTTTTTACTAAGTACTATCAAGACTAGTATTTCCAATACCAATACATTTAAGTACTCATGTTATGGATGGATATAATTGCTCAAAATTTATCTGAGTTAAATTTAAAGGGGTCCTATTATGCCCCTTTCTAAAATAAGTCTCTGAGTGTTTATGTGAAGTTTTAACTCAAAATGCACCACGTATCATGTTTTATAGGCTGTTAAAAATAAAGTTGTTGTGTATATCCCTTTAAATGCAAATGAGCTGGGGCTCCCTACCTGTTCTTTGGCGGAGCTTCAAGAACTCGTGCAAAACAACAAAAGAACATGCCTGAAACGAATGATGTTTAGTTCAAATTGAACTCGGACAATAATACCTACAGAGCCAGAGAATATCTGCTGCATGAAGATAGAACAGGTAGAGTTTAAATTAATTACAGATTAACTTATGTTGCCATCTTGCTAACTCATTTGTTTACATTATATAAAGCCTTAAAGGTGCACTATGCAACTTTTTGTCCACTAGTTTTTTGAATTGCCTATTCAAAACAAAGGTGTAGTTTGATGACGCCAAGTTTGAACGCAGTCTCTTGGGACATGTGGTCTTCACTTCACAGCCGGTGGAAAATAGGAATCGGGCAGAAATCACTTTCATAGATGCGGTTATTAACGTTACTGTAGTGTGAAGCATAGCAGGACCGAGTGTTGTGGGGCTGAGCACGGCCGCTGGAGCGATTGTTATACAAACACACGGCTCGCGAACACCAGGACTTTTATTATGATGGGACACAGTCACCGGGCTCCTGCACTATTTCCACTTTTCTGGTCCTGATTATAAGGTAAAGCCGCTCTGTTTATGATATTAGATACATTTAAGTGTGTTTAAAATGATGTTATGACGTTCCTCTGTGCGTTTGCTCGGCGCTGCTGTGAAATGTTCACACTGCTAAGAGAAAAGCGCTTCTGCAGAATAAAACCGAGAGTAGCACAGATATGATGCAATTGGCAGGCGACTCCCTCAAACGCTATGCTAACACGTCCCGGGTCCTTAGTTAAAATAGCAATTTTCTCACAATTTACAAATAGTTGGAAACATTTGGGATATTGTAAGTACTCAACTGAACAAAATATATAACACTAGCCTGGTGTCTTTTGGATATTTTACAAAAAATACTACATAGTGCACATTTAAAGTTCTCTGTTATTAATGGCATGGTCACTTTGAGAGGCAGGTGGATTTAGTCATCACGTCACCTCTTTGCTCTGCTCCCATCCCGCCATTTTGCCCATTGTCAGTTGTCCGGGAGTGACGACCCTACTTTGCGCTGGTATTTTTCATTTTTTTATATCAATAATCTTTAACAAGGGCGAGCATCTCACATGCATTGAAAATCAGCATTAGGCCACATCCCATCAACACAAGGCGGAACCTGTTGTTCGGGCATCAGGCGAAAGCATATAAACAGAAGAAAGAGGTTAGTTTCAAGCTAATACTGTTATCTTCTTTCTGTCCTCCCTAGACTCCAGTGATGAGTAAGCCCAGTCAGCACAAGATTGTTGCCATCATGTACCTAGGGAAGTGATAATGAGAAAATTGGTTTACTACTAGGGGAAGTTTAGCACAGCGCAACACAAGCCACAGCCAGCACTGCCGCCACCAATCACATTTATATGCTAAGCCCTTTTTCTAATTAAGAGCCATCTGGAGTCAATTCTACTGCCTAATGTGTCTGTACAGCAATGTAAAGAGTGAGAACATATTAAGAAAATCACAAAGAATTTTTCTTTCATCACAGATTAGCTCTCTCTCTTAACATAGATGACATCGTCCGGCAACTTGCTGACATTATCCTCCACCAGCAGAAGTTTGCCGAGCAGATGGACACTAGGCAGGAGAGAGCGGAGGAGATTAGAAACAGTGTTTCACACTGCAATACCCAAACACCATGCCTGAGCTAATCAGTCCTTTCAATGTTGACAGAGCAAGATAATATGGAAGCATACTTACATACATTTGAAGTGGTGGTCAAAGGCTGAATACTAGTACCCTTTCTCACTGGACAAGTGCAGAGTGCCTACTACTCTCTATTCCCACCCAATAATGATGACTATACTTTTGCACCGGAGGAACCATTTCTTTTTCCTAGAACTATTGGCGAAAGTACCTGGATTTTGGAACAGGAACTAGGAATGATTTTTGTAGGAACTCCTTTTGGGGGAACTTATTTAGCTCCTACTTAAGAGTAGGGTCTAACCCAGTACAATAGGAGCTACCAAAAGTGTACACTAATTGGCAGAATGCATGCAAAATACAGGGACCTAATGAAGACGGAGAATAAGAGTGCTGTGTGCTCAGGCTCTGGTGTTTTCAGAGCTGTCAAAATATAAGTCACAAACATAAGTGCAGTTTACGTCACTTTAGAGTTCCTACTCGTGGTGTGAAGGCAACCAGGAAAATGGCCATAGGGGAACTTTTAGTTAACCTGGTGGCTAGTTCCTATAACTCCTTATAGTACTCTGAAGTAAGAGATCCAGGCAAAGTTGGAGCTTTCACTGGTGTGTGCGGGACAGCGTTTCCATGAATGGTTGTATGAAGCTCACATCACAGTTTGCGTCTAGGCAGCCCAATTAACCCGCTTAGGTCATCTAAGGCAGTTGTCAGGACAATACACTACAATGCAAGTAGCTGAGAAGGTGATGGAGGACAATCCCTTGTGTTCCCTGGCATGAGTTCATCCAAATCCTGTTATGATCACTGAACTGTCAGGCACAGTGGAAACAGACAACGACCACGATGGACACCCCACCAAAGGGATTGTTGAGTTAAAAACCCCAACCCCATTTATATACTCTGATCATTTAAAAGGGTATCCTGGGGTCTGGACTCATTCACTCACGCAATGTGAAGCAATGTGCAATGTGAAGGTGAACAACTGAGGAATTGCTGGATACCCTGGGCCTCATTCCACCCCATATTTCATTGTGGAAAATGGTTGTTTTACTTTGTTGCCCAGTGGCGGGGGAGGAAAAACGACTTTTGGTAGTTACAAAAACAAAGAATATGATTGAGCTTGAACACACTCAACGCATAAGAGATCAGTACCACCGGGCTGCCATGGAGGTAGAAGTGAGATGGTTTTGAGTGCATTGGAATGGATTTGGTGAAAAGGCTATTAGGCATACCAAAGGCATAATGAATGACTGAGTGGTACCCTTCATCTTCCAATGCATGATGGACATTCTATTCTAGCGTGCCCTTTAACAGACCTGAAAAAGAAAGAGGCAACCAGAGAGGGTGTTGAGAGGATGTGTTGGATCAGTGGAGGTCAGATGGTTTCTATTTATGTGGATTAGATATGATATTTGTCCAATAAAAAAAAATACTGAATTATACTTCACAAATAACATGGCAGATAGAATGGAATGAATGCCACAAAAAATAAGTTACATTAAATAATTCCTTCTTTGGCTTACAAATGGCTATTAATTAAAAGGTGAAGAACCATCACGCTTTCCTTCAAACTAAAATGGCTGTTAAACATATTAAACAGAGAAACCTTTTAGAATTTCTGTCTAGTATTAACCTTAAATATTTTATATAGCTTTTTGTTAATTGTATAACTTTTGTTGTTTATTCTGTATTTGCCATAAAGATAGCCTTGCTGCTGAAAAAATAATTTTATATACACATTACATATAATCAGACAGAATAAAGTTATGTATATTTGCCTTGCTGTCCGACGGGAGGCCTCAGGGCTTGGAATTTGGCCTGAACCCAGAGTACTTCCCCCCATATCCCTGACTGGGATAGCAACAATCAAAAGAGAGGATTTGGGATGGTGGAAGGATGCTGGAAAACTATTGTGGGACAGAGGTAAGTGAGCTCTATATATAGGCCTCCTCTCCAGCTGACTAGGTCAATTATCTGAACGCGCTGCTGCTGAAACATCACATTGCGATCAGAAACTCTTTTCATTCAGCAGATGTCCCGCTAAATAAAGTGTCTATATGTAAGAAAGTTCAGGTCACATATTATAGGTTAAATACTAATAGACTGGGACTTTTATTTTGTTAAACATGACACAATACAACATTAAGATGAAAAGAATTAAACAGTTATAAAAATTTGTGGGCAAATTTTAGCATAATTGAAGGTGTCAGATTAAACATGCTGTTGTTGACAGTGAGTTTGGGCAATTGCGAAATAGCCGTAAAATAATAGAGTCCTTATCAGAGCTCGTACATCTGCTTTGGAGAAACTGTAGTGCCTAAGCCATTAATTGCTCTCAAAAAATGTTGACCAACATGCACTGCTTCAAGTCAGATGGCAACCTGCACAGTCTGCATTGTAGTCAGTCTGCACAGCTCCGCATGAAGTCAAGCATGGCTAAAATGTACACATTCCGTGTCATTGGAATCTTATCACACCTGGTTAGTGTTTTAGTCAAAACATTACAAAATATTGTGTCATGTCTGCGACCTGATCTGTCTCATGTTGTCATGTCTCGTTGTTTTGTGTTGACAGTTCACCATGTGCGCTGCCGTCAGTGTGGTGTTTTCCCCACCCCCTTGTTATTCCATCAGCACTATCACGCACCGCTCTCACCTGTGATCAATCTGACTTCCCCTATTTAATCCTCTCGTGTCTGCTGTCTTGTGCCAGATTGTCTGTGTTTGTTTACCTTGCGATTCGGCCAGCCTTTCTCCTGTCCTGTCTTGGAACTGCTCGTGTTGTGTCCCGTTTTGAGGCTCCAGTGCCTGTTTGAGTTGCTTTTAGTTTTCTCTCTCCTCTCCTGCCGCCCCAGACTGCTCGCGCGCTGTTCCTGCCCGCTTTGTCTGCCGCCCTCGGCTCTGTGCCGCCTCGCGTCAGGCCCGCGCTCCTCGCCCACCAGCTGTCTCTCTCGCTGCCGGACGCTTCGCCCCGCCCTCCCGGGCGCTCCGATCTACGCCGCGGGTTGCTTCTTCGGCCTTCCTGAAGACCGCACGGGACCGAGCTACCAGCGCCCCCTGCTGTTCTCCTTGATAACTTTTGTTCTACTGATCTGCCCAGTTGTGTGCAAGTACTGTTGTTAATAAATTAAGTTTTGTGTCTGCAACTGAATCTCGTCCTGATTCGTGACAGGACAATCTGGCCACAATGGATTCAGCAGACACCAACCCGGTTCGCGCAGCGCTCATCCAGCAAGGTGTCCTGTTAGGCCAGCAAGTTACCCAGCTTACCACCACTTCACGGGAGGTAGAGGTTCTGACTGCTCAGGTGGCCGATCTCAGTGCACGTGTTCTAGAGCTCCAGCAGGGAGTCGCGGGGGCTCAACCGCCCAACCTCCCTGTGCAACCCGCTCCTCACCATGAGCCCGAACCCCATGCCAACAGCCCACCACCTTACGACGGGGATCCTAACTCTTGTCGGGCTTTTTTGTCCCAATGCTCCCTAGTGTTCGCACTGCAGCCCCGCCGCTACGCCACTGAAGACTCCCGGGTGGCGTATGTCTTAACTTTGCTCACCAGTAAGGCTCGTGAGTGGGGTACAGCCGTCTGGGATGCTCAAGCACCCTTTTGCCGTTGTTTTAAAGACTTCCGTGAAGAAATGATCAAATTGTTCGATCGATCAGCAAGGGGTGATGAGGCAGCTTCCAAGCTGGTCCGGCTCTCGCAGGAGGGTCGTTCCGTCACTGACTACGCCATCCAGTTCCAAACCTTGGCGGCCTCCTGCGACTGGAATAAGGGTGCCCTGCGCGCCAGGTTTCTTGACGGACTGGATGACAGCATCCAGGACGAGATCGCCACCCACGAGCTGCCCAGTGACATGGACTCTATGGTCGACCTGGCCCTTCGTATTGAGTCTCGACTCCTTCGTCACCGCCAACGTCGGTCTGGTAACCCATTCTGGAGGTTGGGGGAGGGCTCCTTTTCTCAAGTCACCCCTGTCCAGTCTTCACCTCTCCCCGCAGACCCTGAACCCATGCAATTGGGCCGTCTCCGTCTAACACCTCAGGAGAAGCAGGATCGTCTGGCTAGAGGTTTATGCCTTTACTGTGGGAAGCCTGGGCATTTTGCTCTAAAGTGCCCTTTAAAAGCCAAAGCCCACCAGTGAATCGGGGACTCCTGGTGGGCGCATCTCCTTGTGTTAATACCCCTGGTTCTCGCACGCTGTTACCCGTCTCCATCCAGCATGAAGGCTTCTCCAGCTCCTGCCAGGCCCTCGTGGACTCTGGGGCTGAGGGCAATTTCCTGGACAGCACGGTTGCTAAGCAGTGGGGCATTCCAGCTATCCCCCTCTCCTTGCCCATTCCGGTGTGGTCGTTGGCGGGCCAGCTTATCTCCACCATTACCCACATCACTCCTCGTGTAAGTCTTATTGTCTCAGGCAATCACCGTGAGGGTATTGAGCTGTACCTACTGAATTCACCGGGTGCTCCTATCATTCTGGGGCATCCGTGGCTGGTGCAGCACAACCCTCACGTGGATTGGTCTGGGAATTCTGTGTTAGCCTGGAGTCAGTTTTGTCTAGCGTCTTGTCTGGGTCCTGCTTCTTGTCCTGGTTCTGTGTGTCCTGTTTCTCAGGTGGAGGCAGCAGATCTGACCGGAGTCCCGGCGGGGTACCGTGATCTTCATCGGGTCTTCAGCAGGTCCCGAGCCATGTCCCTACCGCCCCACCGGCCGTATGATTGTGCTATTGATCTCCTCCCAGGCACTTCTCCGCCCAAGGGTCGGTTATATTCCCTTTCTGGTCCTGAACGAGAGGCCATGGACAGGTATATTCAAGAATCTCTTAGTGCCGGCCTCATCCGCCCCTCTTCCTCGCCCGCCGGGGCAGGGTTCTTCTTCGTTGAGAAGAAAGATGGTTCTTTGCGGCCCTGCATTGACTACCGAGGGTTAAACGACATTACTGTCAAGAACAGGTACCCCCTACCGCTCATGTCGTCTGCTTTTGAGTTATTGCAGGGAGCTCGGGTCTTCACCAAGTTAGACCTCCGCAACGCATACCATCTGGTACGGATTCGTGAGGGGGATGAGTGGAAGACAGCGTTTAATACCCCTACGGGACACTTTGAATATTTAGTCCTACCTTTTGGTCTGACTAATGCTCCAGCTGTCTTCCAGGCCTTGGTCAATGATGTGCTGAGGGACATGGTAAATAAGTTTGTCTTTGTGTATCTGGATGACATCCTCATCTTTTCCCCTTCTCTACAGGTACACACTCAGCACGTTCGCAAGGTCCTTCAACGGCTGTTAGAGAACCAGCTCTTTGTAAAGGCGGAGAAGTGCGAGTTCCACTCCGAGTCAGTTACATTCCTGGGGTATGTCATCTCAGCGGATGGGATCAGGGCTGATCCCGCCAAGGTAAGGGCCGTAGCCGAGTGGCCAGTCCCCAACACCCGCAAGGCGCTGCAGCGGTTCCTGGGGTTCGCCAATTTTTATAGGCGCTTCATCAGGAACTTCAGTCAGGTAGCTGCACCCTTAACGGCTCTCACCTCCACCAAGGTACCGTTCAGATGGAATAGTCAGGCTCAGGAGTCCTTTGATGTCCTTAAGTCCCGTTTCATCTCTGCTCCTGTTCTCTCTATTCCAGATCCTGATCGACAATTCATTGTCGAGGTGGATGCCTCCGATGTTGGGGTAGGCGCGGTCCTGTCTCAGCGGTGCTCCAAGGATGGGAAGGTGCATCCCTGTGCCTTCTTCTCCCATCGGCTGAGCCCGGCTGAATGTAACTATGACATTGGAAACAGGGAACTGTTGGCAGTCAGGTTGGCCTTGGGTGAGTGGCGTCACTGGCTGGAGGGGTCGACGCAGCCCTTCCTGGTCTGGACGGACCACAAGAACCTTGAGTACGTCCGTTCGGCCAGGAGGGTGAGTTCACGACAGGCTCGATGGGCACTCTTCTTTGGCCGTTTCAACTTTACCCTCTCGTACCGGCCGGGCTCCAAGAATGTCAAGCCTGATGCCCTCTCTCGTCTGTTCGAGGTTCCTGGGGAGGGGGCGCCGGCTGAGGCCATCCTTTCCAAGGGGGTGGTGGTCGGGTCTCTCTGCTGGGACATCGAGAGGCGAGTGGGGGAGGCCGGTAGAGGGGTAGAAGTGCCGGAGGAGTGTCCGGAGGGTCGGCTTTTTGTGCCGGTTGCGTTGCGCCCTGAAGTCCTCCGGTGGGGCCACGAATCCAGGTTAGTCTGTCACCCAGGAATTCGGAGATCACTGGCTGCCATCCGCCAGCGGTTTTGGTGGCCGTCCATGGCCCCGGATGTCAGGCAGTTTGTGTTGGCTTGCTCAACTTGTGCTCAGAACAAGAATTCTAACCGCCCGTCCGTTGGTCTGCTCCAACCCTTGCCCATTCCCTCTCGTCCCTGGTCACACCTGGCCCTTGACTTCGTCACTGGGCTGCCACCCTCGAGAGGCAACACTGTCATCTTGACGGTAGTGGATCGTTTTTCCAAAGCGGCCCACTTCATCCCCATGCCCAAACTCCCCTCTGCCAAGGAAACTGCTCAGACTGTGATAGACCACGTGTTCCGGATTCATGGCCTTCCGGTTGATGTGGTTTCTGATAGGGGGCCACAGTTTGTTTCTCGGTTTTGGAAGGAATTCTGTCGACAGATCGGGGCCTCTACGAGTCTGTCCTCAGGCTTTCACCCCCAGACCAACGGGCAGTGTGAGCGAGCTAATCAGGATCTCGAGAGAGCTCTCCGCTGCCTGACCTCCCAGAATCCTAGTTCCTGGAGCCAACAGTTGTCGTGGGTGGAATATGCCCACAACTCCCTGCCTGTAGCGTCGACAGGTATGTCCCCATTTCTGTGTTCTATTGGTTACCAACCTCCTTTGTTTCCCTCACAGGAACCCGATGCTGCGGTCCCGTCCGCCTTGGCCTTCATCCAGCGTTGCCGCCGCACATGGAAGAGGGCTGAGGGGGTCCTGGCCCGGACTTCCAGACGGACCAAGGCAGCAGCCGATCGTCATCGGATTCCCTCACCTCGTTATGTGTGTGGTCAAAGAGTATGGCTATCTACCAAGGACCTGCCTCTCAGGGTTGCCTCTCGTAAATTGGCCCCCAGGTTCATTGGGCCATACCGCATCACCAAGGTTCTGAATCCGGTGGCGATTAGGCTCAAGCTTCCTCCTTCTCTTGGTCGGGTTCACCCTGTTTTCCATGTATCCAGGGTCAAGCCTGTGTTTAGGTCCCATCTTAATCCTGTTATTTCTTCCCCTGCCCCCCCTCCCCCTCGCTTAGTGGATGGCGCTCCTGTTTACACTGTCAGGAGACTGTTGGATGTCAGACGCCGGGGCAGGGGCTTCCAGTATCTTGTGGACTGGGAGGGCTACGGTCCGGAGGAGAGGAGCTGGGTTCCGGCTCGGGACATCTTGGACCAGACGTTGGTCAGGGACTTCCGTCGGCGACGAGGTGAGCCCCTCCCTGGGGCGCCTAGGGGCGCTCCTGGGGGGGGGGGTACTGTCATGTCTGCGACCTGATCTGTCTCATGTTGTCATGTCTCGTTGTTTTGTGTTGACAGTTCACCATGTGCGCTGCCGTCAGTGTGGTGTTTTCCCCACCCCCTTGTTATTCCATCAGCACTATCACGCACCGCTCTCACCTGTGATCAATCTGACTTCCCCTATTTAATCCTCTCGTGTCTGCTGTCTTGTGCCAGATTGTCTGTGTTTGTTTACCTTGCGATTCGGCCAGCCTTTCTCCTGTCCTGTCTTGGAACTGCTCGTGTTGTGTCCCGTTTTGAGGCTCCAGTGCCTGTTTGAGTTGCTTTTAGTTTTCTCTCTCCTCTCCTGCCGCCCCAGACTGCTCGCGCGCTGTTCCTGCCCGCTTTGTCTGCCGCCCTCGGCTCTGTGCCGCCTCGCGTCAGGCCCGCGCTCCTCGCCCACCAGCTGTCTCTCTCGCTGCCGGACGCTTCGCCCCGCCCTCCCGGGCGCTCCGATCTACGCCGCGGGTTGCTTCTTCGGCCTTCCTGAAGACCGCACGGGACCGAGCTACCAGCGCCCCCTGCTGTTCTCCTTGATAACTTTTGTTCTACTGATCTGCCCAGTTGTGTGCAAGTACTGTTGTTAATAAATTAAGTTTTGTGTCTGCAACTGAATCTCGTCCTGATTCGTGACATATTGTTACTGTCTACCATTTAGAAACGTTTAGATCATTTAGATTAAATGACTCAACCGTCCACCGATAACGTCACACATTTTTCAGTGACTGGCTTGTTAAAATAAATAAGCCACTCATTTCAGATAAAATCATGTGCAGGAAATCCATCATAATGTGACCAGCTAAAATATAGATATACTGTTGAATACTTGACCATTGTGGTGGGAGGGGGATCAAAGATATCTTGTTCTGAATGGCTATGAGCCATTGAGTGACTCATTGATTACACATCAGAAAGACTCTTGAAAGCCAATCAGCATTAAGCTTAAGTGCTCTTTTTACAGGCCAAGTGACTACCGCAAGAGCACGTTCACATTGCAACGGGAAGCTCCCAACTTCCTGCTCCGGATCTCTGGAGATTGGGAAGTAAACAAGATGTGATGTCATTAATGAGAGACTTCAGTCATATAGTAATTAATGGATATTGTGATATTATGACCTCAAAAATATTTATATTGACTTGCATACATCAAAGCTTTACAATCACACTGCTGTACATTATTACCCTGAAAGTGCAATAGACACATTCACAGGAGCTACACACAGAGAGCACATAAAAAGCTAATTTTAGGCACAAAGGCTTAAATAGACAGCGGTTTTTAACACACTTATAAAAATGGTGTGGGTAAGCCAGTATTGGGATCCCATATGTTTGGTATTAAAACTAAAACCACAGTCTCTAAAATATAACCCAAATATAACTGAAGTCAAATGTATCACTGGACACTGCAATGGAGTTTCCTGGTTGGATTTTCTATGAAGTTTGCTTGTGCACAGAGATATTAACTAGATTTTAGATATTAGACAATGTAATTGATGTCTGTACAAAATGTCTCAGGTTGCGGATGTAACCATGGTTCCTTGAGAAAGGGAACGAGACGCTGCATCCCCTAGAGGACGCTGTGGGGCATGAATGGTGACTGAAATAAGAGTCTAAACACAACAATGAACATGACATTGGCAGGCAGCAGCCTATGAGGTCACTACTGGAGTGACCGTGAGTATAAAATATGTCATTCATTTCTTGTCCGAAGGAGACACGTTCAGGAATACTTGAAGCACGGCAAAGGGATGCAGCATCTCATTCCTCTTCTCAGGGAGCCATGGTTAAATGAGTAACGTGAGATATATTCCCTTTCAAAAGGGAACTCGAGCTACGCAAACCCATGCCGCCATGCTGAAGGGATGAGTGCCTTGATGGGCTGACATAAGTCAAAGACACAAAGGAGCCCACATCCCTAAGATGCACACCAGCATTTCAATTAATTCCCTGTGGCCAGACCCTGAGCTATAAGACACCTTACAGACAAGTTATGAGCTTGTTATTTCTACAAACATCTTTGAGGGAATATTGCAATAGACCAGAGCTTCTCAAGAACAGAGACCTCAGCAGGATGACTCTACAAGCGAGGAGGCCTAACTATGTTCTCTATTCAGGCCAGCATCGAAGGAGGCGCAAAGAGAGAGCCTAACACACTGGACTTATGTTCAGACAGCAATGAAGAATAGCGGCTCAATAAGAGACCTAGCAATGCTCTAACCAAAAGGCAGTAGCCAAAAGCTTAAAAAGAGCTAGCTACTTGGTCTAACTGGCCTGTGAAGCTCTGCAGAGCCGAGGCCTCAGTTTAACTGCACTAATAATGAGAGGAAGTCTAGAAACACTCCACATTTAGGTTAGTAGCGAAGAGTCTAACTATCTGAGATACTACCAACCTACCGCTTAGCCAAGCTCTAGGAGAAGATGCCTCAGCATTACAACTCTCTCAGTCAAGAAGAGACCTAACTACGTTCTATGCTAAGGATAGCATAAAAGGAGGCTCATAGAGAGCCTAGAACTCACAATTGCTATCTTGGTGGCGCTATGGGGAGTGGAGGTCTCAGCAAGCTAACTATCTATAACAAAAGGAGGCCAAGCAACACTCACAGATAATAAGGAGGCTCAGTAAGAGCCTAACCACTTAGATTATGGCTGAGCATAAGAGACGGAGGCCTTAGCACTATGTCCTACTAGGTGGCTACATCATATAGAGCCAGCAGCTTGAGACAATATTGGGTGGAGCTCAGGGGAGTGGAGGCCTCTAACAGAATGACTCTTTCTAGAGAGAGAGAAAGAGAGAGAGAGAGAGAGAGAGAGAGAGAGAGAGAGAGAGAGGAGGCCTAGCTATATCCAATGACTTTTACGAAAAGCCTAGCATCTTGACACTAGTAAGCAGGCGGAGCTCAGGGGAGCAGAGGCCTAAACAGAAAGGCTCTCTATAGTGAGCGGAGGCCTGATGATGCTCCCATCCCAGAAGAATCAAGGTGGTTTAAAGAGAGTCTACAACCTAGCATACTGCCTAGCTGAGCTCTAAGGACAGAGACCACAGCATAGCGCTCTAAAGCAAGAGGAAGCCTAACAACGTTCTACGCTCAGGAGCAGCTTTCCAAGGAGGCTTACAGAAAGCCTAATGACTCGATAATTCTATCCAGGTGGAGCTCTGTTATTCACAGGAGCAGGGCAGTTATGTCCAGATAGAAGTATTTTCCATAAAGTCTGTCTCATGCTGCAAAACCAAATCTAATCAGTCATTGGTGCTGGCATAACTTTCCATAACTCCTAATTGTTATAATAATGACAATTACTACACTCTTTTGTCTCTAATTACTCAGAATTAGATTCATTATAGTATAGTACCAAACAACCCCACAACCCCTGCTCTTAATCCCGCCTCACTGTAATGGCAGACACGGGACCCGCACCGCAGAATGCAGGCGCTTAACTATCATCCCTCAGGAGAGAGTCAAACCTAGGTGGAACTAATTACTGCGACCACATTACAAAAAACATGTATTTAACCTCCTCGAGAGTCAAGCGCACTAGTGAAACTAAATGAAAGAAAATCATACGAGACAGACACAAATGCATAGCTATGAGTGCCTTAAACTCCCTTGAGAGCCGAACACACTCGTGCAAATGCTAGCTACTATCCCTCAGGAGAGAGCAGAAGGGATAAAGCTTGTAGTCAGTCTTGCGAATACATCATTCCTAGCGCATCCAGTTTCTTCAAAGAGTTGACAACATTCCACCCAAATACGCATCCCACATCCCGCGAAAGTAGGGACAGTGCAAACTGAGCTTTTCATTGGGAAATCCTCACATTGTATGCATTTAGTTCCCTTAAAGGGTTAGTTCACCCAAAAATGAAAATTTCTTCATTAATTACTCACCCTCTTGTCTTTGGACACCCATAACACCTTCATTCATCTTCGGAACACAAATGAAGATATTTTTGTTTAAAGCTGATGGCTGAGAAAGGCTTCAGAACGGCCTCCATTGGCATTCAGTACATTCCCACTGACCCACTCACAAGGCCCATAAAGGCACTAAAGACGTTGTTACAAAGTCCATCTCACTACAGTGGCTGTACAATAACTTTACCAAGCGATGAGAATAGTTTTTGTGTGCAAAAAAAATCTAAAAAATGACTTTATCCACCAAGCTATTGTCTTCCATGTAGGTCTCGGACGTGAACTCACTTGATAACGGCACTCCCCCTTTTCATGTATCTGAACGGCGGATCTGCATCATATTCTCACACATGCGTCAAGTTCACATCAATAACTTGGTGGATAAAGTCGTTATTTTGATTTTTTGTGCGCACAATAACTATTTTCGTCGCATTGTAAAATTATTGTACAGCCACTGTAGTGAGATGGACTTTGTAACAACGTCTTTAGTGCCTTTATGGGTCTTGTGAGTGGGTCAGTGGAAATATACTGAATGCCAATGGAGGCCTTTCTGAAGCCTTTCTCAGCCCTCAGCTTTCAACAAAAATATCTTCATTTGTGTTCCGAAGATGAACGAAGGTGTTACGGGTGTCCAACGACATGAGGGTGAGTAATTAATGAAATAATTTTCATTTTTGGGTGAACTAACCCTTGAAGAGCTAAACGCGCATGCTCCTTACTCATGTACAAACCAACATGTCTCATGAAGACAAGAAAGAGGATTGACGTATTTCACAGTTGCCCTTTTATACTCACGGTCGCACCATAACGTCATAGGCTGCTGCCTGCTAATGTCAAGTTCATTGTCATGTTCATACTCATTCTTCAGACACCAGTCCCCATAGTGCCCTTTAGGGCAGTGGTTTTCAAACTTGTCCTGGAGGCACCCCAGCCCTACACATTTTGTATGTCTCCCTCATCAGACACACCCAATTTAGTCCTTGGGGTCTCTACTAATGAGCTGGTGAGTTGAATCGGGTGTGATAAATGAGAGAGACACAAACTGCGGGGCTGGGGTGCCTCTGGGACAGGTTTGAAAACCACTGCTTTAGGGGACACAGCACGAGTTCCCTTTCGAAAGGGAATGCAGCACAACAATGCTAGTGTGTTAAGGCTTATTCCAAGGAAGTTTCTATGGTTGCTAAGGGATTCTTAGCGGCTCTTAGTGAGTTGCTAGGAAGTTGTGGTTGGTTGTCAGGGTGTTGCTGTGCAGTTGCTTACGTTCTGTGTTCTTTTTTTATGTGTAACTATGCAGTTTCTAGGGTGTTCTGGGTGGGTTAGGGTTGCTTACTAACCATAGTAAGTCCAAAATGTTGACATTGACAAATTCAAATGCTTGATGTTAGAAAGTTATGGATGGCCGTGCTACTCAATTTCAATGAATTAATCTTTTTCAGGTGAGGATGAGTGAAAGTTTCTCTTTTATCATAGCATAAATGTTTTTTTAAACATACTGTGATAAGCAAATTATTGTATTTTTTCTACATTATGAACAAGGATGAATGTGGTTCAAGGCTATGATCTTTCAGATAAAATATTTTGAAAATGAAAATTGTGAATACTTCACAATGCACACAAGTCTCTCCCTGTCCCAGCAAATCAGAAATGCGAAAACACGAAGAGAGAGAAACTCTGTAATTCATTTGGGCTTGGTTTTTTGCTTTCATTGTTGGCTGGACGACCAAAACCATTAAACAGGAGAGCACATGTCTGACTAATGGAGGGTTATCTGTGTCAAAACTGCTTTTAGACATGTACACACATTCACAAAGCAGTAACAGGGCCCAGATGTTTGTTGAGCTAAAAGTATGAATATTTCAGAATGTAAAGAATGTCCTGACACAGCAAACTGAGCGACAAACAGACAGCATATGTACCAAAGATTTCATTAACAGTATTTAAAGAGTCTTTCTAGACTTTCTTCTACAGTCAAAAGAAGAAAGAAAAAACAAGACTAACACTTAAATCTGACAACTAGGTTTACATATTTAGAAGAAAATGTAAATGCATTTACCAGAGCAAAAGTTGCCATAATGATACCGGGATGCTGTGGGTGGCAGGCATTACTTGATGGGTGCTACAATGTTATAAATGATTCCTTAGGTGGTTAAATTAAGTATACTGTTAGCGAACTTCAGACACAGATACACTGGTGAGAGTAGAGTTTAGATGATAATGTTAATCTGTGTTGCACATTTTCCTTTGAATAACAAAATAAACACACAAAAAAGTATAGCAGTGAGAAAACAGCAGTAAAGAAAGCATCTGATCAAAGCGATGTGGATATTTTTCCACCAGTCTGCAATTCGGCACTCTAGTAAAGTCACGTTACGTCTTGGTTTATATACCACTTTATCCAATTAATTGCTTTAAAGCAAGCAAAAAGCAAATAAATCAATAAATTCAGTGTCATTATCTTGCTTTTGGAATTACAACTTCAATTTCTGCTATAATTCAGCTCTTCAGTGTGTTCAAGTTACTAGTGGACGTCTGACCTGGACAGACTGAACAGAAGAAATGAACCAATGAAGATTACCACGTCACAGAAGGGGGAGCCTCAGAGCTACCTATTATGTAATCGCCACAGACGAAAAAATAGTAGTTTTAAGGTGTTTACCAGCAATGTGTAAATTTTAGCAGCATTTAGTTTAGTGCCATTTTTTCACCCCTCCATTTCAAAGCACATAGAGAAGCTACAGGTCCGACACATGACTAAGATGTCGTCATCGGAGACAGCAGAGTGTAGCTAGCGCTCTAGCAGTTTGTCTGTTTAGGGCTACTGTAGAAACATGGCAGCGCAAAATGGCGACTTCACTGTACGGGGACCCGCGGTGTATTTTCTGGGGATAGAAATGGCTCATTCTAAGTTAATAAAAACATAACGCTTCAGTATGTAATGTCTCTATACACCACTAAAAACATAGTTAGGTATATTACATTTCTGTCAGTATATCCTCATAAATACTACTACTCAGAGTCACCCTCAAATATGAGTTTCTTTCTTCTTACACAAAAGAAGGTATTAGCCAATGATGGTAGCAGACACCCATTGACTTCCACAGTAATTTTTCCTACTATGGAAGTCAGTGGGCGTCATCAATTGTCTGCTACCATCATTGGTTAATGAACGGCTAATATATTATTTTGTGTTCAGCAGAAGAAAGAAAACAACATGAGGTTTGGAACAACTTGAGGTTGAGTAAAGCCGGGTGCACACTGTGAGATTTTGCCCACGATTTGGCTGTCTGAGACAAATTTAGCAAATCCTAAAAGATTCCTCAGATCCTAGGCTAAAATCTGACGTCTTTGGTCGTTAGTTTGACATGTTCACCGGCCGCCGATTAATGAGCGCTGCGATCAAATTTTACCTCAGACGAAATTCTGGCAGTGTCAGAAGATTTGGCACAGAATCTTGCAGGGTGACTTCTCCTACGACGACAGTCAAATATCTCGGTTTTTCAAGACAAACTATGACCAAAACGAGAGCTAGAGATTTATTTGTAGCCAGCATTTCAATCCCGCGTGTAATGCAGCTCACTGTCACCCAACGCGTCATTCATTGATGATATAAAGCTCCGGGTGAGTTTTCTTGCCCGCGTCCGTTTTTAGCGCACCTTCACAATCGTGCAGTCTGACATTAATGACAACTGAGATTTTACAGTGTGACATGGCTTACATCGGGGATCATGTTCGTACAGTCTGACAAGGGACATTCGCAAAGGATTTTGAAAAATCGCACAGTGTGCAGGACCCATAAATTATGACATTTTTAATTTTTTTCACATTTTGGGAGAAATGTCCCTTTAAGAAACCCACCCTCAAGTAAACTATTTTGGTTCTTGTGTGCATTGTCAAAAACCATCATGTAAAATTCATCAGCCAGGAAATTTTAAGAATGTTATTATTTAGTAAGTATTGCCAAAAACACAGGGCTTCTTCTTTCAAAGGGATTTATTTCTAGACATTGTCCAGTTTAACTGGTGGAGCTGTTTCCAGTATAAATATTTGCTTACACATGTTTTAGAGATCCAATGCATTTGTGACTGCAGGTTGAGTATAATTTATATCCTGGAATACACAGATCAACATGGTGAACTGCTTCAGGCAGATCTGCTGTAGCACCGCATGCTGTGCAGACATGCAGTGTGTGTGTGTGTGTGTGTGTGTGTGTGTGTGTGTGTGTGTGTAGACACAGATGGTGAACCTGTGAGTCATCTTGCTGTTCTGCACATTAAACAGCCTATAATTCTTATTCTGATCTCATATTTCTTGTGTGTTTTGTTTCATTTAGGAGCTGTTGTTTTACAGAGCATGAAATCATCATCACTTTAATGTCACTTGTTGCTACAAGTTTCTTTCCGGAGAGATTTAAACAGTAGCATGACTACCAGCAGTGCAGGTGGGATATTGCACTAGGGCCCACAGAACAAGGGGTCCCTTATCGTAATATTTCTGAACACGTATGCTGCTAAATAAAATTGTAAGACTCGTAACCATGTTTTAGATCTTCATTGTATAATCTATCAGAGCTGTAGACCAGACAAGACCAGACTTAAGACAGCGACTAGAAGGGTTTGAACAATTCAGACTGTAAATTTTCTTTTGGGTGAATGAAGCCTTGTTTCTAATTAGGGTCACTCGAACCTCCCCATTGAACAAGTGGATCATATGCACAGACCACCAAACATGTCTGTGCTAATTGTCCCAAGCCCATGACAAGAAAATATTGGCATGGAAATAAGCTTTAGTGGTTTTCAGTACACGTCCAATATAATCATTATATTAACACATGATTAGTTGAAGATACTGTGTTAGTTTAATACAATATTGGTAAGCCAGTTAGTTTAGTGACAGTGAATGCATCCAAAATGCCTTAAATATAGTAATGTGTAAATAATACTTATGCACAAAATCCAGCAGAAACTCTGTGACAATTGTCATGCTTTAAAATGTTCATGCTACCAGGCTTATTTTTACTTAACATTTGCATACAGTTTAGCATTTCTCAACTTTTGGACACTCTCACCGCTTTCTCTCATCCACTCCCTGTGCAAGTGCATAAGTGACACATGCTCCAGGGAATCTTGGGAAATTTTTATTCAGAAAGCGTTTGTTGCATGATGTCATTTCAGTCATGCGTTTTTGTACTGGGGTCCATAAGATCCTAGTTACACCGCTGGATCTCAACAATGTCTCAGGTTTACCAGATTGAGCAATAAAATTCCCCTCTGGGTGGGGAGTTCAATGTGGTATGTATGACTTTAAAAAACAAAAACAAAGTGATGAATGACTAATTACAACAGCTATAAAATTACAAACATGGTTCTGTTAGCTTTTGGCTCTAATGTTAGCAAGCTACACTAAAACCAAGGTACTGTAAACATACCACAGAAGAAAGTGGTCGACAACCGTTACTAACCCAGTTCATGACCCAGGTGCTCCCAGCATTACCCTGAGGGGACGATCAACACATGAGAACATCTTGAAAAGTGACATTTAAGGTAAGAGTTTTTTGATGGACCCCTTTAGATATTCTGTTCCAGAGTTGCACATCATTAGTCAGAATGCACCTGTTTATGTTATGGATTAGGGTTGAACAGATAGCCGACCTATAGATCCATTGCTGATGGCTGGCTGACAGACACAATGCTAAGAACCCCCCTCCCCAAAACAATCAATAAGCGTTTTTGGGACAGCATTTCAGAGAAGATCAATCAGACATTTTAAGATCTTCGATTTTCAACTGTGATAACTAATGTGCTCACCACAGAATGGCTGCTTTTAACACATTTACCATTAGGAATTATGAGTAACACTTTAGAATAATGGTCCGTTATTAATAGATAACTATGCAGGAAGTAATGCAGGACTAATAAGTATAGCACTACATTAACACTTCAGCTACTACTATTAACTAATACAGAAACAAACTAATCAGTAAGTAATATTAAATTCAGGATTAAGATAGTTCCTTATTAGGTAATTAATAATGACTGAATGAGAATGGTGTCACTAATAACTAATAGTCAACAAGGAAAAATGTTAAAGAATTACTAATTAATTACTAATTGCAACATTTACATGTCTGAGATGTGAGAAATTGTCTTTTTTTACTCTCAATGTGGTCATAAAATGCATCACTAATTGCTTAAGTGTTACCTAGTCATTATGCAGGAACTTCTAGTGATCTGGACCATTATTTTAAAGAGGAAAACATTGTTAGATCACTATTATTTCTTAAAAATTGCCCTTTTTTACTCTGAATAAAGTAAAATGCATTACTAATTACTCAAGTACCCAATCATTCTTCAAGGACTGCTAGTGATCTGGACCCTTATTTTAAAGTGAAAAACTATATTTTCAACTTTAACATAATGGTCCAGATCACTAGTAGCTCCTGCATTATGACTAGGTAACATTTAAAGTAATAAGTAATACATTTTATGACTTTACTCAGAGTAAAGAATATGATTAATTACATGTCAGACACACACATTATGTAATAATTGGTCAGTTAGTTAACAGTTATTAATGAGGCTAATCTCTGTCATTAATTATTGATTACTTGATAAGGAACTATCTCCTAAATCCGATGTTACTTACTGATTAGTTCAGTTTGTTTCTATATTAGTTAATAGTAGTAGCTGAAGTGTTAATGTAGTGCTTCTTATTAGTCCTGCATTACTTCCTGCATAGTTATCTATTAATAACGGATCATTATTCTAAAGTTTTACCAAATTATGATACAGCTTGGTTTGTGGGTCCATTGGGTCAGATTGCTTTCTTTCAGTGTGGATATTTGTGCGGCTCTGATTGCCTAAATAAAAAATCCACAAAGTTCAGCAAAAAAAAAGCTCCAAGCAAGCCAGGTGTGAAAACTGTGAAAAATATACAGCAACTGTCAATGTAATACATATGAGCTCCAGTGTTGGGGAACGTTACTTTGACAAGTAATCCATTAGAATATTGCATTAATTATTTAAAACGAATTGCGGTACTTAGATACTTTTTAAGAAAATACATGGGTTATGTTACTTTTTCTCACCTGGTATGGGCTTGTTTTTATATAAAAAAGTTTTATTTTTGGGCAAATGTAAAGGCCCTTTCAGGCCAAATTTTAAATAATAAGGCTGAGGGAAATGTAACACTTACTTCACCAATAAAAACAAAAAATCTAATGTCATTTTTGCTTATGGTTTAACTGAATAATCGAAGGTTAGCAGCAAGTACATTGGTCAATAAAGTGAGATTAAATGCATACAAATTGTTTTGTTTTATTTTATTATTTGAGGTTTGCATAGTGTTCTGAGTTTGCAATTTTCTTTTATTCATTTTAAGAAATACAACTCTGTAATTATGATTTCTATCAACATGAGGAGGAGAGTTGTCAGTCAATAAATGGGAAATCAATGTAACTTGCGCTCCTTATTTGAAAAAGTAACTCAGATATTTTGCTGTAAATTTGTAAAGTAATGCGTTACTTTACAAATAACTTGAAAAAAAGTAATCTGATTACTTAACTCAAGCTCTAATATATCGTCGTCCTTCCACTGACTACCTTTCACAACTGTCTTGATTAAATTGGGTATAAAAATATTTGAAGTGACTACCATGAGTGCAGAATTGTGACCTAGAATTGTGAATCATGATCTAGAGTGATGTAAAAAAACAATTGGATTCTGATTTGACTGTTCAGACTGAGATCACACTGCAAAACAGCTGACCTGTATCTGATTTAAGACCACATATGGAAGTGGCCCAAATCAGAATCGAAAAGATCAGATTCCATGTGGTTTGTGCTGTTCACACTGTCATGAGAAAATCAGTCACATATGAGCCAAAATAATAATAATAATTCAGATTTAGGCCACATTTACCTGCAGTCTGAACATAGCCTTAGATGACATCTTCAGATCCTGCAAGCTGTTTGGATTATGTCTTTCATTTCCAAAAAGTTCATGATGACATTCACGTGGCACCCTGAGGCTAAACTAAACACGACCACACCCACACGTATCTTTAATAGGGTCTCAGTAACACACCTGCCTTTGAAACCAAATCTCAACAGAAAACAACTGTAACGTCCACCCTTTCACAAGACACACACACACCTCTTTAGTCTGACACATACTGGGTCGTCTCAGCTCCTAGTCTCCAAACGGCTCTGATCGTCAGATAGACTGCTCGGCTCATCTTTCGCCTCAAGTGTGTCATTAATATAGGACAGCTGAACCTTTAGCGACTAAATACAACCTATACAGCTACTCTCTAAGCTCTCGTTCTCCTCGCCCCTCTTTCTCCCCATAACTCCCCAAGGTGCTGTCACAGAATACAGGAAACTAGGACGAAAGACAGGAGGAAAGAGAGCGTCAGTTCTAGAATCAGAGTAAGAGTGTTCTTCTTTCTGAGAAAATCCAACTAAAATGTAACTAATACACTCTTAAAGATAAACTCAACACACACACACACACACACACACACACACACACACACACACACACACACACACACACACACACACACACACACACACACACACACACACACACACACACACACACACACACACACACACACTCAATCAATACATATCTCCAGAGATCAACCTTTTTTTTAACCAGGGGTGCCTTTTCCAAAGGCTTCGTTAGCCAACTATGGTCACAAGATCCATCATTACTAACAGTTCATCCATTGTTTCCTGAAACTTTCAACGAACATTCACAGTATCACAAACTTGTGTTTGGAATAACAGCTCTCAATGCTGGTTAGAGCTGGTATAGTGCTTGGTCTAGCTGGTGGATAAGAATAGTCATGCTGTCCCAAGCAAAACTGACCTGGTGTAGCTGGTCAACAGCAATCCTGCTTCCCATGCTGGAGACCAGCAACCAGCATCCCATGCTGATTTCTGCATGTGATCTAGTGGACGCACAAATTAAAGAACACAGACGCAGCCAGATTATTTCCATAATGACCAACACAATCTACCAAAAGCAGCGCAAGTCAGCGTCTGGTTTCAGACATGCTTTTCTGGGCAGTAAATAATGGCGCAAACACCAGTAAATTGACGAGTGCAAACCTTAGTAAATCATCTTGCATGATTAATTTAAAAACTCTCCTCCCATAAATGCTGAATCAAAAAAGGACACTCCTACAAATGCATATGTATTAAGATCAGCCGCAAAAATAACTGTGCCCATGGCTTTACAGCTCTTATTTATTACTGCGTGTCTTTATAAATAGTTGACAGTAGTTGTTTAATGGATATAGAGGGTTTGCACTGCTGCAAGCTGTTAGTAAATCTAGCCCTAAGTTCTTCCTTTGCATTTGACATGTACATACAATGTTGACAAAATGATCCCCTTTCACACAGATCTGCAAAAATGGCACAGAAAAGCTGTATTATGTTGCCAGGCCAGTAGTTGACGATTTCACTTCGTAAAGAAACACTATGCGCCTAGACTGAACACATAATTCGCATGACATCATGTAACGGAAAAGGACAAAGGACGATAACGGTATAATTTTCAAAAACGTGCACGTCGAAACTCGTTTTTAAAAGCTTGCAAAGCATTGTCCTCAAAATGACACATTGTGTGAATACACAGCCAAAAGGCAAAATAAGTATTTCATTTTTAGTTGAAAACTGTCTTGTAAAAGGCACTAAAATGTTCCCGTCAAAACTGATGTATACTTTGGGCTTTCAGCAGACCGCTGAAGGTCCATTGTCTAATGCATATTAAACACAAAGAAGGAAAGAACTGTCCGGATCTGCCAAGCTCTGATTGGCTAGTTAACACAAGCAAGAGCACCCGCGGTTCAGACTCTTATAATATATTGGCAAAAAAGATTTGGCAAACGCTCCACTGCATTTATGCATTGCTCTCTGGAGAACTTCAAATGTATTTATTTACAACCTGTTTTTCAGCGGTGAACAATGTAGCTAATCACAGACATAGCTGTTGATCTCTTGAACGCAATGGCCAATCAGAGGTGTTTAAGTCTAAATCAACTCACCGCTCAAAATGGTTTATTCAGTGCTGATCTGCATGACCTCATGTTTTCACAAGTGATGGACAAAAGGAAGATAACGGTATTATTTTCAAAAACGTGCACGTCGAAACTCGTTTTTAAAAGCTTGCAAAGCATGGTCCTCAAAATGACACTGCCGTGTAAATACACAGCTAAAGTTTTGACGGGAACATTTTAGGGCCTTTTACAAAAAATGAAATATTTCTTTTGCATGCAGGCTCTAAACCTCTTATTAACAAACGAAGTGTAGACACAATGTAAATAAGAGATTTATTGTGCAATGTTGGCAGCTTCATTGATTATAACAGAACTTTGTGAGATTGCGATGAACTTACAAAGCGTCAGCTTTAGTGATTGTAAAGGTCGCGGTCTTGGCTCACTTTGGAGACTACAGCCTATGTAATCCATTGAACACTGTTGTTTTGCATGCTGCCAAATGGACCGACGGCCAATTGCATGGTGATCAGGGCTTGACATTAACACCCGCCAACCCGCCAAATGCGAGTATATTTCAGCTGTGGCGGGTAAGGTAGCCACTCTCACTAGCCACTTTGGCGGGTTGAATATAATTTCAGCCTACAGCCAAATGAAATGTGAAGACTGTCGTATCACAAAATTAAAATTGTCTTACAATTCTTTATCGATCAACTTGCAGTAAGTGAAGGCGGGATAGGCGGAATCGCGCTTAATGACAACAAAAGCATGAAGAAGCTCTGACACACACACAATCAGTTCTCCTGGTCAGTGTTGGGCAGTAGCATCACTAAATTTCTGAAGATCAAGCTCAAATTGGAAACCAACTGCCAAGTCGCGGATATACTTCACTTTCTACTTTCCTTTCTGCCTCGCGCAGATGCGCACAGATGCGCGCGAGCCTTTCAAAGGACTCCTTTGGCAATGAGCGCGGAAAGACGGGTTCGTCGCGTGCACTGGATACACGCACTATCTAGTAGTTGACGTTTGTTTCTGAGCGCTCAGTTCGCTGTTGCACACGCGTCAACCACGCAGTGACAAAAGAGAAATCGTCTTCAAGTTTTAAAAGAATCTGTTGTGTCTCTTGAATAAACACCTCTTATTAAAAGCATCGGAGTCCAGCCTGGCCACCTCTTGATATGAATGAATGAAACTTTTCCATGGAGAACACACACACACACACACAAATATAGGCATGTTTAGTTTTTTGCCATGTTGGTACTATTTGGAGCAGGTCTTAATTCTTTTGCTACTGTAGCTTACTTTGAGCTGAGCTGAGTTGAGTTGTAAATTAATTGCCCAAGTCTAAATTGAGCATAAATGCAAACACATATCATACACATAGGCTACAGATGAGCATACACACACTCTCGACACGTGGTTTTGTTAATATTATGGATCACATGTGTTTGTTGCCAAATCGATTTCGACAATTTTTGAATAGCCTAACTGAAAAAGTATGCATGTCTATCTGCTTTTTTGTCTATCGAATTTTATTGATCACAGAGATAGCGTTGATTGGAATGAAGTTGGTTCAATGTAAAATTAAATAAATAAAATCTTGCTTAGATATAGTAAACTACTTTTGCCAAGTTGCTGTAGCTTAGCTTGCTACATTTCCTATAGGGGGGAAGCTTCAGTGTAGTGAAGCTTCATTTAACGTAGAGTAGGCTCTCTCACTCTGCATGTGAAAGTTTGAAAGGGTTTTAAATCTTCAAAATCAAGTAAAATGACTCAAAATCAGGTAATTTAGGCATGCCAAAGTCAACTTTAATCACATAAAATGTAATTTCCAAACTGCAAAATTGTGGCCAGTGAAAATGCTGAGTGGCTAGTAACTTTGGAAAACCACTAGCCACGGTGGCTGGTGAGCAAAAAAAGTTAATGTCAAGCCCTGATGGTGATGATTTGTAAATCATCTTTATAAAATGTTTCACTGTACGTCTTTGGTAGAGCCGTTGCTCAGCCTACATCTGCACTTTACTAGAGCACCCTCAGTGATTTGATTCTGGAATCAGGCCTGGATCTCATTAGTGAAATTTTGCGGCCACTGGTCAATAGTGTAGTGATAAGTGCAGCTCTCACTTTCAAACCAATCAGCTTTCTGTGGGGAAACTGATCATCCTTAACTGAAATGAGAGATTGTGTGGATTCCTATTGAAATGACTATGAATTTGCTGAAGGTAAATGTCACCACACCTTAAGGGGATGCAGGTTTGTATTGATTCACTAGACCATTTAAAATCACAAGGCTGAAAAACCACCCCTGACCTTGAAGCTCAGGGTAATTCTTCTAGAAAGCTTTTTCCAGTTTGTCAATGGAGAAAATTAGTGGGATGTTACCCCCCACGCCCCACTTTTCTGCTCTATTTTGATTCATTTGTTACAGTCTCTCTCTTTCTTTTCATTTTGGCTCTGATAATCATTTCCTGCATGTTGTAAGAGGTCATCAAATCAGAAGCACCGCAGCATTGTGTTTTATCAGTGTGCTCAGCGCTGACGTTATCAGTGGCTGATAGCATTATTCTGTGTGTGTGTGTGTGTCTGCGGTTTAAGGTTAGGTGGAAGCACTGTACAGAGAGAGATTTATTTCTGGGTCTCTTATCTGAGCTGTATTTAAATCTTCAACCCCGTCTGCCAGCATATAGATCTTCACACGCACATACACAGAAGCGCACACACATGGCCAATTTTATTACATTTAATCTTTGTTACATCACATGCCAAACACCCGTTGAAAGGAGTGAAAGAGTCTTAGAGTAAAGACAAAAAGGCCCATATGGTAAGTTTTGAATGTCTTTACAGGTCCAAATGCCTTTACATGCTTGAGCTTTGCAGCTGCACACACACACACACACACACACACACACACACACACACACACACACACACACACACACACACACACACACACACACACACACACACACACACACACACACAAGGCTATTTATACGCCATTTCCTTTTATTTATCCATTGCATTGTTTAGCGCACATCTGCTGCAGTCATGGAGCACAATGGACGGGGCCACACGACACACAAGCAAAGAGTCTACAAACAGTTTGTTAAAATCAGACTAAAAACAGTTGTGATGCTTTACTGCAAGACAGATGTTCGCTCCCTGCCCAAATCTAGCGCTTCCTATCTAGACAGCATTTTGAGGCACAATTCTGACACAAAAGATCTCCCACAAGATATTCGAAGCCAAACTCTAATCCCAGAATGTAGTGCGATGAACAGAAGGTATTAACACAAATACTTTCAACTAATTTATATTTTACCCAACATTTCTGTGTGCTGTGTTTTGTGTTTATTAAGATGCGTTTCCACCACATGAACTTTCCCCAGGAACTAGGAACTTTGGAGATGACTGAACGCTGAACATGCTAAATGGTTGAGCTCTCGCAGCATTTTATTACAACCTGGATTTTTAAAAGTCTTTTGCGAGGTTCGGTCTTCATTCAGTAAATATCAGTCTTGCTCTCTGTCTGATGGCGTGTGTGCATTCGTCTCAGCCATTTCACCGTCAATGTCCGTAATAGCTGATAATAACATACATTATCATTTTAAATCTAGCTTTTAGAATATGCTAGTGCTGTTTTCCACCCTTTCGTTAATTACCTTTTTAGTAAACCAATACATAACCAGCAAAAGCAGCACAGCTTGAATCTCTTCCATACTTGTTATTAATTTCCATGTAAACGACCTGACCCGATTATTTTTGAGTGTGCGTCCTTACATGTCGTGACAGCGCGCGCCTTCACACTAAAGAGTACAAACCGCGCTCACAGCTATAATGTTGACAATAGATGAAATATCATTTTTCTGAGGGGAAACCTTTTTAAAAGATAATGTTGGAATAATGACACAGACATAGCCTAGCTACACCCTCTCATCTTGACAGTGTATATTGTCCCAAGCAGTTTTTACTTTAACTGCGCCTGACAGAAGAATTAATTTTTTCTGAAATGATTATTACACTTTACAACAAATGAATAGCTTATATAATACCCTATTAGTCCTGGTGGCCGTTAAGAGTTGCTATGGCTACAGTTAACACATTCCAGCCGCTGGAGAAAACAGCGTCGAAATTTTTGATGCGGCAGACAAACTGCATGTCACACAATGATTGTGATTGAAAGTCAGTGCTCACCAGATCGGTTTAGATAACGTCTCATGTAAACAGTCCACTAAATCTTTCAGTCGGAATGATTTTAATCGGAATGACAAAAAAGTGTGTATGTAAATGTGGCTAGTGTCGCGGAAAAATTATTACTGTCTGTCGCTGACTAGGAGGAGCAGTCAGGCACAGTCCTACATCACCAGACTAATTTGCCTAATCTTCACGGTACTTTAGACCGCGGTGGAAACGCAGACAGTAGCAAGTCTGAGAGGAAAGAAGTTCCTGTAAAAAAGTTCCTGGTACAAATTGTTCCGGGTAAGTTCGGTGGAAAGACTATAGAGTATCAGATTGTTAGCTTAGCTAAATGCTAACATCAAATTCTATGAAATTCATTGTGACGTCTTTGCATTTTGTGTGATAATCACTATTTGTGTTGCACTCAGAGTTTTGATGTTCAAAATCAATCACTTTAGAGGTTTTATTTCAGCACTGCTGCCCTAAATGTACACTAGGTCTCTTCTCTGAGAAGAGGTATGGTATTTGGTGGTGGGATAAGCTGAAAATGTTCAGGAAGAAATGTTCAAAACCAAACATAGCTATCTAAAAAAGAACATAGCCTACCATAGACCTCTTTTGTTTTTATATATAATAGCTAACCCCAACTTTAGCACCAATAATACCAATAATTGTTTGAAATAATTTTTACATTATGTACCTTGTAATAAAAAACCCAAAGGGAGGTTTTGGCATCTGGGAAAATCACAACACAGAGTTAGGTCGCACATGCGCATACATTTTTTTTTTGCAGTACTGACATGGGTTGTAACTCCTGGCGAGAGACTGCCCAAAACTGCACATGCGCTGAACGCCTGTATACACGTACGAGCCAAAAGAAGTATACTTTGCAAGGTTGTTCATTCAACTGTGTGCAAACACTAGCGTACGTGTTAAAAAAAACAAAATACTTTCGGCTTTAGACATTCATTATAGTAGCCTAAACAAAACAAAATAATCGTTGGTTAGGGTTAGTGATTAAGTTGACATGTATGCGCAATGTTACTTAAAGGTGCAGTATGTAAGATTGACAGTTAGTTGTACTGCAGTGCAAATTCAAAATAGACTCGACGCTCACGCAGGTTGCCAGGTTTGAAGACACACAACAGGAGTGAGCACAATTGACAGTGGAAGGTGATGAGACTTATTGATTTATTATTTATGATGAGTTGATATAACATTTTTCTATACTCCCGTTCATAGAGATTATTAGATGGGTGCTTAGGCTTTTTTTCTTTTTTCTTTTTTTTCTTTAGGTCGGTCAGAATCTGCAATATCTTCCCCAGTGTGTTCACTGGCTTCCATGGCTGCAATGCGCAGTGTTTTCCACCATCTGGCAACCTGGGTTGTCAAAATGTTATTGGGTAAATTGACAACACGCGATATTACACACAGCAAAAGTTGACCGTCAAAATATAAAGTGTTACCAAAATAAATTTTTGTGTTACATAAAGCAAAGCAGAGTGATTAACTTTACAATTATCTATCAACTGTTCCATACGTCATACCTTTAAAAAGATTGAAATGCCATATTTATTTAAAACATTCAAAACATCATAATTCAAATCAACATGCCCCTTGCATCACAACTCGACAACCATTCTTCGTTCATTAAACAAAGGGCTCAAAGTTTGGCTGGTTATAAAAGGGTGGCTGTTTAGTCTTCGTTATTATTATTATATCAACTAGCCTTTCAATTTTTTTTCTCCTGTTTTAGCATGTTAAACTTGTATATTTTAACATTGAAAAGGTGTAGAGTGGACTTGGCCTTAGTAACCTCCTCACCACACATTTAACAGATCAGATACACTCCATGGGCATCTGTCTGTGTCCACCAAGACTAGATGGTGTTAAGACACTCTGTCTTGAACTTCAACACAAGGATTAAAATAGCCTCGGGTTCCCCGGGCTTCTGTCAGGATAAAGATGAGTGAAGGGGAGAACTGACAGGTTAAGCTCTTAAAAGCTTCCTCAGCAGGTGTCCAACATATTAAGACGCAAACACACAGAGACACACACCAGTGGACCTTATCAGAATAGATGACATATTTAATATTTCACAAAAGAAAGCAAGACATTAAGGGATGGCCGTACAGTCCATGGCTTTTACCTGTCTCATGTCATGTTGAAAAGACTGTACTTCTATGCTATTCTATCCATAAATAAGATCCACACACACACAGACACACACACACACACACACACAAATTCCTACCCCGATGTTGTCAATCCCCATACGCCCTCATTTCCTGAATCTGAAAGGTCTCAAAGTGGCTGACTGAACTGTAAACAAGATCAGTATCGCTCACCCACAGAATGCTACTTCCCGAAACGAGACAAAACATGGCTCTCTAAAACCAGTAGAGTATGTTTGTGTCAGAGTGGATCTGAGACCTACATTAAGACTGTAACAATGCCTAAAACACACACACATGTGCAAATGTTTGTCAAAAGCAGACAGTCAGTGGGGCCCTAGGGCATTCCTAAAACAGACAGCTATGAAAAACATACACACATTTAGATTGTAGAAAGCTGGTGCTGGTGCTGTTGCTGGGTGCTGCTGATGTAGGTTGTACCATTTTAGTTTGAGTACATTCTTTCCTCCCCACACAGGAAATTGCCATTTGTCATTGCCTCAAATAACAGTGTTTACTTCCTGTTGCCATCAGAGTTTTGTTTCTTTCTGAATTGGGACGAAATCAACTGAACAGAAACTGGAAGCATGTTTTGCGATTTCACTGTGAAATCACTTCTTGGAGATCACTTCTATTTCGAAGGTCCACTTTAAACATTCTACTAACTACAGAATAAGTACATTTACAACTACGTCAACTAACTCTAAGGCTCCACCAGTGCTGAAAACGCCTAGATGTTAGCGCTTGAGAGCGGTTTGGCAGCGCAGCGTCTTCTTTAGTTGATACTCAGTTGATACTCTTGCTTGCTATGATACGCAATATCCCGGAAGTGTTACTAGTATCTCAATTCAAATAGTTTGTTTCTGCATTGTTTCTATATAAATATGTCTATTCAATTTCACAAGTTCGCTCTTATAAGTCAGATTAGGGTGACCATATTTCGATTACCGAAAACCAGGACACTTCCCATACGGAAATGTAATATATGTACATATATTTCCCTATATATGAGTTTTGATGTCATATGTTTCATAAGGCAATATATTTTTAGCACATATACATTCTCACAATACATGAAGATATAGGTTTATACCATGTAAGAAATACTCATAAAAGAATTATTATATATACATATATTCAGATGATTAAAATGATTACTTTTTTATGGTACTGTATGTTAAAGGAAAACTCCGGTGAAAAATGAACCTACTGGTAGTTAACAGATGGTTACCGAGTAGATCGTTCTCTGGGATTCGTTTTCATGAAAATTGAATGTAAAGCTTTTATCTCTAAAAACAGATTTGCTTATAACGCTTGTCTATGGGGCATGGAATAAGTCAAATTAAATCGCTAGTTAATACCACTAACAAGGCTCAAAATAGCCTCACACTAACCCGGTAGCATAATGAGGGTCTCTACATGCAAACTGAAGCATTGAGAACTTTGTAAGTGTACAAACAGTTTAATTACTATATAAACACAGTACATTACACGCTTACGGACAGCAGCCATCTTGGAAAACAGTCTCAACAAGTCGAGTTGCAAACACTGTGCTAAGTAAGCTGGTCGATAGGAATTACGTTTCTGAAATCTAATTACATGTAAATGCATGAATTACATATGTTTATTAAAATATATGGTTGACTAACTTTCTTCCGGAAACAACGGACCATATGAGATTTCACGTCACAGTTCATCACTTAGCAGAGCCTTTGGTGGCTCGACTTGTCGAGACTGTAAAGTATTATTTACTTCATAAATTGCATATATCACATATATTTATATTTCATATATACACATATAATACATTTCCGTATGGGTTTGCCCGGCAATGAGATACTCAAATGATACTCAAAGTTTACTCAAGATGCCGTATTAATTTCAATACATTTAAAGTATGGCCCCTCTGTATGGATAGAAAATTGTTATATTCCAAAATACTATCTATGGCCAAAATGTCTATGTCCTTGGAAAACTGGACACGTGGTCAACCTAAGTCAGATAGATAAATGAAAGCTTTAGCATAAGTTCTGCCAGGAAGACTTAATTGTTACGTCACTTCAACTTCTATCTATCCAATCACATTCTAATACTTGGGTATAAAAGATCGGTACTTACTCATGTTTGAGTTCGCAGATGCTGACGCACCAATTCACCGCCATCCTCCCCACCACCTCCAAGTCAAATCCTTCCCTACTCCACCCCACCACCACCACCAGGATGGTCCCTTCCATACCTCACGGGGGGGTCGGCTGCGCCTCTGCCTTCGTCTTCAGGCAGGATATGCAGAGTCCAAACCCTCTGATTGTGAGCTACGGACGGGCCCTATGCCAAAGTACTTTATTGCTTGCTGGATTGTTAATAAATGGATTATTGTCACAGTATTTATTCTCCCGAGTCTTTCTGGCAGAAATGGTGTGCATATTTGGGGTTAGGGTTAGTTGGCCCGAACCCAGAGTACTCCCCATGAAACTGGACATGGTGCATGGTAGCTTAAACTCAACTGGTGTTCGGCCAAACAAAAACAAATATTCTGCCAATGTAAAGAAACACTGATAAATTCTGCACTCCTACAAATACACATTTTGATATAATAGTAGGACTTTGGTTTTTCTTGTGAATATCTAATTATTTTATTATTTTTTTTATTCTCTTGACTATAAAAATGTCCTGAGAAAGAAAATCTAGAAAAGGTCATTAACATAAAAATGCCAGTGATGCCAAGGGAGCTTGGAAGTCAGGAACGATTTGAACTATTAAATATTTGTTATTTTTCTCATGCACTCAAATTATATTTGTGACCACTAAACTGCATCATTACCTGTGGGCCCAGCAACTGATTTCTTAGCTTTTTCGTCCCTCTCATTTTCCTCATTTTTTTTCTTCTGCGCATTGGGGGTTAGTGCTGAGCGGGTGACATTATCCCATACTAATCCACCCATTCTTAATTGGGCCATCAGGCTAAACAGTGAACTTGTGTAGAAGGAGAGGTCCAGTTACGTAGGAAAAATTATGTTCCTGAATTACATACCAAATAATGTGTATGTAACATACAATTTAATGATTAAGAGTTGGATTCGCAACTTAAACTGGGGAGCGAAGGCAGGCCCGTGTGGTCTAATCAAACAGACGAGATACTGTAGCTCAAATTGCTAAAGAAGTTGATGCTGGTTCTAAATAGAAAGGTGTCAGAATACACAGAGCATCAGAGTTTGTTGCGTATGGGGCTGCATAGCCACAGACCAGTCAGGGTGCCCATGATGACCCCTGACCTCGCTGAAAGCACCAACTGTGAGCACGTGAGCTTCAGAACTGGACCACAGAGCAATGGAAGAAGGTGGCCTGGTCTGATGAATCACGTTTTCTTTTACATTATGTGGATGGCCGGGTGCGTGTGCGTCGCTGGGGAACACATGGCAGCAGGATGCACTATGGGAAGAAGGCTAGCCGGCAGAGGCAGTGTGATGCTTTGGGCAATGTTCTGCTGGCCTTGGGTCCTGCCATCAATGTGGATGTTACTTTGACACGTACCACCTACCTAAGCATTGTTGCAGACCATGTACATCCTTTCATGGAAAAAGTATTCCCTGGTGGCTGTGGCACTTTCAGCTGGCACCCTGTATGTATAATGCACCCTGCCACACAGCTAAAATGGATCAGGAATGGTTTGAGGAGCACAACAACGAGTTTGAGGTGTTGACTATGCCTCCAAATTTCCTCCACAGGTCTAGTGGAGTCCATGCCTTGATGGATCAGGGCTGTTTTGGCAGCAAAAAGGGTACCAACACAATATTAGGAAGGTGCTCATAATGTTATGCCTGATGTATTTTGGAGAAGAGTAAGAGGGCCAAGTACTGAACCTTGAGGTATCCCAATAAGAGACTACTTAACATTGAGAATTCTGACATTACATTATTTGCTTTTCAAATATGTTGTGTGAGGAAACTAAACGGACTTATAAAATGTGTATTGACAAGTCAACCAACTGGTTCTTTGCAATTGCAAGTTGACTTGTCAATACTCATTCCTTCCCTCTAATGTTATGCTACTGAGAAGGACATCAACAGCTGGAACTAGAGCATACCTATACATTTATTTTTTGGGTTACACTTTATTTCAATATTTCTCTTCAGACATTATACTAACTATAAGGAACTTTGCAGCTACATGCCAACTAACCCTAACAAAAAATATGTTAATTCAAGTGTTCTATCAGTGTACTTCTTTAAAACTAAAAATAAGAGTATACTTTGTCTACTTTTTATATTCTTCTCAGAAATGTACTTTATGTACTTCTAAGAAATATACTTAAAATTGTACAGTATATTTATACTTTACTCAATCTTTTGATCAATATATACATAAAAGAATAATGAAGTATTCAAAGTATACTTGTAATTGTGTTTAATCTTGATTTTAGTAGCTTATTAAATGACCTTTTTTACATGCATTTTAAATACATGAAATGTACAGTCTTATGAAACTATAAAATATACCTACATATAATAATTTGTTCAAAATTAATATAAATAGTACACTAAAAGTATAATGTTATGGTCACTTAATGAAAACTTACAAGTATACTTGCATTATAAACTACTAAACTATAAGTTTAGCGAGAGTACACTTCAAAGTGTACTTTCATACACAAAAAACTTACACGTTTACTACTAGTAGACATTGATATTAGTATACTTACTACATAAAGTACACATAAAAATATACTTGAATATTACTTAAGTATACTGTACTTCATAAAATGAACTTTAAGTATACTTCTTTTTCATAAGGTAACTCTATTAATTAAGAGTATATTAGTAGATTGTTAGGATAGGTTTAGTGTTCAGGTTAGTTGAATAAGTTGACATGAACTTGCAAAGTTTCTTAATGTTTGGTGGCGAGTATCAAAATAAAGTGTTAGCAGATATTAAGCAGACAGTTTACTAATACTTTAATGACTGCTGCTAGTTGACATCCATAGTTATAGAATGTCTAAAGTAGATCATCAAAATAAGTTACCAAATTGTGTAAATTGTCAAGGCCCACCAGGACACTATTGTTGAAACTGTGATGTCTCATCATCTACAGTGAAATCAAACTGTAGAAATGTCTGAAGTTGACAGCCCACACATGCATGGCTGCACTTCAGTCTGCCCATCATTATCTCTGAACTTTGACCTTTGACATCACATCCCAGTCTCTTCTTTTGGCAGACAACAGATGCTGACTGACATATGAGGGTCATTTCATCTCTGTAACCTCTGACCTCTAGGCACATATCAGTGGATCCAGTATATGCATAACTCTGAAACCTCAACCCTGACCTCACGCGAATGTTGCAAATAATGGGCAGGTATGTTACAGCAGAACTTGCACACTAGCAGAGGAACAGACTCATGGGTGAGCAGGACAGGTAAAAAATAGACACTGAGGTAAACATCATAAATGCAGCTCTAAACGTCTTCTTACCACAAGAAACAAAAGTTCTAATCCGTATTTAGCACAGGATACATATATGTAGTAACTCATTGAACATCATCAAAACACTCTCACTGTGAAAATACACAACTGAATGAAAACATGGAAATGTGGAAGAATGGTTAGCTTACACATGGAACGCACACACACACACACACACACGCATGCATGCACGCACACACACAGGAATCCATGCATACACAACCAAAATATAACGGGTGAACAGGCCCTGGCCTGCTGCCCCCGGATAAAGTCTAACACATGAGATCCACACCTGTGTGTATTTCAGGAAGCAAGCACACAAACTTAGATGTTGGGTTTTCATGTTTTATTATGGGGACACTAAAGGGGGGAGGGGGGGTCAGTCAATCTTGAGTACCTATAGAGTAGTATTGCATCCTTCATATCTCTGAAAAGTCTTTAGTTTTATTATATTTTTAAAAGAAATATAGGCTGTACAGAGTCTTTTTCCGGAAAAAAACGAGCGGCTGGAGGCGTATCGTGTGGGCGGAGCTAAAGAATGACGAGCGCGTAGCTACAGCATGAGAGCTTCTGAAAGCTGACATCCTCAAGTGTGGAAAATAAAACGTTACTCTAATAAACCATGGCTATCAATCAGATTCAACTAATACAGATATGATCCAGAATCAGATCCGGAGGCTGAAATAAATTGAACAGGAGAAGCAACAACATCAGGACGTCCGTCTCTGTGGTATGTACTGTATTTAGTGTCCTGTCAACATTTGTGTGTCTTTACTCGCAGTTTATGAGGACATGATTCGGTTTATGGACTATTGTATGCGACTAAACCTTAGCAGTCGCAAGCAAAACGGTTTTGCACGTCAGACTAGTGTAACGTTATACATAGAACAACAATGGAGTAACGTTAGCGCATTTGAATGAAGAAGCACGCTTTGTGAGAACGCTAGGTTTATGTTTGGGTGGTTTTACTGACACCTATAGTGGTCAGCTAAACAAATGTATTTAAACACACACCATAGATCGCATGCTCCATTGATAAATTAACTATACACAATCGTGTCGTTTACTGATGTTTACTTACGCAACGATAGCCAACAACAGACATTTGAAGCAGTTTTACTCACCGGCTGCTTCCAAAGCAGGACCGAACCTTTATCGCTGGGACCGCTCCGTCAAAAACACACTTCTTTGGTGTGATTTGGTGAAGTTCTGTGACAGCAGTTTTGTTTGTTTGTTTTATTTGGATCCCCATTAGCTTCAGCATAAGCTAAAAGCTATTCTTCCTGGGGTCCTATGATCTGTAAATACCATGTGACAATACAATTTATGACACACCATACATACATTGAAAAAACATATTCTAATTTTAAAACCATTGATCTCAAAATAACCATTATTGAAAAAAATAAAAATAAAAAATAAAATAAAAATAATTAAAAAAAAATGATAATAATAGCACCGCTCCAAGTATATCGATATCAAAAATAATGTAACTAAGAACCCTACCACAGTAATTCCTTTAATTTATAAATATTAACTATATATGTTTCTTTGAAGGTAATATTTCTTAAGTGACAGCAGTGACCATGGAGATCCGCGATGTTGTGAAGCTCCCCGTCATTTCTGCGTTCAAATCGGTTCAAATGCAGCGCTGCCTTCCGGAATGCTGTGCTGAAGCGTTGAAGTCGCTTGATGTCAACCATAGGAATAAATTGGAGTGCGGACTATAACGGCATAAGTGTTCACGGACAAGTGGATCTGCAGCTGAGAGTGTTTATGGGGCGTGCATTTGCTCTCTCGCCTCTAGTAACGCGCGTGCGCACCCCTCCGGGAGAAGAGCCCGTACGGCCCATACAAGGACCTTCCACTCTGTTGACGTCAAGCCGACCAATGCTCGTAAAAAACTCTCCGAAACTTGTGAGAAACCTGTTTTTGACACAGAAATACTCCATCAAGCGTCCAACATTAGTTTTTGAAACGTTGTATATGTTTAGGATGGGAATCCAAGTCTTTAACAGTGTAAAAAACTCAGTATGCATGAACAATGTCAATTTCAACAAGGATATTTCCATCTTTGTGAGGACATTTTGTCTCCATAATGTAGGGTTCACCAGGAACACACACACACACACACGGTGGGCATTTCTCCCCGCATTGATTTAATTTAAAGCTGTCATGAACTGGCTTTTTAAGTTTTGTTATACTGTTGTCTGAGGTCAACTAATGACGTTTGTGTGTTTTTTACATTCAAAAACATCATAACTAATAAGTAGTAGGCTACTTTCTACACTGGTTTTGAGGCTTTCTCCTGAACGCTGGGTTTTGATGGGCGTGCCGCACTGGAGACTTGGAAGTAAACGTCCACGGCTAGGATTGGATAAGATTCGCAAGCCGCCCTTCAGATGTCAACGAGAGAGAGAATAGCAGAACAAGAACAGAATATAATGAGATTCATCGGCCTGCTGGGCTTTGCGAGCCCTGGCCCATACAGTCCAGCGTGCTAAAGTTATGCTCTGTTAGACACATACACATAATCAAAACGATCTATAACAATGCAACACATATAAAATATGTAATATGTCTTCCCCATGTGAGCTGGAAGTTAATTAAAAATAAAGTTCAACCACTCATTCCTATTATTAGGATCAGAAGGAAGATTATGAAGCGACTGTGTTTTTCCACAACCAGGAATAGCGCAATATCTTAATCTTCCTCTGCATGTTTATTGTTGTTGCCCGACTCCGTAAGTCGGTTGGCGGGGCTACTAGATTAGACGTGCTGTAGAGGTGTATTTCGTGGTGCTATGGCAGAAGGATGAAGCACAAGACCTTTTGTTGACCAGCTAGCACGAGCCCTCCATGAGTCGGTGGGCGGGGCTACTGGATTAGACGTGCGGTAAATTCTGTAGAGGCGGTGTTTCGTCGCACACTGATGTCAGTATAAAGCACAGGAACCGTTTGCTTAGCCTGGTGTCTATTAAAGCTTTTCTTTGACTAACAAGGAAGTTTTCAGCTCTGAAACTTACAGGATATTCTTATATTGCCATGATCTTTTATATATCAAAAGCTCAAGGGAAAGTTGATTTCTCAATTCATCACCCCTTTAATAAAGCCAATTCAATGGGTAAATAAAAAATGCACCTGTATAAAGCAAAAAAAATTCACCAAAGTCATCTATTGTATTTTTGTCATGTGAACACCCCCCCCCCCCCCCCCCAGATAAAACAGATACAGATAAAGAAATTATATCATGCAGATCCCTGTGAATCCTCATGACTTATGGAAGGTTGTCTCTTAAAAACTTCCAATATTTATTTTAATAGCATGAAACAGCGTTTAAACTACATCTTTATTATTTTTATTTATTTATTTTTGATGTTACTCCACATTATTAAGTGATTTAACACAAATATTGCTCAAATAAATCATGGCAGATTCCTTTCAGAGTGGATTTTTTGCTTTAACTGTAAAAAAAGTATTAATCAGATCAGATAAAACACGGATCACGGATGCTGACTGTCACTGACTTACATAGGCATCACTTCCGTCAACCTATCACAGAATTTTTGGCGTTTCCGTGAAACTAACACAGATTTTTGAGTTAAGGGTCCGTGTTGATTTCACAGAATTCTGTGAGACCAGGTTGGATAAAAACACAACAGGATGTGCTGTGTGTGTGTGTGAGAGTGAGAGAGATTGATGAGGTAATGATAGACAGCAGCCTTGATTGGTCGACAGCTGTTTTCCATGCCTTCCTGTTATACTTTTCAACAAACACACACACACACACACACACACACACACACACACACACACACACACAAACACACACACACACACACACACACACACACACACACACACACTCTCTCTCTCTCTCTCTCTTTACCCCCCCCCCCCTCTTTTAAATTCCTAAAACCCTCACACTAACCCTCACATTGTTAGTTCATATCCATTACACACATACACCTATATTGAGTGAATTACCAAAATATCCTAAATACCTGTAAATATACTATAGATCTGATTCATGAAACACAAGCACAATGAACTTCTGCATAAATCATTTGTAAAAACCGTTTGGCCATAAACTGATGCATACTACTGCCTGACAAGCCAGACCCACATCAAGATGTTTGGTCTGGAAACTTACCATTGGCAGGGCTCAATCCGACGGGCGGGATGAACGGTTGTCTTTCAAACTCCCTCTGCACGCGATAGGATAGCTCTACAAGCAACCAGAGCAACACAGAAGGTGAAGCGGAGCTAATTGATAGATTAAACTTTCGCCGTATCCGGTCGGCAAAACTCTGAACACATCTTCCCTTTTTAAGAATGACTTCAGTGCCGTTCTTTGTTCTTTTCTCAGAGAAAAGCTTAACTCCAAGTCTTCCAGAGTCGCAGTCAAAGCTGATTCGAAAGACCGCCGTTTGACAGCTTCTGTGTTTACTAGTAGCACGCAAGCGCAACTCAGCCGTCATTATGTTAAGCCCCGCCCACCGACTCTATACACGATGTGATTGGCCCAACCAGAATTTGGTTTTTACAGCTCAGAATAGAGTTTAGATTCTCTACCCGAGCCCGAGCCCGAACCTGACCCGAACCGACCCGCGGGCCGGGTCTGGCTGAGATTTCCCTGCACTATCCTCGGGTCGGGTAGGGCCGGGCCCATGATCAAGCGTTTTTTTTTTTTAATCATTATACGCATATTTGTCATGTCTGTGAGGCAAGTATAGCCTGCTGAGTTTCGGTTTATTTATGAGACGCGCGCTCCAGTTCATGAGATGAAATGAAAGCAATCACTCCCACGACTTCACCTCGCGATTATAGTCTGCTATTTGCTTTTTATTTATTAAATCCAGGCAATTGGCCCAAGAAACCTTTTTTTTAAAATTAAGATACAATTTAAACAAAACGAAATAAATGCTTTCTACAAAACAAAACTTAATATTAAACTAAATATAACCACCAAAATCATTTCTGACCCACTCCCATCTTTTCACTCACCGTAATCAGATGAAATGTAAAAATAATATTACAATATTTAAACATAAATATGAAGGAAAAAACACTGTTTAATGGCTACAAGAAAGTAAGCTACAGATAAATGTCTGAGCTGGATTTGAGCAAACATCAGTTTACCGGTGAGCGGATCATGAGCGCGCGCCTGCGGATTATTGAGCGGAGTCAAGTCAACTTTATTTATAGCCTATAGCGCTTTTACAATGATGATTGTTTCAAAGCAGCTTCAAAGTGTTAAACATGAAAATATTGCAACAAAATGTTATTCGGCTGTACAGTCGCTGTGGAGAAAACTGAAAACTAAATGTAGTTTTATCATGAGCCTCACCAGTCCGCGTCGCTGCGCTTTGCTCATTACAGGCTCGTTCTCAAAACGCCCATGTATTGAACAATGGTCGGGTTTAAATCGGGCTCGGGCTCATAATTAAAGTTAATGTGTCGGGCCGGGCCGGGCTCGGACACAACGTGCACGGGCTCGGGTAGGGTCGGCTTGATTTTTTGAGCCCAATCTAACCTCTAGCTCAGAAGGTATTGAGAGTTGCTAGACGATACTCGCGACAGATTAGATTTACCTGAGGCGAAGGGTCCTGAGAATCTTATATGTATAGGCACATTATAATTATATCATTATAATAGGCTATTATAATAGGCCATTTTGGTTACAACACAGCAGATGACACCAAGCAAACATTAACCATAATTGTGATAAAGTAAGAAATTACTGAGGGAAAACGTATCACAGGTCCAAAATGTACTAAATTGCAACTTTCTGTACTACATTGTTGTGCGCGACTTGTGCGCATGCGACGTGGTGCTCACGTGAACAGCGTCGGCCAATGGTAAGTCAACAACATAAGAGTCTGACACAGGCTAGAAGAAATTATTGAATAAAGTCTTTTTTTTTTTTTTTTTGCACTGAAAAATATTCTTGTCACTTCATAAAAGTAAGGTTGAACCAATAATAATATCTTTACTTCCTTTCTGAACCTTGAAAATGTTAATTAAATTGCTGTCTATGGAGAGGTCAGAGAGCACTCGGATCTCATCAAAAATATCTTAATTTGTGTTCCAAAGATGAACGAATGTCTTACAGGTTTGGAACGACATGAGGATGAGGAATTAATATCAGAATTTTCATTTTGGGGTGAACTAACCCTTTAAGCCTACCATTTTTTGGAATCTTTTGAAAAACAGCTATTTATACTATAAATTAGTATGAAAAAGTTACGAAGACTGGAGTTAGTCCATTTTTCTTGTTACCTCTTCTGTGGTTTACTCCTTAGTCCTTAGACTGTGATGGACCAGGACCTGCAGAGGTATTTTGGATCGGCGCAAAATCTACCGAAAGCCACTGACTGCATCCTCGCCTCTCTAAACTTCCCAACCACGGTCTCTACAGACATGAAAAAAGCTCAGAGGAGGCAAGAGTGCTAAATTAAGGAGAAAGCTTTACTCTTTCTCCTAGATATCCACCAAGTTAAGCCACAAATGCCTCTCCATTGCCACTTTTGCTGCCATTGGTCCTTTCAGGCTTCATCATATATCCTCGCTCACATAATCCCTCCATATTCAATTTAAATGCTGAAAAGGATAGTTACAAGCTATATATGCCCCTTCTCCACAACTTCTCCACCTTATGTGAAGTTCAGAAAGAAACAGAAGGCTCATAGGAGCCAGACAGTTATGGCCTGACAGGAACCACTCATTGAGTCTGCCATGAAGACTTCTAGCCTCTTGCACCTCCTATTCTAAAATCTAGTCGCAGTGTGGGCCATCACATCTATACTGTAAGCTCCTGGCATGCGGACTTGCAGGCTGAGAGGGCTCACTACAAACAATATATTTTCACTCCTCAACCACATCCACCTAATTAAAGACCAGCAGACGGTTGTCCCACGTTCCTTGATAATAGGTGTAAACACGAACAGAACTTCTATAATTTCAGAAATGTATAATTGGTCACAATGGCCAGTTATTCCTCAAGAGCTAAATTATCATGTGTCCTCAGGTGCATGGGGAACAGAGGCACTTCCTGAAATGCTTGTTTGAGTCTTTAACCATAACAAAAGCCTTCACCATGCACTTATACAAATAAACGGCTCCTGAAGACAAAAAAGCTGATGACATACATCGCTAGTTCCCTGTATGATGCCACAGAATGTTGTTAGCAAATTACATGTTTGCACACATGCTTGAGACACCGGTCACGCTGATGGCGTTTCCCATAGTGCCAATCCAAGACGCAGTGTCTCGTCCCACTTCGAAAGGGAACTAGGCACTTACTGGCCCAAATCAAAAGAGCTCGATGAAATTCTGATCCTTATAATTAAATCCTTATACAATTGAATAATCAATAACAGTATAGTAATAACAATTAGGTCGCATTAAATGAAATGCAAATCAAACAATATTTAAAGGGGGGGGGGGGGGGGGTGAAATGCTGTTTCATGCATACAATAGCTGCATTTGAACCGATTTGAATGCAGAAATGACGAGAAGCGGCACAACATCGCTTCAGTTGCGTTGCAAAAGTGGATCTCCACCGTTCACTGCTGTCACAGGACTTCACCAAATCATACCAAAGAAGTGTGTTTTTGACGGAGAGGTCCCAGCGATAAAGGTTCGGTCCTGCTTTGGAAGCAGGCAGTGAGTAAAACTGCTTCAAATGTCTGTGCTGTTGACTATCGTCGCGTGAGTAAACATCAGTAAACGACACGATCGCGTGCTTCGTCATTCAAATGCGCTTACGGTTACTCCATTGAAGTTCTATGTATAACGTTACACTAGTCTGACGTGCAAAACTGTTTTGCTTGCTACTGCTAAGGTTTAGTCACATACTATAGTCCATAAACCGAATCATGTCCTCATAAACTGCGAGTAAACAGGCCACTAAATTTCTAATTTTCTTTTATAAATATAATAAAACTAAAGACTTTTCGGAGATATGAAGGATGCAATACTCCTCCATAGGTACTCAAGATTGACACGAGATTGACTGAAACTGAGTGTTTCAGACGGTGGAAAGTAACAGAAAACTGGACAGAGATTTTTGGTTAAAAAAAACCCTAATGAAGACAGAAGATTACCCTGCTGGGACTGAAGTATGTCTGTGGCTGCCAACACAGCGGACTTTCCCTGCGTTTCCTGTACGGTAACAAGGAAGAGTAATTCAGCTGGACAGGATGTGGATCTTCCTCTCTGTCATTGTACTGCAAAGAAGTAACAGAATCACACAAATCTTTGCCTCAAAAAAGCCCCATTCACTGTTGATTATGGAGATGATTTCTCTGTTGATGCTAATTAAAAAATACAAAGACACAACAAAATACAAAGGCAAAACTTAAAATAAAGTGTTACCCATAACTTTTCTCACTATTTGTTCTACAGACATCATGTGTCTTGTTGAGAAGAAGTTAACTTTTATTAAAGTATAAAAGTCTCATTTTTTTGCATGGGCAAGCGCTCATTCAATCGGAAAATCTGAAATCGACCTTTTAAAATTAATTGATTATGTGTCTAAATGTGTTCTCAAATATATAGACTAATGCTTTGGTAGGGTAAAGTTTTGTACCATGTTAATAAACTTGAATATGAATCTGAGAGGGACATAGAAAGGAAGTGGGTTTGTGTTGCTGACATAAACAAAAGATGAAGGCACTTTTCCTCTTTCTTCGACTCTCTCTCTCGCTCTCTCTCTCTCTCTCTCTTCTGAAGTGTGACCTCTCTGTGGGTAGTTTGTGAGAGACAGGTGAAAGGTCGTGACCTCTGCATAAAGCCCTGCTGGGTGCTCTGAGGGTGTGGAAGAGGGTCACAGGTGAACCCCGCAGGGCGAAACACAATGCTCACGCACTTCTCACATGCACCGCTCAGGAACATGTGAAAACAAGCCAATCATCACAGGAGAAGCTCAGATGACAACCAATCACAAATGGCTTAAAGCATCCACAGGCCACATTTAAAACGTGGAGAGCTTCTGAAAAGGCTTTTTGTCTATTCTTCTGATTCTTATAGTCCAATGCAGCATTTGTAATAGATAAAATATTCTGTAGTGTTAAAGAGTAGTAAAGACAGATTTAGTAAATAAAAGAACAACATCTACAGTAGCCTAATTATTGTTGCTCTGGAAAAATCATGTTTCCATAAACGTACATCATCATCAGCTGTATGGAATTCAAAATATTTGTTTTGCATCCCAGTTTAATGTGCAGAGTTTGACATTTGTAGGGTGATTTTGAAATATAAACACTGTACCTATTTGGGGTTTCCAAACACTTCTCTATTTGTCTGAACAGCTTAACACATTCACATGAATCTAAATCAATGGTGTGATTTTAGTGTGAAACTACCTTTCAGATTTGCCTTCGGCGGGGGGGTGGAGGGAGGGGGGTGGAATTTCAGTCAGAAGGCTGCATATAAAGATTATTACACTGGTGCTTTAGTTGTAATGTCTGGCAGAAATGAAAGAGATGGCAGGAGTAGAGCAGATCTAAGTGCAAGGAGTTTATTTAAGAAAAAAAAACATAAACTAAAACTAGAAACAAAGAAACACTATGGTGGCCAAGAGAGAACATGCTGCAACTAAAGAAAATCAATGCAAATAGAAAAAAAAAAAAAAATAAATTAAGAAAACATCTTCATCAGTTTGAGATCACATGCTGCAAAAATTTGCAACCAAATAAAGAAACAAGCTGCAAATACTCACAATACAACCTAAAAAAAAGGCTGACTGAGGTGGAGCTGATGGAGGTGAAGACCCAGACTGATGGAGGCCCGACTAGAAGCCAGGGGATCACCACACAAAGGCGAAGCTGGAGACCAAGATTAAATCAAATTCCACTTATAACTCCACAGAGGCAGACATGGCTTGTGGCTCCGTGGTAGGCATTCATTTTGGCTCAGTGGCAAGCATTGGCTGGCTGGTAATGGCTTTGGGTCTGTGGAACCCATCACCAACAGGTAGGCAGAATCTAAACAGGTGAGGGCGTACTCTCTCCAAGTGGCTTTCCCCATCCACCCACTGGCTGGTATTCTGACAGAGCATCCTGGGAAAGTTAATGAAGGTAGCTGCTAGATACATAATTTTAGTTTGTCTTGTGTTCTATCATTAGGCAAAACAAAGAAAAAGGGATCTAAATGCAGTACTAATTTAAAAACAAAAACAAAGAAGATAATGCATAACGAAGATTATCAGAAGAGAAACATATGGCCGTAAAAAAAAAACACAAGAAAAATAACTGAACAAACTAAGGACTTTACACAGGGCAATCTAATCGACAATCTAATCGGCGGAAGTCGCACAACAACTGACCAAGGGGGAGTCAGTGGAATGGGGGAAACCGGTGAAGCCACTAGGCAGGACGGAGCCGAACGGTCGACGGGCCGAGAAGGAACAAGGGAAACTGAGATCGGAAGTGGCACAGCAGGATCCTCTGGCACAGGCACTGCAGATGGTTGCTCAACCTATGGCTCGACACCCTGAACAGGGCATCTCCAAAGACAATTCAGGGCAGCAGTCTTCTAGCAGCAGTGCTGGAGGACTGGCTGAGCACTGTGAAAGAGGAGACATCAGACTGGACAGTATGATGGTGAGTAGGGCACAGTCCACAGAAATCAACGAGAATAATAAATTAGAATCCATATCATTAAAGGTTTAGAAAGATTGTTTAAACCAAGATGGAGATGATACAGGGTGGGCTTGGGAGACGATTACTCCTCACTGGTTTCTAGCAGCCAGTCCTCAGTTCCGGTCCCCTCAGCCGTTAATGTCACAGGATCACACCCCATGGTCAGACTCACTTGTGGGATCAACTTCCAGGGTGAAGGTGAGTGCTGTCCTTGGGCTATGGCTTACTCATCGTGGCGGTGGTCCCTCAATGTCTGCGGGGGGATCTTACACATTTTCCGCGAAGGTGGTAACTTTGGCTCCGGGTCTGGTTAGGATCTGAATGGGGGCGATAAGCTCTCCAGACACCTCGTGAATGCTTCCCTCCAACTCAGTCAGGTGGTGTCTGGGAGGTTGTTGGGGTTGTGAACATTTGCCCCAATCCAGAACAGGTTCTTACGGATGTTGTTGTCAAGCAAGCTGGTGATGGCAAGACGTAAAAACCCAGCAGTGATAAAGAAAAAAGTTAGAGGTCCGGTCATCTGTTACGGGTATATGCAGGCACGAAAGTCTTCAAATTGTATTTCCAAAAGTAGTTTAATAACAGGTATAAAAAATGGACTGGACACAACTGTTGACACCTTCAATTTAATATTTGGTAGCCCACCCTTTGGAAAAAAGAACTGAAATCTTCCTGTAACCATCAATGAGTGTCTGACACCTCTCTACTGTAATTTTGGACAACTCTTCTTTTGCTGACTGCTCCAGGTTTTTTTCCTCAACTGCTGTTTCGAGATCTCTCCACAAGTGCTCTATGAGATTTAGACTCATTGTTGGCCACTTCAGAACTTCACTGCACTTCGTCTCAAACCATTTCTGGGTGATTTTTGAAATATGCTTTGGGTTGTTGCCCTGCTGTAAGACCCATGAACCAAAACCCATCTTTCTGACACTGGGGCCTACATTGCGCCCCCAAAATTATCTTTCATTTTCATAATGCCATGCACACATTCACGACATCCAGTGCCTGAAGCAGCAAAACAACACCAAAACATCCCTGAACCTCCACCATGTTTGACTGTAGGGACCATGCTCTTTCCTTTGAAGACTTAATTTTGTTTGCTTAAAACAGTAAAATGATGTGCTTTACCAAAAAGCTCTTTTAGTCTCATCTGCCCACATGACATTATAAGTTTTGCCAAACTCCAATTTGGCTTTTTTATGTTTCTGTGTCTCCTTGGTCTCCTGCCATAGCATCCCTTTTTAGTGCCCTGCATGGGCCTCAAATCTAGTCCCTAGCCAAATTGTTGAGGAAGTGTTGCTGGAAGTAGCTGAGTGAGTGGGACAAGAAAACATAATTTCGGCGTCCCGTTTTAATAAGTCTGTGGTGGTATTTTTGAAGGAAAAACCACTGGTGAATCGGTTGGTAGAGAGCGGTATAGTGGTAAGTGGAGGTTTTGTCATTGTTCAACCTTTAGTATCTCTGTCACATTCCTGCCCTGTCTTCACTCTAAAAAATGCTGGGTTGAAAAGAACCCAAGTTGGGTTGATAATGGACAAACCCAGAAATTGGGTTGTTTGAACCCAGTTAATGGACCCATTCAAACAACCCAATTTCTGTGTTTGTCTATTTTCAACCCAACTTGGGTTGTTTTTAACCCAGCATTTTTTAGAGTGTTGTGTAGCACATGGGCGTTGTTATTTTGAGCATGTGCTCGTGTCTTGGTCTGACCCCTCCCCCTTGTTATTTGATTGTTGATTTCTCCCACCTGTTCCCTCTTGATTTCTTCCCTTTATAAGCTCCTTGTTTGTAAGTTTTTGTTGGTTGTTGTCTTGGTCTCCATCTCCATAGATATCCATAATAAAGTCTCGTGCGCGCTGTTGGCCAATGGAGGTCGCCGTCCGCAACTGGCGGCCATCTTGTCACAGCCAGCTCGCTCACTCGTAACAGTGTGTTTTAACGGTGCATGTTCTTTTAAATAACCATAACTTGCTCAATTTTCAACCGATTTTCAAACTGTTTCGTTTGTTATAAATGTCAGAGATGTAGTTATGACACTACATACTTATGATACTTATGAACAGAACAGATAGGTGCAAAGAATATACACACACACAAGGTATTTATGTTAAATCAATATTTAGGCTACTAAAACTGTGTACCGAATGGCAACATGAGAAATTATATATATTCATACACATATACAGCTCTGAATGTTTTTTCAAAGCTAGCTATATATATATTCGATTTTGGTATGGTCAGGTTGTATTGTTCTTTTCTAGTTTATGGTGCCCCCTAATGGGTTTTGTTTTGTGTTTGTTTCTTTTGTTTAAATAAATCTTCATTTATCTGCACTTGAGTCTTTGCACCATTTTCCCTTGTGTTTGACGTAAAAATCTTCAATTGTAAGAGTAATAATTTAAAATGTGCCACCATTTATTCCTGATGTAGTAATCAATATTTGATTGCCCTGGATTCTGACCTTTTGCCTGTCTGACCGTTCTCTTCAGTTCTGAGCTATTTTGGAGTCGAATTTGAACTGTCTTTATTATTGTTTCAATAAATCTGAGCATTCTTCAGCTTTTGGGTCCTCTTTCCTCAGATCGTCACAGAAGGAATGAACAAGGTGGAAAGGTGAACAAGGGTCAACGTGATGATACGAATGGTGGTATGTAGAACCACGGAAGAGAGTGGAAACTGAGGATAAAAATTAAAAAGGATTTAGGTAGTGTTTGTAGCCTGAGGGTGAGACCAGTACTGAAGTGAATAATATGGTAGAACATGTTAATGGAGAGACAGGTAGTTGAAGAAATACCTCTATGATAACACAAACTGAGAAGAATACAGAGCAAGTGGAGACGGTAGAAAGTGGTGAAGAAGTTATGATCATTGATCGGGATCACTCCATTAATGAAGGGATGTTGACTTTGAAATAGGCTACAAACAATCAGGAGAAATCGTTGAAAATTAAAGAGGAAGAAAGTCAGGATGATGCTTTGTCAGATGTATCAGAGGTGTTAAATTTGTCTCGGCTGTGATGTGAACAGTTTTATTCTTTGGGAGAAATAGATGGAATTTTTGGATAAGACTTTTGGGAAGTGAAGGATTACTTTGATACCAAGACTTTTGAAATCAGAGGGAAAAGTTTTGCTTAAAGTTTGTCACAAAAAAGAAAAGGGGAAAACTCCAAAGAAAAGGAAATTTAAACAATGATGTGTAATTCAGTAAGGGTGTCTCTTTTTCCCTCTGAAACTTTTTCATGGAGGTTGTGAGAGTATGAGAGTTGGAGAATGGGGGAAGAGATGGGGTTAAAAGAGCAATGATTTCTACATTTATTATATATATATATATATATATATATATATATATATATATATATATATATATATATATATATATATATATATATATATATATAATTTTTTATTTTATATATATATATATATATATATATATATATAATTTTTTATTTTATTTTTACAAGAAACGTTCTGATAATGAGGTAGAGCGCTATATATATACAGTCTTGTTCAAAATAATAGCAGTACAATGTGACTAACCAGAATAATCAAGGTTTTTAGTATATTTTTTATTGCTACGTGGCAAACAAGTTACCAGTAGGTTCAGTAGATTGTCAGAAAACAAACAAGACCCAGCATTCATGATATGCACGCTCTTAAGGCTGTGCAATTGGGCAATTAGTTGAAAGGGGTGTGTTCAAAAAAATAGCAGTGTGGCATTCAATCACTGAGGTCATCAATTTTGTGAAGAAACAGGTGTGAATCAGGTGGCCCCTATTTAAGGATGAAGCCAACACTTGTTGAACATGCATTTGAAAGCTGAGGAAAATGGGTCGTTCAAGACATTGTTCAGAAGAACAGCGTACTTTGATTAAAAAGTTGATTAGAGAGGGGAAAACCTATAAAGAGGTGCAAAAAATGATAGGCTGTTCAGCTAAAATGATCTCCAATGCCTTAAAATGGAGAGCAAAACCAGAGAGACGTGGAAGAAAACGGAAGACAACCATCAAAATGGATAGAAGAATAACCAGAATGGCAAAGGCTCAGCCAATGATCACCTCCAGGATGATCAAAGACAGTCTGGAGTTACCTGTAAGTACTGTGACAGTTAGAAGACGTCTGTGTGAAGCTAATCTATTTTCAAGAATCCCCCGCAAAGTCCCTCTGTTAAAAAAAAGGCATGTGCAGAAGAGGTTACAATTTGCCAAAGAACACATCAACTGGCCTAAAGAGAAATGGAGGAACATTTTGTGGACTGATGAGAGTAAAATTGTTCTTTTTGGGTCCAAGGGCCACAGGCAGTTTGTGAGACGACCCCCAAACTCTGAATTCAAGCCACAGTACACAGTGAAGACAGTGAAGCATGGAGGTGCAAGCATCATGATATGGGCATGTTTCTCTTACTATGGTGTTGGGCCTATTTATCGCATACCAGGGATCATGGATCAGTTTGCATATGTTAAAATACTTGAAGAGGTCATGTTGCCCTATGCTGAAGAGGACATGCCCTTGAAACGGTTGTTTCAACAAGACAATGACCCAAAACACACTAGTAAACGGGCAAAGTCTTGGTTCCAAACCAACAAAATTAATGTTATGGAGTGGCCAGCCCAATCTCCAGACCTTAATCCAATTGAGAACTTGTGGGGTGATATCAAAAATGCTGTTTCTGAAGCAAAACCAAGAAATGTGAATGAATTGTGGAATGTTGTTAAAGAATCATGGAGTGGAATAACAGCTGAGAGGTGCCACAAGTTGGTTGACTCCATGCCACACAGATGTCAAGCAGTTTTAAAAAACTGTGATCATACAACTAAATATTAGTTTAGTGATTCACAGGATTGCTAAATCCCAGAAAGAAAAAAAATGTTTGTACAAAATAGTTTTGAGTTTGTACAGTCAAAGGTAGACACTGCTATTTTTTTGAACACACCCCTTTCAACTAATTGCCCAATTGCACAGCCTTAAGAGCGTGCATATCATGAATGCTGGGTCTTGTTTGTTTTCTGACAATCTACTGAACCTACTGGTAACTTGTTTGCCACGTAGCAATAAAAAATATACTAAAAACCTTGATTATTCTGGTTAGTCACATTGTACTGCTATTATTTTGAACAAGACTGTATATATATATATATAGCAATTCTCTTTTCGAAATCTCTTAATAAAAAATTTGTGACAACAACAGAGATATAAAAAGGTAGTGTTTTATTGGTTATAGCTGAAATTAAGTGTTAAATTCCTTTTAAATTCCTCTTGTATGCTGCAAATATATGATGATTTATTGATGGGGTGGCAGTGACTCAGTGGTTCATGTAGGTTGCCTACAAACCAGAAGGTTGGTGGTTCAAGTCCCAGTTCCACCTGACCATGAGCAAAACACCGAATCCCAGCTGCTCCCGATGAGCTGGATCGGTGTATGAATAGGTGAAAATGAGGCAAAAGGTAAAGCGCTTTGGATGGCCATAGGGTCTGTTGAAAGCGCTATATAAATGCTGTCCATTTACGATGGGAATAAATATTTTGCAAAAGTAGGGCATTGGAATTGCACAACACATTTTTGTTGATGACTTTGGTTCAATGAATATTATAAAAAAAAAAAAAAAAAAAGTCAAACTGCAGTCAAACTTCAAAATTTGAAGTCATTGTTGGAACAAAGAGTAAAAGGTGCACTAGTTCAAGCTAGAATATCTTATATTAAAGAAATGGATGCTCCAACTGCTTATTTTGGGGGGCTTGAATGGAAGGAATTACAAAATAAATGCATGCTTCATCTTAAAAGAAAAAAATGGAACTAGTATTTCAGATCCAACAGAAATTAGAAATTTGGTCATTGGACAGCTTTCTACAGGAAAGTCTCCAGGAGTTGATGGATTACCAGTGGAATATTATAAAGTATTTGGGGTGTTTTAGGAGAAGATTTGTATAATGCATTTTGTGAATGTTTTAAAAGAGGTACTGTTTACCAGAAAGCTGTCAGAGAGCTTTTATTACTCCTGCCAAAAAATGGAGACCTAGGGTTGTTGAAGAATTGGGGCCCAGTGTTAATGTGTTTAGACTATAAACTGTCTAGGTGTTTAGCCAAAAGATGAAAAAAATAGCATGTTGTGGTGGAAAGAGAACAAACTTATTGCATTCCTGGATGTGGGTTTTTATCCACTGACCAAGAGAAAGCTTTTGACTGATAAAAAAATACCCTAAAAGGGTCATGAATACCCTTTTACAGTGTTTAAAACCATCTCAGGTTACGTATGTAACCATGGTTCCCTGAGAGGGAACGAGACGCTGCGTAAAAAAAAATGCTAGGGTACGCCTCTGCGTACCATGTCATGAAGCACTTGTGTAATCAGTCCAATAGCGGGAAGATACGTCACGGGCGGGTGACGTCATCGACCAGGAAGCTATAAAGCACACCTGGACCAAACAGTCACTAGCTTCTGGAAAAAGTCGAACAAATCGATCACAGGCATGCCGGTAGTATGGTATCGCGACGCAGCATCTCGTTCCCTCTCAGGGAACCATGGTTACATACGTAACCTGAGACGTTCTCTATCTCGAGGGAACTTCAAGCTGCGTCGAAACGCTAGGGGACCTCAATACCCACGCCGCCAGAGTCCCAAATGTCTGTATGTGTGATTTAACCCAGAAACACCCAGGACCCCGGAGTAGAGGCTACGTCTAAATTGTAAAACCTCACAAATGTATGTGGAGAGGACCACCCAGCCGCATCACAAAGCTCTGACAGTGAAACTCCCGAAATAAGAGCCATAGAGGCAGCCATACTCCTAGTAGAGTGGGCGCGGACACTCATAGGTGAAGGATGTCCGACCGACTCATAAGCGAGCGAAATAGCCTCGACTATCCACTTGCTAAGCGTCTGCTTTGAAGCCGATTTTCCCTTACTGGAGGACCCAAAACATACAAACAACTGTTCTGACTTTCGCCACAGGGCAGCTCTGTGGACATATGCATCTAGGGCCCTGACCGGACATAGCAGATTTAGCTTCTCTTGGTCTTGACTAGTGAACGGAGGCGGACAGAAAGCCTGCAGCATTACTGGTCCCGGCACATTAGTCGGGACCTTGGGAACATATCCTTCCCTCGGGAAGAGAAATGCTTTCACCATTCCTGGTGCAAACTCAAGGCAAGAAGGTGCTACTGATAGAGCCTGTAGGTCTCCTACTCTTTTCAGTGATGAAATCGCTAGAAGAAACACTGTTTTTAGTGTGAGGAACTTTACTACAACTTTCTCTAACTGCTCAAAGGGAGCCAACATAAGGCCTTCCAGCACTATGGCCAGGTCCCAAGTCGGCCCCCTTTGAGCGTGCCGCAGGTCTGAGCCTCAAGGTACCACGGAGGAAACGCGTGACCCACGAGTGTCTCCCTAATGATGCGTTATCTAATGGATTATGATACGCAGATATCGCCGACACATACACTTTCAGAGTCGACGGGGATAACCCTGCGGATAATTTTTCTTGCAAGAACTCGAGAACTGAACCGACCGGGCAGTTAACAGGGTCCAAAGTCTGGTGCGTACACCAGGGGACAAAAACTCTCCATTTGAGTGCGTAAAGTCTCCTTGTGGATGGTGCTCTGGAGTGCAACATGGTCTCTATCACCTTAGTCGATAGACCCGTGTTTATGAACTGGGCCCCCTCAGGGGCCAAGCCCACAGTTTCCACAGTTCCGGGCGCGGGTGCAGTACTGACCCCCCGGCCTGCGAAAGAAGATCCCTCCTGACTGGGATTTCCCAGGGAGGACCCTCTAGGAGAGACATGATGTCTGGGAGCCATACTCGGCCTGGCCAGAACGGGGCTACCAATAAGAGCTGAACCCCGTCCCGGCGGACTCTCTCCAGCACTCCTGGGAGCAACGCAGGCGTACAGACGCAGCCTCGGCCACGTCTGTACCATTGCGTCCAGCCCCAGCGGGGCTGGATGTGTGAGGGAAAAGAATGCTGGACAGTGTGTCGTCTCTCGAGACGCAAACAGATCCACCTGGTGTCGCCCAAAGTGGATCCACAGCTCCTCCACCACCTCAGGGTGGAGCCTCCATTCCCCCGGCACCACTCCCTGCCTCGACAGGGAGTCTGCCGCTACATTCAGGACCCCCGGGATGTACATCGCCCTGAGCGAGAGCATCTTGCCTTGGGCCCATATTAGCATGTGATGCGTGAGCTTCCACAACCGACGCGATCTCAATCCCCCCTGGTGATTTATATACGAGACCACTGAAGTGTTGTCTGACCGAACTAACACATGGCGGCCCCGTAGGTCTGGGAGGAAGTGTTTGAGTGCTTGAAACACAGCCATCAGCTCCAGCTGGTTTATGTGCCAGGAGAGCTGATGGCCCCTCCACAGACCTTGGGCCGAGCGGCCACTCATGACCGCTCCCCAGCCAGTTAGGGAGGCATCCGTCGTTAGCATTACGCGATGACAAGGAGCCCCCAGAACTGAACCTTGGGAAAGGAACCAAGGATCTTTCCACTTCACCAAGGCACGTAGGCAGCGCCGCGTGACCTTGATTAAGCGAAAAGGGTTTCCCCTCGGGGAGAACCCCTTGGTCCTGAGCCACCACTGTAAGGGTCTCATGTACAGCAGGCCAAAAGGTATCATGTTGGACGCTGCTGCCATCAAACCCAACACTCTTTGAAAGTGTTTGACAGTGAGTGACTGGCCTAGCTTTATCTGGTTGACGGTACTCAGGATCGTTTTTACCCTGGGCGGAGATAGCCGTGCCGACATCGTTCTCGTGTCCCAAACTACCCCCAGGAAAGTAATGCTCTGCTGTGGTGCCAACATACTTTTCTTTTCGTTCAACCTTAGCCCCAACACCTTCATGTGGGCGAGAACAGCATCTCGATGCTGAACCGCCAGTTGTTTCGACTGTGTTAACACTAGCCAATCGTCGATGTAATTTAGCACGCGGATGCCCTGGAGTCGCAGCGGAGCCAGAGCTGCATCCACGCACTTCGTGAAAGTGCGGGGCGATAAAGCTAGACCGAATGGCAGCACTCGATATTGGTACGCTTATCCCCCAAAAGCGAACCTGAGGAACTGTCTGTGCTGCGGAAGGATGGAGATGTGGAAGTACGCATCTTTTAAATCTATCGCGACGCACCAGTCCTCGGACCTGATGTGACACACAATCTGTTTTATCGTGAGCATTTTGAATTTTAATCTTTTTACTGCTCTGTTTAGATGACGCAGATCTAAGATAGCCCTTTTTCTATTGTACGCAGGACCCATTCTGAGACATTCGGCAGAAGTTTCCACGCTGCCAGAAAATCTACTAAGGGAACCAGCCTCTCGAGGCCGGTCTCTGGATTTTCCTGTGTGGTCAGCCCGGTGTCCTGTAAAGGATAACTGGCAGGTAGCAACCGAACTGACCGCCCAGGGGCCCTCCCGAGTGGGCGCGAACATCCCCAAGCCGCTACGTTTCTGGGCGGACATGGAGATATGCGTTCGCCGGGGACCGCCGCGCCCTGAAGCACCAATGGTGGCGGGGTTGGCAGACCGGCCCCCCGATGGCACCGGGAAAGAGTGGGCGCCTCGGCGAGCCGCACTTTCCCGGAGGGGACTGCCATCGGAAGCCCTGCGCTCTTGGCGTCAGGACTTCTTAGCCGAGGCCTTCCTAGCAATAAGGACGGTCCTCAGATCCGTCCTACCGCGGGAAGGTCCCGGCTGAGCGTGTCGCCCGGTCCCCCGTTCTCTCTGCGAGGGGGCCCGAGCGACCACGATCTGTTTTTGTTGCGCTCGATGCGCTGCGGAGGAGGACGTACTCGGCTGGGGCTGCCCCCGCCCGGCAGCCCCTGGGGGATATGATTTGCGGGGGAGAAATTTTTGAAATGCCGCCGCCTGCTTCCTGGCCTCCTGGTAACGGTCGATGACTGTTTTTACAGCGTCACCAAAGAGGCCAATAGGCGAGACGGGCGAATCCATAAGGAACTTTTTGTCACGTTCTTTAATATCTGACAAATTTAACCATAAACATCTCCCTGGTGGCACGAAGAGACAAATCTGCCGCCCGCCTAATTTCGGCAATCGTTTCTCTCCCCACTTCCTCTGTTTCTTCATTAATATCCCCCAACAGATCCGCTTGATATGCTTGCAGGACGGCCACCGTATGTAAACAGGCGGCCACCTGCCCTGCTGCCGAGTATGCCCTGCCCACCAGCGCTGATGTTGTTCTCACGGGCTTGGTGGGCAGCTGCGGGGCTTGCAGCGACGATGCCGACTCGGGGGAGAGATAGCTCGCGAGCGTCTCTAACTTAAGTCTAAACTTAATCTGGCAACGGCGCGAGTGACAACCTCCATAAGCTCCTCCTGTGCGTCCGTGCTTAATGGTGGAAGTAACTCGTCAGTTTCATTTATGCTTACAACATCCAGTTCCTCGGAACTGGAGTGCTGCAACTGATCTTGTGCCTCAGCGCAAGCGGAAGAAATTGCAGAGCGTGCTTCCAACTCGCGAGCTGAGGCTTGAGATCCAGCGGGTAAGGGCAGAGATAGGGGATCACCCGTCTCTAACCCCGCCACTAGATCTAACTGCGATCCCCAGGACGCGAGCCTTCGCTGCGCCTCGGCAACAGCGGGACCCGAGCCCTGAGGACCGCGTGCCAAAGCACTCTCCTCGAAGAGTGCCCGGCGTGATCTCAGTGTTCGCATTGGGAGACTATCGCAATGCTCACAGCCAACCCCCTCGAGAGCTGACTGGGCATGCTCAAGCCCCAAACACATTACACACAGGTCGTGTGTATCCCCACCCGTGATGTAACGAGGGCAGGGAGTAACACATTGCCTGAACTGACTAGACATTCTCTTTTCTTTTTTTTTGACACACACACAATAAATGGACATGCAATATCACACAGAGCGCTTTGTGAAGACACTGAAGCTAGTGACTGTTTGGTCCAGGTGTGCTTTATAGCTTCCTGGTCGATGACGTCACCCGCCCGTGATGTATCGTCCCGCTATTGGACTGATCACACAAGTGCTTCATGACATGGTACGCAGAGGCGTCCCCTAGCGTTTCGACGCAGCTCGAAGTTCCCTCGAGATAGGGAACTTTGGATTTGGGGAGAATATTTTTTCTTAGATAAAAATACAGTATGAGGTTGCTTCAGTTATGCTTAAGATAGGAGGTGGCTTGAGCTATCATATTCCTGTTAAAAGAGGAATACAGCAGGGATGTCCTCTATCAGGACAATTTTAGCCATAGAACCCTTACTGTGCAAGTTAAGAAATTAGTTAAAAGGTTTAATGATACCTGGTGATAATTCAGGGTTAAGGTATTCTGTTTATGCTTATGCAGATGATGTAAATATGTTTATTACTGGTCAAAATGATATTCAGATAGTGTGAAGGGTTTGTTGTGGGTTCTTGGGTTAATGGGCCACCTCATCTACCTGAAGGACTGAAATGGGAAAGGGAAGGTACTAAAGTATAAAGAAAGGAACTGGGAGCGTCTGATTGAAAATGTTGTTGCCAAGTTGTCTAAATTGGCTATTGCCCAAATTCTATAGGGGCAGAGTCTTAATTACAAAAAACCTGACAGCCTCTATGTTATGGCACAGACTGAATGTACTTGAGCCACCAGATGACAATATTAAAGGTGCCCTAGAATGAAAAATTGAATAAACCTTGCCATAGTGAAATAATAAGAGTTCAGTACATGGACATCACATACAGTGAGTCTCAAACACCATTGCCTCCTACTTCATATGTAAATATTGTGCATGAAAAACACCACGGAAAAAAAAGTGCTTCTCAACATAAACCCAACCATGACGCAAGCGTTGGGGATCATTTGCATCTGTCCAAACAGGCTCATTGTCAGCTGGAACAGACAGAGCCGAATCTACTGATGGTAAACAAGACACTCGAAGATAGCAAAAACGGCTCTCATGACACATGGTTGAAGTTTATTATAACCGGATACCACAACAAATTGTTCGTTTGTTCGACCCATTTCAAGCATGGGATAAGCTATTATTTACAATAAACTCAAACTTAAAACTTGTCATTTGCAGCTTTTGTATTGTGAAATTTAGTCATCAAAGCTCATAAAGTGACAGCACTCAAAAGTGAAAATCCGCCAATCAAAACGTGAACCTCAAAACAACAAAAAAATAAATATTATACACAAGATTGTGTCCATAAACTGTTGACAAAGTACTTTTAATATTTGCTTCTTTCAGCATCTCAAAAGATGCTTCTCTCAGCATCTTAAACTGAAGAAACGGGCAACTGTATTCCTGCAAGCAGTAAGTAGTGATTTATCCACTTATTGACTAGCTGTTAAAACAATTTCAGATAAAATTGAAAGTTTCTTAGAGAGACCGCATTGTCTAGATAATGCAAGATGCTAATACAGTAACAATAGGAAACTCCAAGTACCCTACCAAACTAAATAGTGTGTCTAATGACAAAGGTTAATATTATTTTGTATTACAAAATACAACCATAGATACCGTTCACTCGATCCTTCTAGCAAACGTCACCTTTTCCACCATGTAAGTTAAAACGATAGTCAATGGAGATTGATAAAATGCAGCCTACTTGTTTATTGGTGTTTTCAGATCATCCGCACGCGCGAGAGCTTGCGTGCATATGGTTGCCAGATTGGACATGTTTAGGTAAAACACCGAATGTGTTCTTTTCACAGAAAAGCTCTGTTTGTGGGGATTTGAACTTAAACTGAAGTCTGGCAACTGCACGAACGCAAGCTCTTTCTCGCGTTTGGATGATCTGAAAACAATAAACGAGTAAGCTGCATTTCAGCAATCTCCATTTGAGATGTTCTGCTTAAAGTGTCATTCAGTCAGTCTGTGTTCTGTCAGGACGGTCAGGACTCACGAGCCGCTTCACTGAACTGCTGTGAGCTGTGAGCAGCTGAAATAAGCCAATCAGAGCAGAGCTCAACATTAATATTCATGACCCTTCCAAATAATGCAAAAACAGAGCATTACATCCTAGGGACAATTTATAGGGTTGTAAATGGACCTGTTAAATTGTATCTGGACAATTTTTGCCCTTAAATAAGCCACATACCCTCTATGTAGATATCAGAGAACAATTTAACATATTGTTTCAAATCATTCTAGGGCACCTTTAAGAATATTCAGAGGAAAATGGTGGATTTTTTTCTGGTCTGGTCAAAACTAGATTCCTGAGAGGGCAAAGCCTAATAGATATATTAATAAATGCTTTTCGATTACAAGCAGCACAAAGACTGTTGTATGAAGAAAATCTTAGGTGGATGGATTATTGTATCATTGGCTGTATTGTATGCATTGTAAAAAATCTACTTTTGCCAACTAGTCCCTGGTTTTTTGTCCTATTGGAACCAAACTAATGCCAAAATGTTCTCTGGAGTCTGATCATCTATAATTATCAAAAAAGGTTGATATTCCGATTCATTGTTGCAAAGGGGTGTCATAATGGACGTTCAGGGCAGAGCCTATTTTACTAAAAGTACTATAACTCATGAAGGAAATTAGATATCTTCACCAAACTTGGTAAGTAGTGTATGGGCTCAGTTTTTGATCACGATAAAAATATTGTGACGATTGGCCACTAAGTGGCGCTGTAACATGAAGAAAACTTGAAAAGGGATTTAACCACAAAGCCGCTAGTCCAATTTACTTGATAATTGGTATTTAGTGTCTTGGCCCAAGGTTACTATGCATGTCTATGAGGACATTGGCGTATCTCAAAAACATGGCCGCCATTGACCAATGAAATTTGAGCATCTATTAGACAAGGTTAACAGAAGCCAATCAGAAAGAAACTTGTTAGCCATGTTTGACTCATGGATCCATAGCTCTGTAAGAATTTAGAAAGAAATCAGCCACTAGTTGGTACTAACAAGTTTTATGGCTCTATAATCACATGGTGTTGAACACATCCACAAAATATGCATATCATATGATAGACCTCCTCATACTGAACAATTTTGCCTCTGGAACCATTTCTGTCAATCAAATTATATTTAAAACCTACTTTTGCGAACTAGTCCCTGGAATTTTGTCCGTTCGGAACCAAACCAGTCTAGAACAATTCTGTTGACTCTTTAAATCAATAATTAACCAAAAAAAGTTGAACTTTGTACTTTGGGTAGCTATAAAACGGTCATTTAAAAAGAGGGGTCTGGCAAAGCATGCTCAAAAACCTATTAATCCTGAATGAAAACTACAAACTTCACGAAAATAGGTGGGGACGTGCAGCATATGACTCTAAAGAAGCATGCAACATTTCATGGAGATCGGGCAATATATGCCTCTATAAAAGTAAAAAATTTGATTATGTACCATTGCTTTAAATGGTGTATTACCTAAAATTGACATTAAAAAAGCCACCAGATGGCAGTAGAAGACCACTCATTGGTTCATTCTGGCCACTAAGACTTTATTAAATCATTATAATAACATTGCAAATCATTGACCAATTAATTTGTTCTTTTGATGTTTGTTTTGAAACCAATATTACAATTAATGTGAGAAAATGACCACTAGACTTATAATGTACTTAAAATATCTATATGTAAAAAAGTGTGTGTGTGTGTGTGTGTGTGTGTGTGTGTGTGTGTGTGTGTGTGTGTGTGTGTGTGTGTGTGTGTGTGTGTGTGTGTGTGTGTGTGTGAGAGAGAGAGAGAGAGAGAGAGAGAGAGAGAGAGAGAGAGAGAGAGAGAGAGAGAGAGAGACCAATATCTACTCAAGAAATGCTCAGACCTTAATCAAATCATGATAAATCATGTTAGAATCATGATAAATCATAATACATAAATCACAATTTGGTAAATCATATTAGAATGTGGTAACTTGTGGTAAACTATGGTAAATCAAGCTGGAATCATGGTAAATCATACTAGAATGTGGTAAATCACAATAGAACAACAGTAAATCATACTATAATGTGGTAAATCATGGTAAATCATGGTAAACTATGGTAAATCACAATAGGATCATGGTAAATTATACTAGAACGTGGTAAATCATGGTAAACCATGCCAGAACATGGTAAATCATGGTAAACGGTGTTAAACAATGCTAGAATCATGGTAAATCATACTAGAACATGGTAAATCATACTCGAATGTGGTAAATTTTGGTAAGTCATTGTAAGTCATGCTAAACTATGGTAAATCAAAATAGAATCATGATAAATCATACTAGAGCATGGTAAATCATGGTAAGCCATGCTAGAACATGGTAAATCATGGTAAACGGTGTTAAACAATGCTAGAATCATGGTAAATCATACTAGAACATGGTAAATCATACTCGAATGTGGTAAATTTTGGTAAGTCATTGTAAGTCATGCTAAACTATGGTAAATCAAAATAGAATCATGATAAATCATACTAGAGCATGGTAAATCATGGTAAGCCATGCTAGAACATGGGATATCATGGTAAACTATGCTAGAATTATGGCAAATCATACTTTAATGTGGTAAATTATGGTAAATCCTGTTAAACTTTGGTAAATCACAATAGAATCATGGTAAATCATACTAGAATGTAAATGTACTAGAATGTACTAGAAAGTAAATTGTGGTAAACTATGGTAAACTATGGTAAATCATAATAAAATTATGGTAAATGAAAGTGAGCCAAGGAGTATTTCTCTGCTGCCACCTGCTGGTTAAATTAGTCATTTTGTTCTATAATTCATATTTAGACTTTATAGAGTCACTTTTATAACATTTAAAATCACATTTTATCAGTTTATCACTTAATTTCACCTGCTCTCAATTTGATTATTTTACTGTTTAAAGGCCTTGCTTTAATTTGATGTTATTTTTACTGACTTTCAATCAACAATAAATTGGTATTATTTGCTGGAGAAATTTTTTACATTTGATTTATGTAATACTATTTGGCGACACATGACACACTTCACCTTTTAATTATGCTAAAATAATAATAATAATGATAATAATAATAATAGTAATAATAATAATAAAATCCTACCAATTACAATACATTTGACTAGTTCTTCCTAGTTTTACAAAGTGCATAAATCACAGGAAAAATATTGAACGTAAATAATATATAGTCTAATAACAACACATGCCTTTAAGCAGTTTTTTCTTTCTCTCTGATGTTTGGTGGTATGTCAAGTATTTAGATCTACACTGCAGGGATTCAGCCCTCTCTGAGCTTTTCCGTTCAAACACACAGTCTGGATCTGTTTAAAGACATTGGTAAGTATTTGTATGTGTGCTGTTGAAAAGAAACTGCACACAGTGTATACGTTGCATATGTTTTGTAAGCACAGTAGCTATGAGAGAGGTGTCTAGACAAGACCTTTTGATTACAGGCCATCCACAGCTTCAGCCGTCCTGCAGAGCTTTCCCTGGAACATAATAATTCACTCAGCATGTTGCTTCTTTATAACTTATAATAGAGCTTATGTAACACACAAACACACACACACGTCTGTTTTTGTGAAATATGGGGACATTCCATAGGCGTAATAGTTTTTATACTGTATAAACCGTATTTTCTATCCCCCTTACATGGCCCCTGCCCCTAAACCTACCCATCACAGGAAACATTCTGCATTTTTACATTTTCAAAAAAACATCATTTACTGCTGGTTGATGATCTCAGGTTTATATTACATTGTGGGGACATTTGGTCCCCGGGATTGGACTGAGAAAGAAATAAAATAATATATACACCTCCTGATGCCAGCGGTAATCCTTATGCTTACAATATTAAAAAATCTAATTGTTTGGTTTTAAATGTAATTTTGGACTCTGTATTAATGGTTTTATTTGAAGAGAGGACAGGAAAAGTATTAGGGAGAATATTTTTCTTCTTCTAGACTTTCCCTATAAAGATTTGCACTTCACTTTTGGAGCTTGCAGAAATAACATTCATGCTATAACAGGTGCATTATGTATTGTTGTGCAACAACTCTAAAAGCATACTAATGGATTGCTAATGGAGTTTCATAATTTATAATTTGGCACCAATCCTGAAGGGAGCAATTAGGGATCCTTCAAGAATTTCAACCCAGGCTTACCGCAAATACATGCCTTATGAAAGAATGAGCTGATTTGAGACATGAATTAGGTGTTTTGGTAGTTTAAGTGTATTTTAAATGTGAGATTAATTGATGTGTCTAGTTGAAAATTGGTTTGGAGAACTGAGGGGAAGAGTCTTGGAAAAAAATGACTTAAGTATGGAGAAATGTGTCCAAGCGAATGTAAAATAAAAAAACATGTAAAACACCAACAACAAAGTTGCACTTTCAGAGTGTTACATCATCTGTGTAAACACTTTGTGCCACCCGCCAACACCATCCCAAGGGACATGAAGCCTGAGCTTGTCAGGAACAGTTGGGAGAAAAGGAGCGAGGACTCAATTGCAGGAAGAAGATGCATGGTTCTTTATTAAATAATAACATATAGCAAACACAAACAATATAGCCCCAAGGGGGCAAACCAAACTTAACATAAACTAAACACAACGTGGAGCACGACAGGGAACAGAAGACATCAAACAACGATCCAGCACAGGACTGCAAACGCAAGGAGATTAAATAGGGGACAGACAAGATAGGAAATGAGGGGAGGCATAATCAGATAAAAAGAGGGGTGGGGTCACCAAACATGACAAAAAACAAGCACAGGCACAGAAATGACAAAAGCCCTTGTCTTTTTGTCTTGTTTCTAGTCCAAACATCTAAACATTCTTAAAACAAGAAGTATTCACTCCCACCTCCTCCTCTTCACGTTCAGAGTCGGCCAAGGGAGCCGTTCCTAAGAATACTGCTTGTTTCGAAACGGAGGAGGCCGTTCCTGAGATGTCTGTTTGTTACATGATGGCCTAGAGAGCTGTTCCTGAGAAGTCTGCCTGTCCTGTATCTGCCAAGGAGGCCACTATTAAGCAGTGGTGGAGGAAGTACTGAATCTCAGTAAAAGTACAAATAACCAGAGCCATATTTACTTCAGTAAAAGTAGTTAAGTAAAAGTAAGTAAAAGTACTACAACGACAATCGTAGGTGGCGGCAGGTCTTAATGAGTGAGTCATTGAGTCGGTTAGTTCAAACGGCTGATTCGTTCATGAATGAAGTCGTTTACGAACAGGTCATTGAATCTTTGATTCAACCGATTCATTCAAACGCTGAATCATTCATTAACACACTATTGCTGTGAGATGCGTTGTGGTTCTGATGTGGAAATATGATCTGATCTTGGAAATATTTTCGCTGCTGTAATAGAACAAAAGCAGTTTATATTGCATCTAAAATGTAAGTGACTAATTTAAATTAATTGTTTATGGAACGGTCATGAAATCAGTGTCACATTTTCAGTCGTTACTGAGTTTCTCTGTACGAGCGGCGTTGGTTTGTTTCCATTTCTCCTCGAGAGGCTGCGCGATTGTCAACAGCGCAACCATCAGTTCATACATTAGCCTATTATTATCCATTAATTATCTGAACAAACCTTAATCTCGAGAAATCCCTGAAACTGATCAGAAAATGTAACGAAAAGTTGTAGAAATGTAGTGGAGTAGAAAGTAAAATATTTGCTGCAAAATGTAACAAAGTAAAAGTAAAAAGTATGCACAGTACATATACGTGAAAAATGTACTTAAGTAAAGTAACGAAGTATTTGTACTTCGTTACATTCCACCACTGCTATTAAGACCAGTCCTTCAGGCCTGGCTTCACTGCCTCTCATCAGTCCTTGGCCAGTCTTCACTCTTCTGTCGCCTTGGATTTGAGGGCCTTCATCTGTGACTTATCCCTCCACCTCTTTAGCTCCATCGGGCTCCACTTTCACTCCGGCTCAACCTAAGACCTCAGACAGACCTGCTCCACCTCAGTCCTCCAGCACCCTGGCTTCCCCTCGGCTCCACCTTGATCTCCAGGACGGCTCTGCCTGGGTTTACATCGCCATCATCAGCCTTGTCTCAGACGGTCATCCCACTGGTTCTGCCTCCCCCATGGCTCCTCCCTCCCTCGACCTCTCCATGGGTTTACATCCTGGGATTACGGGTTCTGCCCTGGCTTCCCCTACCTCTAATGCCTCCCTGGCTTCTGCCACCATCGTCTTCCCCTTGGCTTTTGTATTGAAGCCCTGTGGTTGTTCAGATCATTTGTCATCATTCTCATCTGATTTACCTGTTTTTCTGTTCCAGTTTATCTAATCTAAGTACTAAGAATTTTGTTTATTTGAGTTTTTGTTTAATACATCTACGGCTGCATTTAGATCTGGCTTTTTCTCGTCGTTATTGATTGACCTTTATCATTGTTATCACTGACCTGTGATTCATGATTCACCACAAAATTGATAAAGCATTGTAGAAATAATCCATGATTGCACTGTTGCTTCTCCAAATGTGTATTTATGTTCAGTTTTCATTTGCCCACCCTATCGGTTAGATTTATTGGAAGGGTTGCATGTTATTTTAAACCATTAATTTTATAATGCCATTCATTTCTAAACTGCTACGATATGTTCACACAACTTCAGACCTTGCATGAAAGTGGTAAAGTATGTTTTTTGACACAAACAAAGCACTCAGCCACTTAATAAAAATTGAGTTTAAACAATTGTCACATGGAGTTTAACAATATCTTTCCTATCGTTCTGGGTCTTAAATGTGTAAATTGAGTTGGATCTCTATGGAGGGTCAAAAATCTCTCAGATTTCATACAAAAAAAAAACTCTTCATTTGTGTTCTGAAGATGAACAAGTGTCTTACGGGTGTGGAACGACACAAGGCTGAGTAATTAATGACAGAATGTTCATTTTTGATAAACTAACCTTTTAATAAAATGTTACCACAGTCACGTTCATCTCTTTTGGAGAAAATTGAATGCGCTTTTTATTGCTACTCACTTTCAAACTGCCACAAAATGTGCAAGAAGCAACATAATATAATTTTGCACAAATATTGCCACAGGCACATTTCATAAGGCTGAGCTTGATAAATGATCAAAATGTATCAATTAAGTAGACTCTAATGGGATTCTGATAAAATATTTGATGCCATTAGGATTGGTTCCAAATGTATTTATTTATTTTGTATTTTTGACAAGTCCTTTTTACTTAAAGGTGCACTATGCAACTTTTCTGTCCGCTAGAGGACACTTATTCTAAACAAAGGCGTAGTTTGATGACGCCAAGTTTGAGCTCAGCATCTTGGGACATGTTCTTCACCTCCCAGCATTGGAAAATAATAAGGATAGAACTGAGTTCTATCTATCTAAGTGTTGAGGAGCTGAGCAAGGCTGTTGGAGCGATTGTTATACAAACACACGCCTTGTGAGCAGCGGACTTTTATTATGACGGGACACAGTCGCCGGCACTATTTTCTCTTTTCCGGTCATGAGTATGAGGTAACGCAGCTCTGCTTATCATATTAGATACATTTACATGTGTTTAAAAGCGCTTCGGAAACCGAGGGTGACACAGATATGATGCAATTGACAGGCGACTCCATCAGATGCTATTCTCAGACATTCCGGTTCATTGGTTAAAATAGCAATTTTCTCACAATTTACAAATAGTTGGAAACATTTCGGATATTGTAAGAACTCAACTGAACAAAATATATAACACTGGCCTGGTGGTTTTTAAAACATTAAACTGGGCTATAAGAATGTTAAAAATGCATCAGCTTCAAACTCTAAACTCTAAAGTAAACTTTTTTTTTTAATTGATGAGCTCCAATTTGCCTACAGTAGCTGCTGTGAGGTCTTTTGTCATGTTCTCATGTTGAACTGTATCAGTATCTCATCAGCTGCAGTGGTGTGGGGTTTGTCTTCATCTTCGCTACAGTCTTTACTGCTCCTGCTGCAGCGGGACGCCGCTGATGAACAAGCCGTCTTTAAAAGCCCCTGAAAAGCTGCTATTGAGCGGGGCTGGGCAGCTGCCAAGCTCTGTGGGCAGACTGCAGGACTACACACTAATAGATGAGGAGGGAATTCCACAGAGATCTGAGCGCTTTCACTAGGAAGAGGGCTATCGTTTTGGTTTCAAAATAACCTCCAGAAATTCAGTTCTTGTTTTTTTTTTTTTTTTTTAAGAAACTCTGGGAAGTTTCAGTGTTCCCACAGCTACACTACTATTAACTTTCTCATCTGTAATAGTAACTGGATTTTTACATTTTCTAAAGACAATTGTAATGCTTGTTCAATTAAAACCTTTCCACTATGATGCTAGGCAGTTATAGGTGGTTGCCTTGGCCTATATACTGTTGTTAAGTTGTTCTTCTATAAGTGACTGCTCACTTGACCAAGTCAAAAGAGCCCAGACAGATGGACTGACAGACAGTTGGACATTTGCAGGCTCTTAGAGTCATACTAGTGCTGCAAATCATGGTCATGTTTTGTCATGGTCATGACTGTGTGCTGTGGTGATCTAACACACATTCTGATGTCGTACGATGTCTGTATCTAGGTCAGAGCAAACCAGGCAAATGTCATAAAGTGGGTTCATATCTGATTATGCCTCTTCAGAAGACAATGCAGATACTGAGATAGAGAGTGAGAAATGAAAAAGTGTGAGGCGGAGAGAGAGAACTGAAGAGAGTGGGAGAGGATGTGTGTGTGTTTGAAATGTTAAATATCAGAGCCAGAATTTGTGCTACTGAATAGTTTTTGTTATTTTTATTTATTCTTTGCTGGGTATTGGATTTCGGGTAACTTTGTATAACCCACATTTTTTATTTTAGCCAAAGTTATGGTGCATATAAAATCATTTTAGATTTCCCAAATTTTTCCACAGCAAGCTACTCACAACTGTTTCTGATAACCCAAATGACTTGGAGCCGTTAACATCTAACCATATACTGCAGCTTAAGGTACAGCCTGTTCTACCTCCAGGTTTGTTCGTAAAGGAAGATCTTTACACCAGACATCGTTGGAGACAGATCCAGTACATTGCACACTTATTTTGGAAACACTGGGTCCGAGAGTATCTCCCTCTTCTGCAAACAAGGCAAAAATGGTCTCGTGCCAGACGCAATTTCTGTCCAGGAGACATTGTACTAGTAGCTGATAGCAAAGCACCAAGAAGATCATGGATGCTGGCTAGAGTTACTGAAACCTTCCCTGACTCCAAAGGCTTGGTCCGCAGTGTACGGCTTCAAACCAAAACAAGCCAACTTGAAAGACCTATCTGTAAGATCTGCTTGCTAGTAGAAGGCCAGCAATCTTAAGCTGAGTGAAATCTGACTGGACTTGCGCACGTCCACACATTGTCATACAGATGCATACACTGAATCTTTGCACTCATTTATCCTTGTAATAATGTATAATGAGATTAAGGGCTCCTTGGAAAGTTTATTTTATTTAGTTATAGCTTTCTTCCCGCAATAGCTATAAGGGGCCGGCTATGTAGGAGCCATTTTTGCATTTGGGCTAATCTAAATTATTTTCAATTTGAGCACGGGTACGTTTTTTAGATTGGGGTCTTTTATTTTGTAGGGACATTTTTTTGACTTTTATTTTATTTTAAAGAAAATAGCCGCCTCTCATTTTCAAAAAATAACAAAAAAGGAACATAGGAAGCTTATGGAACATGTAAGCACACAGTCTTTACAATCGCTATTTGAATCACTGAATCACTGTTGAACATTTTTTGGACATTTAGACATTTTGGACATCAAAAAATAAATATAAATAAAAAGTAGAGCAGGACTTTGCAGGTTCTATGTATCAGTTGTTGATTGGATGTTGAGAAGGGGGTATGACTCAAAAATGGAGGCAGATGAACACAAGCTTTAAGGGGGAGGAGATTAAACAAACTAAATTATTGGAGGAGTCCAATCAAGTCTGCCATTTTCACTGGAAGATCTAGTTATGTAGCCTGTCAAGCCAGACCCATATCAAGATGTTTGGTCTGGAAACTCACCATAGACAGGGCTCAATCCGAGTGGCGGGATAAACGGTTGTCTTCCAAACTCCCTCTGCACGCGATATGAGAGCGCTACCACCAACCAGAGCAACGAAGGTGAAACAGAGCTTGTTGATAGATTAAACATTCACCGTATCCGGTCATCTAAACTCTGAACACATCTTCCCTTTTTAAGAATGAATTCAGTGCCGTTCTTTGTTCTTTTCTCATAAAAAAAGCTTAACCCCAAGTCTTCCAGAATCGCAGTCAAAGCTGATTCGAAAGACCACCGCCGTTCGCCAGTTTCTGTGTTTACTAGAAGCACGCAAACGCAACTCGTCCGTCGTCATTATGGCCCCGTCCGCCGACTCTATAGACGATGTGATTGGCCCGTCCAGAGTGAGGGAAATACAGCTCAGAAGGGTATTGAGAGTTCCTAGACGACACTTGCGGGCAGATTAAATTTGCTGCCGCTAGGGTGCGTCTAGATTTCTAGGCTACCAGTTATGGCATTTTGGTTAAAAAAAAAAAGAAAAAAAATGGATGCTTTGAAAAAAAAAAAACAGGGTAAATTTTACTTTCATGCTTGAATTTAATTCCCACCATGCATTCTAGCATGGATATTTATATGATTATTGTTTCACTGTTCATGTAACTTATTTATATGTTGTGTATGTTACTGTTATTTGATCCCCATTATTTATGTAATTGATGTGTCTGAAATCTGAGGCTTCGTTGAAATGCTGAGTAGAAACCATCCTACATTTGATTTCTGCATGTGTGATACATAGAAATGAACCTACGCACAAAAAAATGTGCGTACGCCTCTCTGCCAGATGGGAAATCTATAAATCGCAATACAAATTGGACCCACCTCAGTCACAGTCACTCATTAGTCCGGTCTCATTTGTGCAAGGTACATGTCAACCGAAGCTAAACCAACGGACTGCTCACAATACTGGTTACGCTCAATAAAACATATCTTTGTCTCCGCAGTTCTGTACCATAACAGAGTACTGGTATTGTCAATCTAAAATGTCCTGTATCGTAAAAGTAGTCACTAAGACTCATTCATTATTTTACAAGACTTCTTAAGTCATATGATAGATTTGTGTTAGAAACAGGGCAAATTCATTCACTGATAATCTTCCTCATCTCTGGTTCATTGCGCTGAATCAGTCTGACTCATGAACAACTTATTCAGACTGGTTATGTGAAGTATCTCAACTGATTCATTCAAAAGATGTGACTCAAAAGAATTGACTCACAAATCAGACAGTGTTGCTTCTTTCTCCTATCATGTGACTTTTTAAAAAGCAGGATGTTCCTCTGTTGAAATCTAGTGATGTGAAGCCGCTGGATAATATGAAAAACAAAATACAAAGAGATCTATGATTATAATTACAATTACTTTCTTCTGTATACAAAATAAATGCCAATGATACATGAAAACAGCACAGAAATGCCCAGAGGAGCTGCTTGCAATTATCTTAAACTCTTACGTGATCTTAAAAAACAACAAGCAAAAACATCTCAAACATTATATGCAAGTGCTAAGAAAAGGAAGATTATATTATACTCTGAGTGCATACTTGTTTATAATCTGACCTTTCTTACGATAAAAGAAGGAAACAAAACCCAAACCTGGAGCCTTTCTCTTGAGCAAAACACAGATCTTTGATCAGCCTCACCACCCACTGAACAATAATGACTTTTTATTATGACAGTACACACTACTGATATGAGATCAGACATGCGGGCCCAAGGGACAGGTCTTTATTCCCAGACTTTCCCCGGACTCGGCACTTACCGGCACTAAGAGTGATGTCATCCACATCAGGGAGCTGTGAAGGGTGTGGTCTGTCAGAGAGACAGACAAGGAGAGACGCCAACAAAAGTACAACAACCTCTGCGAGATGAAAGAGATAAAGAAGCAGCTTGTTTTATCATTTAGGTTTCAAGTATAAAATGTATTAAAAGTCAAATGATGTACAGTAATGAGAGTTCAGATTGAAAGAATTTAATTAAATGTTCACATTAAGATATCCGACTTTCATTTGTAGCAACTTTGTTTTTTCTCTGTCCCTGTTTACACTTGGTATTAAGATGTGTTTTGGTCCACCAGATCACAAGTAGACGAGGGAGACATTCACGTTCCCACCTGGTGTTTTAATCCGACTCTTTTGACCACTTTCATCCACTTCTGTCCTGATTTCTTTAAGGGGAGGGTCTATGGGCGGGTAAATGTATGGGCTTTTTCAGATCTTTCAATCTAATGGACAAATAAGCTCACACAATTTACATATGAACACGACCAGAGACAATGCAAAAACAGCTTTCATTTCTGCTCTGACAGACACGAGACCAGCCCGACCTGTGAGTGTGTGTTAGAAATCAGTAATGGGAAGAGAACATTGTGCGTGGGATGTTTTTCATCTTCAAACTAAACTCGGGTCTTCATCCAACAAAGTTTAAATCCCATCTGGCTAGTGTGTGTCCCACAATCTTTATACATTAGGTCAGTAGGTGGAGAGTAGACGTTTTTTGTGGCTGTGGTTTTTTGACTACCTGTGGAAGTCCACTTGTGATCTGATCGACCAAAACACATCTTAATTCCAGGTGTAAACAGAGCCTTAAAGAGATTTTTATTTTTATTTTGTCAGAGTAGAGTCATGATATTAAATAACCTTTTTTTTAAAAAGATACTCTTTGATGATCACTTCCTGTTTGTGGGATACACAATTAGGCTGACTGTGGGGGCCATTTTAGTACAGTCAACTCATTGTCATGTTCAAGAAATCAATTTGAAATGATTCAAGCTTTGTGACATGGTGCATTATCCTGCTGGAAGTAGCCATTCGAGGATGGGAACATGGTGGTCATAAAGGGATGGACATGGTCAGAAACAATGCTCAGGTAGGCCGTGGCACTTAAACGATGCCCAATTGGCACTAAGGAGCCTAAAGTGTGCCAAGAAAACATCCCCCCACACCATTACACCGCCACCACCACCAGCCTGCACAGTGGTAACAAGGCATGATGGATCCATGTTCTCATTCTGTTTACGCCAAATTCTGACTCTACCATCTGAATGTCTCAACAGAAATCGAGACTCATCAGACCAGGCATCATTTTTCCAGTCTTCAACTGTCCAATTTTGGTTTTTCCTATTTGTAGTGGAGATGAGTGGTACCCAGCGGGGTCTTCTGCGGTTGTAGCCCATCCGCCTCAAGGTTGTGCATGTTGTGGCTTCACAAATGCTTTGCTGCATACCTCGGTTGTAACGAGTGGTTATTTCAGTCAAAGATGCTCTGATCAGCAGAGCCAGAAAAAGGTTAAGGAGAAAATGTATACTATATACTAACTTTTGGTGTATTTAACAGTATTAGCGCAGTAAGACTGTCCAGTAATCACTTGTGTTTGATAGACATTTAGTGCGCGCGCTCAATGCCAAACGATGCAAATAAAATTTTTAACCGGCAAGGCTTTAAAACACGTGTAAAGACTCCCTAACTTTATCGCATATATTTGGATATTTGCTCATATCAGCTCGTAGACTCACAGGTGCACTCAAAAAGAGATGAAATAAACTAAGATAAATATTTCAAATGGAGAGAAATGGAAATAATTAATTACATGTAAAACTGGAAAAAAAAAAAACACTGCAATTCACCAGAGCATATTGAACCGTGAATGCCGTACCGAACGGTTCAATATTATAATATATATTAGCAATAAGTGTAAATAGTAGTTATGCTATTTATATTATAAACAGTGGCAGATACTAATTACACATCAGTGTTGTTGTAGGCTACATTAAACAGTATGCAATAACAGAGTGTAAATGACTATATTTATAAATGACTATAGTTAATGTAAATAGCCTCTCCCAACAAGGTGGACTATTTGCACTTAGTGTACACTGAAAAAAAGTGTTGGATTTACATGATTTAATTGTGTACATCGGTCCCACATGAATCAATTGTGTGTAACTTCAACATCATGGAATGAATACATTTTAAGTGACTCAATTAAATAGTCTCAAAGTGAATTGTATATGACATATGATTTAGGCATTCAATTCACCCTTCACGGCGAGTTTGATTGACAGGTGCTGACCAATCACAACGCCGATATTGTGCGCACCTCCCCGCCCCCCGTTGCTATCTGCCATTTGTCTGACAAACAAACCACCATGCTTAGTAGAATGATGTCGTTTTTAACGTGAAAAATGGTAAAAATATGCTCATATGGGACTTGCAACACAGACAGCAGGTATCCAGAAAGACTTGGCGATGTACAGTTTCATCCGTTCCCGAAACCTGCCCGAAATCCTTATCTGTCATTTCAGACAATGCTCTACACAAACTTCATGTCTGACTTGTTACAAGTCTAGCTTACTGGTACAGTAATTTATACCACAAAAATGTACATGGTTCATCATATTTGGTATTTATATCCTTAATTACAAAGCGTCCTGTCACACCTCTCATTGCTGTAGTGACAGAAGATGGGTTTCCGTTTTCGGTTCGCCTTCGCCACTAGCGTTACAATAGCTGTTACGGGGAGACGGATCTCACGAAAATGCGTATAAATAGTACGAGTTTGCAATCTCGTGGAATGTATACACCAAAATGAGTTTTGGCGTGCTTATGGTACGCGGTTTTTCGCGTGCATATGATACGCACTTTATGGTGTATTATACATACGAACCCCCCACCCCACCACCCTAAACCTACCCAAGAGCGTGTCATATGCACGCCATAAAGTGCGTCTCATATGCACGCGAAAAACCGCATACCATATGCACGCCAAAACTCATTTTGGTGTATACATTCCACGAGATTGCAAACTCGTACTATTTATACGCATGACCATAAGATCGTGTTGGTTACGGGCTGCGGTGTTATTTTTCTGTTGTGGAGGACTGGCCTGTCATACTGGTAATAATTGGGCTTTACAAACTAAATTATAATACTGGACTAGCATTTTGACAAAACGTTTTGCTAGCAATAGCACACATTAGCATCTTAAATGCTAAGAATTAATACCACCTTCAGCAAAGCTGTTTCGTCATTGGTTGCATATTATTCCACAGCCTATGCTCCACTCTTCTCCACAATGGTGACCCACAATAATTTAAAATGTTCTAATAATTCCAACATAACTGAATATTAAACTCTATTAAACAAACAACAAAACAACAAACAACAAAGATGGATTAAGTTTGACTTTAATGTGACATATATTTTATTGGACATATATATATACTGTATATATTGGACAAATTGTATAGCAATTGTGTTGCTTTAGCTAATTTTAACTAGGCAATTTGAACAAGCAGTAAAAATATTTCTTTCAGTGTATAGACATTGATATTAAATATATTTACTCATTTGTATTGATGAAGTTGCAATTAGGTGCAATTAATATATATTGAACAACATACCACATTTAATGATTTATAGTCAGGTACTTCACATGTGCTTTAGTATGTTAGTTAACACATTATAGAAGTGTACTTCTATAAAGCCTCATAAAAGATTTTTAAAACATAATGAATTAAAATTTGCTTATTTAGACATTATAATATGCACAGTCATGAATGTGCACTCTCTTTAAGTGGCCTTTGATTTCATTAAAATTATAGTACAGATGTAAGTACAAAATATATACTACTTCTATAAGATTTGAAGTACATTATAAATGCACATGCATTACATTCCTTAAGCACACTTCTTTTTCACAAAGGTTTAGCTTAGCCAAACCATATACTGTACGTATGGAAGAAGGGGTGTCGGATAAGTTCCAGTGTGTGCGAAAGTGTTAAAAAGAGAGATGGGATGAGTGTTTACATTAATCTTCTAATATGATGGCTCCGTTTTATTTTTGGTTCTGGCTACATTTTGAGCCCGTGGCTGTAATTGTGGTGTGTAATCGTTGCAATATGTCATCAGGGAAACATTTCACCACCTCGAAATCCTTTTTTAAACATTTATAATAGTAATGATGTTTTAACTAAGACCAGATGTGTCATAAATGGCTATATTTAAATAAGGAAATGTCCATTTTATGTGAAAGATTTGAGTGTAATAATGTCTCGCATTTCTGCCGCTGATGGTTCAACTGATGAAATGTGATTACAGCACATATGACCATATGACAGACACAGACACTTCACATCACATTAAAAGAGACACACAATTATAAGAGTCAGAGACAGCTGTAGTTAACAACACCATCCAGACGTTGTTTTGTCTACTATGCGTCTTTGAAAGACCTTGTCTAGTCTACCCTAGACAGCCAACTAACATGCAACTGTTCACTTTTTGCCAGACTTGCCAATGTTGTCTGAAGTGAGATTTTTTTTTTAAATATGTTGTACTGTCTGTCCACAATTCGCTAGTGTTTCATTTGATTAATATTACAAATACTTTTATCCTATCCAAGCTTAAAGATGCACTCTGTATGTATATATATATATATATATATATATATATATATATATATATATATATATATATATATATATATATATATATATATATATATATATATATATATATTAATACATTTTTTAGAAAAGCTGTTTTATGCTGCATGGAGCAGAAAGACCCTTCATGTGCACCACACCACGCTAAGATCACATCACCAGATGGAGTAATAATATTAACAGCAACAACAACAATAATAATATATTTACTATACATTTTGTCGCTTTCTTCATTGATGCCCATTCTTTGGACTATTGCTATTTGGTATAACAGAACTTGTACTGTAAATGTATAACTTTTGGGATGTAAAGTGATATATCTTTCTGAAACTCTCCCTCTCTCTCTCTCTCTCTCTCTCTCTCTCTCTCTCTCTCTCTCTCTCTCTCTCTCACACACACACACACACACACACACACACACACACACACACACACACACACACACACACACAGGAAGTGTAGGAAATGCCACAGAGGGTGTGTAATGCCATCTCTGCTGTGTTTTTAATGTCTGTCTGTTTATTGATAAGGGTGGGTGTGGATGAGTGGCCAAAAATGAGGAATATTCTGTTCATTCCCAGAAGAAAACTCAAGACTACAATGAAGGTGTTTCGGGGAGTTCGGATACAGGTCCTTCTCAAAAAATTAGCATATTGTGATAAAGTTCATTATTTTCCAAAATGTAATGATACAAATTAAACTTTCATATATTTTAGATTCATTGCACGCCAACTGAAATATTTCAGGTCTTTTATTGTTTTAATACTGATGATTTTGGCATACAGCTCAAAATGAAAACACAAAATTCCTCAAAAAACTAGCATATCATGAAAAGGTTCTCTAAACGAGCTATTAACCTAATCATCTGAATCAACTAATTAACTCTAAACACCTGCAAAAGATTCCTGAGGCTTTTAAAAACTCCCAGCCTGGTTTATTACTCAAAACCGCAATCATGGGTAAGACTGCCGACCTGACTGCTGTCCAGATGGCCATCATTGACCCCCTTAAGCGAGACGGTAAGACACAGAAAGAAATTTCTGAATGAATAGGCTGTTCCCAGAGTGCTGTATCAAGGCACCTCAGTGGGAAGTCTGTTTGAAGTAATAAGTGTGGCAAAAAACGCTGCACAACGAGAAGAGGTGACCGGACCCTGAGGAAGATTGTGGAGAAGGACCGGTTCCAGACCTTGGGGGACCTGCGGAAGCAGTGGACTGAGTCTGGAGTAGAAACATCCAGAGCCACCGTGCACAGGCTTGTGCAGGAAATGGGCTACAGGTGCCGCATTCCCCAGGTCAAGACACTTTTGGGCTACAGAGAAGCAGCACTGGACTGTTGCTCAGTGGTCCAAAGTACTTTTTTCGGATGAAAGCAAATTTTGCATGTCATTCGGAAATCAAGGTGGCAGAGTCTGGAGGAAGACTGGGGAGAAGGAAATGCCAAAATGCCTGAAGTCCAGTGTTAAGTACCCACAGTCAGTGATGGTCTGGCGTGCCATATCAGCTGCTGGTGTTGGTCCACTGTGTTTTATCAAGGGCAGGGTTAATGCAGCTAGCTATCAGGAGATTTTGGAGCACTTCATGCTTCCATCTGCTGAAAAGCTTTATGGAGATGAAGATTTGGTTTTTCAGCACGACCTGGCACCTGCTCACAGTGCCAAAACCACTGGTAAATGGTTTACTGACCATGGTATTACTGTGCTCAATTGGCCTGCCAACTCTCCTGACCTGAACCCCAAAGAGAATCTGTGGGATATTGTGAAGAGAAAGTTGAGAGACGTAAGACCCAACACTCTGGATGAGCTTAAGGCCGCTATCGAAGCATCCTGGGCCTCCATAACACCTCAGCAGTGCCACAGGCTGATCGCCTCCATGCCACGCCACACTAAAGCAGTCATTTCTGCAAAGGGATTCCCGACCAAGTATTGAGTGCATAACTGAACATAATTATTTGAAGGCTGACTTTTTTGTATTAAAGGTCCCGTTCTTCACGTGTTTTCGAAGCTTTGATTATGTTTACAGTGTGCAATATAACATGAGTTCATGTTTCGCGTGTAAAAACCCCCCAGTATTTTTCACACAATTTACTTATCTGTACAGCGCTGTTTCCTCTGTCTTAAAAACGGCCTGATGATTTCCTTGTTCTATGAAGTCCCTCCTTCAGAAACACGTAACGAGTTCTGATTGGGCCAGCGCTTCCCGTGTTGTGATTGGACAGCAGCTTAGCGCACTTTGCCCGGAAAGGTCCCGCCTCTTACCACAACCGGGAGATGCAAGCGCTGAATGCGCGCTCTTCTCCACGTGGGAGAGCAACAAGACCACGCCCCCTATATTGCGTGTTCTTGTGGGTAGAGGGTTAGTCAACAAACGGTTCTAGTGACGTCATTACATCCCTGCACTTCCTGCTGTAGTCCAAAGCAGCCGTTTGCTGTAGGCTTTGAAAGGGAACTTCTGTTAAATAAAATATCTCGCTTGGCATTGAACTTTGAGCTTTATAATTTTACAGGTATTATTTATGCTCTAACAGCAACATAGTTGACTTTAGTCACACACTACCTAAAGTTTGAAAGATGGAATCGTGGAGAACGGGACCTTTAAAAACACTTTTCTTTCATTGGTCGGATGAAATATGCACATTTTTTGAGATAGGAATTTTGGGTTTTCAGGAGCTGTATGCCAGAATCATCAGTATTAAAACAATAAAAGACCTGAAATATTTCAGTTGGTGTGCAATGAATCTAAAATATATGAAAGTTTAATTTTTATCATTAAATTATGGAAAATAATGACCTTTATCACAAAATGCACATTTTTTGAGAAGGACCTGTACAGAGAATAACTCCAGCTGGAGGGACTTTGTGCTTCAAATTTGCAGACCTTTTTCGTGCCTAAACAGCAACATTACACGCTGAAGAAAGATGAGCATGTAAAAAAGCATCATAGGTTTCATCATTACAAAATGTGTAATTACAAATGCATGATGCACAAGTTTCAATAGAAGAACATTAAAGTGTAGTTTAAATTTCCATAAATGTACATTCAGTACATTCAGCAGTAACCTTAACCATATTTCAAAGACAAACGTATTTATGAAATTACTTATAAAGACATACTTTAATATTCAAAAATGAACATTACCCCATTATTTAATCACCCTCAAGCTATCTTAGGTGTAGCTTTATAATGGCAGTGAAAGGGTAGTTCTGTTTTGAAGTCCATAAAAGTGCATCCATCCATTATAGAAGAGCTCCACACAGCTCCAGTTCTTAAAGGCCTTTTAATGAGAATTGATGGGTTTGTGTAAGAAAAATATCCATATTTAAAACTTTACAAATCAGTAAACTTCCTCCAACTATTCTATAATTTTGGGTGAACTATCCATTTAAGTCCTACTTAAATGGGTCAAAAAGCACTCCATAGTTCAGCTAATTGCATTTAATATAAATGTAAACTATACTTTTTGATTAAATTGTAAATAAGAAGAGTCAGAAACATTCTCATTAATTCTAACATTAGTTCATCACTTATTGTTATCTGTAATGCTCTTTTTAAAACAGTAGTATTAAAGTGTATTTTGTTTTCACACAGGTTAAACCGCAAAATATGCCTCTCATCATGCAAGCAAAAGACATTGCAACACTTTTAGAAGCAAACACGGCAAAACAACCTATACTGAACACAGAACACTCGAGATTATGATTATGATTAAGATTATGATTTAAACACGCTTGGATGGTTTTAGAAGCAGAAGACAGAGACCCATGGAAATTACAGCTCAAAACGCTCTGTTAATTACAATTGCTGCCTTCATACACCTGTTAGAAAAGCTTTCTTCAAGCAACTAGTTGCATAACACCTCGATATCTTAATGTCTAATACACACACACAAACACTGCTAATGCCACCAGTGTCATAGTTCAGTGCACATCAAGCCTTCTGACGTCATGCTGGTTACCGACCTGTTGTGAAGTATGAAGAGTTTCTGCACACAAAACCCCTGTTTGATCACACAGGTGTTTGTGTGAGCCTTTATGAAGACTAAAAGGGTCTTAGGTGAACCTAGGCATTGAGTTAATCCTCGTTTCAGTGAAAGCGTAATCACTGTTATTATCTTGTCACATTTTTAATGGAGCATAGAGCCAGGCGAACGGTTTTGAGACATCCTCTCACCTTCAGAATGTGTGTTATGTAACATATGATGACCATTATGGATTCATGAGGATATGCTTGAGTTAAACAATGGCTGTTTAGTTGTTTCAGGCAATGACTTAAGGGGGGGGGGGGACACTCAGTTTCAGTCAATCTCATGTCAATCTTGAGTTCCTATAGAGTAGTATTGCATCCTTCATATCTCCGAAAAGTCTTTAGTTTTATTATATTTATAAAAGAAATATGGGCTGTACCGAGTCTTTCCGGAAAAAAACGAGCGCCTGGAGGCGTATCGAGTGGGCGGAGCTAAAGAATGACGATCGCGAACAAAGCGGTGACGTCCTCAAGCGTGGAGAAACCCATGGCTATCTCAGCTAATAGATATGATCCAGAATCTAATTCGGAGGCTGAAATAGAAACAGCAACATCAGGACGTTCGTCTCTGTGGTATGTACTGTATTTAGTGGCCTGTCAACATTTGTGTGTCTTTACTCTCAGTTTATGAGGACATGATTCGGTTTATGGACTATTGTATGCGACCAAACCTTAGTAGCAAGCAAAACGGTTTTGCACGTCAGACTAGTGTAACGTTTTACAGAGAACAACAATGAAGTCCGTTAGCGCATTTGAATGACGAAGCACGCGATCGTGTCGTTTACTGATGTTTACTCACGCGACGATAAGCAACAGCACAGACATTTGAAGCACTTTTACTCACCGGCTGCTTCCAAAGCAGGACCGAACCTTTAACGCTGGGACGGCTCCGTCAAAAACACACTTCTTGTAGTGTGGAGATCCACTTTGCGATGCGACTGAAGCATTTCTGCGTTCAAATCGGTTCAAATGCAGCGCTGCCTTCCTGGACTGCTGTGCTGAAGCGTTGAAGTCGCTTAATGTCAAAGTGGAGGAATGAAGTGGAGCGCGGCGCGGACTATAACCGACATTAGTGTTCACGGACGACTGGATCTGCAGCTTGAGAGAGTGTTTACGGCCGTGCATTTCCTCTCTCGCTCTAGTCACGCGCGCGCGCACCCTACCGGGAGAAGAGCCCGTACGGCCCATATGGTAAATGGACTGCATTTATATAGCGCTTTTAACAGACCCTATGGCCATCCAAAGCGCTTTACATCTTGCCTCACATTCACCCATTCACACACCGACGGCGATGTCAGCCATGTAAAGAGAAGAGCCCGTACGGCCCATACAAGGACCTTCCGGTCTATTAACGTCAACCCAAGCCATACTCGAAAAAAACTCTCCGAAACTTGTGAGAAACCGGAAGGAGTATTTTTAACCGAGAAATACTCCATCAAACGTCCAACATTAGTTTTTGAAACTTTGTCTATGTTTAGGATGGGAATCCAAGTCTTTAACAGTGTAAAAAGCTCAGTATGCATGAAACAGCATTTCACCCCCCCCCTTTAAAAAGAGCTCTGCATGGTTAGCCGAGCACACCATTAATTTACACTGTTTAACCATTAATCACACACACACACACACACACACACACACACACACACACACACATGTTGGTCTATGTGGTTTACAGGGACTCTCCATAGGCGTAATGGTTTTTATACTGTACAAACCGTATTTTCTATCCCCTTACACTGCCCCTGCCCCTAAACCTACCCATCACAGGAAACATTCTGCATTTTTACTTTCTCAAAAAAACATCATTTAGTATGTTTTTAAGGCCGTTTGAATTATGAGGACATTTGATATGTCCTCATAAACCACATTTATAGAGTAATAGCAGTGTAATACCCATGTAGTTATACAAATTTGTGTCCTCATAAACCACATAAACAGGCTCACACACACACACACACACACACACACACACACACACGCACGTTTGTTATTGTGACATTCCATAGGCGTAATGGTTTTTATACCGTACAAACCGTATTTTCTATCCCCTTACACTGCCCCTACCCCTAAACCTACCCATCACAGGAAACATGCTGCATTTTTACTTTCTCAAAAAAAAAAAAAAAAACTCATCCTGTATGATTTATAAGGATTTTGAAAAGTGAAGACATGGCCAATGTCCTCATATTACACCCTCTTCTTGTAATACCTATGTCATTATACACATTTGTGTCCTCATATGTCACAAAAACATGCCCACTCATACACACAAACACACACACGTGTGTGAAAGCTCTTCAAGTAGTCTGAAATTCAGGGTTTTCGCTTGTCATCAATCAGATCGAAAGTACTTGGGTATTTTTTTTTCATTGAATACTTTCTTACTCTTCCTCAGGTAACTATTACGATTGTTACTTTTACTTGAGTAAATATTTCCGCAAGTACTTGTATACTTTTACTTGAGTACAGATATTGGCTACTCTATGAATGGCAACCTTCATCACTACTTTCAGTACTAATAAAAGAATGAAAAATGTTTTTTTATTAATAAGACACAGAAGTTTTATATTTAAGATCAGCTGCTAAAAGCAGTTTCTAGCATCAGCTGAAAGGGAGTTTTATTGTTGTTTCCTGGCTTTCCTTTGCCCTCATATCAGAGGAAAACAAAGACTTGACCTTGAATGTTGACATCCCTCCATTCAACAGCAGGGAGGAATGAAACTGTGACTAATCCACCTCTTCCTCAGCTACTTTAACCTCTATATTCCTTCATTTAACAGTGTTTCCCTTCTAACCTCACTCCTTATTCTGATTTCTCATCTGTTTTTCCCATCAGCTGAAGGGGGTTTCTCCTGTTCTCTGCGAGGGGGAGATATGTCTGTTATCCCCATCAGCACAGCTTCTGTCTGCCGCACAACGCTTACACAGTCTCATAACACACCTTTGTTATGATCCCTTGTGTGGTTTTACATATGACTGCCAATGTGACTGGATATTGTAGTTGTTTGTAGCATGTTCTCCCTGAAGACACGTTTAATCTCTTTCTTTTACCCCTTTCAGTTCTCCAACTGGCTCGCTAGACATTTCAGTGGAATCACACAAAGAAAAAAAATAAAGCAAATGTGTCCCGATACAGGATACATCCATGATGTACAGCCGCAATCTTGCTTCATAATATAATTTTTTTTACACAAACATCATCATAGGACCAACAAGTAATATTAGTTCAACCAAACATTTATTTACTAATCCACAAAATTCCAGGAAAGAGTGGTTGATGTGAATGAATTTGGTTAATTTAATTAAAACAGGTCCCAAGTTCATCTGAGCTCTAGAATGGGTCAAAAAGAATAATTGTTCCCTCAAATCACAATAATGAGAACCTACTTTTACATTAAAGATCATGTCAAATTAATTAGTGCATAACCTAATTTATATTCACAACACTTTTGCAATCACAACCAGGGGTGCATTTCCCAAAAGCATGGTTAGCCAACTATGGCGGCAAGTTCTGCTTTTAACAATTTGAATGATGTCTCCCAAAGAGCATACCATTTCTTGTTAGTATGTGGACTTCCATAGATCATGCTCTTGAGCAAAATAAGCTGACATGCAGTACAATCTATAGCTTTAATTCCAGATAGAAATTTCATTCAGAGTATTTTAATGTCAAGAGAACAAAATCTCAATTTTTGAAGTGTTGTGTGTATGTAATCCCTACACTACACTAGTCTATGGGGCACAGAGTAATGAAATTAAATCGCTAATTAATACCACTAACAAGGCTAAAAATAGCCTCACTATGTTTATAACGTAACGTAAGGCACTATGTTTATAACGTATCTTCTTATTAAACTGTTTGTACTCTTACAAAGTTCTCAATGCTTCGGTTTGCATGTCGGGACCCTCATTATGCTACTGTGTTAGTGTGAGGCTATTTTGAGCCTTGTTAGTGGTATTAACTAGCGATTTAATTTTACCACCCTGTGTCTACCCTGTGCCCCATAGAAGAGCGCTATAAGCTAATCTGTTTTTAAAGATAAAACTCTTTACATTCGATTTTCATGAAAACGCATCCCAGAGAATGATCTACTCGGTAACCATCTGTTAATTACCCCTAGGTTCATTTCTCACCGGAGTTGTCCTTTAATAAAGCAAAATAACAGACAACAAAAAATGCTAAATATCTTTCAGATGCCTTGTTCATTATAGTAAAAATCTGACTTTAATTCAGTCTCTCACCTGCGTGACGACATCAACAAAAGTTCTATATTCTTAGATCAACATGTTTCAAATGGCAGTTGTGCAACAAAATTGTTAGGTTTTTGGGAAACAGCTATTACTATCTAATTCATTTCCCCAATGATGCATCGTATTTAAGCGACATGTTTCTGTGCTTTAGTTGTACGGAAAACGCACCCCAGTGAACTCCAATTTAAGTAACACCATTGGGTTCACAAAGAAAACCATGGCCACACTTTCCCCCCCTCATAACAGACCCCTTGCACACTTTTTGTGTCTCCCTTCAGCGGGTTAAAGTGTGCTGTACAATTGAAGAGAGTTTCAAATACTTCTCCCTCCCTCCAAGCTTCTCTCTTTCACTGATCTGTGCATCCCCACCAGGTTTTGTGCTGGTAATCTCTAATATATCTGGTATCGGTTACGTGTGACCTCCGGCAAGCAGTAAGAAATGTGATCACATTTAGCTTTGGTTTGTGAAATATCCCTCACTCTTCAGTCAATGCTGGGTCAGTGTGAAACTGAAATAATAAGGTTTGACCTACCTGAAATAGACACGTTCACACACACATTTAATATAAAACTAAATTTAATGACTGCAAACTCAAACCTTAAATTGAATCCTAAAACTAAATGTATTATCACGTATATTTATGAATCAATTTGACCTTTGAAGACATCAACAAATGGAAGCAGGATTTATCTAATGAGTAAATTATAAAAGATAGAACATAGTATAAGTCCTCTCTCTCTCAGACACAAACGCACACACACACACACACACACACACGTTAGTCTATGTGGTTTACAGGACCTTTCCATAGGCGTAATGGTTTTTATACCATATGAACCGTATTTTCTATCCCCTTACACTGCCCCTGCCCCTAAACCTACCCATCACAGGAAACATTCTGCATTTTTACTTTCTCAAGAAAACAATGTTCCAAACAATGTCCCCAAAGGACAAGGATTTCGGATATTGCCATCTACTTTGGGGACATTTTGCCCCAATAACTTAAGGTTTATCTGAACCACGCACACATCTCCAAAAACTTCCACCATTCATCATCGTCCTCTCTTCTAAATGTTGCCCTGTAGCCATGTGTGTCAGAACCCCCTGATGATAGAACTAGATCTTTTTAAACTGGGCGAGTGCGTCACACACACTCTGGGACAGGTTGTCCCACAGCCCGCCCCAGATTAGACCCAAGCTGCCGGCAGCGCTAAAGTTAGTGCCGTAATTAGCACACAGGCTAATTAGCCCAGAGACATGCAGAGAACACACACACACACTTGACGACAGTGATGGACAGCAGGAGTCAATGATAAACCACCTCAACACTAGCACTTTTATTTGTGTGATATTGCTTACATTAATTATATATAATGTTTAGCACAGCTGCGGCTCATCTGGGCAGGTGGGACAGAGCCACCAACATTTTTATCCAAACACAGACCTCTATATACACTGAATTAATAATACATTGTAAATGTATTCAGAATTTTGCGCATGTTTTTTTTTCAAGTAGCAGGTCCGTTCTGCGCCTGCGTAAGAGGAATAGCTTTCCGTAACAGCGGGTGGCAGTAGTCCGTTTTCGTTATTCGAAAGTGGGAAAACCGGAAGAGCTATACAGATATAAATCAGCTCAGAATCTCGTTCACCACACAGACGGATTCTTGCACATTTCAGAAATGTCTGATACGTTGAAAATGCCGTTGTCAGCCCTTGGTCTTTTATTCACGTGTATCAGAATGAGGAATATAAACGAATGAGACAGGCGTTCTGTGTGTTCCCTCTTGACTCTGTCGTTTACTTGCTTCGCCACTTTCGTTTTTTTTTTCGTGCACTGGTTCGCTAGCTGAACAGCCAATCAGAACGATCATATGTCCTGACTGACCTACATGCGGCGATGCCGATTCAACAAGTCGAATTGGCGACGAGGACCAACGCCAACCAACGGTGTGGAACACACCGAGGAAACTTAGTTGGCCGACGCACAAACTGCCCGACAGCCAACCGTCGGCTTGGTGTGTTCCGGCCTTTATAGAGAGTGATTAGGGCAGATTTCTGGCTGTCCCACTTGTTTTTATGTGACCTCACGTAAACCTTGCTAACGACCAATTAAATGCACACAGAAATTCATAATGGACATGTTAAAGGGGGGGGTGAAATGCTGTTTCATGCATACTGAGCTTTTTACACTGTTAAAGACTTGGATTCCCATCCTAAACATAGACAAAGTTTCAAAAACTAATGTTGGACGTTTGATGGAGTATTTCTGTGTTAAAAATACTCCTTCCGGTTTCTCACAAGTTTCGGAGAGTTTTTTTTGAGTATGGCTCGACTTGACGTTAATAGAGCGGAAGGTCCTTGTATGGGCCGTACGGGCTCTTCTCCCGGTAGGGTGCGCGCGCGTGACTAGAGCGAGAGGAAATGCACGCCCGTAAACACTCTCTCAGGTGCAGATCCAGTCGATCCAGGCACCGCGCTACACTTTATTCCTATGGGTGACTTCAACGCTTCAGCACAGCATTCCGGGAAGGCAGCGCTGCATTTGAACCGATTTGAACGCAGAAATGACGGGAAGCTTCACAACATCGCTTCAGTCGCGTCGCAAAGTGGATCTCCACACTCCAAGAAGTGTGTTTTTGACGGAGCGGTCCCAGCGATAAAGGTTCGGTCCTGCTTTGGAAGCAGCCGGTGAGTAAAAGTGCTTCAAATATCTATGCTGTTGATATTTGTAAGTAAACGACAGTAAACGACACGATCGCGTGCTTCGTCATTGAAATGCGCTAACGGACTCTACTGTTGTTCTATGTATAACGTTACGCTAGTCTGACGTGCAAAACCGTTTTGCTTGCTACTGCTAAGGTTTAGTCACATACAATAGTCCATAAACCGAATCATGTCCTCATAAACTGCGAGTAAAGACACAAATGTTGACAGGCCACTAAATACAGTACATACCACAGAGACGGACGTCCTGCTGTTGCTGTTTCTCCTGTTCAATTTATTTCAGCCTCCGAATGATTCTGGATCATTATCTGTATTAGCTGAGATTGATAGCCATGAGTTTCTCCACGCTTGAGGACGTCACCGCTTTGTTCACGATCGTCATTCTTTAGCTCCGCCCACACGATACGCCTCCAGGCGCTCGTTTTTTTCCGGAAAGACTCGGTACAGCCCATATTTCTTTTATAAATATAATAAAACTAAAGACTTTTCGGAGATATGAAGGATGCAATACTACTCTATAGGTACTCAAGATTGACATGAGATTGACTGAAACTGAGTGTTTCACCCCCCCTTTAATATGTTATTGCAATACTCAGCATATCTCAATTTTGAAAAAAAGTTATTCCCTTAACTAAAAGGAGTTGATACATACCTCTCTCATCTCAGTGCGTACAGTTAATCTCTCTGACAGCATTTAGCTTAGCCCACTAAGCCCAGTTCATTCACTATAGTACCAAACAGAGATCAAGTTAGAAGCGACCAAACACATTTAAATACAGTTACACGAATAGCTGAACGATCAAGTATGGTGACACAAAATAAAACGTGGCGCTTTTCTAAGCGATTAAAAAGGAGAACTATAATGTATGGTGGAATAGCACTTCGGCTCGGCGCAGTAAAAAGTCCCGCCTGAAAAAATCCTCCCTCACATCTCCCCCTCACACTCTCATTTCTGTCAATAGGGTGAGGGGATTTTTCAGCCGTGACTTTTTACTGTGCAGATAAAGTGCACGCACTGAGATGAGAGAGGTATGTTGTAACTCGTCTTAGTTAAGGGAATAAAACAGTTTAATATGAAAAAGCAGTGGTGTCCCTTTAAGTATTGCTGTAATGAAGGGTCAACAGGGAGTGGATCCATTTGCAGTTTTATTGGAGACAACAGAATGACAGACAGGGATAAAGCAATATCGTAAACAGGGACAGGCAATGGTCGAGGCAGGCAGTAAGGATCAGAGGTGGGTCACAGGCGAGGATCAAGACAGGCGGCAAACAATCACAGTCCAGGGTACAGGCAAGGTTCAGGGCAGGCAGCAAAGGATCACAAATAACAAACAGTCCAGCTAATAACAAAGAATCAGTCCACAGGAAAACGCTCAGAAATGACAACCGTAGCAAATCAAGACTTCGCAATTGTGTGATGCATGTGTGTGTCTTAAATAGGGTGTGTAATGCAGTGCAGGTGTGAGTGTAATCAGTCCTAGGAATGAGGGCCCATGGGAGTTGGAGTCCGAATGATCGTGCCTCAGTATTCCGGTGATGGCTCCCTCCGGAGGTCCGGAGGATGAGCCGGGGAAGCGCTATTCATGACAGAGCCCCCACCCTGCGAGCGGCTCCTGACGCGAGGAGGCGGACGCCGGCGTCTACCACGTGGTCGAGGGGCCGGTCTCTCTGGGTGCATCCGATGGAATTCCTCCATGAGTGTAGGGTCCAGGATATCATCCCTGTCGACCCAGGATCGCTCCTCTGGACCGTACCCCTCCCAATCGACCAGATACTGTAGTCTCCGACCCCGACGCCTGGAGTCGAGCAGTTCTCGGACTTGATAGACCTCCTCACCCTCAATCGTCAGTGGTGGGGGATGTCGACCCTCGGTTCCCTCCGGTTCCTCCTCTTGGACCCCCGGAGGGTTTCAGCAGCGAAACATGAAAAGTGGGAGATACACGATAGTTAGCAGGCAGATTCAACCGAAAAGAGACAGGTGTAATTTGTTTTATGATTTGAAAAGGCCCTACAAACCTGGGACTGAGTTTCTTGCATGGGAGTCGTAGACGTAGGTCTCTGGTGGATAGCCAGACCCACTGCCCCTCAGTGTACTGGGGATTCGGTCGCCGACGTCGGTTGGCCTGCACCTCTTGTCTTCTGACAGCACGTTGGAGATGATGATGAGCCAGCTCCCAAGTCTCTTCACTCCTGCGCATCCATTCATTTACCGACGGTAGTTCAGAAGGTTCGCCTGACCACGGGAACAGAGGGGGTTGATAGCCTAAAACACACTGGAAAGGTGTAATCCCTGTGGCTGGTTTTCTGAGGGAGTTTTGAGCATATTCAGCCCACATCAGGTATCGACTCCATTCAGTCTGGTTTCTTTGACAGTATGTGTGGAGGAAGCGTGTGAGTTCTTGGTTCATCCGCTCTGTCTGTCCATTGGACTCTGGGTGGTAGCCAGACGTGAGACTGACTTTGAGGTTCAATTTCTTGAAGAAAGCTGACCAGACTCGAGAAGTGAACTGTGGACCTCTGTCCGACACTATGTCCTCAGGTAATCCATAAAACCTGAATACAAAATTGCAGAGTAACTCAGCGGTCTCAAATGCAGTTATAAGTTTGGGCAGAGGAATGAGACGACAGGCTTTTGAGAAGCGGTCTATGACAGTGAGAATGGCGGTGTTGCCCTGCGATATGGGGAGATCAGTGACAAAGTCTATAACGATGTGTGACCAGGGACGTTGCGGAATGGGTAATGGATGTAGCAGACCTGCCGGAGACAGATGAGGAGTCTTGGAGGTTTGGCAGGCATTGCAGTTGTGGATAAATTGGGTTACATCGGCGAACATGGAGTCCCACCAAAACCGGTTCTGTAGGGGGTTATGAGTGGCGGTGATGCCTGGATGACCGGAACTGGGTAAGTCGTGGACATGATGCAACAGTTTATCCCTTAAAGGAGCTGGTACAAACGTCCGGTTTGGTGGGCATGCTGCTGGTGGCGCGGACTGTTCGTTGGCCTGCGTAATCTCTGACATCACGTCCCATTGAACTGGTGCTAGGAGTGAATTGGGGATTATGGGTTCCTCTGTGTCCGATCTTTCTACCTGGTCAGTCTGTCGGGATAATGCGTCAGCTTTGATGTTCTTAGACCCAGGTCTGTAAGTCACTTTGAACTGAAAGCGGGTAAAGAACATAGCCCATCGGGCCTGCTGAGGATTCAAGCGTTTGGCAGAGCGGAGGTATTCTAAATTTTTATGATCAGTGAGCACGGTGAATGGATGTTGGGCTCCCTCCAGCCAATGACGTCATTCCTCCAGCGCTGCCTTCATCGCCAATAACTCTCGATCACCCACATCATAATTTCGTTCTGCTGCAGATAACTTCCTGGAATAGAAGGCACAGGGAAACATTTTCTCAGGGGTACCTTGGCGTTGAGATAGAATGGCTCCAATGCCCGTGCTAGAGGCGTCTACCTCCACTATGAAGGGTCTCTCAGGGTCTGGGTGATGAAGAATGGGTGCTGTGGTGAACCGTTCCTTAAGCTCCTTGAAGGCCTCCTCCGCTTCTGGGGACCAGTGTAGACGAGAGGTTTGGCGCTTTGTCATGGAAGTTAGCGGAGCTGCCACACCGCTGAAGTTGCGTATAAAGCGGCTGTAGAAGTTCGCAAAGCCCAAAAACCTCTGTAGTTCCTTGAGCGTGCGCGGTCTGTACCAGTCCAGGACTGCTTTAACCTTGTTGTCATCCATAACGACCCCTTCTCGACTGATAACGTACCCCAGGAAAGAAGTAGAGGTTTGGTGAAACTCACATTTCTCCGCTTTTGCATATAACTGATGCTGAATAAATCTCTGCAGAACAGCCCGGACATGCTGGATGTGTTCCTCCAACGACCTGGAATATATGAGAATATCGTCGATATAGATTATGACCCAGCGATTCAGCATATCTCTGAACACGTCGTTGATGTAGGACTGGAAGACTGATGGACTGTTGGAAAGCCCGAATGGCATGACGAGGGTCTCGTAGTGGCCAGTGGTGGTGGAGAACGCAGTCTTCCACTCGTTCCCCTCCCTTATGCGTATGAGATTATATGCACAGCGGAGATCTAGTTTGGTGAAATATTCGGCCTGTCTTAACTGTTCGAGAGCAGCGGGTACCAGAGGCAGAGGGTATCGGAACTTGGCGGTAATGTCGTTCAAGCCCCGATAATCGATACAGGGTCGTAGTCCCCCATCCTTCTTCTTCACAAAGAAAAACCCTGATGCGGCGGGTGATGTGGATGGTCGGATGAATCCCTTGGCTAACTCCTCTTCAATATAAGTCTTCATGGCGGCGGATTCGGGCTGTGACAGTGGGAAGATTCTGCCCTTAGGGGGCGTGGTACCTGGAAGTAGTTCGATGGCACAATCACTTGGGGGATGAGGGGGTAATTCAGTCGACCTTTGTTTGCTGAAGGCCACCGCTAAATCAGCATATTCGGCCGGGATATTAGGTTTCTCTGGATTGACCGGGTCCAGCTTGACTGTTTGGATAGGCAGGGGAGTTACTTGTTGTAGGCAGTTCTTATGACAGAAGGCATCCCACTGTAGAATCTGTCCCCTCTTCCAGGAGATATGTGGATTATGGGTACGGTTGGGTGAGTGAATGACATAGAATTGAATGCTTTCTTGATGAAGAATTCCTATTTGTAGTCCTAGTTCTTTGGTGATGTGGACCACTCTTCCTCCTCCAATGGGTTTTCCATCTAACGCCTCCACTGTTAATGGAAAATGGCAGTCGGTTAGGGGAATGTTGTGTTCTTTAATAAACGTGTCTGATATGAAATTCCCAGCCGCACCAGAGTCTAGAAGGGCCTGCGTGGTGACCACTTGTTTATGAAAAGTGATTAGAACGGGAATCTTGAGACAGGAGGGTGAGTAATCAGAGTGAGTGAAGGAACTCACCAATTTGGAGCCGGCAGGTGTGGGACGGACAGGACATTGATTTCTGAAGTGACCAGCCTGACCGCAGTATAGGCACAGATGCAGTTGACGTCTCCTCTCTCTCTCCTCTGGCTGAAGAGGCGTGTAGCCCAGCTGCATGGGTTCGGGACTTGAGCTGGAGAAACTGGTAACGCGTGTGGAGCGTCGAGAGCGGATAAGATTGTCAATGTGAATGGACAGTTCGATGAATAAGTTCAAGGTATTACCTTCGTCCCGGCATGCGAGTTCTGCTTGCAATTCCATGGTTAAACCTCGACGAAACAGTAGTTTCAACGTGTCCACCACCCAGTTGGTTTGTGCTGCCAAAGTGCGAAACTGAAGAGCATATTCAGCCGCTGTTGATTTGCCCTGAGTGAGAGAGAGCAGCTGATCGCCTGGGCTTTGGCCCCCTGCGGGGTGTTCAAATACCTCTCTGAATCGTTGTAGAAACACCGCAAACGAGGGGAATATTGAGTTGTCATCTCTCCAGACAGCAGTGGCCCAATCCAGCGCTTTGCCGGTAAGCAGTGAGCAGACAAAGGATATGCGACTGGTCTCAGTGGGGTACAGAGAGGGCTGTTGGTTAACATATAGAGAACACTGGAGGAGAAATCCCTTACACTTGGTTGGATTACCATCAAACTTCTCTGGCAGGGCCAGACGGGGATTCACCACGGGTGAAGCGGATGATGCAGGCATGGCGGGTGCAGTGGGCGGTGGTATGGAGGCTTCAACCGGTTGGGCACGTAGGTCTTGTAGCGTCTTTACCAATTCCTCAGTGAGTGATGTTAGGCGGCTCAGTTGGTGGTGATGCATCGCTAGCTGATTGGCCTGTGCGGATAACTCGTTGGATATCTGTGACCAAGCTGCTGGATCGCTGGTTGGCGAAGTCTTCTGTAATGAAGGGTCAACAGGGAGTGGATCCATTTGCAGTTTTATTGGAGACAACAGAATGACAGACAGGGATAAAGCAATATCGTAAACAGGGACAGGCAATGGTCGAGGCAGGCAGCAAGGATCAGAGGTGGGTCACAGGCGAGGATCAAGACAGGCGGCAAACAATCACAGTCCAGGGTACAGGCAAGGTTCAGGGCAGGCAGCAAAGGATCACAAATAACAAACAGTCCAGGTAATAACAAAGAATCAGTCCACAGGAAAACGCTCAGAAATGACAACCGTAGCAAATCAAGACTTCGCAATTGTGTGATGCATGTGTGTGTCTTAAATAGGGTGTGTGATGCAGTGCAGGTGTGAGTGTAATCAGTCCTAGGAATGAGGGCCCATGGGAGTTGGAGTCCGAATGATCGTGCCTCAGTATTCCGGTGATGGCTCCCTCCGGCAGTCCGGAGGATGAGCCGGGGAAGCGCTATTCATGACAATCGCGATAATATTGTATTGTTGGGCCTCTGGCTACTAAGCATGCGCTTCTAAAGGATGATACGGTAAAACTGACATCATCATTACTATTCATATCATTGGGCATTCAAGTGCGAAATACATTTTACTTCAACATTTTATACAATTCGTTCAAATACAACACAATAATGTACAGAAAATAATTTTACTTGACGGTTACTTGGCACTTTGCCTTGAAAAAGCTCACATGACCAAAATGCTTGCCATTAAAGCAGTGATTCATTTTTTTCTTCATTGGTAGAGTGTGCAAACTTTTTAAAATAATTTTCTTGGAGTTTTATGGTCTACGCACCTCATATGGATAGTTTTTAAGCTTGCCCCCCATAACACTTGGGGGAAAATTGTACAAAAGAAGGAGAAGGGGAGGAGGAACGATGCCGAAAAACTAACAACAGGAAGTGATAAGAGGCTGGATTTTCTACCTTGTTATTAATTGAGAGATTAAATGTGCATACTCCTTCCGAAATTACGTTTAATAACCTCATGACACCAACATGAAAAAAGAGTAAGAGTACATTTTTGTAACATGTATTTGATACTAGATTTTCTTGGACACTAAATCAAAAATAATTCAATACTCATGGACAAAGATATCCAAAACCATATGTGAATCATATGGCCATCTGTCATTCAGCTGTCCTCTACTGACCTCCCCATATCCTCTTCCTGTCCCTCATACCTGCCGTACTCTCCTTTTTAAATCTGACTGATGCTTGATGTTCAAGTGCCTCCTCTTCATCTATAGTAACTAAAATGTCCACGTTCCCACACGCTCTCTTAATGGTGTCACTCAGCCGAAACATATCCAACAGATGAAGGGAAAAGGAGAATGAACGAATCTCAAAACAAGAGCCCGGGGGAAATGTGTGCGATGGTAATCAAGACCACAGCCAAAGAATGCAGAGTGAAAAAAATCAAACAATTACGACTCTGTTGGTCAGTAGGAAACTGACTCAGGTGCAATCAGCCCTCATTCACACATTAAATAGAGCTCTTTGTGGGTTCACACACACACACACATGCACACACACAGAGTATCGTGCAGTATCTCTCAGCATCAGAGTATCAAGTGAATGAATGCACCTCACACATTCTCTCTGAATCATTGCAGATTACATATAAAAGAACACAATGAGAACACATTGAGGCATCGGGTAACAGCACTCACTAATATGCAAAAAAAACAACAACTGTATTTTGGCCTTCAATAAGCATGTACACTTATTTCAAATTCTCAGAAGAAGATTGTGGAGAAATCTCATGACTCGCAAATCCCCGACAGTAATAGAAGCTCATGCCTCGTTTTTTCCATGGACACATACCTGTTTGTGAATGTGGCAGTAACAGATGGAGCTCCATAAATCACGGCAACAAAGAAGAGTGTGTGGCCTATAAAGTGAGGAGCAATGTGGGGAGGAGCAGAAGAGAGTCCCAGGTCTGGTCTCCAGATCACCCAGGAGGCCACAGAGCTCTAGAAGAACCATAGATAACACAAGATGACTTGTGTCCTCTTGGTTGAGGCTATCGATTGGGTGAGAATAAATCATTTTGTGTGTAATAGTGCGCAAAAATATGTACATTTGTGTTTGTACAAATATGTAATGCTACTTCATACATTCTGATTTATTTACACTCTTAAATAAGTCGTTTCACACAACTATTTATATACAGTAATGTGAATTATTTTCCCCCAATTAACAAGTTTTAAGATCAGTTTTACAGTTTTCTATTGCCATAAATGTTCAAATTTATTCCTGTGATTACCCCAGTCTTCAGTCACATGATCCTTCAGAAATCATTCTAATATTATGATGCATTTATGATTATTATCAGTGTTGAAAACAGTTTCATATTTTTACATATATTCTTTTCCTGACTATGCGCTAAGGTCAGTATGATGTTCACTTCTGTGTCTGATCTGATCATGGTTGTATAAGCTGCTCTTCATTAGCCAAAGGGGACTTTCCAACCTCAGCACAACCAAGCCACTATTCTGCATTTTCTTTATCAATCGCGTTGCGGTTTGCTGTGGTCTAGAGTCCGGTCATCTCCAGCGTGACCCCCCCATAGCACTCAGCAAAGAAACATGCTCTCTTCAGGGTAAGTTAGTTCCTCCTCTAGCCCAGATTTAGAGTCAAAGTTTGAGGCTTGACTCACACAATGCCGTCTTTCACCATCTGACTTCACGCATGACCGCAACATCTCAATGACGCCTTCGGCAGGATAATCTACAACCTCGCACACACACACAGACATCTGATGGGATGACATTCACACACATTCATGCAAACACAGCAGCGGCATTCAAATGAATTAATATAAAGAGCTGCAGTGATGCATATGGCATTAGGAACTGTAGCTCGCTGCTGCCCCCTTTTGGCTCTCGGTGGAACAGTTGATCAAAATCTATGAGATAAACATAAAGTTGCTTGTTTTGTTGGGTAATTTTGCAGCATGAATGATTTTGCCAGCAATACTCATATATGTACTTTAAATGTGTAATTTTAGAGATGAAGGAGGGACCCAAGTAATATCTAGAGGCCAGGATATTATGGATGGACTCTTTAGACTTGGGTCAGTAAGAACTGTATAACAACCACAAAGAACACCAAATGCAAATCAAGAAGAGGAACACTTTTAACTATAGAGGCTCACACTGAACTTAATATTAAATACACATTTGACCAAGTTCAAATTTGACTATGCAAAATTCCAACAATTTGCACCTCACAACAGTGTGGAAAAAACGAAACATTCTTCAGATTCCGTCTGAATGGCTACATTTCGGTCAGTATACATGCTGTGTATCCATGTAATAACAACAATATTTCACCCAAGGGCTGTTTTTGCTATGGTTTCATTCTTGTCTCATTGACATAAATGCCTAGACACTGTCTATACTCCATTTGTACATTCCTGAGAGAAATAACACACATTTACCATCAACAATACACTTATTTGTGTCCTAACATAAATGAAAGAGAGCAGGGCTGCTGTTCTTATATCAGAATAATGACAGCAACAGGGTTATTTCATTTTCATCGTGCTCTGTTTGATCAGATGCCAGAAAACAATGTGTCCGAGGGTCATGGGCGGCCAAGGCTCATAGATGCACATGGAGGGCAAAGACTGGCCCGTGTGGTCAGAGAAAAAAGACGAGCTACTGTAGCTCAAATTGCTCAAGAAGTTAATGCTGATTCTGAAAGAAAGGTGTCAGAATACAGAGTGCACCTCAGTTCTTTGCATATGGGGCTGCATAGACCATGCTGACCCCTGTCCACCGCTGAAATTGCAACAGTGGGCAAGTGAGCATCAGAACTGGACCACGGAGCAATGGAAGAAGGTGGCCTGGTCTGATGAATCATGTTTTCTTTTACATCACGTGGATGGCCAGGTGCGTCACTTACTTGGGGAACACATGGCCCCAGGATGCACTATAGGAAGAAGGCAAGCTGGCGGAGGCAGTGTGATCCTTTGGGCAATGTTCTGCTGGGAAACCTTGGGTCCTGCCATCCATGTGGATGTTACTTTGACACGTTCCACCTACCTAAGCATTGTTGCAGATCATGAACATCCTTTCAAGGAAACGGTATTCCCTGGTGGCTGTGGCTCTTTCAGCAGGATAATGCTCCTGCCACAAAGCAAAAATGGTTCAGAAATGGTTTGAGGAGCACAACAACGTGTTTGAGGTGTTGTCTTGGCCTCCAAATTCCCCGGATCTCAATCCAATCGAGCATCTGCGGGATGTGCTGAACAAACAAGTCCGATCCATGGAGGCCAACCTCGCAACTTACAGGACTTAAAGCATCTGCTGCTAATATCTTGGTGTCAGATACTACAGCGCACATTCAGGGGTCTAGTGGAGTTCATGGGTTATTTTGGCAGCAAAAGTTGAGCCAACACAATATTAGGTCATAATGTTATGCCTGATTGTTTAAACAATAAGTGAACTAATGTTATGTAATAAATGCGGAGCTGATGTTCTCTAAATTGTGTGGGGAAATGTCTTTATAATGTGAGTGATATGCATGGATGCGACTCGAGAGTGGTTATTTCATCTGTGCCCTAATGTGTTTGAACTTTAAAAGCTCCAACCTTAAACTGACAAAAGACTATTTTTTATTTTACAGCTCGAACCAATGGCCACACATTCATTTACTCCTGTAATCATGCAGGTCATGTGTCTGGTTTCTAAAGGCCTGATCTGATACAGCTGTGATCTGCGGTCATGGCCTTTAGTATGGTAAACAGTTCTGAGCGGATAAATTAAACCCATATGATGAAGAGGAGCCATCTAGCGGTGATTACAACATTTGCTTTGACCTGGTAATAATCTCAGCGCAATGATCCCTAGAGGTTTATTTTCTGGCTATTTTTGCATGTTGTTGTGCTTCTATTTGCAGATTTTGTTCCAATGTTTTCATGTGCTGAAGAGAGAACGAGAGGATTTAGAGCACATTATGAAAGCAGCATGCATCTCTACAGAGCTCGAAAACATTCCAGCGCAGGTCACATCTTTGAAGAGCTTTTGTCATGAAGAATCAAAAGATTCCTTGATCTTCAGAGTAAAGAGTATATTGTGCTATGAAAACAGCTGCAACTTTCTCAAAATGTCCTCCTTGGAGGAAAAAAACCCCAACCTTTTCTGAATTTCCAAATAGTTCTGTGGTCAGACACATGAATACATAAATATTACATATTCCTCACTGAGGTAATAAAGAGGAAGCAGGACAGACACGGTTATTCCTAAACACCAGAATAAAAGGTCAAATGCTGTCAAAGCCAGTGCTGTTTCAGACTGTGTCGCACCTACAGCTCTGCAAATCCGTCATTTCAGTCTGGGGGGTATTCCAGAAAGCAAGCTTAACTTACCTTCACATATACCTTGAACTTTTAGTTGTTTAACCCAAGCTTTGCGTCCGGGAGAAAGTTCAGACAACTCAGAGTATGTTTCCGGTTAACTTACAAGACATTCTCAACAGAGTGACGAATCAGTGATTCAGCATTGAAACAGATGCTAAGAACAAGCATCCTAATCTACTGCCTCTTCTTTGTTTGTTAAATGGCGATTTACATAGCCATATTCGTGCACATCGCCATCTATTTGGTGGTTATGCAATATATTTTTTTCAATATTTTATTGTGATACTCATAAGTACTATATTGTTTTTTTGTAGCTAATTAATTGAAGTGGAGATCCATGTGTGACATTTATATATGTATGTGACAATATATATAATTAAATAAATAATTAATCTTATTTTGAAGATTTTTTTATTCTAATTCTTTAGAATTCATTTTATAATATTGTATATTATATAACTGAAACAAATTTGGTTATAATAATAACTATATTAATTATTTTAACCACATCTAAATACTTCTTAAGCAAACTAACCCTAGAACATTTGCCGGAGCAGGTTATGCTCTGAGATTATGATCTGAGTCGCCATGGTTACTAACATACCCTGAAAGTTACAGCTGTTTTTTGGAACCGAAAGTCGAGGTTATCTGCTTGCTTACCCATAAACATATCCTGCTATATCACATTACCTGCTTTCTGGAATACCCCCCAAATCTCAATAATGTGTCACATACATTTCAGCAACTTTTACGCTATTATTTTGTTTTGGAGTTCACCTACAACAGAGTTAACACATTACCCTATTTCTTACAATGTCTGAAAACAGTTTGTTCGAAGATTCAGTCTCTCCAAACCCCACCTTTCCACAAGCCTGTTCTGTTCTGCTCTGTTTGGTCAGATGGTCCAGTCTGTTGTGATTTGTGAAGAACCAAACTATTGCAGTCTCAGCCATAGACTGTAAAAAAAAGATGGACAACTTCACTCTCTTTTTTTAAGAAAGTCTGACTGCTCCAATTTTGATGACGTCACACCACAACCTAACTCAAACCAAACTTTAAAAAACCCAAAACTTAAACTTACATCCGCGTAACAAAATTAAATTGACAGAAACCATATTTTGAAAAAAAAAAATTGAAGTGTAATTTAATTGTTTATTTTGGCTCCTATCCCATTTGTTTACATGGAGAAGGCGGGGTTTATGAGCTATACTACATCCACCCACCTGGAGGCGATCAAAATGCTTTGGCTTCACTTTTCAGGACATGTGCGTCACACCCGGTCTCAGCTACAACTACAGTGTTTGAGAACACCTCGTTTTTGGCAGTTCAAAATAGTCCCTTTAGAAGACAATAACTTTATTTATTGTGGACTTTGCAGACCTTTCACATACATTCACAATCAGCTATTACACACCAAGAAGGAAATATATGCATAATAGGGGATTTTGATGCTTGGAAAAAGAGGTGGCGAATACACAGCATGTGAAATCAACATACTGATACCTAACAAACTAAAAAACACTTGCAAGACCCAACAAGTCCTAACCAAACAGCTGATAACTGCTGACAGATCTGTAAGATCCGTGTCTGTCTGTCTGAGGCAGACAAATACATCAGTCACCCATAGTGATAACATCTCTGCAGTGCTGAAGTCTCTTGAAAGATTTACAATTTCACATGCAAAGCAGAGAAAAGTTAAAAGCATCTGCAATGTTTATTCTGTGGCACCAATATTGTAATGTGCAATTCCCACACTTAAGTGTGTCTCAATAATTAACTGGTTCGGTTTAGTAGTGTGCTTACCTCAGCTTAAACCAGTACAAGTAAAATATAAAAATATCTATAAAGTATTAAACTGTAAAGAATGTATATATATATATATATATATATATATATATATATATATATATATATATATATATATATATATATATATATATATATATATATATATATATATCATTGGTGATATTTTACCTCATTTTAAAAATAAAATAAAAAGATTGTTTTCATGTTCTTGGGTGAGATTCTTTGAGATTCACCCTAAAATAACAATACCAAAAATGTAGCAGTCTAGTGCAATACAATTGCTTAAAACATTTCATACATATTTTTCCAGTAAAGACATGAAAAACAGAATCAAATTTTATAAAAGTTTTAAAACTGCACATAAATGACACTACAGTTTCTTTAAGAATAAATAAGAGAACTAGTGTTAAAACACACTGGCAAGCACATGTATATAAAAATTGACATTTCATATGCAGTATATCTAGAAGTCTTTTGATGATTGCTGTGCTGGGATCTAGTGTGCACTGACCAGGGAGGCGATGTAGACCCAAACGGAGAGCACGTTACCGGGGTACGGGTGCACGTGGACCGCCAGGGCAAACTCTACGTTTGGCGCTTCGGCCTTATGAACCCCTGTGCTGTGAACGGCTTCAATGATTGGCCGAACCTCAGAGAAAGGAAGGTGCAGGGGAAACCCAGATATCTGAAACAGAACAGTTAACATGTGCCCCCATTTTTCATGAGCTGAACTCAAAGATCCAAGACTCTTTCTATGTACACAAATGGCCTATTTATCTCAAATACCATTCACAAATCTGTGTTAGTGAGCACTTCTCCTTTGCCAAGATTATCCATCCACCTCACAGATGTGGTATATCAAGATGCTGATTAGACAGCATGATTATTGTACAGGAGGAGTGCCTTAGGCTGGCCACAATAAAAGGCCACTCTAAAATGTGCAGTTTTATCACACAGCACAATGCCACAGATGTTGCAAATTTTTAGAGAGCGTGCAGCATGCAGGAATGTCCACCAGAGCTGTTGCCTGTGAATTGAATGTCAATTTCTCTACCATAAGCCATCTCCAAAGGAGCTTCAGAGAATTTGGCAGTACATCCAACTGGCCTCCCAACCACAGACTATGTGTAACCACACCAGCCCAGGACTTCCACATCCAGCATCTTCACCTCCAAGATCGTCTGAGACCAGCCACCCGGAGAGACGCTGCAACAATCTTTGCATAACCAAAGAATTTCTGCACAAACTGTCAGAAAGCGTCTCAAGGAAGCTGATCTGCACGCTCGTTGTCCTCATTGGGGTCTTGACCTTACTGCAGTTCGTCGTAACCAACCTGAGTGGGCAAATGCTCATATCCGATGGAGTCTGGCACCATGGCAAACAGAGTGTATGGCGTTGTGTAGGTGAGTGGTTTGCGGATGTCAACATTGTGGATCTAATGGCCCATGGTGGCGGTGGGGTTATGGTATGTCATGTACAACGAATACAGGTCCTTTTTATTGCTGGCATTTTGAATGCACAGAGATACCTTGACGAGATCCCGAGGCCCATTGTTGTGCCATTCAACCTCAAGTTGCAGCATGATAATGCACGGCCTAATGTTGCAAGGATCTGTACACAATTCCCGGAAGCTGAAAACATCCCAGTTCTTGCATGGCCAGCACACTCACCGGACATGTCTCCCATTGAGCACGTTTGAGATGCTCTGGATTGGCGTATACGACAGCTGTTCCAGTTCCTGCCAATATTCAGCAACTTCACACAGCCATTGAAGAGGAGTGGACCAACATTCCACAGGCCACAATCAACAACCTGATCAGCTCTATGCAAAGGAGATGTGTTGCACTGCGTGAGGCAAATGGTAGCCTTTTATTGTGGCCAGCCTAAGGGACTCCTCCTGTGCAATAATCATGCTGTCTAATCAGCATCTTGATATGCCACATCTGTGAGGTGGATAGATTATCCTGGCGAAGGAGAAGTGCTCACTAACACAGATTTAGACAGATTTGTGAACAATATTTGAGATAAATAGGCCTTTTGTGTACATAGGAAAAGTCTAAAATCTTTGAGTTCAGCTCATGAAAAATGGGGACAAAAAAAAGTGTGGCGTTTATAATTTTTTTCAGTGTATTAAAAGACAGTTAAATAACGACTGTCTTCCTAACCTGCACGTTTATATAAACTCAATGCGATGCACTTACTGCCTCAAATGTGTCTGATGTAATGTCAGACAAAACACAAATCTCTGACATTCACTGGTGAAAAGGCCTGTAACTCCATTTGAGCTTGATTTCAGAAAATTTTGAATAATATAACGACGTGCAAGTTTCCAAACATATAAAGGCAAAATAGTAAATTACAGGGTGTTTAATCATAAAAAAATATATAAAAGCACTCACCCTGTATTCTCCCAGAAGGCTTTGCAGCTCGAGGCGGTGTTCCTCAGCCACCTCCCGTCCTCCGCTCTGCTCTAATTTTGGCAGGAAATGTCTCAGCGTAGAGATGCAGTAGCGGTTCCAGCGCGTGGGGTGACGGGGACGCCAGTCCATGATCTTTTCCCTCAAAACCTTCTCTATCCTACATCACAGGAGCACAGAAGTTTACTGCATGATTTCATAAAATGCTCTAAAATATGTGTACCTACAGTGGATATAAACAGTCTACACACCCCTGTTAAAACTGCTGATTATTGTGATGTAAAATATCGGAACTTCTGCACATTTAACGAAAAACATTAAACCTATAACCTAACTGCTTAATTGTGCACACCCCTGAAAGGGTGTGTGTCCGAAAGACGAGACCTTTACAACTAACCTGTCTTGTAACTCCACAGCAGCTGCTCTGTCCGTGCGTCTGTACACTAGTCCCTCCGGCTGAAAAACATTACTCAAAATTAATTCTGACAGCACAATTTGTGACCCTGTTAAATGGAGGCCTGTGAATGTGGGAGCCGTCCTCACCTGCACACTAGAGAGGCCCGGGTCAGGGAACGCTCTTGAGAAAAACGGTTTCCAGAGTTTTGGCTTAGAGACATCAAAACTCATTCTCACGGGTGCAGCGTATGGCTGGATATTCAACCACACCTGAGACACATGGACACAAATATACAAGTAATTATACATTTTAAAAAAATTACTTAGAAGCCAAAACACACTGTAATCAAATTCAGTTCAGCTTTGACAGAAATTGCATTTTTTGCGCAAACCGGTCAAAAGTTTGTAACAAATTGAAAGAAGTCTCTTCTGTTTGGAAGCTCTTTTCCGCCACAAAATAAAACATTGTGAAAGATAACTACGCCTTTTTATCTGGTTTTACTAACATTATCTGAGTTGATCAGGCAGCCGATGGTCTGTAGGGGGCAGAATATGTCATACTGTCCGTAGTGCTGCCCAGTGCTGGGATTCCAGATCAGATAGCGGTTCTGCTCATACGTCAACACGTACGCTGTGGCGCCCTGAAACAATGACACAAACCCAATCAGGCATAAAACATCCATCTACAGCGATTTATGTTGTCATAGTATCACAAACACACAGGTTTTGTTTGACCTTGCCCACTTTCAAGCACTTCCAGTGGTAGTTGAAAACACATTAGACCGGATTGATTCTGTAGTGTAAACAATGCATTTGAGTAGCCATAAAAGGCCGTATCTCTCCACCTACTTTATGGGACACGCGCAAGCCAGTCGGGATTAAAACTTTGTCGGCTGAAGACCCAAATTTGGTTTGAAGATGAAAAACGTCCCAAGCACAATGTTCTCTCACCATTTCTGATTTCTAACACACTTACAGAGTTCGGCTGGTCTTGTGTCTGTCAGAGCAGAATATAGAGCTGATGCTCTCTGTGTTTTTCCATCATCTCCGTTCATGTTCATTTGTAAATTGTGTGAGCTTAGTTTGTCCATTAGATTGAAAGATCTGAAAACGCCTGTAGATTTACCCGCCCATAGACCCTCCCCTTAAAGAAATCAGGACAGAAGTGGATGAAAGTGGACAAAAGAGGATTAAAACACCAGGTGGGAACAGGAATGTCTCCCTTGTCTACTTGTGAACCGATCAAACAAAACGCATCTTAATACCAGGTGTAAACAGGGACAGAGATGAGAAAGATGTGGTTTTCAGATGTGGTCACATTAGCAAAATATCTGCAAAATGTCACACGAGGATGAAAGATTTTCACACACTGGTTTCGCATCAGGTTCAAGTAAGACGTGTCAATGTGCCATTTTCGCTAAATTTTGTGGGCAAAAAAGGGCCATGTCTGTTGTCAATAGTGTACCGATGTATGAAGCAAACACACAAGTCACTGTGGTTCAAACCAAGCAGCTTTCTGTTGGTCACTGTGGCAAAATGACCAACTTGAACCTGATGCAAAATCTTGTGTGGAAATCCTTCATCCTCACGTGACATTCCTGATGGTGTGGATTCCTATTGAAAGTACTGGATTTCACCTAAATTAGCCAATTAGCTGAGAGGCCTGTGACTTACCTCAGGAATGGCGGTGCCTATAATCAGCCACGCCCTTTTCCCCATCGACAGGAAGTAGTTACAGAGCAGCAATGCATGCTCCTCCTCATCTCCAGCTAGCAATGTTAGGAATTGCTAAAAACAGCACAGATCAAACAATGAGCGTATAAATGACACAAACTCAAAGAACAGAATCAAATGATGAGAAGAAGCGCCTCACGTCGCACGTGCTCCATAAGTCGCAGACTCCCGCAAATGACACGCTGTCTGGAAGAGAAGGGATGAGCGACACGTATCGCGCAACTAGCTCCTGAGGAGAGACAGAACGGGAGGATGAACAGAACGTCAACAGAGAACACAGCGACGCAGAGAGGATGTGTGTGTGCGGACGGACCGCGGTGTCCTGAGGACTGTTGGGGAAAGCGTCCAGCAGCTCCTGCGGGGGATTCAGAGGCCGGATGAAGCGCGTGACGAAGACGGTTTTGCCGTTGATGTCGATGACGGTGGTGAGACACGGCCTGTCGGGGAAACGTCGACTTGCCTCCTTCTCAAAGACTTCGCTCGCTATCAGCAAACGCTCAACTTCCTGAGTGTCAAACTGAGAGAAGAAAGAGGTCAGGGGACATTTAGCACAGTGATTTTACACTTATCTGGGAGCTATTTTTTTAGTTTCTCTTATATGAATGAATTTGAGCATAATGCCGCAAATCTTAGATACAGTACATACACTACCATTTTGGGTCTGCATGATTTTTTAATGTTTTTGAAATAAATCTCTTATGCTTCCCTATCAAAAATACAGTAAAAACATTAATACTGTGAAATGTTATTACAATTTAAAATACATGTTTTCTATGGAAGCTTGTTTACGGCACGGAATATTATTTGTTTTTCTTTTATATCACAATTCTGACTTCATCTTGCAAATCTGACTTTTACAATTGTTTATCTCACAATTCAGACTTTTTTATCATAATTCTCACTTTTTTCACACAATTCTCACTTTTTCTCGCAATTCTGATTTTCTTTAGCAATTGTTTATGTCTCAACATTCTGACTTTCTCTCGCAATTCTCACTTTTTTCTCTACAATTGTGAGTTTATATCAATCACAAGAAAAAAAAAAGTCAGATTTATGAGATAAAGAGTCGAAATTACCTTTTTTTAAAAATGTTATTCAGTGGCGGAAACAAGCAACCTTAGTTCTAATTCCATTCTACTGTGAAATTGTATTTATTTCTGTGACCAAAGCTGAATTTTCAGCATCATTACACGATCCTTCAGAAATCACATGATCCTGCTCGAGCACTATTTCTTCTTCTTATAAATATGTTGGAAACAGTTGTGCTGATACAATATTTGTGTGGAAACCATCATACGTTTTTTTTTTTAGGATTTTGTGATGAACAGAAAGTTCAGAAAAGAACAGCATTTATTTCAAACCAAAATCTTTGCAACATTATACACTTTACTATCTCTTTATGAAATCCCTGCTGAACAAAACTACTTACTGACCCTAAACTTTTGAATGGTAGTGTATAAACAAGTAAATTTGACATGGAGAGGTATTAATCTAAATCTGATGTAAACAAACCTCAACTAAACACACAACACTTATAGGAATGTTCTGGGTTAAGCTACAATCATTACAAGTAAAGCTCTATGATGCTCAGAGTTGCTGTCGATTACGACATAATTATTCAAAAATTATTTCAAAATGTTTCTTTATTAGAGAAAACAAACACAAATCATGTAATGCTATGGCTTGCACACAATTAAATTCCATCGCGCAAATATATTTTAAAACGTTTCAAATAGAAATGTGCGGCTTGTGTATTTGTTAAGCACTTTAATTAATTTATCCACGTCAAATGCTTTTTATTTGAGCTGTAAAGTTTTGAAATTGTCTTTTTAGCGACATGACCACAGTTCTGGGTTCCTATGGATTTTCCTCCACGTAAACAGTCCCTTTCTTGAAATAGTGCATATCCTGTGAAAATCTCCACGTTTACTGCCATTATAACTTTACACAGACAATGCTACTAATGCATTTTATCACATTGATGTTATATTAACACAGATATGTGTGTATATGAACACAGATATGTGTGTATTTCATTGTAATTGAGGAATAAGTTGAAAATATTTCATCTGTTACCAATTCACAGATGCTGTACTTGTACTGGTCCCAGAATATTGCTTAATACAACTAGGATATCTGGAATATCAGACTCCAAATCTGTTACCTTTACTTCCTTCATCTATTAAAAGCAGTCCAAACAAGAAAGAAAGAAAGAACAAAGAGAGAGAAAATCAATACTGAACAAACAAACAAACAAAAACATACAAATCTTACTTCACTCCAAAAAGCTGTTTTCTTTAAGATACGAGGTAAATATGCTCATTTGTATCGTCACATAACACATGATGATTTGTCAGATTTGGCTCCTGTACCTTTTCTCTGATGGTGTCTCCAGGCACCAGTTGGGGTTCAATAGTGATGAAGAGGCTGAGGAAGGTTCCTTCGCTCAGGCTGCGGATGGTGTCATATCCACCTTCACTGGCCAAATTTCGCTCCTTACTGTATCCCAGCAGCACAGGAGGAGTGGACACCTTAAACGTCCCGTCAATCTAAACATAAAACGTACAAAATGAACTAAAAGATCATAACCTGGATATTTTTTAGCTTTAATGAAATAAAACAGACAATCAAATAAAGGGTGTGTTCACGCTTGTAGTTCGGTTCTCTTGGTTATTTTGGTGCGGACTAAAAACATAAATAAGTTGCACGGTATGTTTGTGGTAATTGCCAACAATACATTGTATGGGTCAAAATTATAACATTTTATTTTATGCCAAAAATCATTAGGATATATTTTTATATCAATAATGGATGTTTACATTATAAAAACTAAGCCGGTGTAGCAATTAATGCCATATAAAATGCTAAATATAACATATTTTAACATCATATGACTGAAATTCCCTTAAGATCACGACACGAAGCTAATACAGACACTCAGTGGTGGTCTAAAGTGAGTTTTGAGTGAAAGTGTAATTTTAATATTTTATATTGTGTTATGTAGTTTGATGCTAACTGTAGCTCTAAAGCACCACTTGCGCCAGGAGCTAATCTATTTCACAATCTATTTTGTTACAATAATTCACATAAGGTCTCAAGAATATGCTTTTTAGTTTGTTTGCTTTCAAGAAAGACTTCAGATAATATGTGAAGTCTTTCAATACATACAAACAAAAGAATAACAATAAAAGAATAATGAGGATTAAGGTCTTATGCTGCCAGAAAGTGTGATACGTGCGATTGAGAACAATAGGGCAAGTTCACCTCACCAGATATTAGACAAAAGACTGCAAATGAGTTTTTTACAGGGCAATAACGTATTTAATTAGCATCTTTATCAGCCTTCTGTAAAAACTCCAGACAAGGTCTTACAAAATGCTTCGTAGAATGCATAATTGTAGAGATATTAAGTTTGTAATAAAGCATGACCACACTTGTGGTCAAAAGTTGTCATACTATATTCACATAATATTTTTGTACATTTAAAAATATATTCTTTTTTTTTATTTATTTTTAGGTTTGACCCTATATATCTTCATATTAATAACAGTCTGAGTAATTCTAAGAAAACTGTAAACTCTCAAGTGTTGGCTTTCTAAATATTTGTTGGTTATGTTCAGAATGACTTGTGAGCAGCAGCCTTTTCATTTTGTGTATGTCAAAATGCCCCACTTGCCAAAATGGAGGGTGTCTGGAAATGGGTTAAGTATATATATATACGGTATATATATATATATATATATATATATATATATATATATATATATATATATATATATATATATATAATATGCGATTTTCTCAATATTTAGATTTTTTTGCACCATCACATTCCAGATTTGATTGTATCTCGACCAAATATTGTCCAATCAAAACAAACCATACATCAATAAAGTCTGCTTATTTATTTAAGCTTTTGTCTGATTTACAAATCTCAATTTAAAAAATTGACCCTTATGACTGGTTTTGTGGTCTAGCGTCACATATTTAGTCCTGGTTTGCTTAGCCTTCACACTGTCATTTTAAACTCTGAACCTAAAGATACAAAACAAAAAGGTTTTATTACGTATATTTCATCACAGAACTCAACAAATCTCCAAAACAATGTGTGATGGGATAAATGTGCTTGCTGTATGTGCCTGTGATGGTATGAAAACTCGTGAAGAGCTTATAAAATGTGTAAAGGGGTTAAAACAGCGGCAGGGGTCCCTCCGTCACACACACAAACCAAGATCTGCTGCGAAGAGACGCGGTTCTGAAGCCAGTACAGAACTGTGATAGGCAACATCGAGACTATGGCGAGAAAAAGCAGGTATGCTTGAGCATTTTGTCATTTTGAAGGACATCACATCATGTCTTTGGTCCATGTTGGGTTCATTTTTCCTTCAGAGTGCATTTGGAAGTGGGTCTAGGTCCAATTTTTTGGTACACACCAAGGTTTGGATGGCAGCGTTCACATTTAAGGCACATTTACGCCAAAAAAGCACATTATAGTTATCTTTATAGTGAACCGGATTTTATGCAAATGAACTGTACTAACCTGTACCAGAATTTGTTTAAATCCAACCAAACATGACATGGGTGAACACACCCAAAACGAGATGATAAATGTATTAGCGTTTAGTATCTTGCCCGAGACTGCAGGTAGATGGTGCTGAAGGGAATCTTGATGGAGCCGAGCCAGTGGCGCTCTATACGGGTGTGAATAGTGTGTCCTCGCTCCCTCTCGTCCTGAAAGAGTTAAGACCGAACGCTCATGTCTTTAATATCGCATCATGAAAATTAAAATGGCTGGGAGTGGCATGTTCTGAATCTGAATGTTTCTCACCTCTGTCACATCATGCAGAACCTCATCGAAGATGTTGATGAAGACCTCATCTCTGACCGACTGCAGACTGGTGGAGCTGTAGTCTCCGTTTGGAGCACTGAGATCAAGGGAGAACAGCGGATTCACATCATGATAAAAATACAACTGAGGAAATAACACGTCTGACTAAACACCTAGTGAACTGCCTACCAAACCAGCATTTTAAAGGCCCACCAAAGTTGCTTGAAACGCGCAGCATTATTCAATGTGTTGACGTAATTTCCTGTGAAACAGGAAGACAGGGCGGGACATATCGAACAGCATTTTACCTTTTTAAAAATAGCCAAATGCATTTAGTCTACATCACAGTTCGGCCAGAGCCGTTGAGCTTGGCCAAAGCCGCAGTTACCTTCTAATCTCTAACCGTTTCTCATCATAATCTCCCTCAAATCTCTTTAAAATACAGCATAAAATACTGCACAGAATTCACGTTCACTGCGGTTCGAGTGACACTAACGGGTAACCAAAATTCATGTGCCCCAATGGAAAGCATATTTACACTGTCTGAATCATTCCCTTTCCTCTACATAGTGCATTATGTGCCATTCACGATATAGAAAATAGTAAATGTGTGAACAAGTGACTGATTTCAGCCGCAGCACTAACATCTGTTTATAATGTAGGGGGCGGGGCTTCAGATTCTAGAGAGCATTTGATTGGACAGAAAATCGGATGAGAATCTGAAGTGTAGCGTGAAGCCATACTTATTGGCGGAAGTGAGAGACTAAGTTTTGAATACTCATATCTTCTAAATGTGAATTTTGTCATTGTTTTGAAGAAGACTAGCTTATAGATAACAGTGAGGCTAACATATTTATACTAAAAGTCAAAACACTTCAAAAACTGCATTTCATGGGGAATTTAATATGAAGGCTGTTAGACACCTAATTTTTGGTCAAATAAATTCTTTGCTCAATGGAATAAAAGAAACTCAGAAGAAATAAAATAATGTGAAAAGAGAAATAAATATTATTAATGTAATATATATAATAAATATTATTAATGAAATTATATATATTATTAATGAAATATTATATATATATATATTAATAATATTTATGTATAATATGTATTATTTCTCTTGACACAATAAAAAGATATTGTGTCAAGAGAAATAATACATATTATTAATGTAAATATGTGTGCTTCATTCAAAACCAGACAATATTAATAAAAAATAATATTAGTGAAAAACATCTGTCAGGAAATATTAAAATAATACTGATCTACATTTACTAACACTTTACAATAAGGTTAATTAGTTAATTACATTAGTTAACATGAACTAAGAACGAACTGTGTTTAAAAGCATTTAATTATCTTTGTTAATGTTAATTTCAACATGTACAAATGCATTATAAAAATCTTGTTAACATTAGTTAATGCATTGTGAACTAATATGAACAAACCATGAACAGCTGGATTTTTATGAACTAACGTTAACAAAGATTAACTAACGCAGAACAGTGCTGTTCATGGTTAGTTCATGTTAAATAATGCAATAACTAATGTTAACTAATGCAACCATGTTATGAAGTTACCATTTTTTGGGGGGAAAATATAAAGAAAAATAATAAATATTAATGTACATTTACTTAAAAAGTATTTTTTTTAATTAATACTGCAGAATGTCAAGACATTTTTTTATGGTATTTGCTTGTACAGTGTTTCTCATGAGGGTTTTTTTCAGTCAGGAGCCTGAAGACAGCAAGCAGCTCACTAGGTTTTAGAACAGCGCTATAGTGACATGTTGATGTGATGATACACTGGCTTTCAAATCCTTATGTTGTATGTTCTAGCCTGACCTGAACGGCAGAACGATCTCCTCATTCCAGCAGGGGTTTGGCCCCTCGGCGGTAGACGTCTGAAGCACTGAACGCTGGAAAGACACCTCCACAAACGGCCTGATCAGAGGCTAAAGCACACACACAAGAATACACACAGTTATAGTTAAAGGTGCAGTTGGCCAAATCTGAGAGACGCTGTGGGAAAACATGTAAACCAACCCCTAATGTGAAAATTAGGAATGTCCCCGACTAAGGATTCACACATTCGAATCAGAATTGTCGAATCTTTCTATAGTCGACTGACAGTCGAATCATCTATGTGTGTGTGTGAAGGGGTTGGGAGGGGCACGACACCAGTCAGCAGGAGGGCCAAACTATTTTTATTTTCCTTTACACACTGCACACAGCAACAACTTTTAATAAAGCGATTAAAACCGCCTGCCAAATGACAGACGAACTGACAATGGCTTTCTTATTTAGGTTTAAATAAAAGGTAATGTGGTGGATAAACATTCGTAAAACGTTTTCTCATAACATTTTAAAGCCCCGATCGAAATACAGAACATCACACAAATATATAAAAGAACATTTTGATAAATAACACTTCGAGTGTGTTTACATGCACGTTCTTAACTACTTGTGTAACTGTATTTAAATAGGAGAAACGTGGAGGTGTTTGGTACTTCTAACTTGATCTCTGTTTGGTACCATAGTGAATGAACTGGGCTTAGGGAGCTAGCTAAATACTATCAGATCGTCACTGCGTGTCAGAGAGATTAAGTGCACGCACTGAGACGAGAGAGGTATGTATCAACTCGTTTAAGTTAAGGGAATAACATAGTTTAATATGAAAAGTCAGTGAAGTATCCCTTTAAGCCGATTATATCTTCCGACAGAAGAGCTGAACGATGGGTGTATTTTGTAGCACAGGGTGAAATCAAGGGTTAGAGAGAGAGAGAGAGAGAGAGAGAGAGAGAGAGAGAGAGAGAGAGAGAGAGAGAGAGAGAGAGAGAGAGAGAGAGAGAGAGAGAGAGAGAGAGAGTGTGTGACAGTGACAGTGACAGTAAATGCACATGCTGTAAGGTCGCAGCCACTTGAGCTACAGCCGAATAATACTCATCGATCTAGCCTATGTGACGCTGTTGTGTATGACTTGGCAAGAAGGGACAGTGGTGAAAAACACACCGTGTACGCCCGGCTAAAGGTACAGGTGTGGTGCAGTGATGCCGTCATGGTGTTACCTGTCCGAAGGGCCACTCACTGCCGTGTTGGGATGTTTGGGGCGGCATAGGAGCTGCATATGGCTCTGTGAATGATCGTCCAGACTTAGCCGACACTGGGGGCTTGCTGAAAAGTCAACAAAAAAATCCATGAGTGAATGATGTCATTTAGTGTCTTCTTATTGGTCAGCTCTCCTGGGTGTGCACAGGTACCTGGCGTAAGGTCTGCGGACAGGGATGTCGTATCCTCTGATGATGTTGACCAGGAGTTTGATGTCTCCATCCGAGAGGTTCTGAGCCGTCACCTTCTTCCTCTCCTTCCTGCGAGGCTTCAGGGGCCGTTTGGGCTCGGCCAGTTTGAACAGGTTCCAGCCCAGAACTCTGAAAGAGCATCCGCTGAGAGTCAGTGTGGCGATATCCCATAACACACTGCAGTATTAGTGAGGGATCTGAGTTAACGTTCAGCTTGAACAATAGACATTGAGACAAGGACTTTATCAGCCTCACATAGTTTAGTTGTTTAAAGTCTCTACTTCTATCCTGAACACACACAAACAAACATCTACTAACAGATGCTGATGTTGAACACACAACATGTTATATAACTGATCGGCCCTTGAATTTGATTGGTTGAGCGGCATTCAAAGAGTGCTGATAAGGAAGTCCAACAACACAGTTTTCATTGTTTGTATCCCTCTTCTTGTCTGTGTTCGGACATTACTGATAGACTGTCAGTCTGTGCATTAGTGATGGGGATTCTGTCACTTTTTTGCAGGTAACAGAATCATAATCTATCAAATTATTTTCTAAATTAGCAAAAATAAATAAATGTAAGACCATCATATTGTTTTATTCTAGGCGTGATTGTTTAATGTGAATATGGGATATAAGCACTCTTTAAAAATATAATTAAAGGTGGGGTAAGTGTTATTTCAAAACCGTTTTAGAAAAAGGACTCGGGCCGAGTGGAATAACAAACTTGTAGCCAATCAGCAGATAAGGGGCGTGTCTATGATGAGACGAGAGGCTTAGTGCGCGTCATTATTAAAAACACACCAGTGACACAGGACGGGCATTAGCCAAGAAAGAACTAATATATGCTGCTTTTGCTTGAATATGCTCGTGTGTCACGTTCGCTTGTTTGTCCATTTGCGATCGTATTGTGGCTCACTTCAGCGATGATAAAGACCCGTTTATTTCCACACCGTATGACGCATCTAAATCCCCTCAGTGTTTCAAGCGTCAGCTCACAAAATGTGTGCGACAGGTAAGATACTATACTCGTAATATATGTTTGTTTCCTCTTTTCATCTATATAACCCATAATTGTAATATGTTGTTAGCTGGAGTATCGAGTTTATACTAACGTTATCGAGTTGTTCATGAGAACTGTTTGTGTTTTGTGATCGCTATAACTCTAATCTTGCCATAACTGTAATATGTCGTTAGCTGGACTGTCATGCCCGTGTACTATCGAGTTGTTCATGAGAACGGTTTGTGTTTTTGTGATGGAAGGGGTGACTTTTTCATTAAATATTCGACCTGGATTAGTTACACACAGATTCTGGCATATTCGTTGCCTGGGTTACGTATGTGTAGGGCGGAGCTATCAAAATAGGGCCGAGACCCTTTTTGGGGGTAGGGGCGTGTTTGTTTTGGTGATTTGAAATATCAACAACGGTTACCAGATAGCACTTACCCCACCTTTAACAAAATTTATTACCATAACAAAAAGTTAAAGATAAATTTCATGCATTGTAAACTCTAACGCTCAAAATAATTAATTAGTTTGAGTAGAGATAACTTAAATTAAACAAATTAGTTAAAACAAATGAACTTTTATGAGTATTTATAACTTTCTTTTTAATTTTAGGTAATCTAAATTACTTAAAAAAGTAATTAAGATTACTTAAAAAGTGTTTCGAGTTTTATGAACTGGTTTCTTTTAATTTAGACAAACTTAAATTTGACCGAAACTGGGCTAGGATTTCTATTTCCCAGCATGCTTTGCCATGAAACTTGAAAAGGGACAGTAAATGCCAATACACACGTGTTCAGTTGTTTTGCAGTAAATATACCGTCATACAGAAGGCTGTAAAGTAAAGGCACAAGTTGTGTATTAGGCAAACATTTTTGTTGAGAAGTTCTCCTGTGCACGAAAATACAAACAATTGGCATAATTATTGATGAATGAAACCCACTATCTTTATGAGTGAGTCACTGAATCATTCACTCATCTGATTCATTTCAAAAACACTAAGGGCTTTATTTATGAAGCATATGGTGCAAGTGCACTTAGCAATTTGAATCCACTTTTGCTAGTTTAACGATAGGAAAAATGGTCGGCGTGCCTGGCGGCCGGGTGGTCTAAAAAGAGATGTACTTAGTCTGTTAATGAGTCATGGCTCTGTTTTGGGTCTCCATTTACATGGAGGAAAGACTGAAAGCTTCTCCAGAGAGGAATCATTTTATTTTTTATATTTAAACATGTTTGTGCGTCCCTGTGTGTTTAATAATTAGAGTGCGCACGCGTTATGTACCCGCCTATAGGCACATATTACTAACACGCCCTTTATGTATCACAAAAAATACTGTTACAACAATGTTGTTTTCAGTTGCCTCAAAATAGTAACGCACCAACAATAAGCCTGAACACACCTGGTTTTCAGATCATACTCGCAATCATGCTGTAGTTCTAAATGTTACTATGGTTGTGAAATCTATGCTCCACAAAGAAATAATGACTGTCATATGGGTTTGCAACAAAATGAGGGTAAGTAAATAAATACATTAGTACTGTTGCTCTAAACACACTATCAGTACTCACCATACAGCAGATGAAACACACAAACACTCTCTGAATGTGTGATTTCCACATTAACACACACACACACACACACACACACACACACACACACACACACACACACACACACACACACACACACACACACACACACACACACACACACACACACACACACACACACACACACACACAAAATTCAGTGTGGGACTGGACTCCTCTAACATACTTTACACTGACTAATTCTAAAGAAAATGGCATCTCGTGAACACACAGATCTGAGGGGAGGAACACAAGGAAAATAAAGGAATACGGAAGACTGAAAAAATAACAGAAAAAAACCTCAGAACATACCCAGCACCTGGACCACTGAATATACAAACATACAGGAGAAAAAAAGAGAAATAAAAGACAAGAACTGTCAAATAAAGATCACTTTATACAGGTCTAAGATTAGATAAAACCACACGCTCTGTTGTCTGTAGTGCTCAAACTACCCTGCTCATGGCCTGAACATACCATAAACTGCTATCAAACATGTTTAATCTTCCATATAATCATCATCAAATAGTTATTTAATTAACTGCAGTGCTAGACTGGATGTCAGCATTTGTTACTGGGTGGGTGTACCGAACCATATCAGAATATGCAATCGATAGTAGCGGGCAGAGTCTTAAAGATGAGGATGCCTCAGTATGCCTATATTCAGTCTGCAGAAGTGAATTAGATCAACAATAAGAGCCGTTTACCCGATGCTGGGAACCTCGTCCTCCGAAACCACATCAGACAGGATGAAATGATGCTTCGCTATAAGGGAACGATTAATGACTGACTCCCGAACCTGAGACAGAGACAAACAGAGAATTTGAGAGGGAGTTTTATTTTAAGGGCCCTTTGCTGACCAATCCATACATACCACATTTATCCTATACATAACTCACATTAATGCCCACTTTTCTTAAATAATTAAAACATAAAGAAGTCAAACATTAAAAATATCAGTAAAAGAAATTTAAGAAATTAATACTTTTATTCAGCAAGGATGCATTAAATTAATCAAAAGTGACAGTAAAGAGATTTATAAAGATTTCTAATTAAAATAAATGCTGTTTTTTAACTTTATTAAAGACTGTTAAAAACACTTATTTTAAATTGTAATACTATTTCAAAATATTACTGTTTTACTGTATTTCTGATTAAATAAATGCAGCTGAGGTGAGCTAAAGAGAAAATATTTAGTAAGAAACTTCCGACCATAATATTTTAAATGATAGTCCAAGTACGAAAGAGAGCAAAATAACTCATCACTCACTCTTTGCAGATATTTGGCCACGAGGGCTCGATGGGAATCAATGTGCTCTTTTGTATCGATGATCTCGCTCTCCTTTAGTCTTTTCTCGTAATCCTGAAACAAAATCATGACACAAGCCCACCTGTTTATTCTAACATATGAACTACTTACAGGTACATATGTCCTCAAAAGATAACTGCAGCTGCTGGAAACCTATATTCATGATTCACAGACTTGCCATGACATCCTGCACAGACATCTATTTGACACTAGGTGCTGCTCAATACAACAGAATTCACCATTGTTTTATGTATTCTTTTCAATCTTTCAATGCAACGTTTGACTCCTGCCTAGACTGTTTTACCAGTTTTATATCTCTTTCAAGGCCATTCATCTAGTCTGGACAATCTTAGGACACATCACTTCAAATTCTGTTGCAGTATTTTCACAGTGAAACAATCGGCAATGTAAGAAACACTATACAAAAAAAGGTGACTTGACCACTTCGCAGACTGTTTAGCATGCCTGTTACAACATTGTCAGACACAGGGAGTTTTCAGGTTAAGTGTCCTCACCTGGAACACTTTTTCGGATATCTCCCGCTCCATGGAGGGGACGCATTTAAAGTGCCGGAACTCGGCCACCTCCTGACTCCGCAGCCTCAGGAGACGGAAGCGACGGGAACGAAGCAGCTCCTCATCAGTCAGGAAATTAAACTCCTCCTGAAGCTGCTCCAGACGAAAGTATTCAGGAACCGCCATATCTCCACCACTCACCACCTAGAGAGACAAAGAGCCCTATTTTAACGATCTGAGTGCATGGTCTGAAAGCCCATGGAGCAGGTGCACGTGGGGCGTGTCCAAATACAATTTTGCTAGTTTAACGGCGGAAAAAAAGGTTGGCGTGCCAGGTGCATGGTCCAGAAGGGTTGTACCTAGTCTCTTAATGAGTAATGGGTGTGTCCAACAATGTGCCTGAACACACCTGGGTTTCAGACCAGCCCATAGGTGAACAGTGCATTTGCTATTTAAATAACGTGGAGTTGCACGTGAAAATGAAAACCGCGTCAGGCTGAAACAAAAAACACTTGCGTCACATTGAACTGGGTGTATGATAGGGCCCAAAGAGGGAGAGGCACCAAGATAAAAGACAGCACTCTTGAATAATAGATTTATTTTGGTATTATGCTGACTTTCAGCTTGCGCTGTAATGCGCAACAATTGCGCTGCAATTCTGCAGTCCAATGCTGTGAAAACTTTCTGCTCTTTAATTTATTTGTGCACTGTCAAATGTTTTTTTCCGCCACAGCCAATCATGCTGCATGCTTACTGGCTCACTGACGTTGACAAGATTAACCCCCTAGGTATCGAAATTTGGTATCGAACGGCAAGACCTTTTGCGATACTTCATAGTATCGAGGCAATTTGGTCGTTACGGAAAAAGTAACCCAGCCCTAGTCAAAAGATCAAGGGAATTTTGATTTCTCAGTTGGAACAGACTGTTGGAAACAGAGCGTAAAGATGGACTTTAAATATTTATTATCCTCCAGCACCCTCTATAGGCCATGATCAGCGACTAGTCAATGTCAAGCTTAAAGGGTTAGTTCACCCAAAAATGAAAGCTCTGTCATTCCTCACCCTCATGTCGTTCGACACACGCAAGACCTCTGTTCATCTTCGGAAAACAAATGAAGATATTTTTGTTGAAATCTGATGGCTCAGAAAGGCCTTCATTGACACCAATGTCATTTCCTCTCTCAAGACCCATAAAGGCACTAAAGACGTCGTTACAAAGCCCATCTCACTACAGTGGCTCTACAATCATTTTATGAAGTGAAGAGAATAGTTTTTGTGCGCAAGAAAAACAACTAAATAACAACTTATATAGTGATGGTCGATTTCAAAACACTTCTTCCTGAAGCCTCGGAGCTTAATGAATCAGCGTATCGATTCATGATTCGGATCGCATGTCAAACTGCCAAACTGCTGAAATCACGTGACATTGGCGGCCGCTGATTCGATACACTGATTCAAAATGGTTCAAAGCTTTACGAAACGGTGTTTTAAAATCACTATATAAGTAGTTATTTCGTTTTTTTTGCGTACAAAAACTATGAACGACATGAGGGTAAGTAATTAATGATAGAATTTTCATTTTTGGGTGAACTAACCCTTTAAGCATGACGACCAACACTTACAACACTTACTTTTGACTCACAAAGGTGCTTTCAAGAGTTTGATAGAATTCTAGGAAATGTACCGAGAGTAGTTGCATGACGGAGGTGTTGTTGGGGTCGTTGGGGTCGAGGCGAGACTCGGCCGCCCACTTCCCCAATTTCTTCATGTCATTTAGACCAGATGCCCCAATACAGGCTATAGCGTCCATCTTCCCAATACCACTGATGAGAGAGAAAACAGTCCATTTAATCTAGCACAACTCTGAAAACAACCCACTAATGGAGGGCTGGATTTCCATTTGGCTCTCTGACCTGTACATGCCTCCTCCAGGCTGACTGGACGGGGGTGCGAGGGGGACGTCATCTTCCCCTACAGCCCATGACACACAGCAGGAGAGCTTCCCTGATGTCAACAGGGTCTGTGTGTGAGTGCCGTCAGCCTCGAAAGAGAACGGAACACCTACCACAAAGGAAAAATAAAACAACCTGAAGGCTGCATCATGAGACAGCCCTTCTTTCAGGGGACATCATTGTGACGCACAGAAATCTGTTTAGGTAGGTTTTTAAGAGTGATTACCACTGCCGACACCCTCGTGGTTGAAGGTGACTCTCTGGTTGCTGCTAAACTCCATCTCCTCAGATGGTGCACTGCCGGTCAGGACAGAAGATTCTGGAACCGGCACAAACACCTCAGCCAGCTGGGTGAAAGGTGAGCCGACACTCTCAAACACCTGCAAAGACAACATCCAGAACATCTCTAAAACACATACAGACAAATGGCAGTGGAACTGTGCATTTTCACCCAACCATACCTGCAGTTTGATGCTTTCTGGCCTGTTCACTATCTTCAGGTTGAAGATCTGACCAAAGTGGACTCTGAAATCCATGTTGAGGGCTCGACTGTCTGTTCTGGAAACTTCTTTATCGTTGTACAGGACCTTGATGAAGAGGGAACGTTTGGCCACATCCTCTCTACGAGCAAACTCGGCACTAGACGAGGAACAAACAAAAACTTGTTTACATATTAGGATTTTTTTGCCCAATTTATGTCCACAAGGTTCATTCATATCTATAGGCTTTCTGTGGTCGTGGGTTCTAAACGGTGGTCAAACGCAATCAGTGTTGGGCAAGTTACTGGAAATTAGTAATTAGTTAGTTACTTATTTTAAAAGTAACTGAATTGCTTTACCAATTACTGTATATCAAAAGTAATTATTTACTAGGGAAAGTAACTTTTAAGTTACTTTTATGTCTGCTTTTTAAATGTAAATATAAACAGTACTGAACAGCCAAACACAACAAAATTCTTTTAGACCTATTTATTGTAATCAACAGATGAGAGCATGTTATAGGCTATAGCCTATGACATGTAGTCAGATATAATGGCGCTACTGCAACCCTCGTCGCCGCAAATTAATAAACCAAGCCAACACGCAAACTGCCGCAAGTGAAACTGAAAGTCTTAGATGCTCAAAAACACAATCATCTTCATTAAAGCAAATGAGACTAAATGCTCATACCAGTGCGTATCTCGCTCTCTCATATTGCAGTCTTTGATCTTGAAATGAGCTGACGAATACAATTCTTTTATCTGTTGCTTTTGTTGAAATGTGCATATAGCGCGGGAATTGAAGATTGGATTTACATTCAGTTTGAATAGAGGCGTAAGGTAAGGCAACCTGCATGATTTTTATTTAAATGTTTTAATTTTTTTAAGATTGTGTAGCCTGTTTCGTTTGCGAGCGCCTATGATCAGCATAACCTCAACTTATCAAATATGCCTTTTTTCTGTGGTTATAATAGTACGCCACTCATTTAAACTAACGTAGTGAAGCTTTAAGTATTTGATATCTATAGATTTTTTTATAGGCAAGACAAGTCAAGTGTTGATTTGAGAGGCTAAAGCATTGGGTTAACTCAGTCAACTCGCTTGCTCGTCACTTGTTAACAAACAAAAAAATGCTCCAAACATTTATCTAAATTAACTTAAAGAAACAAAATGAAATATAACTACTTTGACATTAAAAACTGAACTATTTTAATGGCTGCAACAATGTGTACAATGTGGTCGGCTAGGCCTAGATTTGAGCTTCTTTTCTCTTTCGTTCATTTTTCACAAGAGAGTAACAAACTCTTTTAAATTTCAGCAATTGTAATTGCGTTACTTGATAAATAAATAAAGTTATCACTAAAATAATGTAATGTAATGCGTTACTCCCAACACTGAGCACAATACACTGAACAAAATACAGTGAGAGAGGTTTAAAGATGGCCATTGTCATGGTCTTGCGACCAAAAATAGCCTGCAATCATTTTCTGAAAGTGTCATGATCATCTCAAAGTGTGTTTACTGCTACGACCTGCATCTATTGACAAGCCAATAAAAATGATCATGCTCCATTTGCAAAACTAGCATACCAAGCCTCTTTTCCCTGGCAATGACCGCATCCATATTCTCACGCTCCCTCCTCTTTTTTCAGTGCACATAAAAATCATAATTGCCAAAATGTGATTCATCTTGCTTTGTTTCTTTAGCATTAGCTCAAGCAGGTGATGTTTTATTCTTCAATACAAACTTGTGTTGCAGCCTACGATTCAATAGGTGTCAACAATGGAAAAGTAGAACGGTGAAAAGGAAAAACGCATCCTGTGTGAACCGGCCCTCATTTTTATTAGGTCTGAGGTAAGTGTATCAGTGTGTGTGTGTGTGTGTGTGTGTTCATTCACCGTGGGCACTGCTCATTGGGGGTGACAGGCCCAGAGATGGTAAGTTCTGGAATCAGAACCGGTTCTCCAGGTTTCCTGCGAATCCTGGCAGCCTTTTCACGCACTTGCTCTTCCAGGGTGCCCATGTCTGGTTTCTCAGGAGGATCTGGCTTCTCGGGCTCCTCGCCTAGCTCCTCCTCACTTTCCTCATCTTCGTCTTCTTCTTCTTCCTGCTGTCTTTTCTTTTTCTGCTTTTTCTTTAAGGCTTTCTGAGAGAATCAGATGCATGCTGTGAATATCTCCTGTCAAATCTGGTTTCAAACATGATTATGAATGCATAAACAAGTAGGTTGTTTTCTTTCCTTTTTTCATGGCGAGAGCCAGGTTTAGTTATTCAAAAGCTAATTAAGATGTTTAAGATTCATTTTTTTCTAAAAACCTCAAAACTACATTGAGGTTTTACTTGGTTAAAAACCTTTTCAAAAGTATCCACATAATTAAAAGTTTCTCAAATGGGTAGAAGTATTCCAGTCCAGCAAAACATGTCTAATGGACATTAAACTCGGACAAGATGAACACTTTGGTGAATTTCCTTCTGATAACAGTAGTTGTTAAGACATAACATAAGTGGTTAAGACATAACATAACATAACATAATATTAACATTGACCATGATTTGCAGGAACAAAGAGACAAAATCCACTTTAAATGAAAGTTAATGAGTTACACAGCAAGTACAAATGAGAAAGCAAACAATGTATAATCTGCGTAATAGTACCTGTTTTCTCTTCCAGGATTTCCATTCCTCATGTTGTCTTCTGTATTCACTCATCTTCTTCTGATAATCTTCCTCTGTCTCCGCCTGCAGCTCTGACACTTCCGCCATAATGTCATTCTCATACTCCTGCTCGTCCTGCTCTCTTTCCACCTTATCCCTGCAGAGGTAAAGTCACATGTCCCATTACAATGTTAGTTCACCCAAAAATACTCCCATTGTTTCGTTCCAAACCCAGAAGACTTTTGTTCATCTTTAGAACACAAATGAAGATCTTTTTGTGAGAAGTAAAAATGTGAGATTTCTGTCCCTCCGTTGACAGCTACGCAACTGACAAAAAGTTTCAAAAAGTTCATAGAGATTGTAAAACTAATCGACATGAATTGAACGGTTAAGTCCAAATTTTCTGAGGAGACTAGATCGCAAGATTGAATTTAGGCTTTTATTTAGATATAAACATTCCTCAACTCACACGTCAGTTGTGGTAAATGGAAGCTCAAGCATGTTCCAATTAGGTTCATTCTTCTGTTATGCAGCACGTTTGAGCTTCAGCAAGAACCAATGAGGTTCATTCTTCTGTTATGCAGCACATTTGAGCTTCAGCAAGAACCAATGAGGTTCATTCTTCTGTTATGCAGCACGTTTGAGCTTCAGCAAGAACCAATGAGGTTCATTCTCGTGTTACGCAGCACGTTTGAGCTTCAGCAAGAACCAATGAGGTTCATTCTCTTGTTACTCAGCACATTTGAGCTTCAGCAAGAACCAATTAGGTTCATCCTTCTGTTATGCAGCACATTTGAGCTTCAGCAAGAACCAATGAGGTTCATTCTTCTGTTATGCAGCACGTTTGAGCTTCAGCAAGAACCAATGAGGTTCATTCTCGTGTTACTCAGCACATTTGAGCTTCAGCAAGAACCAATTAGGTTCATTCTTCTGTTATGCAGCACATTTGAGCTTCAGCAAGAACCAATGAGGTTCATTCTTCTGTTATGCAGCACGTTTGAGCTTCAGCAAGAACCAATGAGGTTCATTCTCGTGTTACGCAGCACATTTGAGCTTCAGCAAGAACCAATGAGGTTCATTCTCGTGTTACTCAGCACATTTGAGCTTCAGCAAGAACCAATTAGGTTCATTCTTCTGTTATGCAGCACATTTGAGCTTCAGCAAGAACCAATGAGGTTCATTCTTCTGTTATGCAGCACGTTTGAGCTTCAGCAAGAACCAATGAGGTTCATTCTCGTGTTACGCAGCACATTTGAGCTTCAGCAAGAACCAATGAGGTTCATTCTCGTGTTACTCAGCACATTTGAGCTTCCTCAAGAACCAATGAGGTTCATTCTCGTGTTACTCAGCACATTTGAGCTTCAGCAAGAACCAATGAGGTTCATTCTTGTGTTACTCAGCACATTTGAGCTTCAGCAAGAACCAATGAGGTTCATTCTCGTGTTACGCAGCACATTTGAGCTTCAGCAAGAACCAATGAGGTTAATTCTCGTGTTACTAAGCACGTTTGAGCTTCAGCAAGAACCAATGAGGTTCATTCTCGTGTTACTCAGCACATTTGAGCTTCAGCAAGAACCAATGAGGTTCATTCTTGTGTTACGCAGCACGTTTGAGCTTCCTCAAGAACCAATGAGGTTCATTCTCGTGTTACGCAGCACGTTTGAGCTTTAGCAAGAACCAATGAGGTTAATTCTCGTGTTACGCAGCACGTTGGAGCTTTAGCAAGAACCAATGAGGTTCATTCTCGCGTTACGCAGCACGTTTTAGCTTCAGCAAGAACCAATGAGGTTCATTCTCGTGTTACGCAGCACGTTTGAGCTTCCTCAAGAACCAATGAGGTTCATTCTCGTGTTACGCAGCACGTTTGAGCTTCCTCAAGAACCAATGAGGTTCATTCTCGTGTTACGCAGCACGTTTTAGCTTCAGCAAGAACCAATGAGGTTCATTTTCGTGTTACGTAGCACGTTTGAGCTTCCTCAAGAACCACTGAGGTTCATTCTTGTGTTTTAAGCAACGTTTTAGAGCTTCAGCAAGAGGATTGTTTGAGCATCTTGTTTATGTTTGCTGATCATCATCAACAAAATTAAATCTGTGATTGAGTCTCTTCAGAAAATTTGGACTAGCTCTCAGATTTCATTTAAAAACTCTGTATGTGTGTTCTGAAGATGAATGAAAGTTTGGAATGACATGAGGGTGAGTAATTAATGACAGATATCATGACAATCAACAAATATGATGACATACCTCCTGATGAAGAGTTTGAAAGGCGTGTTGGTGAATTTCTGGAAGTCTCGAAGAGATTTCAGCTCCTTCCACACTCTAATGATGCTTTTGAGAAGAGCCCTGTCCTTCTCCTGCTCCACATCACGCAACTGACGAGTGTGTCTAATTATACAGTGAAAGACAGTGGACAGATTTAAATGTGACAGATATCATAAATATATACTGTAGGGGTGATTAAAGTTGTTTTTTTTACCTCACTTCCTGCTTGTACTCTGCCATCCTTTGCTGGGTCACCTGACTCAGAGCCTCTCCTCTGTGTAGCTCCAGCATATTATGTATTGTGTTCCTCAAACCGTTCAACTACACAAAAACACACATTCAGAATGAGTTTTAAGAATTGAAAGTAGATAACAGGAAGCTTGGTTTTGATGCCAATCTTATGGGTTACCTTATCTGTCAGGAGTCTTGTGAGGCTCTTGTGCTGTCTGGTCAGGTGCTGGTCGTACAGCTGGGCGAGACGGGCTGCCAGCACATGTTCACGGCTGAAGAGAGGATGATGGGAGAAGATGAGGCCCGATACGTCTACATCTAACTGGTAGTCTGCCTGGGGATCACCCATTCCAGCAATGTAGAGGTTCACATGCTTTGACTTCAGAGCCTTAAAAGAGCAGACAACAGTGGAAACACCATATGTCATTAATTCAGTATGAATACATATCATTCATTAGTCCTGAATCACAATCTAGTAACACATCTGCTTAATTACTGACATCCAATTAACTTGATAAATAAATGTAAAAACCTTACAGGCATCAGAATCATCAAATCACCACATTATAACTGAATAGCTCCAACCTACAACTACTATTAGTATATCCAAATGTACACAATACATGCATTAGACTCACACTGCAAAATATGCATTTAGTATTTTTGTCTTGTTTCTAGTCAAAATATCTAAACAATTTTAGATTAAGAAACGTATACTAGACAAGTACAAATTATTGTCTTGTTTGGGGAAAAAATAATTCAAAATTAAGAGAGTTTTTGCTTAAAAATAAGCTAAATAATCTGCCAATGGGGTAAGAAAAGTAATCTTGTTTTCTGTTTGAATTAAGATTATTTTAAGCAAAAACTCTCTTAATTTGTAGTTATTTTTTCCCAAAACAAGACAATTACTTTTACTTGTCTAGAAAATACTTCTTGTTTTAAGAATTGTTAGATATTTTGACTAGAAACAAGACAAAAACACTAAGTAAGAAATGCATGTACTCAAGTTATGTCTGTAGGTAGACATGTCAGCATTTTTGTTTGTCACTTGTTACATTTTTTTTTACAAAAATTAAAAAAATAAAAAAATAAAAAAAGCATTTCAGGTCCTATTTTGTAGCGTACCATGAAAGTGCCTGTAGTTGTTTTTCTTTCTTAGGTAACAGGGAGGAATGGTTGAGCTTGACGAATAACACTACTCCTCTACAGCCTGTGCTGTGCAAGAGGACTCTTTCTTATTGGTTATCAGCCATGCATGCCTGATGTCTACTTCATGTTTCTTATTTTCACTCTTTTATGTTTTAATATATTGCATTAAAAGAGCACTTTGTGTCAATTAGTTCCACATGTCTGTGAGCACTTTAATGTTCAATGTCCTCATGATGTGTTCTTCTTCTATTTCCATGTAGCAATCATAATTTGCAAGCAACTCTTGATTTATTAAACACACATGGCTGAATGGGTGTGTCATCACTCCATTGTGTGTGTGTGTGTGTGTACATCCTAATGTCCATTACATATCTCCTATTTTGAGTTCTGTAAGGCGTGACCGGCACATATGTGACCTCACTGCCCCGTCTTAATGCAGAACCTGTGACATCATCACACATCTGGATCCCATCTCCGTTCTCACACCTCTCATCTCCACAAATATTATTGGCAGTTCATATTGCCTGGAAACAGGCTGCATGGAGGATTTGACACTTTAGCATGATTTTTAAAAGTCACCCACAAAGAGAAATGTCTAGCGCATTAAATATTTTAGAGCTAAGATAAGCTAAGCTAATAAAAAAATATTCACTATAGAAATTTTCGCAACTTGCCATGAGATTTGATTAATTTCCATGATGGTTTCCAGACCTACGAGTCACAATCTTAACATTCTCTGATATTTCCAAGTGTTGTATTTCAATAATTGTATGTGGGAAAGCAACAACTAATTCCTCATCTCTAGGCAAACGTTAGAGGTCTGGTGCCTTAGGACCAAACTGTCATCCAAAACCAGTGCATTTAAAGTCCCCCTAAAATCAAAATGGAAGTTTTTGGCTTTTAGTATGAATATCCTCAATGTTATCTATAAGCTAGTGTGCTCCAACACAATGACAAAATTCACACTTGACAGAGTATTCAAAACTTTGTCTCTCACTTCTGCCAATATGAAACAATGATTTTGATGACTTAACACTACATTTCAGATTCTCGTTAGATTTTCTGTCCAATAAAATGGCCTCTAGAATCTGAAGCCCTGCCCCCACATTATAAATAAGCGCTGAAGCTGTGGCTGAAATCGCACAATTGCTGTTTTCTACATAGTGAATGGCACATAGTTAAAGGGTTACTTCAGCGATTAGCATATGGCTTTGTATCAGTAGAAACCCTGGAGTATATTCGAATGATTGGATGATCTTCCCAGCGCTGAAGTACTCCTTTAACGGGGATAGGGAACATGTAAATATGCTTTCCACTGAGGCAAATAATGTCTGGTTTCATGTTAGTGTCACGTGAACCACTACAGCTCCAGTCCAGAGACACGACAGCACAGAGCGAATCATGTGATCGAGTCGGCTAAGTCTATAAAACGTATAGGACCCGTTCTCCACAAAATGCTGTATTATAAAGAGATATGAAGAAGAAACGGTTAGAGAATAGAAGGAATTTATTTTTAAAGAAGGGGAGGAGCTATTCAATATGCCCCGCCCTGTCTTTCTGTTTTAGTGGAAATTACGTCAACACATTGAATAATGCTGTGCATCTAATTCATCCCAGCTGGTTGTTATCACAAAATAAAGTCAAACAGGGTGATCAGGAAACCGACGCAAATCGCTTATTAAGGAGCTCCTTAGTACAAGCCTATTTGCCACATAAATAACACATGAAATATTGATTTGAGTTTAAACATTTTACCAGCTCATTAAAATGCAAAGCTTCAGAGAAGAAAAACAATTCCTAGAAAGCACCCTTTGCTGCTATAACAGCTTCAACTCTTCTGGGAAGGCTTTCCACAAGGTTTAGGAGTGTGTTTATAGGAATTTTTGACCATTCTTCTAGAAGTGCATTTGTGAGGTAGGCACTGAGGTTGGATGAGAAGGTCTGGCTCTCAGTCTCCACTCTAAATTCATCCCAAAGGTGTTCTATCGGGTTGAGGTCAGGACTCTGTGCAGGCCACTCAAGTTCCTCCACACCAAACTCACTCATCCATGTCTTTATGGACCGACGCTTTGTGCACTGGTGTGCAGTCATGTTGGAACAGGAAGGGGCCATCCCCAAACTGTGCCCACAAATTTGGGAGCATGAAATTGTCCAAAATGTCTTGGTATGCTGAAGCATTAGGAGTTCTTTTCACCAAGCCCAACCATTGAAAAACTTAATTAAATTCTGCCAAATTTATTATGAAATTCAAACAATAAATGTTGTGTTTTTCTTTAAATGTAGTGTTTATATTTCAACAAGAAATTGGAGTATGGCCCTGTATGACATCATGAAGGGCGGAATTCCTTTTATGGACACTTTTCCCGGGTGAGCGCAAGAACACACACACACACACACACACACACACACACCAACCAGAGTGAGAGCAATAGCACGGTCATCAATTAGCTTTGCTTGGGTTACAGAAGCCAAAGGCTTCTGTAATGTAATATATAATTCCAAATGTCCTCACAATGTAATTTACCTGAGATCACTATATTGTGGGGACCAGCCAGCAGTCCCCACAATGTAAATGGATATATAAACATACTAAATGATGTTTATTTGAAAATGTAAAAATGCAGAATGCTTCCTGTGATGGGTAGGTTTAGGAGAAGGGGCAGTGTAGGGGGGTAGAAAATACGGTTTGTACAGTATAAAAACCATTACGCCTATGGAAAGTCCCTAGCCTGACAAGCCAGACCCACATCAAGATGTTTGTTCAGGAAACTCACCATTGGCAGGGTTCAATCCGAGGGGCGGGAAAAACGGTTGTCTTTCAAACTCCCTCTGCACGGTGTGCACGCAATTGGATAGCGCTACAACCAACCAGAGCAACGAAGGTGAAGCAGAGCTCGTTGAAAGATTAAACATTCGCCGTATCCGGTCGGCAAAACTCCGAACACATCTTCCGTTCTTAAGAATGACTTCAGTGCCGTTCTTTGTTCTTTTCTCAAAGAAAAGCTTAACTCCAAGTCTTCCAGAGTCGCGGTCAAAGCTGATTCGAAAGACCGCCGTTCACCAGTTTGTGTTTACTAGAAGCACACAAGTGCAACTCTGTCGTCATTATGTTAAGCCCCGCCCACCGACTCTATACACGATGTGATTGTCCCGACCAGAGTTTGGCTTTTACAGCTCTGAAGGGTATTGAGAGATACTAGACGACGCTCACTGCAAATTAGATTTGCTGCCGCTAGGGTGCGTCTAGATTTCTAGGCTAGAAAGTCCCCACAATTCACAAAAACCTAACGTGTGTGTGTGTGTGTTTGTATGTGTGTTTCTTTAGTTCTTCACAGTGCACACCTCCATGATATGAAGGATGCAGTACTACTCTATAGGTACTCAAGATTAACATGAGATATGCAGAAACTGTGTGTTGTTTCCTTTAAGTGTTTATAGGCAACTCAGTTTTTATTTGAGTGTGAATTATTGAATAAATGTGATGAATTGCTCGCTTATTGAATATGCTTTAACATAAAAGATGATGCACACCTGAAGGTAAAAATAATCCCATAAATCAATTTAACAGGCAAGTATTGTCACTTCATGGAAAATATCACTGCCACCACAGATAATATGAAAATCTTTGGGAGTCAGCTGTGCACGACAGGCCTAAACTAGCCAAGGTACCAGGCACAAAAACACACAAAATATAATCTAATTGTTGTTATCAATAACTGGATCTCTCACCTTTCTGTAGACAGTCTGCAGCGCTGAGTCCAGCTCATCCTCCAGGTGGAAGAGAGGCGGTCTGGAGGAGGACTCTTTGATCGGGTCGGGCAAAGCCATAATACGCCCATCGTCTCCAAACCACTTCCTTCCCTGCAGAAATAATATCACATTACAGATAACAACATTTGTAAACACGTTTGTTTTTTACAGTATACATTTCATAGAAGTCAGCATATGAGTTTGGTGCTCTTGCCCAATCATGATTTTTCTTTAATTACCTCGACCTGCTTGAGTATTCGGTTTTCCAAAATGTTCTGATTTGCCAGGCAGACGGGTGGCCTCTCCCCCACATATAACCCCTCCTCCTCCAGGTAACGGGGACGCACATTCTCTGCCAGCTTACTGGAAGCTGGGACTGGGTGACACAATGAATACCGATCATCTGACCTGCTATAGGAGGGTTAAGATAAAGAGTGTTTCCGTTTCTGTACCTGGCCTCATGCTGGGAACAAACAGTGTCTCTCGCTCCCTCTGCAGTCGCCTACTGTAGTCCATATACTCCGCCCTCCTCACTTCCAGGAAGTCCTGTGCTGATTGGTCAATGATGAACAAATCCTCCTCCTCATCTCTGACCAGTGGGGCATCTTCATCCTAAACAGGGATTGAATAGCATTAAGGGTAGTTGATATGAAATTTCCAAGTAGAGACACATGCTATATTCAATCTAAAACTTTTTGTAATAACATTTTTAAATTGCAATAAATAAAATTACAATAAATACAATTGTTATGGACTAATATAAATTGAGAGAATGCACTGATAACTTAAAATAACTATTAATCGCGATTAATCGCATACAAAATAAAAGTTTGTGTGTTTAGATAATGTATGTTGCATAAGTGTGTGTACTGTGTATAAATATTATGTATATTTGAATACACACACATACATGTATACATTTAAGAAATGCAGTATTTGTGCGTATATACTTTATATATATTTATATAATTTATATTATATATAAATAAATTTATTTTATATATAAAACACTTCTTAAATATATACATACATGTGTGTGTGTATTTTTATACATAATAAGTATACACAGTACACACATACAGTATATTATGCAAACACAAACTTTTATTTTGGATGCAATTATTATCTTGTTTAATACGTTGATTTTGTCATCATTTGCTATATTACGTTTTTTCAAGGTAAATGTAGGTGTCTTTCCAAAAAAAGACATTTGGAGCCTCCAAAAGGACAGCAAATAACCAAATTATAATATAAGGAGTTCATAAATTTAATAAAGTACAAATACAACAAGGTCTTTTTTGTTTATTCTAATCACATAAATACAAGTCACCCTGGCTTCAGACTCCTCTCCTTCACAATCTCTCTCCAACTCCCGCTCTTCCTCCCGTTCTTCTTCTTCATCCTCTTCTCCTTCTTCCCCTGATTCCCCATCTCCTTCCTCCTCCGCTCCTCTTCTCCTGGAACGACTTTTCTTACTCCGGCGTTGCTGTTGAGGCTCTGGGTCGAAGTTGAAGGTGAAGAAGTTGTACGCCTCTTCAGCGGTCGGCAAATCAGCCTCAGTCTGCTCAGAAACCAAACACACATCTATTTCAGGATCTGGGGATTTTAAGGTTATTTCTTAAATAATTCAGCCAATTCTGTTCATTTATACGAATAATATCATCTTTATTTATACACACATGCACTATGCCCAATGTAGACTAGAGTGTGAAAAATGTTAAAAAGTCAGAATTTATCCTTTTATGTAATATCTATTGCTTTCTTTACCTTCTGAGGATGCTTTTCATCCTCGCAGGAGAAGAATAAGTTCCTTACCCTTTTGTCTTTGGTTACCCGTCTGGCCACATCACGAAACTTCAGCCTGGAAACAAAGGATGAGTCTTCATCAGCCCGTACATCTGGATCCGTCTGGAGGAGGACACCATGATAGGATGTGAGCAAATCAGACAACGTTTCAAACTCATAAACTAGACTAGACTAGAGTGTTTTACTTTTAATTACAAAATGTACTAAAATCATCTGTATCTATATTGAACTACGGTTCAAACTATTTTTGAAGTCGTCTAGTCATCTCAATTTGGACAATGACAAACTCGCTCAAATCCTTACGCTTGCCCATTTGTCCTGCTTCTAACACATCAAATTTCAGGACTTAAGTGCCATGCTGAAAAGATAATCAATGTTATTCACTTTGCCCCTCAAAATGTTATGCCAGTTTGGTGTGTATATATATATATATATATATATATATATATATATATATATATATATATATATATATATATATATATATATATATATATATATATATATATTATATTATATTATATTATATTACAAAAAATTATATTAGTTTAAAAAAAATAAGTTTTTGTTCTATACTTATTTTTAATAATTATAATATAATTAATAATATATATATAATGTGCAATATATAACAGCGTTTGATTTATAGTGACAGGGAAACTAAATGAGACAAAGATGCTGACATTTCTTTTATCAACACTGTCATTTGCCTGTTTAAAAATGGTGCTTACATCTCTGTCGAATCTAGTGAGGGTATCTCTGTCCCGTAGACTCTGTAGACGGCTGGCAGGCTCAATGATGCTCTCCTGTTCTAGAAGACTAGCTGCTTTAGACTGAAGGGATGGCACAATTGTGAATTAGTATTCTGAAATATATTCTGTAATAAATGTTGTATTTTCCTCTCACAGGACGGCCTTTACCTTCGCTGCTCTCAGCTTCTCAGTCATACGCTGCCTCATGGTGGTCTCTGATTGGCTGGATCCTGGTCTCATCACAGGACGAGGAGGAAGATCTAGAGAGATTGTGAGGATGAGTGTTGTGCTCCTAAGAAGAACAGCTTCACATTATGAAATGTATGAACTTAGTTGGCACATGCTATAGAGTCATGGCACCCAACCCTAGCTAAACCTACACTTTTAAAGAAGTCTATAAACTGGAGAATTCCCTCACCTCTCGGTGAGCTTCCTCCTCGCTGTTCATCATCTCGTCTGTCCTGCTCCTCTCTCATCTCCTGCACTGCTGTCACCTCCTCATCTGGAGGAGACTCCACCATCATCTCCTTAAGCAGCTACAACATGCAGACATTACAGACAAAGCAAATCCATGTGAATGAGGTCTGAGGTGATTCTGAAACAACCTCTAAATGGGCTGATATTTTGTACCAATACAAAATTTTCTGAATAAATAAATAGCAATGAAACATTCATAAAGTAATATCATGTTTTTGATTATTGTAGTAAAACTATGCAAATTTATATTTTTAAGAAAAATGTTACATTAATATTAAAAAAATTATATGTATATATAAGATCAATTATATATACAGTATATACATATAATATATAAAGTCAGGCACAGTACACAAACATATATTATGTAAAGCATACACAAACTTTTATTTTCGATGCGATTAATCACAATACATTTTCCCCAGCACTAGGTTTTTGTTGTAGAAGTCATTATTGTTTGATAATAAAATTATAAAATTATTTTTCAATATTGCTAAGCATACACTATTCATAAAGTTAGCACAGTCCTGACCTTCTTCTTCTTTTTCATTCTTTTTGCCATCACCGAACGTCTGAGTGTCTCACCATGGTCCTGTTCTCCACCCGCCAGCTCCTAATATAACATATTAATATGAATTAATAAATATTAATATTTCAATTGTGTGTGTGTGCGTGCGTGTGTGCGTGCGTGCGTGCGTGTGTGTTTTTTACCTTTATATTTATGTATGTGGGTTTTTCAATTTGTAGATTTTCAAAATTCTGGTTAATTATTAAAAATAAGTATAGAACAAAAACTTATTTTTTTTAAACTAATATAAATTTTTGTACTTTGTAAACAAAAAAATATAAAAAATAGGTCCATATGATATACTTCAATAATGTTCAAATGAATAATATAATATAATATAATATAATATAATATAATATAATATAATATAATATAATATAATATAATATAATATAATATAACATAATATAACATAATATAATATAACATAATATAATATATAAAAGCAGTTAAGGAAGTTACATGCTTGGATACAAGAAGAATGAAAGAATAGTCAAAAAGCCCAGAAGAAAAGCATTGAACGAATTGTGTTATTCCTAAAACCTGGAATCATTTGAACCAGTTAAAGCTACACTATGTCATTTGAGCACATAATCTTGGGACATGACTGTGCTCTTCACCACACAGCTGGTGGAAAAGAATCAGGATAAGACTCGGGCAGAAATCATGTTCATGGATGTGATTATTAACGTTACTGTAGTATGAAGCAGAGCAGGACCGAGTGTAGAGGAGCTGAGCAAGGCCACTCGTGTGCAGCGGGACTTTTATTATGACGGGACACAGTCACCGGCACCATTTCTGCTTTTCCGGTCATGAGTATGAGGTAACGCAGCTCTGCTTATCATATTAGATACATTTAAGTGTGTTTAAAATAATGTTATGACATTACTCTGTTCGTGTCAAACTGCCAAACTGCTGAAATCACGTGACATTGGCGATCCGAATCATGAATCAATAAGATAATTCATGGCCGTTTGAATCTTTATTTGAGGTTTGAAAACAAACGCGGAAGAGAAGACAATGCTGAATAAAGTCTTTGTTATTTTTGGACCAAAATGTATTTTCGATACTTCAAGAGATTCTAACTAACTAACTGATGTCACATATGGACTACTTTGATGATGTTTTTATTCCCTTTCTGGACATGGACAATATAATGTGCATAGACTTAGATACGCTCTCGGACTAAATATAAAATATCTTAAACTGTGTTCTGAAGATGAACGGAGGTCTTACAGGTGAGGAACGACATTAAGGTGTCATTAATGACATCAATTTCAATTTTGGGTGAACTAACCCTTTTAAACAGCAGTTTTCTCACGATATACAAATAGTTGGAAACATTTGGGATATTGTCAGAACACAACTGAACAAAAGGTTCTTGGATATTTTACTGCAAAAATACTACATAGTGCACCTTTAAGACACATTTACAGGTGAGGTGCTCTTTTTGTCCTTATTGGCAGTATAAAATTACCATCCACTTTCATGGTGTGAAAAAGATACATTCTGGTAAGGGAGATATATTTGAGAGAATTAAGAATTAAGCAAACCAGAGGGAAAGTGTTAGGGCACTACAGAAAGTTGAAAATGTGAGTACAGAACCAACCTCCACCGCAGTGTGATCCTTAGACAAAGCCCAGTCTGACGGAACCAAAGCCTACAGCAGATCAGCACACACTTGACATACATGTGTTCAGTGAAGCTGAAGCTTTATTCTGCTACAGTGCAGCTTGTATGACAATATTCAGAATGATATCAAATACAGCAAATAATGTAAGTGCATGTCTATATAGAGTGCAACAGTGCCCGGTCACTTTTTCAGCGGCGCTGGTTTCGGAGGTATTTTTTTTCCCATTCATTTCTCCCATAGGGATTACAAAAAAATTCTTTGTTAAAGCGATATACGCAAAGAACCAAATCAGCCAGCTACGAGGTCAATCATAACATCACAAACTTTGATTCGAAGCAAAAAGATTTTAAATCGAAAAAAAAAAAAAAACAGTTTAGTGATGTACCATGAAGCATTGCAAACAGCATAGTCAAATTAAAACAATTTAGAATGTTTAATAAGTGATGGATTGGTGAGTTTGGGGTCGTTTTTAATCAAATCTGCTGTAAATTGTGTAATTTTCCACAATCAGAGCATTTTTTTATGAAGTTACAAGCGAAAATGTGACACAAATGCTTCATCCATATATTATTTACATATGGGACATGCAGAGCTTCATTCTTCTCCATGAGACCTTTCAAATGCTGAATGACAGATGACTATCTGAGCTGTAGGATGTTTTTGACATATTACAGGACATAGTGCAAAAAAAGTCTTTCATAAACTATGAAAAACCTTTTCTTTATTTATCAGCAAATGACTCAGAGCTACTTAGAAGATATTCAAGTTTCTAAAAGCATTTTTAAAGTTCATACTCTAAGCTTTCAAATATCATCTACAGGGAGTGCAGAACTATTAGGCAAATGAGTATTTTGACCACATCATCCTCGTTATGCATGTTGTCTTACTCCAAGCTGTATAGGCTGGAAAGCCTACTACCAATTAAACATATTAGGTGATGTGCATCTCTGTAATGAGAAGGGGTGTGGTCTAATGACATCAACACCCTATATCAGGTGTGCATAATTATTAGGCAACTTCCTTTCCTTTGGCAAAATGGGTCAAAAGAAGGACTTGACAGGCTCAGAAAAGTCAAAAATAGTGAGATATATTGCAGAGGGATGCAGCAGTCTTAAAATAGCCAAGCTTCTGAAGTGTGATCATTCAACAATCAAGCGTTTCATTCAAAATAGTCAACAGGGTCGCAAGAAGCGTGAGGAAAAACCAAGGCGCAAAATAACTGCCCGTGAACTGAGAAAAGTCAAGCGTGCAGCTGCCAAGATGCCACTTGCCACCAGTTTGGCCTTATTTCAGAGCTGCAACATCACTGGAGTGCCCAAAAGCACAAGGTGTGCAATACTCAGAGACATGGCCAAGGTAAGAAAGGCAGAAAGTCGACCACCACTGAACAAGACACACAAGCTGAAACGTCAAGACTGGGCCAAGAAATATCTCAAGACTGATTTTTCTAAGGTTTTATGGACTGATGAAATGAGAGTGAGTCTTGATGGGCCAGATGGATGGGCCCGTGGCTGGATTGGTAAAGGGCAGAGAGCTCCAGTCCGACTCAGACGCCAGCAAGGTGGAGGTGGAGTACTGGTTTGGGCTGGTATCATCAAAGATGAGCTTGTGGGGCCTTTTCGGGTTGTGGATGGAGTCAAGCTCAACTCCCAGTCCTACTGCCAGTTTCTGGAAGACACCTTCTTCAAGCAGTGGTACAGGAAGAAGTCTGCATCCTTCAAGAAAAACATGATTTTCATGCAGGACAATGCTCCATCACACGCGTTCAAGTACTCAACAGCGTGGCTGGCAAGAAAGGGTATAAAAGAAGAAAATCTAATGATATGGCCTCCTTGTTCACCTGATCTGAACCCCATTGAGAACCTGTGGTCCATCATCAAATGTGCGATTTACAAGGAGGGAAAACAGTACACCTCTCTGAAGTGTCTGGGAGGCTGTGGTTGCTGCTGCACGCAATGTTGATGGTGAACAGATCAAAACACTGACAGAATCCATGGATGGCAGGCTTTTGAGTGTCCTTGCAAAGAAAGGTGGCTATATTGGTCACTGATTTGTTTTTGTTTGGTTTTTGAATGTCAGAAATGTATATTTGTGAATGTTGGGATGTTATATTGGTTTCACTGGTAAAAATAAATAATTGAAATGGGTATACATTTGTTTTTTGTTAAGTTGCCTAATAATTAGTCACCTGCACACACAGATATCCCCCTAAAATAGCTAAAACTAAAAACTTCCAAAAATATTGAGCTTTGATATTAATGAGTTTTTTGTGTTCATTGAGAACATGGTTGTTGTTCAATAATAAAATTAATCCTCAAAAATACAACTTGCCTAATAATTCTGCACTCCCTGTATTTTGTGTTGATCAAGGCAGAAGTTTTGAAAAATATGATTATAATTTTTTTCAGAGCTTGGTGGCACAGGGCAGCAGTACACTTCGGGTTTATAGGGTTAAAGGTTCATAAGTTATTGCTAAAAATCAATTTTGCTATGGAGGAAATGAATGGAGTTCCAGATCCGGACTGTTGCACTCCATTGCCCCAAAGTGCAGCATCTTACACAAACAACAGCAACACATAGAAATGTAAATGGCAATTACTGTTTATTATATTAAACATTAGGGGTTTTCAATCTTTTAGGTGCTGCGGACAGCCAAATATGATCATCCTTGTGTGAGGGACCCCGTCTGGAAATTGACATCTATCGACAATTATAGTCACCAAATTTTTACACTGAAAAGTGAATATTATGAATCTAAAATGAGTTTCTATTTAGATTTCCATTTCTACCTATAGTAATGTACCGATAGTAATATTAATTCATTTGTTTTCTTGTTTATTTATTAAATTTTAACCTATTGTAATATATTTAATCGATGAACCAATATTGTTTGTATTCATTTTATTTGATTGAAACGAACTAAATTAACATACATACTTTGTTTTAAAATTTAAATCGTATTGTTTAGAGGTTTTTTTTTTTTCCAGACATTTCCACAGAACCCAGGTTGAAAACCCCTGTATTATAATGTCCTGCATACTAATTATCATAACCTGTTTATCATCTCTCACTCTTCCTAAAGACTCCTGCAGTTCTCTCCTCTTCTTCCTGATCTTCTCCCGCACATCACTGAAGACAACAGTCAGAAAACGTACTCTTACAGCAATCACATTTTTCAGTTTTTATTCCTGAAATAGTTCAAACGGAAGATTACCTGGGCGAAGACATTTTGGTGGTCATGAATACAATTACTGATGTCAGATATCTTCCCAATTCATATCAGATCAGAAAGGACTTCTTGACGAAACTGTAATAAAGTGAGTTTATAATATAGGAACTGACTGTAACTGTGACTGTTATCCTCCACAGCAAACACGCGTGATGTTTCTGCTAATAAACAATCACCCTGAGTAACAAAAATAATGCAAATGCTTTCCAGACTGCAAAAGTGCGAATAGCATTAAATCACTGACGGCGCAGCAAATAAATATATATTTTTGGTAGAGTTTTACCGTCATGCTGAGTCTCGCTGCCTGGTAACGGATGTAAATAATCTCACTGCAACCAAACACACGACTGTTTGCGTCCGGTCCAACCCACTCTATGTCAGAGCGGCTTTTCATTGGCCCAGACTCCCCTCAATCACCTAAATCTGGTGACGCCACGCCAGTAGGCGATATATCATGGTGAACGTGTAATTGTGGTTTTAATTATGAAGATTATTTGATTGTGCACGGAAATGTTTACAATACGACTAAAATTAGCTTTAATATAAAAACAAAAGCATGTTATATATTTATTTTTAAAATTATACAATTTCTAAACAGTTACACCCATACTGATATTAAAGGGTTAGTTTAAAATCATCCAAGTGGATGCTGCACACTGGTGGTGGTTGAGGAGAGACCCCTGACATGAGTGTGAAGCGCTTTGGGTGTACAGTTGTACATTTGAAAGCGCTATATAAATGCCTCATTCATTCATTCATTCATTCATTCATTCATTCATTCATTCATTCATTCATTCATTCAGTTCACCCAAAAATGAAATTGGTGTCATTAATGACTCACCCTAATGTCGTTCCACACCAAATATTTTATATTTAGTCTGACAGCGTATGGAAGTGTATGCACACTATAGCCTACTGTCCATGTCCAGAAAAGGAATAAAAACATCGTCAAAGTAGTCCAAATGTGACATCAGTTAGTTAGTTAGAATCTAATTTTGGTTTAAAAATAACAAAAACTATGACACTTTATTCAGCATTGTCTTCTCTTCCGCATTTGTTTTCAAACCTCAAATAAAGATTCAAACGGTTATGAATCAGCGTATTGATTCATGATTCGGATCACTTGTCACTTCAGCAGTTTGACACGCGATCCAAATCATGAATCAATAAGAATCAATATACAATATATGAATATGAATCAATATCAAAATATGAATTAATATACAAAAATCATAAACAAGTAGCCTAGAAATCTAGACGCACCCTCGCGGCAGCAAATTTAATCTGCCCGCAAGTGTCGTCTAGGAACTCTCAATACCCTTCTGAGCTGTATTCCTCACAATCTGGACGGGCCAATCACATCGTGTATAGAGTCGGTGGGCGGGGCCATAATGACGACGGCCGAGTTGCGTTTGTGTGCTTCTAGTAAACACAAAAACTGGCGAACGGCGGTCTTTTGAATCAGCTTTGACCGCGACTCTGGAAGACTTGGAGTTAAGCTTTTCTCTGAGAAAAGAACAAAGAACGGCACTGAAGTCACTCTTTAAAAGGGAAGATGTGTTCAGAGTTTAGCCGACCGGATACGGTGAATGTTTAATCTATCAACAAGCTCTGTTTCACCTTCGTTGCTCTGGTTGGTTGAAGTGCTATCCAATCGCGTGCAGAGGGAGTTTGAAAGACAACCGTTTATCCCGCCCCTCAGATTGAGCTGCCAATGGTGAGTTTCCAGACCAAACATCTTGATGTGGGTCTGGCTTGTCAGGCTAATAAAAAAGACCATTGTCTCAAAATATATTCAATAATTTTAGTGATTCTCATTTGCTACTTAAATCTCCAATAGAAAAAAAAAGAGATCAAATTAGCGCAGAATCAACTTTTTGAAAGCATAATTACAACAACATAAATTAAATTGGTAAATCTAAAGCCTAACAATTTACAATATGATTGTAAAAGTATTGATATTCATTATCTATAGCTATAGATGACTCAACCCCATTATAGTGCCCCCTTTTTTGGTTTGGGCCACTGCCCCTCAAAATGTCTGTGCACAGCCCTGGCAACAACCCACTGAGTGTAATTATAATTATATATATATATATATATATATATATATATATATATATATATATATATATATATATATATATATATATATATATATATATATATATATATATATATAATTTTTTTATTTTTTTTATTTTTTTATGGGTCTTTATGGGTCAGAGCATCTCCAAAACAGCAGTTCTTGTGTGGTGTGGTGTGGTCTGCAGTGGTCAGTGAGTATCTATCAAAAGTGTTCTAAGGAAGGAACAGTGGTGAACCGGCAGCAGGGTCATGGGCGGCCAAGGCTCATTGATGCACGTGGAAAGTGAAGGCTGGCGCATGTGGTCCAATCAAGCAGACAAGCTTCTTTAGTTAAAATTGCTCAAGAAGTTAATGCTGGTTCTGATGGAATTGTGTCAGAATACACAGTGCATCGCAGTATGTTGCGTATGGGCATAGACAGTAAAAGAAATGGACAGAGCAGCTATCCCAATGACTTTAATGGCGGAAAATGAGGTCAATCAGAGGCACTCCTGATGGCTGAGCGATCTGCACAGGCTCAGACTGAGCTTGACGACGTAGATGTGACGTAAGCAACCTGTCTGACAGTTGTAGTGGAAAGTGAAATCTTTTCAATATTCCCGGAACATTGCCGGGTCACCTTCTGTGTGAAAGCAACCACGTCCCGGGTACCAAATTGAACCCGGGTCGGGGACCTAGTAACATTGTGGGGTTCGATCCGGGACGAGCGCTGTGTGAACAAAAGCCAAAACTAATGCCACAACGTGTACGTAGTTATCGTGCGACTCCTAGAGCTTGTTTTTTCAATAATACAACCCTGCAGTGAAGAGCTAGTCGGTGTTTTAAACGCAGAGAGTGTTCATATACAAAAGAAACTAAAATGAAACAAGCAGAAATTGTGGATAGTCAATGGGATGCTAACAGCAGGTGATGGCTTGGTTAGCAATGGCCGCCCCTATGGGTGGAACGCTTTCAGAGTGCTAGATTACCCCCTTGCGTAAGGGGCTGCATAGCTGCAGATCGATTAGTCAGGGTGCCCACTGCCAAAAGTTTCAACAGTGGGCACGTGAGCATCAGAACTGGACCACAAAGCAATGGAAGAAGGTGGCCTGGTCTGATGAATTACGTTTTCTTTTAAATCATGTGGATGGCCGGGTGCGTGCGCATCGCTTACCTGGGGAACACATGGCCCCAGGATGCACTATGAAAAGAACCCAGCTGGCATTCAACTGACATTAAACGTTTAAATGTAGTTGAAATAATGTCAGTTTATGAAAAAACATTGTGTAACAACCGAATATGATGGAGGCAGAGAACACTACACCAGGATGGCAGTTTACAATCAATTGCTTTATTATTAATTAAAACACAACACTTTATAAAACACGTTACCCCCCTGGTTATGGGTGCAGTCGTAAGGGACGGGATCACGTCAGCAGGGAAGTCACTCGGGGGTTCCCCTTGTCGATTGCATCATAGTAGGCTTAAATTATTCTCTCCGGTTCAGCATCCTCCACAGTCCGGGTGCAGGTCAGATCACTTAGCAGGTAATTCTGTGTCTTTAAAGAGCTCTCCTATCCAGCGCTTGAACCCCTAACTCTCTAATTCATTTGCCCCCCACTAACTGACTATCTTCACCGCCGGAGACACTATTTGTCCCGAGCGGCCGTCTAGCGTTCCCCACAAATGAGAGCTCCTCGCACACGCAAATCACACCGTCCCTCTCGAACGTCCCGCACCCATTCCATAAATAATCAGGGTTCACCCGCATCACCTGTGCACATTAATTTAATTACGAGTAGCTCATAAGTTAACCATAGCCACTCCCACAACCTACTACACTATCCCCCTCCCAGACAAAAGAGACTCGTCCTCGAGTCAAACAGATAACTCATAATCCCTCAACCGAGCTGGTAACTTTCTGGCCCGCACCAACCGTCCCTCAATCAGTCCATTTTGTGCCTCACGGGCTACAGACTCCGTAGCACCATCCCCAGCGAGATCAGCAGACATATCCAGCCTAGGGACAGAGAGAAAAATAGGGGCAGAAGGCGGCACACCATCCCGCAAAGTATTACCCAGCCACGCAGGATCGCAAGATAGCGCAGAATCAGGAGGCAGCGCAGAGTCAGGAGGCAGCGCAGAGTCAGGAGGCAGCGCAGGATCCAACAACAGGGTAGAATCAGGAGGCAATGGAGCGTCAGGAGTCAGCGCAGAACCCGACGACAGGGTAGAATCAGAAGGCGGTGCAGAATCAGGAGTCAGCGCAGAGTCAAGCAGCGCAGAGTCAGGGGTGAACGCAGGATCCAACAACAGGCTCGAATCAGTCAGCTTTTCAGGTATCCCTACGAAAGAATTGGAGACATATGGCTTAAGACGATTAAAGTGCACAACTCGTTCAGATCCTTTCTCTCGCGGGGCTATTCGATACAAAACATCCGTGACTCGCTCCATGACAACAAACGGCCCCACAAAATGCCTTTGTAATTTCGGACATAGCCCCCGCTTACGGGCCATATTGTTTACCCACACCAATTCTCCTTCTGTATAAAATTGATGAGAAACCTTTAAATCAAAACATTGTTTCTGCCGTCCTGATGCCTTAAATTGGTGTATCCTCACAGCTTCTGCTACAGTAGACAGACTTTCAGCTACTTTCCCCACATACTCATTTACGGAATCGAAACGTTCCATCTCTCCCACTCCCAGGACAACGTCAACAGGCAGAACTATTTCCCGTCCAAAAAGAACCCTATACGGTGAAAACTTTGTAGTAGCATGCGTACTGCTCCTATAGGCCATCATAACATAGGGCAGGAGTATGTCCCAATTCATTTGATTACTATCTATGAACAGCGACAGCATAGAAAGCAAGGTCCGATTAAAACGTTCAATCATGCCATTCGATTGCGGATGGTACGCTGTCGTTCTCGTTTTATGCATCTGCAATAGACGACATAATTCCGTCATTAATGTTGACTCAAAATTACGACCTTGATCGGAATGAATACTGCGTGGGACCCCAAATCTACACACCCACTCCTGCACAAAAACCTTAGCTATAGATACTGCCTCTTGATTTGGGAGTGCAAACGCTTCTGTCCATTTCGAAAAGTAATCCCCAATAACCAGGATATACTTATTCTTCCCCTCAGACATAGGCAGAGGCCCCAAAATATCTACCGCTACCCGTTCAAAAGGCCGAGAAACGTAAGAAAGCTGTAAGGGAGCACGGACATTTAGACCTGAGGACTTACGAGAAGCACACTCGGTACAATCTCTGCACCATTTCTTTACATCCCCAAACCACCCAGGCCAATAAAACCGATCTTTTACCTTTGGCTGTAGTTTTTGCACTCCTAGATGGCCACCTGTTGCCGAATTATGCAACATTTGCAATACATCTGGGACCATTACCTTTGGAAGGATCACTTGAATTTTTGACGCCGCATCAGTATTCAAGGGTGGTTTACGCACCAACCGCCCTCGCTCAAGCGCCAATTGGCTCCACACAGGCAAAAATCCTTTCACCTCCGTTCTAGTCTGTGCCTCCGCAAGCCCCTCCTCCCCCCGCAACCACAACTGAACCACCAGCCGTAAAACGTCATCCGTCTTCTGTGCCCCTACCAACTCATCCTCAATCTCGACTTCCTCAGAAGGAGCCGATCTCCGCACAGCACAGACAGATGCGCTACCATCCAAACGCGGATCTAAAACGTCTCTTCGCTTACGGCCAAACGATGGTAATCGTGAAAGCGCATCCGCATTAACATGCTTTCTCCCAGGCCGATGCACAATTATATATTGAAAATTGGCCAACTGTTCAACCCATCTAGCCAGCTGCCCCTCTAGGCCCTGAAAGTTATGAAGCCATCTTAAAGAGCTGTGGTCCGTACGCAATACAAACTCTTTCCCGAGCAAATAATGTTTGAAGTATTTAGTAAATACAACCAAACTAAGTAACTCTTTTTTTGTAGTGGCATACTTGCGTTCCTGTTTCGTTAAAGCTCGGCTCGCATACGCCACAACCCGCTCCAAGCCATCCACCTCCTGTGATAAAACTGCACCAATCCCCACATCACTTGCATCAGTGTCCAGAATGAATGCCTTATGTGGGTCTGGGTATGCGAGAACTGGGGTGGTCACAAGAGCTGTTTTAAGCTGTAAAAACGCTTGTTGACACTCATCGTCCCACTTAAATTTTCGACCCTTCTCCGTAAGGCGATGTAATGGTCGTGCAAGTTCAGCAAACCCCTTAATAAAACGTCGATAATATGATGCCAACCCCACAAAACTTCGTACCTCAGATTGATTTACCGGTACGGGCCACTGCCTCACCGCATCAATTTTAGCTGGATCTGCTCGTACTCCCTCTCCTGATATAACGTGTCCTAAATAATTAACTTGAGTGGCAAACAATGCGCATTTCGACGGCTTAACCTTTAGATTAGCGTGGCGTAATTTACAGAGGACCTCCTCAAGCCGTTGTAGATGTTCCCCAAATGTCCTGCCAAAGACAATAATATCATCTAAGTAAACGAGGCAAGTTGTCCACTGCAAATCCGCCAACACCAAATCCATAAGGCGCTGGAACGTACTTGGTGCGTTGCATAATCCGAAACTTAAGACATTAAATTCGAATAGCCCCTGTCGTGTTATAAATGCGGTCTTATGTCTATCTTGAGGGTCCACCTCGACCTGCCAATAACCACTGGCCAGGTCAAGAGTGGAAAACCATCGGGCATGAGCAAGGCTATCCAACGCATCATCGATACGCGGTAAAGGGTACGCGTCTTTCTGGGTCACATCGTTCAACCGCCTATAATCGACACAAAAACGAAGTGTCCCATCTTTCTTCCGTACAGGGACCACAGGCGCTCCCCACGGACTACATGACGGCTGAATAATTCCATTTACCTGCATATCCTTAATATGGTCAGCCACTTCAGCTTGTAAATGGAGAGGAACACGACGCGGAGGTAATTTAATGGGTTTAGCATCCCCCGTCTCAATCTGATGCGTTATTACTTGCGTCCTCCCTAAATCTGCATAATTTATGCTAAACACCGACATGTTCTTGCACAATAATTCGCGCACCGCGCGCATTTCAGCATTACCAAACCCCTTTTCGTGCAGATTTAGCCGTTCTATAAGCAAGTCAACGGAGAGCGCGTTACCCATAGACACACAACCTCCCTCTACCACAGCATCACAAAATAACGTACCAACTTTCATTCCCCGTTTTAAAATATGGGTATCATCAGTGACATTAATTACACGAACGGGCAACAAACCCTGCTCCACCCTACATACCACCCTTGCAACTAAAAGGTCACAATGGTTACCCAAAGAGGCCGACGGTTCTAGCATGCCCTGCAAACTGTCAAACGCACAGTCCACCGCCCCCGTAATCAAAACCTCGCTACGGGGTGGAACAGATGTATCAGCGTGCACAATCACATCGCAGGACTGCATATCATTATTAGTTGTACACAGGAGGGGAACTTGCTTTCCCATCAACCGACAGCTCTTTTGATCCAGATTAATAACAGCGCCAAATTTTAACAAAAAGTCCGCGCCAAGCAGAATCTCTTGAGGCTCCAACTCCGCCACAAGAAACTCTGCGATGACAGCAAGAGAATCAAATTGGCAAACAGTTTGCCAACGCCCCAAAATCAGCATCCTCCCTCCGTTAGCTACACTCACCACGCCCTCATGAGGTTCGAGCCGGCCCCCCCCATTTGTGATCGTAAGCCATTTTTGTTTCGGTATTATGGAAACTTGTGCGCCTGTATCAAGTAACAATTTAACATCACACCCACCTAATTTAGCCGCAAGGAAAATCCCAGGGTTGCCTTGAAACGATGAGGCCAACTGACAAAAACGTTCTTGACTTGGGGCAGGCATTTGGCCTATCGTGCCTGCCCCCTCCCGTTTCCCTGCACATAAGGGCAGTCTCTCCTAATATGCCGATTACAACCACATTCCCAACAACCACCCCCTAAGGGTTGCACCTGCCTATTCCCAGCGCTACTAATAATTGGTTGCTCAACATTACTTACAGGTGGCGCGGCTTTTAATGATGGGACCGCCTCTAGGAGCTGCTGCACAGATTTTTGTAGCGTCTGTACTTCATTACGAAGCGCATCCACCACCTGCGTTAGCGCATCTACCTTACTTTCTGCCACAGACATTTGCAGGCCTCGTATTTTAGCATCAGAAGGGACCGTGCACTGTTCTAACCCCTGAATAAGTTCAAATTCTACTGCAATATTAATGGCTTCCTCTAAAGTGATAGGTTTAACACTACGTAATCGCATACGAGTTTCCCCATTTCCCACATGTGTAATAAAATGATCTCTAGCCAATAGATCTTGCGTATCTGAACCCACTGAAGGATATGCTTTAGTAGCCAACCTCCGAAGCGCATTACCAAATTCACGCAAAGTTTCATTCGGCATACGCTTACGTGACGAAAAACTAACCCGATTCCATTCCGCGGTCTCGCATGGTTCAAAACATTTCCCTAAAGCATCTTTCAATAGAACATAACTGCGCTTGGCCTCTAATGGAAGGCCACTATAAATATCTCGAGCGCGCCCTGATAATAAAAGTGCCATAAACTTTAATTTCATTCCATCATTCCAATTGTTCACCACAGCTGCCATTTCAAACTGCTCCTTCCAATCGGACCATTCCCGGCCCGTACCAGTAAAGGTCTCCGGCATAAATACCGGACGTGCAATAGACAAGTTTGAAGACGCAGCTGTGGCTACTGAAGAAGATGCAATAGCTGCTGGTGTAGATGAGGCAGCCACTGACCCATCCCGGTGCGCATCTCTACCCTCCATAATCCAGCCGTTTTTTTTTTATTATTAGTAGGGATTAATCCCACCGCTGCCACCAGTGTAACAACCGAATATGATGGAGGCAGAGAACACTACACCAGGATGGCAGTTTACAATCAATTGCTTTATTATTAATTAAAACACAACACTTTATAAAACACGTTAGCCCCCTGGTTATGGGTGCAGTCGTAAGGGACGGGATCACGTCAGCAGGGAAGTCACTCGGGGGTTCCCCTTGTCGATTGCATCATAGTAGGCTTAAATTATTCTCTCCGGTTCAGCATCCTCCACAGTCCGGGTGCAGGTCAGATCACTTAGCAGGTAATTCTGTGTCTTTAAAGAGCTCTCCTATCCAGCGCTTGAACCCCTAACTCTCTAATTCATTTGCCCCCCACTAACTGACTATCTTCACCGCCGGAGACACTATTTGTCCCGAGCGGCCGTCTAGCGTTCCCCACAAATGAGAGCTCCTCGCACACGCAAATCACACCGTCCCTCTCGAACGTCCCGCACCCATTCCATAAATAATCAGGGTTCACCCGCATCACCTGTGCACATTAATTTAATTACGAGTAGCTCATAAGTTAACCATAGCCACTCCCACAACCTACTACAATTGTTTCAACGTCAAAACAACGTTGAACACCAAATAGTTGAATTGATGTTGTTAACTCACTAAGAATTCAACATAGAAATATCAACAAGTTTTGAGTTGTACGTCAAATCAACATTATTTTTACAACCATGACTTTTAAAATTTTTGTTGAAATATCTTAGTAGAAAAATAACGTTGGAACAACGTCCAAACAATGCTGATCAATTAACTGTTGAAAAAGAGTTGATACATGAATAATGATACAACGTTGAAATATCAACTCTGAATTAAACGTTTGTTGAGCACTTTCTACATCTTATGGCTTACTTTGACAGCAAGTCCGATTGATCATTTTGGTTAGTCATTCCATACAAGAACAATATATGCAGTGGCGGCTGTGTATATGTGGGGCTGTTTGTGTGGGGGTCTGGGGATATACATTTCCCCCATACAATTTTAAATTTTGTAGATGTGATTTCCTGCATTCTGGTGCATTTTAATTTTTATATATTAAGTTGTATATATTAAGTTAATTTTTATATTAAGTGGTCTCTTAATTTTTCTTCCAGAGCTATATATATATCCTACACAGCTCTGGAAAAAAAATTAACAGACCGCTTAAAATTAAAAAAATAACACACAAACATACACACACACACACACACACACACACACACACACATATATATATATATATATATATATATATATATATATATATATATATATATATATGGACACACACACACACACACACACACGAATACAAGATGTATGGCTTGATTGGAGGATGGCGACTGTCCATCACACAAAGGCCAATAGGCTCTGACGGTTCCACACAACACCTGCTTGCGCGTGCGCGAAGTGGGTCTGTGTCGTCATCGTCAGCCTCGCAGGTTCTGACATCTGCATCTGCGAGAGTGTGGGCGGGCTTTTGATATCGCGACTGTACTTCCTGCTCTACTTCCTGCGCTCTACTGCGCAACTCCGGTCCCGAAATCGCTACTGCGCAGACTCGGTCCCAAGATGTCCGCGCCGTGCAAGGCTGCCTGAAAGCTTCAATTATGGCAAGCGGAAACGGATGATGTCGAGTCGTCCATATTTTTTTACGGTCTATGGTTCTGACCAAGGGGGTAATCTAGCGCTCGGAAAGCGTTCCACCCCTAGAGGCTGCCATTGCTAACCAAGCCATCACCTGCTGTTAGCATCCCATTGACTCCCATTCATTTTTGAGTCACTTTGACAGTGAATAACTTTACATCTGAGACGTTTAAAGACTCCATTTGTCCATTGTTTATTTCTAAAGAAACACGACAATGTATAAAAGGCTCCATTACCTCTTACACTATCGCCCCGCAGAAGCTGTTTTTGTAAAAATAGGCTAACGATTGCGTCATAACCAACGCGACCCTGTCGCACAGTTGAGAAATTACCGTATAGACCAGAGGAGACGCTCGCAGGCAATCTTTTACTGTCTATGAGAAGGTCGGGGGGACGTGGAGACATGTCCTGGAGACTAGTCTGATAAAGTCAAGGGGGAAGAATGGGTAGAAGCCCATAGTGAGCCAAAAGCAACGGGAGAAAATATTTAAACAACGTGATTCAGCTTTCCCTTTCCACATCTACTAGAAGACTCACAGCTGTCAGACAGGAGGCTCACGTCACATCTACGTCCTCAAGCTCAGTCTGAGCCGGCGCGGTTCGCTCAGCCATCAGGAAGTGAGTGCCCCTAGGTTGACTTCATTATTTCGCCGTAGACGTCAATGGGGTCGCTGTGTCCATTTCTTTTACTGTCTATGGTTCTGACCTGGACCGATTCGACTGAATTTGGGCATAACAGCTCAGACGGTAAGCAAAGTTTTTGAAGTCACATTTTATAACTAGAAAATTCCTAAATAAATGTTGAGTGTGCCTGACTCTGGTCCATATACGTATTGTGTTAATTAATTATGTGTTATGGGCAGACTAACGTAGTTTAACCGCGAACCGGAGTTAGTGCTAGCTAACCGTCAAACGCCGTTCTTATTTGTGTGTGTAGACGTATGGGCAGACTAGTTTAACCGCGAACCGCCGTTAAGTGTAACGTTACGGGCAGACTAGTGTCACGGAGTGACTTTAAATGGCGGAACTTAAAATGGCGGAACCTAAAATGGCGGAAATTGTCCGCCCGGACCATTGCACAGGGAACACACGATCAGTTCCGGTAACTCCGGGCAACGAAAAGAGCGTGTTATTGGGAACAGGTGTGTGTATTGGACGTGGCGATCGATGGGTGGACAAATCAGAGCAAAGGAGGCATATAAAGAAGGCACTGGGAGAACAGGAGTAGAGAGTTGATTCGGGCAAGGAGGGAGTTGATCCCTGCAAAGGGTGGAGTGATCCCGGCAAACGGGGGCGGGGGGTGAAGTTGATTCGGGCCAACGCTGCAGGGTGAGCGCAGTTGATTTGGGCGATCGCGGTGGGTGAGACGAAGCGACCGGTGGATCAGAGGGACGTCCCGAGGCGGATGATACAGACCGGGCGAAGCGAGAATGAAGTATTGGGCTGAAGAAAACATGAGCTAAGTGTTGGAAGCGTTCATGGTTGAAACCACTGTGTTGATATGTATTGTTACTGCCTTGGAGAAATTGTTTACATTAAGAAGGCATTGGGAATGTATTGAAAAGAGGAAGGAGCGTGTGGAAAGATTGTGGTCTTGACGTTTTCATATGGTCATCTTTTGCACTGATCCGTTCTACTACCCAGGACTTGTCTCCCGGCCCAATGTGGTGATCCTGACCCTAATTCACCGTGAGTGTGTGTGGAGTGCAGTGGGTGAGTCTTTCCTTTGATGTGTGTCCACCGAAGAATTATCAAACGTTGTCAGCGATCCCTCCCTAGGTCGAAGAGAAAGCCCTGTATCAGAGGAAGCACTAAGGCCGACTTCTGCCTGACTACGGATCTGTGAGTTGAAACAAAGAGCCCAGTGTACTGTCCTGTATACTCACCTGTATGCCCAAAGCTAAGAGCCCAGTGTACCGCCTGTATACTCACCTGTATGCCCAGAGCTAAGAGCCCAGTGTACCGCCTGTATACTCACCTGTATGCCCAAAGCTAAGAGTCCAGTGTACCGCCTGTATACTCACCTGTATGCCCAAAGCTAAGAGCTCAGTGTACCGCCTGTATACTCACCTGTATGCCCAAAGCTAAGAGCCCAGTGTACCGCCTGTATACTCACCTGTATGCCCAAAGCTAAGAGCCCAGTGTACTGTCCTGTATACTCACCTGTATGCCCAAAGCTAAGAGCCCAGTGTACCGCCTGTATACTCACCTGTATGCCCAGAGCTAAGAGCCCAGTGTACCGCCTGTATACTCACCTGTATGCCCAGAGCTAAGAGCCCAGTGTACCGTCTGTATACTCACCTGTATGCCCAGAGCTAAGAGCCCAGTGTACCGTCTGTATACTCACCTGTATGCCCAGAGCTAAGAGCCCAGTGTACCGCCTGTATACTCACCTGTATGCCCAGAGCTAAGAGCCCAGTGTACCGCCTGTATACTCACCTGTATGCCCAAAGCTAAGAGCCCAGTGTACCGCCTGTATACTCACCTGTATGCCCAGAGCTAAGAGCCCAGTGTACCGCCTGTATACTCACCTGTGTGCCCAGAGCTAAGAGCCCAGTGTACCGTCTGTATACTCACCTGTATGCCCAAAGCTAAGAGCTCAGTGTACCGCCTGTATACTCACCTGTATGCCCAGAGCTAAGAGCCCAGTGTACCGCCTGTATACTCACCTGTATGCCCAAAGCTAAGAGCCCAGTGTACCGCCTGTATACTCACCTGTATGCCCAGAGCTAAGAGCCCAGTGTACCGCCTGTATACTCACCTGTATGCCCAGAGCTAAGAGCCCAGTGTACCGCCTGTATACTCACCTGTAAGCCCAGAGCTAAGAGCCCAGTGTACCGCCTGTATACTCACCTGTATGCCCAGAGCTAAGAGCCCAGTGTACTGTCCTGTATACTCACCTGTATGCCCAAAGCTAAGAGCCCAGTGTACCGCCTGTATACTCACCTGTATGCCCAGAGCTAAGAGCCCAGTGTACCGCCTGTATACTCACCTGTAAGCCCAGAGCTAAGAGCCCAGTGTACCGCCTGTATACTCACCTGTATGCCCAGAGCTAAGAGCCCAGTGTACTGTCCTGTATACTCACCTGTATGCCCAGAGCTAAGAGCCCAGTGTACTGTCCTGTATACTCACCTGCACGTCCAAAGCTAAGAGCCCAGTGTATGGTCCTGTATACTCACCTGCATGCCCAAAGCTAAGAGCCCAGTGTACCGCCTGTACACTCACCTGTAAACCTAGGCGTGAACGACGACGAGAGAGAGAGAGCTGGGAAGATCTGTCGAAAACCAGGAGCGACTCGAGAAACCAAGGCCCCAGTCCTGGAGGACTGGTGTTCCCCTTTTTAGTATCCCCTCCCCCTTCCCCTCTTCATAAATCTCTTTTAAAGATAAATAAATATTGGTTCTTAACTTACCCTGTTCCTCGTCCGTCTGGTCATTGGGGTGTTTCTGGGACCTCCTCGGGGTGGAAACTAGGGGAGGAGCGGGACTCGTGCCGATGTGGCGGTCCGCTCCGGCCTGTGACACTAGTTTAACCGCGAACTGCCGTTAGTCCGTCGTTCCACCGGCGTGTATGTGTGTACGCTCCATGAAGCTAACGTTATACATATTAGATCAGTTTGAATGTTTTTGTCTTGTACTACCGCCTGTATACTCACCTGTATGCCCAAAGCTAAGAGCTCAGTGTACCGCCTGTATACTCACCTGTATGCCCAAAGCTAAGAGCCCAGTGTACCGCCTGTATACTCACCTGTATGCCCAAAGCTAAGAGCCCAGTGTACTGTCCTGTATACTCACCTGTATGCCCAAAGCTAAGAGCCCAGTGTACCGCCTGTATACTCACCTGTATGCCCAGAGCTAAGAGCCCAGTGTACCGCCTGTATACTCACCTGTATGCCCAGAGCTAAGAGCCCAGTGTACCGTCTGTATACTCACCTGTATGCCCAGAGCTAAGAGCCCAGTGTACCGTCTGTATACTCACCTGTATGCCCAGAGCTAAGAGCCCAGTGTACCGCCTGTATACTCACCTGTATGCCCAGAGCTAAGAGCCCAGTGTACCGCCTGTATACTCACCTGTATGCCCAGAGCTAAGAGCCCAGTGTACCGCCTGTATACTCACCTGTATGCCCAAAGCTAAGAGCCCAGTGTACCGCCTGTATACTCACCTGTATGCCCAGAGCTAAGAGCCCAGTGTACCGCCTGTATACTCACCTGTGTGCCCAGAGCTAAGAGCCCAGTGTACCGTCTGTATACTCACCTGTGTGCCCAGAGCTAAGAGCCCAGTGTACCGCCTGTATACTCACCTGTATGCCCAGAGCTAAGAGCCCAGTGTACCGCCTGTATACTCACCTGTATGCCCAAAGCTAAGAGCCCAGTGTACCGCCTGTATACTCACCTGTATGCCCAGAGCTAAGAGCCCAGTGTACCGCCTGTATACTCACCTGTATGCCCAGAGCTAAGAGCCCAGTGTACTGTCCTGTATACTCACCTGTATGCCCAAAGCTAAGAGCCCAGTGTACCGCCTGTATACTCACCTGTATGCCCAGAGCTAAGAGCCCAGTGTACCGCCTGTATACTCACCTGTATGCCCAGAGCTAAGAGCCCAGTGTACTGTCCTGTATACTCACCTGTATGCCCAGAGCTAAGAGCCCAGTGTACTGTCCTGTATACTCACCTGCACGTCCAAAGCTAAGAGCCCAGTGTATGGTCCTGTATACTCACCTGCATGCCCAAAGCTAAGAGCCCAGTGTACCGCCTGTACACTCACCTGTAAACCTAGGCGTGAACGACGACGAGAGAGAGAGAGCTGGGAAGATCTGTCGAAAACCAGGAGCGACTCGAGAAACCAAGGCCCCAGTCCTGGAGGACTGGTGTTCCCCTTTTTAGTATCCCCTCCCCCTTCCCCTCTTCATAAATCTCTTTTAAAGATAAATAAATATTGGTTCTTAACTTACCCTGTTCCTCGTCCGTCTGGTCATTGGGGTGTTTCTGGGACCTCCTCGGGGTGGAAACTAGGGGAGGAGCGGGACTCGCGCCGATGTGGCGGTCCGCTCCGGCCTGTGACACTAGTTTAACCGCGAACTGCCGTTAGTCCGTCGTTCCACCGGCGTGTATGTGTGTACGCTCCATGAAGCTAACGTTATACATATTAGATCAGTTTGAATGTTTTTGTCTTGTACTACCGTTACCCAATCAGGGAGAGGCATAAGAATATCTATACATCTTTAGCACGTCACATTCTTCTTTCTTCTTTTTTCCAGAGATTTGGACCTGAAAGTCTCCTTTAACGGTAAGTTGTCCCCATACCTAACCCAACCATCTATTTGAATCTGAAAGTAACTAACCCTTAACTTTTTTTTGTTACATTTTTGTAAAATTTAAATACAGGTTTATGTGGAAGACTTTTTATATATAAAATGTATATAATAATTTCTGATCAAATTATTGCATTTATGTTTGAATGATTCGTTTTTGACTTAAAACAGTTGCATATTAAACTTAAATTTAGCTTATCCTTCCTATTTTGTTGGTTTTGGGGGGCGTGTTAGAGTGGGATTCTGTAGCTGGTCCTCAGAAAAAAAATTGGAAGATAAAGTGGTCCTTGGGCTGAAAAAGTTTGAGAAACACTGTGTTAAATTGATAGTAAAGGAGATTTATATTATTTAAAAAATATGTTTTTATTTTGAATAAATGCAGTTCTTTTAAACCTTTTATTCATCAAATATATTAAGCAGCAGAACTGTTTCCAACACTCATAATAAATCAGAATATTAGAATGATTGCTGAAGGATCATGTGACGGTGAAGGAATGATACTGAAAATTCAGCTTTTCACAGAAATAAATTGTAATTTAACATATAATAAATTGAAAACCAAATATTTAAATTGTAATAAGATCACAATATTACATTTTTTTCTGTATTTTTGATCAAATAAATGCAGGCTTGATGAGCAGAAGAAACTTCTTTCAAAAACATTACACATAGTAATGTGTCCATATATATATATATATATATATATATATATATATATATATATATATATATATATATATATATATATATATATATATATATATATATATATATATATATATATACTCACTCCATTCTGGGCTCTAGACTAACTTCTCTACCTGCAGCAAGGGTTACTACCAACTGCCTTTTGTTGCTCGCTCAAGCACATGATTATCAATGACTTTGCATGTTGATCAATACTAATTTAAGCCATAAAATCTCCAGAGGCATTTCCCGCTTGAAAATCCCAACAATCTCATTAGTTAAGTCTACCCCAGGAGGGCAGGACTACTCCCAGACCTTAAAAAGAGGTGCTCGGATGCCCTCCCCCGCTCTCTCTCTCTTCTCTCTCTGGCTGAACCAACACGTCATCGTGGCTGGCCCTTGAGCCAGGCCACCAATGCAGGCCCCCCAAGCAGGCCCCAACGCTCTCTCTTCCCCTCGTCTCTTCCTCCTCTTCCCTCCTCGCTTTGCTTTTGCATCGCATCAAATTCCTACCCCTGAGGGCATTTCTTCAGGGAGAACACAGAGCATCTCTAGAGCAACCACCCGCCCCACCCCGACCTCGGAAAGAACCGCCGGACACGCAGGACATTTGAACTCGGAACACACGCACACGCGAGAAGCCAAAACTAAAGCAAGTATTCTTATTTCCAAATTCAAACTGCTGTTAAGAGGGTGTGTTATTTTCCCGTTGGGACAAGTTAACTCCGTGAAGGTTGTATTTGATGAACTGAAGGAAGCTGTTCCCCCACCCACCCTCTCTCTCTCTCTCTCTCTCTCTCTCTCTCTCTCTCTCTCTCTCTCTCTCTCTCTCTCTCTCTCTCTCTCTCTCTCTCTCTCTCTCTCTCTCTCTCTCTCTCTCTCTCTCTCTCTCGTCTATTCATTATTCTCGTTTATGTATTCTTTCGTTACTATCTATATTTCTACTCTCTTGATGCATATTTAGTGTGTACTTTCTGTGTGAATTGTAGTGTTATTTTTAGTCTGTGTTTATTAAACCTCCAAAAGACATTTAATGAGTTGAATCTGTTATTCTGCCACATACACGAAGTCAATGAAACTTGCGATCTAAAGTTACCTAACTGCTCATGCTACTATTTTAGTAAAGTAACTAGTGCTGCAACGACGCGTCGACGTCATCGATGACGTCGACTACGGAAATACGTCGACGTTCCTGAAATGCGTCGACGCGTCGTCGTGTCAGACGTTCATCTCGCGTAATGTTGGCTTCTGCTCCTGGTTCTATCACAAAAACCTAGACCGCGAATATCAAAAGTATGGGAATACTTAAAACAGAGGCCAAACAGTGTATCCCACACATAGACTAATTTGTGGCGGACTGCCACATAATCAATAACGGCCGCCACATTCGTCACTCATTCATTTTTACGCTATTTAAAAGACGCACGCATATTCGTTTAACTGCATTTCCTTAAGTTCTCTCTCCGCCCTTTTGCGCGTCTCTTACTCACTCACTCACTCACACGCGTTGCATTCGACCGTAAAACAAGGCAGCGCGCGGTCACGGCGCTCATATAATTCTAAACAAACCAGCGCGGTGTCAATCAATACAGACCAGTGTTTCCCAACCGGGATCCCGAGCAAAAGTTGCGGGGACGCACTTACACTTCGGTTCATCTCACATCTGATCACGCTTCTTTAATATGGGTTGTAACTTGAAAATAATGCTGTATGTATGTTTCTGTCGATGGATACACGTGCTGACTCCTCAGGTATGCACTACAACAACAGCGATAATAAAAGAAAAACGTGGGCAAACCGGTCTCTCTTTGTAAACTTTATAAAACGCATACGAGTGCTGCTGTACGTCCGAATATGAGCAGTCATTTTCACCGTCATCACCCCCGTGTAGCCAGGAGACTCGAATGAGAAGATCTGTCTTTGTGCACTCGTCCCAAAGCGCGCATAAAAAATATTGAGTTATCTTTCAAATCCTGTGCTAAAAACGGACAAACTCACAAAAAGTATGTCAAAATGTCATAGCCTACTCTATGCCTTAAGTGAACTTTATAAAAAAAATACGACGACTATCCGTGGGTCTTAAAGGGGCAGTAGCCGTTACTGCTGTCTGTTTAATGTCAAACAAAAGATAGACATCACTCACTGCTCCTGACTGAATAGCTTTTGTAAGTTTAAAAAGGATTATTTTTTTTAATTTTAAACAGTTAAATGTGTGGTTATTTATTTACTTTTGATTACTTCATTCCATTTCTCTACCTAAAAACTAATGTTGGACCTACCTGAAAAGCATTGTTTATTTTATTCTCATCTTTGCTCAATAGTATTTATTTGTGCTGCTGCTTCTATTTAAGTTATCTGTTCTTATTTTCTTTATTTTCATTTGACAGTAGTCCTTTTTCCCCTGAACATAGCAAATACCGAACTGTACTGAAACGTGAACCCAAAACTGTGATACAGAGCGAACCGTGAGCAGTCTGTACTGTTACACCTCTAGCGTAACTTATGTGAGGGGGTGCCACAGAATTTGGAAAAATTTCAAAGGGTAAAAAAATAAATCGTTAGATTAGTCGACTAATCGAAAAAATAATCGTTAGATTAGTCGACAGAAAAAATAATCGTTAGTTGCAGCTCTAAAAGTAACTTGTACGACCATTTGAAATATTGACTTTGTCCTGATCAGTAAAGTTAATGTTTCTTATGCGCTCGTAAAGCAGTAATCCCTTATTGAGAATTGATTTGAAAGTCTGTAACTAATTTGCAGGACAAACTTAGTAAGATAATTTCAAGCAATTCCGCAAAGGGTTACTTGTATTTAATTAAACATTTTTCCCTATCGGAAAATTTTAATACGTAATGAACGACTAGCAAATTATATTCATAAATTCATGAATATTGAATATTAAATCCCTTTTGAGTTAATTATTCCCCGAGACATTAAGCTCACAGTCGTTGTTGTTACAGTGTATATACTTTTTACTTTTACTTCGTTACATTTTGTAGCAAATATTTTACTTTCTACTCCGCTATATTTCTACAACGTTTCGTTACATTTTCGTTACATTTTCTGATCAGTTTCAGGACTCGAGATTAAGGTTTGTTCGGATAATTAATGGATAATAATAGGCTAATGTATGAACTGAGCCTCTTGAGGAGAAATGGAAACAAGCCAATGCCGCTCGTAAAGAGAATGCCAGTAACATACTGCAGTAAATATTCAAAATGTGAAGGTTTTTATATTTTACAACGTATAATACAGTTAAAAAACATCACATTATACGACCAAGAGTGCTGTTTTCCTGAATACCATCACGACTGAAAATGTGACACTGATTTCATGACAGTTCCAAAAACAATTAATTAAATTTAGTCACTTACATTTTAGATGCAATATAAACTGCTATTGTTCTATTACAGCAGCCAAAATATTTCCAAGATCAGATCATATTTCCACATCAGAACCACAACGCATCTCACAGCAATAGTGTGGTAATGAATGATTCAGCGTTTGAATGAATCGGTTGAATCAAAGATTCAATGACCTGTTCGTAAACGACTTCATTCATGAACGAATCAGCCGTTTGAACGAACCGACTCAATGACTCACTCATTAAGACCTGCCGCCACCTACTGGTAGTTTAGTTTCATGTTTAAACATTCTTTCCAACATTTCTTATTGTATTAAAAATATAGTTAAAACAATCTCATAACATTATTTAATGCAGTTGTAATTTGTCAGTGTAAATTATTTAATTTAACAACCCTATAGCGTTATTCTAATTTAATTTATTGATCAAATGTAAGAATATAAAAGGAAAGCTGAAGCATATCCTATATTTAAGATTAATCCTCATAAATATGAAGATTTACATACATCAAAGCTGATGAAAATGTTACTTTTGAATATTGATATTTAACTCTGCAGATCACCGTGATATTGTGAGTCAGAATGTAAACTGGGCGACAGAAGATACGCACAATTAGCCTACATTAATCCAAAACTAACTTAATTAAAACGCCACAGCCCATACTGTTTTCTTCTTTTTAATTATTAGAATATAGACATTAAGGGAATAAATTGTTATGCAACTACTTTTACTTTTAATACTAAAAGTACATTTAAAATCAAGTACTTTTTTACTTTTACTTAAGTAGGATTGTCGTTGTAGTACTTCTACTTTTACTTAAGTAAATATGGCTCTGGTTATTTGTACTTTTACTTAAGTACTGAGATTCAGTACTTCCTCCACCACTGCAGTTACCACGTCCACAGCATACCTTCAGGGGTTTTACTGGATCCATGCCTCGACGGGTCAGGGCTGTTTTGCCAGTGAAAGAGGAGCCAACACATTGGGTCATAATGTTATGCCTGATTGGTGTACATACATAATAAATTGGCAATTTTTGTTCTGTATGTTATTGGATCCTGCTCAGATGGTTGTAATCAGAATTCAGAAAGGGGTTTTTATAATCAGAGCTTATTTTTTCCCTCCAAATGGAAAACACTGCTTTGCATTCCTCATATGAAGGCAGTAATAGAGCACACTGATATTTAGTGTGAAATATTTTTACGTTTTAATGCTTTGAGAAAATCATCTGTCTGGCCATAACAAATTTAACAAAAAAACAATACACTGATGCTCATACAAGTGCAAAATAACAGGGATATATTCGTCCAATCTTCCCATTTATTAAATTAATTTATTATCTTTGAAACCAACCTTGAAACAAATGTTTGATTTTTTTCTTCTTCTTATAAAACAAAACAATGTTGAGCTGTTTTCTCTTCTGACAGCAGATGAACTCTCTCATGACAAATTAAGCTGAAAGTGGCTCATTGACACAATAAAAACAAGGGAGTTTCTGTTTAAATCTTTTTATTCATTTGACACAAATGAATATACTCTTTTATAATATACTATTTAACAATATATGTCACATGAACACTTCGCAAAAACGAAATGAAGGAATATTTCGTAAAATCTTTTTATATAGTAACTACATAATCCTCACTTAAAATCAGGACCACTATCATCAAAGATAATTGACAATTATAGCATACAGTTTGGACTGGTAGTTTGGTTGCGGGCAATAGGTGTTGTATTACTAGGTGTGAACAGCTGAGAGTCAGCTCATGCGAAAAACAAGTACAAATTATTGTCTTCTTTTGGGAAAAAATGACTCAAAATTAAGGGAGTTTTTGCTTAAAATAAGCAAAATAATCTGCCAGTGGGTTAAGCAAAAGAATGTTAAAACAAGATTATTGTGCTTACCCCACTGGCAGACTATTTTGTTTATTTTAGGCAAAAACTCTTAATTTTAAGTTATTTTTCCCCAAAACAAGACAATATTTTTTTACTTGTCTAGTAAATGTTTCTTAATGTAAGAATTTTTTTGAAATTTTGACTAGAAACAAGACAAAAATACTAAGTAAGAAAAGCATTTTTTTGCAGTGTAACATGACCTGCCAGAACTAATGCTGCGCTTGATCTATACAAACAGTTTTTACGTGGGATCTATATGAGTTTGAATATGTTGTGGGCCATATATTGCATATATATACAAAATATAAAAAATGTTAATTCCAAATAAATGTCATTTTCAGCCTGAAAACTGTTAAATTCCCAGTTGAAGCCGTTAGCATTAGAATAAAAAAATGTTCAATCAAAAAGTGTGACATTAGTGATCATAATTGCATGATTGGCTTTTTCACACATACCAGTAATCACTAGAATGTGTTTGTCTGAGAGCCTTTATACACACACTTAACTGCAGACACTGAAATGGCATACACTGTGTGGTACAGTACACATATTTTGAGTGTCCCTTATTTTCTTTTCCAGAAGTTGCCAACTCTACGTTGTATATAAAACCCCTTCAATATAGTTGTTGTTACCTCAGGGGAGGAGGGAAGTCAGCAAAAAAATTTAAATAAAAATATTAGAGTACCGGCACTTCTTTTGGACCACTTAAAGCACTGGTAATCAGTATATACAATACTATCAAAAGAGATCTCATTCTTGTTTGTACAATTGGCAACAGCATAATTTTCATCAGAAAGTATTTTGTGTCAGCAATGTACATGGTGCAAAAACAGCTGACGGAACAGAATTTAGACTCAAGACTTCAAGACTTTCTGAAGAAGTTCTTAAGGATTACTTAACAACTGCTTTTTATAAATTTATTTTTATATATTAAAACAGTGTCTGGAGATGCAACATTGTCAGCATCAATCTATCTGAGGTGCGAAAAAAACAGTACGACACAAATACACAGACAGGGATGGACTGGACATAAGTAGCACCATTTATTTACGTTACCGTAGCTGCTATTTGTAGTCTTCTGCCAATGTATCCATATAGTTTGTATCTGCATAAATTAAAAACCCAGAGAACAGACTGTCAGCCCAGCCGGGGTCAGCAAACAGGCCATTCTGGTCCTTGTAGAAGATCTCCAGCCATACCTCATCCTCTGGGTTGAGAAACATCACGGTTGAGCCAGACGCCACGTCATGGTTTCCGGTGTTGGCATCAAAAGTCTTTATCCGGTACTCTCCGTTCTGGACCAGCCCAATGGCCAGGTGCTTGTCGGCCAGAGTGATGTCATAAGAAAAATAGTATATTCCTGGGTAAGCACAGATGAATTTTCCCGTCTCAGGGTTGTAGTGGTTACCTTCATTGAACAGGACTTTGTTGAACTTGATCGGTGCTTGTTCAACAGGGTAGCTACTTGTGATGCCTACGGAGAAAGCGGATTTGGGAACCAAACTTCCACATCTGCAGATACCAGGTTCTCCCGGAGGCCCACGTTGGCCCTTGTCACCCTTCCCTCCAAGACGTCCTGTAGGACCAGGAGGCCCTAAATCTCCAGGATCACCGTCAGGTCCACGCTTCCCAATGAAACCTCTCTCTCCGCGCTCTCCGAGTTTTCCTGTCGGCCCGACTCGACCTCTGAGTCCTGAAACAAGCACAAGCCTCTTAAAGATGCTGTTTTAGCCAAAACCCTCTCAAACAACATTGCACATGCACTGGGCCAGTCTGAAACGATTCCCATTAATCGTAAAAACCAACATTCTTTAATGCAGGCAACACTTATGAACAAAAAATAAAACTTTAAATAGTCTTTAATAATAACAGCAGGAGATTACTACACTGTACAAAAAAAATGTTTCCGATTGAACATTTTCTAGTGACTGATCACACCTAAATTTTAGTTTCAGAATTGAAATTCTGTGAGTTTATTCAATTTAATTCACAGAAAATTTTCAATTGGAGATTTTTTTCACAGTGTAAGAGTACACAGGAGATAAACAACACGAAATATAGATGATAACTGACAGAGGACTGAACGGAACAGGGAATATACAAGTAAGAAATAACAAGGAACTAAATTTGATACAGGTGATAATTATAAGTAACCATAGAAACAAGCAGGGATATAGTCAGAAACCATGGCTGTGTTACATTTATATAGCGCTTTTCAAGGCATTCAAAGCGCTTTACATAGAAGAGGGAATCTCCTCAACCACCACCAATGTGGAGCATCCACCTGGATGATGTGAGGGTAGCCATATTGCTCCAGAACGCTCACCACACACTGGCTGATTGGTGGAGAGGAGTGATTAAGCCAATCATTATATGGGGATTATTGGAAGGCCATGATGGACAGGGGGCAATGGGAAAATTTGGCCAGGATGCCGGGGTTACACCCCTACTCTTTATCGAAGGACATCCTGGGATTTTTAACGACCACAAAGAGTCAGGACCTCGGTTTAACGTCTCATCTGAAGGACGGTGCTCTTTGACAATACAGTGTCCCCATCACTATACTGGCGTGTTAGGACCCATACACCTCTACTAACACCTCTACCAGCAGCTACGTGGTTTTCCCAGTTGGTCTCCCATCCAGGTACTCACCAGGGTCAGCCCTGCTTAGCTTCAGTGGGAAACCAGTACATGTAACTGGAAGAGCTGGCAGAAGGAAACGCCATGGGGGAGGAGCCGACGGAGACAGGGCCGGAATGTGTAGAGACCCAGGTGGAGCAGACAGACTAGGATGACATCCATGGCCTGGAAGCCCAAGGTGGAGCCACCGGCTTGTCGGATCGAGGTGAAGATGAGGGCTTGGCAAACCAGGGCAACAGAGGGAGTGAGGACAACAGGGAAGGGGAGCCCGATGGAGCTGAAAAGGTGCAGAATTGAGGTGCAGCCGGAGACCCGGAAGATCATGGCGGAGGCAGAGCAATGATTGACTGAAGCTGAGCTTGAGGGACGAGGGAGCCCAGGGATCAGGAGGTGCAATGCAGAGCCAAAGAGCTGGACTGAGCTTGCATAGAGGGCAGAGCTGAGGAGCTGGACGACACCCGTGGAGGCGGCGGATCTAGGGGACCGGACAGGGCCTGCAGAAAGGATAGGAACAATGGACCAGCAAATACTCTGGACGGGGCTAAACCATCTAGATATCCAGACAGGACTGACGGAAAAGTAGAAAGATTGAGGGTGGGGACTAGGGTGGGACCTGGATCCACAGACCACCAATCTATCAAGCTGTAATCTATTCTCAGCTCCAGGATGGACTGGGCAGTTGCCGCAAGCTCTGGGACAGCCCTGGTGGCAGGCTCTGGTAGGAGTGGATACAAGCACTAGGTTCATAGCGGGCATGGGCTCTGTCTTTGGTTCCATTATGGGCATGGGCACTGGCATGGAATCAGAGAAACCTCTTACACGCAGGTAAGCAGACTCCACACAGTGTAGCTTCCATCTCTGGCAAATCAACCAACTGGCCACTCTGCAGACTGACCCAATAGATGGATTGTGTAATCCAAATTAAATAATTTATCCAACTCACAAAATTGGAGCGAATATTCCCATAGAGTGAGTCCTTTGTAGTGGAGGTTTCTGAAGGTCGCTGGTAAATCTATCTTTCTTTTTATACTTATACTCATTTGTTGATCCGTTATTCTATAAGGATTGTAGCATAGGCAACACTTATGAAAAAGGAATACTTAAAATAGTCCTTAATAATAAATGCAGGAGATCGCTAGGAGTACAGAGTGCAGGCGATAAACAACACATGAAATAAAGGCGTTAACCGACAGAGGACTGAACGTGGAGTATATATATGCAAGAGATAAGGAGCTAAAAAAGATACAGGTGAAAATTATAAGTAACCATAGAAACAAACAGGGACATAATCAGAAACCATTGAAAACCAAAACTAATAAATAGAAAGGAAATACATGAACTAAGGGAAACAGAGTCCAAATAACTAAACATAACTGTTACACATACTCAGAATGTCACATAATATTTTAATGTGAATAAGGTTGAAAATGTTTCTGGAACTCACATGACCAGAAATATTTCATTCATATCATATACAAATATCTTCAATGTATTATTCTACAAGTTATTTCTCATCCGTAAAAGAATATGTATCTATGTGTGCTTTATCACAATGCAATAAGCTGTCATCAAAGTTTACTGAAGGAAACATCCAAACAATGTCCTCTGGGATTACATTTAGAGCAGGGCTGTCCAATCCAGCTCTTGGAGGGCCACTATGGCCCTGTCCCAAATGGCACACTAAACCCTCACTGTGTTCCTCTTAAATCCGTATTTTCACGACGTAATGCCTCTTTGACTGCCGGGAAGAAGTCCACTGTAGCCCGCAGCAGTGCGGACTCGGCAGAAGTGCGCATCGAGGGCTCATATCGACCTCAAAAGGAGCGCTCACGAGCACCCTTCTGAGACCTAGAATTACAAATGAGACACCCTGCGGTCTCTTAGACTTAAAGGGTTATCTGCTTACCCCCAGGGCATCCAAGATGTAGGTGTGTTTGTTTCTTTAGTAGAACACAAATTAAGATATTTAAATCTAACCATTGCCGTATAATGCATGTCAATGGTTTTTTTTTTATATGAGAGCCACTATGAGAGTAAAAAACATATACATACAAATCAATATTAAACCCTGTGGCTTGTGATGATACATTGATGTCTTAAAATATGAAACAATTGGTTTCTGTAGTTTCAGTATTATTATTTTTTTTTACCTCATAGTGGGCGAAACTCATCTAGTATTCCCAACGCCATTACTTCCGCCGGAGAAGGTCAAAATCCGGCGTGATCATAGATATGTGTACATAGTTTATTACATTAAATAAACTATCCCTTTAACGGACACGCAGACGTAGTGGCCATTGTAAGTCCACAAGACCAAAAGTGCACATGAAGTGTGCCATTTGGGACAGGGCCCATACAGAGTTTGGCTTCCTTTTGGATTCCCCCTAAACTGATCCAGCTAATCAACAGCCCCGTTTCCACCGAAATTACACAGAACAATTTTTCCCAGAAACTTTTATCCCAGGAACTCTTTTTTTCTCAGACCTGCTCCTGTCTGCGTTTCCATTGCAGTCTAAAGTACCGTGAAGTGTAGTCCGGTGACGTAGGACTGTGCGCATGTTTTTCTGGATTTCGTCATCCGCAAATAAACTTAACGCCTGAACCTCATTTTCGGTCCATCGGTCGTATTTTAAAACTCCATTGTTGATTTGATTATCAAACAACTCTTACTGCACGCAAAACAACTGATTTTTAGGTTGAAATAAAATGCTGCATGAACTGAACCAATCAGCATGTTCAGCGGCCAAGTCCCACCCCTGAAAGTTTCTGAACTTTTACAATCTTGTTCATGCAATTAGACTGATCTTATGCATGTGACATCAAGGATAGGTGGGAGTCACTGTGGTTACACCAAATGAGTGCAGAAAGAGTGAGTGATGACAGCGTTTAGACAGATGTTTAGTTTGAATGTCACAAAAACACATCCAAAACATGAAAGAGTTGTTAGTTGTGTGATTGACTATACAAATAAGTTCAACAAGAAATCAGCCTTTCAATCTGTTTACAGACTATCAAAAGCTACAGAAAATACAAGCAAATGGGTCACTACTATTAGCAGTAACAACGAATGTGGGTTTGCATTTGCCGTTTTGTGTCATGCATGTTGAATTTTGGGGTAAAACCACACCCTAGGTAAGGGATCTCAACCATGCTCAACCATGCTACCTTCCTGCAGGCTTCAGATCCAAACTTCAGTTCCAAAACACCTGCCTGCAATTTCCAAATAACTCTAAACACCTTGATTAGCTGGTTCAGGTAGTGTTCAAATCTGCAGGACAGTAGCTCACCAGGAGCAGATTTAAATGACTACTCATCAATTAAATATTTGGCATCTTATATTTTGTGTAAAGGCCATTACATACTCTACAAGAACAGAGAAAAAAAGTTCTCGCTGCCAGGGCTGTGAGAACAAAATGACCTCAGTTTGTTCTCATAGCCCTGGTTTGGGGAGTTCTCGCAGCTTGTTCTTGACACAGCAGAACTGTTTTTCTTGTGGGTGTCCGAGAACTATTATGTGATTGGTCAGAAATTTTAAGTGGGCGAGGTTAATGCAGAGATACAGACATGTTCAGCACCTGCTTTTCTCATTAAGTATGAAATATCTCGGCCAGAACGAACTTTCTTCTTGTTCTTGCCACCTCGAGAAACAGCAAGCTCAACTGTAAAGTTTTTGTCATCATTTATTAAAGTGGGACGATTAGATAGTGTTAGCTAAGGCAAACCCAAATGTTCGAACAAGAGGATAGGTACTCAAAGCAAGTTTAACTAGATTTCACCAACAAATCCCATCTTGAATTATGAAGTATCAAGTCAAATTTATTTGTACAGTGCTTCACAATACACTTTGTTTTAAAGCAGATTTACAAAAAGTCACAGATTAGGCTTAAGCTAGTCCCAGACTAAAAAGCATGTTTGAGCTGTATCTTAAAATAAATCAGTGCCATTTTCATCTCAATGTGCACACCTGTAATGTTTTTTTCTATGGAATGTGTTTGTTTTTGTTTCTTCCTAAAATGTCCTAATTGAACTAAGAACCTATTGAACCTAATCCTGACTTGATATAAGCCCTGTCTGTGAAACCGGGCCATTATAATGATGGTATAATATTTAATAGATATACAAGCGATCCTCTGGATTTAGGTCTAGCTATATTGTATATATTGTTTTGCCAAGTAGATGAAGCTCCAAGCCTCTGCTTTTATTTTCCTGGCATGGGATTCAGGTACAAATAACTGTAAGGAAATGTAATTCCTGGAAAAATGTCAATATGGAGCACTGGCTCTTTGGTATTTTAAAAGGATCACTGTCTAGTCAACTGGTATCAAACTCCTGATCCAGCTAATAAAGGTCTTCAGGATTACTAGAAGCTTCCAAGGAGGCATTTGTTGGTTGGAGCTAAACTGTGCAGGACTAAGGACCTCCAGGAACTAAGTTTGAGACCACTGGTCTAGTCTAAATGCATGGTAGGTAATATCATTTATTTTATCCCTATTTTCATGGTTTCCTCTATTGACGCCATTATTGGTTGAGCCCCATGTTATTATGTATAATGTTATAATAATTTTGCAATATGCATCAGATTGTGGCCTGTCTAGGACTGAGACTAAAATTGCACCAAAGGGCAGACTGAGAACCTAGAACCATTTTCAGCTGCAAACAATTGGTGATCTTTCACACTACCCTTGGCTAGCTTTGCCTGAGGAACCATTTCATTGGTTAAGTCAGGGGAGTCCAGTCCTGATCCCAAAGAGCCATTGCTCAGCAGAGTTTAGCTTCAAAACATTTGCAAGACGAGTGATCAAACTCTGCAGGAAAGTGGCCCTGTAGGACAGTGAACAGTGGAGCAGGATTGGACGCCCCTGGGTTAGGTAGTTCCTCTACCTGGATCTCCCTTTTCTCCCTTTTCTCCCTTCCGTCCATCCCTCCCATCTCTTCCAGGGATTCCGACATGGCCATCCTCCCCATGAGGCCCAGGAGGGCCGGACTTTCCTGGTGGCCCTGGCAACCCTGGAATGCTGCAAATGAATTGAGGCAGGGCTCCTTTGGACCTGGCCTCCAACAGCTGACCCATAATGCACCGAGAGAGACAGATCACACCCACAATTGTCCACATCCTTAGACCTAAGAAAAAAATAGAAGCAAGGGAGTAAAGTGAATTAAATGAATGCAATTTTTTTTTAAACAAAAATACACATTTTATGCAACCATTGTAATGTAGCTTTTTATTGGCTCATATCAGTAAAAATAAAACAAAAGAGAATGGTATTAAATTGAAACATCTATAAAGAGATACAGATCCAAAGGGGAAACTTACCGAAGGCCATGTGTGCATGCTAAATAATAGAAATAAAAACACAATTCCAAAACTCTTAAAAAGGAAGAACGGTAAGTTATAAAGGAGAGAAAAACAAACTGCACGGCTTTTCAGCACGTGTTTTCTATGGGAAACAACGGCATGAGCACTTGATTATGATTATACATGTAACCCTGCCAAGTATTCCAATAAGATCACACAATGTGTGCTAACTAATTCAGATGTGCACGGGCATGTGAGTAGCCGAAACCGTGCGTTTATCCAAACACAAGTATGCACATATAAACTCTGAACTATTGCAGGGCTGTGTGTTTTGACAGATGCATGGCATGTAACAGGAGTGATCTTATAGACCTCTCTGAATGATATGTAAGAAGTCTGAGGCTCTGATCCAGCTCATTCCAGAGCCATAACATCACTGAACTGTGTTGGCAAGCAACATGACTGCAAGACCCTGCTAAATACTACAATTTTTTTCTCTTACAAAAAAAAAGTGTCTTGTTTAGCAGCGAAAATATAGCCTACAAGAAATCTTTAAATTCTTTTATTTTTCTCTAAACCACTAGATGGCACAAAAACTTGCCTCCGCACTTTCTAAAAGGGCAAAAGTTGCATTCCCGACCCGGAATGCACATGGGTTAATGTCGAAAAACAGGCAAAACCTTTCCTTTGTCCATGAAAATGATCTCACTCGTGCTGACTAATCCAACGCGAGAGCACAAAGACGCATCAGACAGCGATCCCGATATACACATATACACAGAATTACAGTACTTTATAAAATCTGTCTTGGAGAGTATTCACGCAAACATGATCTGTTATGTCTTAAGTAAATTTACTTAAGTAAATCTCAAAATTTACTTTGCTGACTCTATCAACTTTAAACAGGTGTTGCTCAGTCATCTTTTGTCAGATTCAAAGAAATCATACACCGAAATCAAACAGAAATCCAATCATACGCAACTTTGGAGTTTATTTTTAAAATAGAGAATTATTTTTTTTATTTGCTCATTGCGACTCATTTTGCCAGAACAGGTCACATATGTATGTGTTAAGTTAAGTCAAGCATATTTATAAGGAAACTATCATATTTAAAAATATGATGTTATGTATGTCACTTGCTGGTTTAAAAGGCCCAGCTCGCCACCCCATACATTTATAAGATTTTTAAACAAAATAAAAAAAATGTATGATTTATTTTCACATAAAATCTGTGCTCCATCAATACTCAATAAAACTTATATTTTTCTACAATCATACACTATGGGAGAAGTGAACAGCAAATTTTTCTTAAGATTTGTCTTTAGCCCCGTTTTACCCTATTTATTAAAAAAAAATGTTGACCCACTTTATATTAGGTGACCTTAACTAACCTTAACCTGTACTAACATTTTAATTCATAATTGGATATAATGAACTTACATTTAAAAAAATGACCTGCATGTAATTACATCTTTAATTAATTTCTGTAGTTACATTCATAATTACACAGTTGACACTTCCCTTACACCTAACTTTACCCTTATACTTACCCATACCACCACACCTGACCCTAACTTTACCCTTAAACTTACCCATACCACCACACCTGACCCCAACTTTACCCTTAAACTCACCCACACCACCACACCTGACCCCAACTTTACCCTTAAACTTACCCACACCACCACACCTGTCCCTAACTTTACCCTTAAACTCACCCACACCACCACACCTGTCCCTAACTTTACCCTTATACTTACCCACACCACCACACCTGACCCTAACTTTACCCTTAAACTTACCCACACCACCACACCTGACCCTAACTTTACCCTTAAACTTACCAATACCACCACACCTGTCCCTAACTTTACCCTTAAACTTACCCATACCACCACACCTGACCCCAACTTTACCCTTAAACTTACCCACACCACCACACCTGACCCTAACTTTACCCTTAAACTCACCCACACCACCACACCTGACCCTAACTTTACCCTTATACTTACCCACACCACCACACCTGTCCCTAACTTTACCCTTATACTTACCCATACCACCACACCTGACCCTAACTTTACCCTTAAACTTACCCACACCACCACACCTGTCCCTAACTTTACCCTTATACTTACCCACACCACCACACCTGTCCCTAACTTTACCCTTAAACTGACCCACACCACCACACCTGACCCTAACTTTACCCTTATACTTACCCACACCACCACACCTGTCCCTAACTTTACCCTTATACTTACCCATACCACCACACCTGACCCTAACTTTACCCTTAAACTTACCCATACCACCACACCTGACCCAACTTTACCCTTATACTTACCCATACCACCACACCTGACCCTAACTTTACCCATATACTCACCCACACCACCACACCTGACCCTAACTTTACCCTTAAACTTACCCACACCACCACACCTGTCCCTAACTTTACCCTTATACTTACCCATACCACCACACCTGACCCTAACTTTACCCTTAAACTTACCCACACCGCCACACCTGTCCTTAACTTTACCCTTATACTTACCCATACCACCACACCTGTCCCTAACTATACCCTTAAACTGACCCACACCACACCTGACCCTAACTTTACCCTTATACTTACCCACACCACCACACCTGTCCCTAACTTTACCCTTATACTTACCCATACCACCACACCTGACCCTAACTTTACCCTTAAACTTACCCATACCATCACACCTGACCCTAACTTTACCCTTATACTTACCCATACCACCACACCTGACCCTAACTTTACCCTTATACTCACCCACACCACCACACCTGACCCTAACTTTACCCTTAAACTTACCCACACCACCACACCTGTCCCTAACTTTACCCTTAAACTTACCCACACCACCACACCTGACCCTAACTCTACCCTTAAACTTACCCATACCACCACACCTCTCCCTAACTTTACCCTTAAACTGACCCACACCACCACACCTGTCCCTAACTTTACCCTTAAACTTACCCACACCACCACACCTGACCCTAACTTTACCCTTAAACTCACCCACACCACCACACCTGACCCTAACTTTACCCTTAAACTTACCCACACCACCACACCTGACCCTAACTCTACCCTTAAACTGACCCACACCACCACACCTGACCCTAACTTTACCCTTAAACTTACCCACACCACCACACCTGACCCTAACTTTACCCTTAAACTTACCCACACCACCACACCTGACCCTAACTTTACCCTTAAACTCACCCATACCACCACACCTGTCCCTAACTTTACTCTTAAACTTACCCACACCACCTCACCTGTCCCTAACTTTACCCTTAAACTTACCCACACCACCACACCTGACCCTAACTTTACCCTTAAACTTACCCACACCACCTCACCTGTCCCTAACTTTACCCTTAAACTTACCCACACCACCACACCTGACCCTCACTTTACCCTTAAACTCACCCACACCACCACACCTGACCCTAACTTTACCCTTAAACTTACCAATACCACCACACCTGACCCTAACTCTACCCTTAAACTGACCCACACCACCACACCTGACCCTAACTTTACCCTTAAACTCACCATACCACCACATCTGACCCTTACTTTACCCTTAAACTCACCATACCACCACACCTGACCCTAACTTTACCCTTAAACTCACCCACACCACCACACCTGACCCTAACTTTACCCTTAAACTCACCCACACCACAACACCTGACCCTAACTTTACCCTTAAACTCACCATACCACCACACCTGACCCTAACTTTACCCTTAAACTCACCATACCACCACACCTGACCCTAACTTTACCCTTAAACTTACCCACACCACCACACCTGACCCTAACTTTACCCTTAAACTCACCCACACCACCACACCTGACCCTAACTTTACCCTTAAACTCACCCACACCACCACACCTGTCCCTAACTTTACCCTTAAACTTACCCACACCACCACATCTGACCCTAACCTTACCCTTAAACATACCCACACCACCACACCTGACCCTAACTTTACCCTTAAACTGACCCACACCACCACACCTGACCCTAACTTTACCCTTAAATTGACCCACACCACCACACCTGTCCCTAACTTTACCCTTAAACTCACCCACACCACCACACCTGTCCCTAACTTTACTCTTAAACTCACCCACAACACCACACCTGTCCCTAACTTTACCCTTAAACTGACCCACACCACCACACCTGTCTCTAACTTCACCCGATCTCAATATTAGCAAAAGTGTTTTGCATTACAATATTTTGTTGGTCCCCTTTTTGCTGACAAAACATCAATGACTCGTCAAGGCACGGACTCCCCTAGACCAAGATGTTAGCAGCAGATCATTTAAGTCCTTTACGTTGCGAGGTGGAAAATACAGTAGCTCATCTGTTTAAATGGACCAACTAGGCCAGCCTTCGCTCCCCACGTGCATCAATGAGCCTTGGCCGCCCATGACCCTGTCGCCGGTTCTCCGCTGTTCCTTCCTTGGAGCACTTTTGATAGATACTGACCACTGTAGACCGGGAACACTTCACAAGAGCTGCAGTTTTGGAGATGCTCTGACCCAGTCAGTCCTCTAGCCATCACAATTTTGCCATTGTCTTGCTCAAATCTTTACACTTGCCCATTTTTCCTGCTTCTAACACATCAACTTTGAGGACAAAATGTTCACTTGCTGCCTAATATATCCCACCCACTAACAGGTGCCTTGATGAAGAGATAATCAGTGTTATCCCCTTCACCTCTCAGTGGTCAAAATGTTATGCCTGATCGGTGTATATCATATTTTGTTGTTTTTTACTTTAATGTTTGCATACTTAAATTCAAATCATAAATATGTACTTTTTTATGAGGACTTGT